>NC_056630.2:61675292-62312792 GCF_002870075.4 Lactuca sativa
ATATATCGCAACAATTGAGTATCATATAACATCTATACATACATAAATATATATATATATATATATATATATATATATATATATATATATATATATATATATATATATATATATTTGCATCCGCATAACATAGATATGAAACCCTGGAGGGCCGGCCTAATAGTGAGTAAGCTAGGGACCGACCAGGGCCCCACAACATCTTTGGGCCCAACTTTATATCCGTTAGTACGTTTATATATAGGCCCAACATCAATCCAATATAATAAATAAATAAATGTAGCCTACTTTGTAAGGCAGCTACCGTCTTTGACAGAAACACGGTTCCAACTTCCAACACATGGTTATGTGTTCGTTTTTACTAAATTTAATTTTGTTGATATTTATGCATATTTTAAAAAACTTAATACATAAGTTGTAGTTTACTTGGTAGAACTATAAAGCATTATTTCTATTCTATCCACGTCAAGTGCAAAACCTTTATTAAAATTTAACTTTATTTTTTATATATAAGCATATTTAAAAAATAATTAAACAGTCATATCTAGAAAGCAGTTTAAAGCACTTGTTTTTTTCTATGTTAAAAATAAAATACCAAAGGGAGGGGTCTGTGAAACAATTAACCATGAAAAACTGAAATTTGTAAATTGACCATGACTTCCACAGAGAGGAGCTCTGTGGAAGCCTTAAACCTCTGAGGATTTGGAAACGTGGGGAAAAAGACGAAAAAAAAAACCCGTTGGTTTACATACTTTCGTAAAAAATGTCTCTGCGGAAATGCATATGACTTTGCATAATTATGAAACCTCTGAGGATGTTTAACAAAAAAAAAAACAGTTTTTTAAAAGAAAAAGGCTAATTCCGCAGAGGGCACTATGGATCCGCAAAAAGGCCCTCTGCGGATCTGTTCTTCGTCCAAACATCTCTGAAGAACTGTTCTTCGTATGAAAATTGCAAAATTCCGGATTTTCTAGCTGTTTACTCACCATATTCGTTCCTATTTTTTTGAGATTCGATCGATCGTTTCTTTCCCGTTCCTTGTCTTCGTTCTGCAGCAGACCTCCCCCAAACTCTTCCTCCTTCCGCAGCCAACACTAAAAACCCTGTTTTCTGTTTGGTGATTTTACAAAAATACCCATGTCACCTCATTTCTTCATTGCTATTTTCAGGTTCCTCATAGGTTTAAGGCTTCCGTAGAGCCTCTCTTTGCGGAAGTCATGGCCATTTTACAAATTTCAGTTTTTCATGGCTAATTCCTTCACACACACCCTTTTATTTGGTCATTTGATGAATTTTCTCAAAAAAAACCTTCAAACACCATGGTTTCATAGGTATGTATAAATATGGTTTTATATGAACATATAAGCATTTTAAAGAACAACAAATATCAAAACCATATTTTTATATGTATATATAAATATATTAAAGAAAAACAACAAATATCAAAACCATGTTTTTATATGTATATATAAATATATTAAAGAAAAACAACAAATATCATGCATTGTACTTAATTTGTTAGAGCTTTTGTATTTTATAAAAGTGTTCACATATTAATAATTTTGTAGTCTGCTTTAAAACTTAAAGACCTTGCATCTCAATAATAACATTAAAAAAATGTAAGTTAAATTTACTAACTTGCTCATATATAAATTTGTTTCTTATAAAAAAAATTGTATCTAATTGGCCAAAAACATAAATACCTCACTCCATATTAGCAAAAAAATTATATTAAATTTAGTTCAAAATTGAAGGTCACATGAGGGTTTTGTATATTAAATTTAGTTCAAAATTGAAGGTCACATGAGGGTTTTGTATATTAAAATATTTAGCAAAGAGAAAAATACCACCTTTACATATGCTTCTCCAGATTCATCATGCAAAAGTGGTCGAGATGCAGTTCCTACAGAAACTATTCGTAGTGCCAGTGTTTCCAATGGTACATCTAGAAATATAGTAACACCCTTCTGCATATATTTCCTGACAAATTAAACGCAAACAATATAATTACCAAATTAGCAACACACTTTGCTGACAATTTATATATATATATATATATATATATATATATATATATACATGCGCTAGATGTATATATAGATACCAGTTGATAGGCTGAACAACAGCACCTCCACCCGTGGAAATCACCGATCCATGCATCGATGACAGCTTCCTCAACACCTCAGTCTTAAGGAATTAAAGTACCAAGGAATTATAAAACAAAAAGTATGATCATCAGTGCGAATACATTAATGGGAAAAAAAAGAGTTTTTCAAGGTCCGAAAAAGTTAAGAAATTTAGAGCTACTTAATAACCTCCTTCTCTCTAAAGAATTTCTCGCCATGCAATTTGAAGATGTCAGCAACTGCGATTCCCCCAACAACCTCCTCTATTAGTTTGTCACTGCACGCATTACTCAAAATATATAAAACGTGAAAAGGGATGAGATTTATCTTTAAAGTGATTAATGTAATCAGAAGTACTCTTGACACAAACCTGTCGACAAAAGAATAGCCAAGAATTTCAGATAGGATTTGGCCAACTGTTGTTTTTCCAGAGCCCATCATTCCTGAATTCATATTGTAGAGTTATGAACAATTAATGAGTTTAATTATAAATTTTCTATACATTTTGAACAAAGACAATATGTTAGCTGGAACTCACCAACAAGATATATACACCTTCCATCTAGATATGGTCCAATCTTCTCTAACTTGTTCTGCCATTTGGACAACATATATAAACTTAATTACATTGCCAATGTAATTCATTCTTCGAAACAAAAAGAGTACAAAAAAAAAACGCTAAGCTAAGACATAAGATATATATTAGATACCTTTATCATCAAATCTTCCTCAACACTAAAACATTCAAATTGGAAAGCTGAAGCTACAAGAGTTTAAATGTCAGAATTAGTTAATTACTTATAAATGCACGCAACACCTTTCATATATAGTTTCACATTAAATGGTAACCAATAAAGTTTAGCCTTCAAACATTCTCAAAATAGGATGTGAATACTTGATATGCATGCATACTTGTATAGAAGAGAGAAGTTGTTGACATAATGACATGCATCTTTCACTAAATTCGAGGCATGTCTTTACAACTTGCATATACGATAAACGTACTTCTTGTAGTCTAATATTTAGCATACAATATTTGTTTTCATCTTGTGATCATTAAATTAACCAGAAAGTATATACCCGAAGACTGCTGAGTAGAACATAAAGCTTTCGTTTCTGGTGATCCATGTCCAAACGCTGCATTTATAGGCCACAAGTGAGTCCGATTAAGCATATGAATCCTTTGAAATAGCATGTACTTTGTACAAATCCTCAAGGAATTGTTCAGTTTCAGAAATTTTAATTCTTATATGAACACTTACATGTTGTAAAGTTTAGGCTCCTAGAGATTTTGGCCTCCATTCTTTCAGTGATCAAAACAATCAAGATTGGCTTGAGTTTTTAGCATCAAACGTCAATGGAAGACCTTAGATATATATTCTTCATGTCAGAACAATAATCAGATAAGTTTGCCTGAATAAATATATTATCTAACAAAATCATTCATCTTCTTCATGCATGGAATATTTTATATAGAACTAAACAGCAAAAATGTTGGATAAATCATGAATCGGTATCATCTATGGTTTACATACTTAATCACACATTGATAGCCGACAACTATGGTACTATATATTGATATCATTAACTTTAATAATTATTTTAAAAAAAACATGGTGAGCACATTTAACACAAATTTTTAAAGGATATGAAATATAAATAGTAAAACAAGCAACAGATATATTGATACAAAGAGAGAAATTGTATAGATTAGAACCTGATTGGAACTTTGAGGTACTAATAATGGATGGAAGCGAACTCAAAATATATTAATTATACGTAGCGATATTACGTGTTTAATTTAATTACGGGAGTTTGAAGAAGGGAGATGATAAATCCACAACATTTTTTTGATAATCCACTGATTTTTAAACTTAGTTGACAATTATGCTCTTATCTATATTTAGAATGCAATTTAGTTTTTATTTTAGGCACATTGTTCATTATTAGTAGTTAATTTTCGCTTTTAATTTTTTTGTTCACAAATCATTTTTGATACTTCATTTTCACTAAGTTTTTTTTTCACTTAATTTTATCATCTATTCATTAGTACTTAATTTTTGTCCTCCCTCATTATGACACTTAGGTTTTTTGTTTGTGAGACAAAGGATGAGCCATAAACATTCTCAATTGACTAGTTGTTCATATGTTTGTTATTCAGATTTAACTAAAAACCAAACCAATTAAACCGAAAACGATTGAACCAAACTTTATTCAAGCCGGTTTTTGGTTAATAATTTGGAAGTAAAAAAAAAACCAATCAAACGGAACCGAACAAACTGATAACCAATTAAACTGAATGGATAACATCCCTAATCAAAATCAAGGAATTATTATATTTGTTTTGGTATTTGGAATTGACATAATCATACTCGTCACTGTTAAGTTTGATATTTAGAATTAACAGGGAACCGTACACAAAGAATCAAATGTTGTGAAGAGATAAGACGCAAAACTGGAAACATACACAAGGAAAAAGAATGGATGATCACTTACTGTTTGACGGCTGAATATTGCAGCGCCAAACATGTTCGATGAAGATGATTGCCGCCGAAGGAGGAAGAAGTCGTGTGTGTTTGGGATAATGATTTACTAATAATTAGACATATGACTAATATAAAAAATTAAATTACACCCTGTTATAGATGATGAAGGCATAACTGTTCGGTTCGGATTTCTCGATTTTTTGACTTCCAAAATATCAGTCGAAACCGATTCGAATAAAGTTTGGTTTGATCATTTTCGGTTTAATTAGTTTGGTTTTCAGTTAAATTTAAATAACAAGTACATGAATAACTAGTCAATTGAGAATGTTTATGGCTCATCTTCCATGCGATCAACTTGTAAGAAATAATAACAAAAGAATGATTAAACTATAAGCACAAAATAACATACAACGACATAAATAAAATAATGTTTATAGAGTTATACTTGCAATATCATTGAAACAGAGTGGCTAACAAATGTTCCTGAAAACATGTAAAACAATGACTAAACATATGCATGTAATCTACAGGAAAAAATAAATAAATACAATTATCATAATGAGGGATGACAAAAAATTAAGTATATTTGCATCATTAAAATTTCTGTGGAGAAAAAAAAACATCGTAAAAATGAAGTATTAAAATGATGTGTAAACAAAATATGAAAAGCAAAAATTAAATACTGATAACGAGACTGTGCCTAAAATGAAAATTAAATTGCATTCTAAATATAGATGTGGGCATATTTGTCAACTAAGTTTAAAAGTAAATGGATTACCAAAAAAAGACGTGGATTTATCATCTCCCTTTGAAGAATTATTATGAGTTGTACCACAAAGTCCTCCCACCAAAAATATCACTAATTGACCCAATTTGGTATGAGTTTAATGCTTCGAAACCATGATTAAGACTTAAGAGTATCCACTATGATACGTTCTTTAGAATATCATTTCCATGAAAAATGAAAAGATAGTAGGATTGAGGTTTATATGATACATATCCATCTCATTCTCCATGAATTACAATAAAATGGCCCCACCACTCGTCCAATAAGATTTACTATATTTTTATTTCAAACCCTTTCAATCATATACAATATATATTAATTTTACATCCTTTTTATTAATATATCATAAATACATAATAGAATAATAATAATAATAATTAATAAAATATATCATTAAAAAAGCTAACTAATACCTTCAAAATGAGATCAATATTGAATACGTTTTGACAATTTAATTTTTTATTATGATTTTATTTTTAGTTTGTTAAAAAACCAATACTGAATAAGTTTCATCAAAATATGTAACAAAAGTAAACTTTTTTTTTTTGGTATAATGCTTATATATAAATTATATGTTAAATGAATAAATAAGTGTGCGTGGTCTATCTATGAATTTTTGAAAGGATTTGATGTAAAAGTTTATATATATGTAATGTAGCACTATCAAGTATGATAATTTAGAAAGCTACAGACCTTAAATTACGTCCGCCATTAGAGATGTTCTATATTTGTTCTTTTTAAAGTGTTTATACGTACACAACAAATCTTAATGTTAAAAATAGCATTTGAAGTTACCATGAGAACTATCTAGATAAAACGAAGCATTTTGTTAACAGTTAAAAGTTAGAAACTCTCAAACGCTTACAAATGAAACTCTCAAACGCTTACAAATGTTTTGTGCTAAAAAACGCTCGTAATATGTGAAGGCTAGAAGTAATAACGGTTTTGATGAATTTTAAACCATTAACTAAGTTGTCTTTAAGTTGATATAACTAAGTAATAAACATTAACCACGTCAATATATATATATATATATATATATATATATATATATATATATATATATATATATATATATATAGAGAGAGAGAGAGAGAGAGAGAGAGAGAGATATCAAATTAATAAGAAGAAATTTTTTTATAAGAACGTAAGAAATTATATATATATATATATATATATATATATATATATATATATATATATATATATATTCTTTTAACGAAACAACAAAATAAAATCATTAGATAAAACAAAAATAAAAACAATTCAGAAGAAAAAAAGCACATTCATTATTCATTTTTTAGTAAACAAAAAAAAAAGTTCACTTTTATGAAATTTATAATGAATAACAACAAAATCCTCGTAAAAATAAATCATAGAGATGTTTTTCGGGATTTTTTTGTAAACAATGTTATTTTTGATTGATCTAGTGATTCATTTGTTTTGTTCACGAAAAAAATATGTAGAAAAAAAAACCTTCTAACCTTCTAACCCAAAATTTTTCTTCTTATCGGAATATATATATATATATATATATATATATATATATATATATATATATATATATATATAGAAAGAGAGAGAGAGAGAGAATTGACACATGAATAAATGTTGGAGTTGTTGGATCCTTAGCAATTAATGCTAGGATTGATCGTTGGAGTTCTTCTTTATTTATCTTTCTATTTGGATCTTTCGAGCATCTAAATGAAATTGCTAATTATATAATAACGATAAAGAATGTGAAAGAAATACTTTCGTTAATCCTTACTTGATGTGTAATATAACATAGTAATTATCTTTTTCAATTGGAAGAGATGACTGAGTGGACGAAAGCGGCGGATTGCTAATCCGTTGTACGAGTTATTCGTACCGAGGGTTCGAATCCCTCTCTTTTCGTTTTCGTTGATGACTTTCTATTTTTTCTTTCAAATTTCGCAAACCTCTTTTAAATGGTTCTTTTATTAGTTAAACGTGTGGAATATGAATATATAATATAAAATCTTAAGAAAATTGAAAATCATGCAAGAAAAACGAAAATTTTATTTTATTCTTCACATCCAGGATTAGAGCAGCCTAAACCGTGAAAACGGGGTTGTGGGAGAGCAATACAAGCGTTGTGTTGCTAGACAATTCCAGTAACAATAATTCCAGTAACAATTACATTTCTAGTTCCATTTGTAGTAAAAGCGAAAATAGTAGTCAAAACGAGGATATCACAACGAGTGATCAAACTATACCAAAAAGTTATACTCATATGGGTGTAACTCAACAATACCGGCATTTGTGGGTTCAATGCGAAAATTGTTATGGATTAAATCCTTATTAAGTAATGGCTTTTTAAGGGGGGCAGCTTACGGGCCATGCCTCTCTCTAACCTGATAACTAGTATCGCTTTCCCTCCCAGCTCTATTGGCAGGCCCTTTCTTTTGCAATACTTAAAAAAGTCTCTCATGGCCCAATTATTATTACATCGTTCTCTACCATAGAATTCGGCCTTCGGGGTCAACTCAGCGACTTCTATTAGGAAGGCGGCGCAAAGTGAATATACCTTACAAGATATATAAGTTTAGGTATCCAAATCTAACATACTACGTTATTTTTGTATCAAATATACATTGTAATTGTCCAAAGTTCTTAAAATTTAACTACTGACTTGGTTTACTTTCAATATTTTTAGAAGTTTCACAATTATCTTCCTCTTACATAAGTTTCATTTGAAACTATAATATATATATATATATATATATATATATATATATATATATATATATGTGTGTGTGTGTGTGTGTGTGTAACGCTCGGTTCCAGTTATGAAATTATTTTTATTGTGTATGATGTTTCTTTGAGGGCCACGACGTGGCGAAGAGTTTTGGGCCGCGGAGGTTTAAAGAACCACCACGACGTGGTGATTTTGCCACGATGTGGTGATGGCTGTTTTGGAAAAACCCTAAAGTTAAGGGTTGATCCCTATTTAAAGATCCTTAACCCCTCCTAGCCTCCCTCTCATCAGCCTCCATCTGTGACATTCTCAATTTCACGGCCAGAAAAGACCGATTTGTTTATGCTTTGTTTTTAAAATCAGAGTAATGTTTTAAAGAAAACGGTTGCGGAATTTGTTCCCAAAACAAGATATGATAATAACTTATCAAAACATTTATCAAAGAGAATGTATTTTCATTTAATAATAAAACCTCGGGATGACATGTTTCGATACAGACACATAAGCATAAACAGAACATACATTCATTTACACTATTGATTTACATCTCCTTTAATCTCTTAGTGCAAAGCAGCATTAATATCGATACCTGTGATACAAAGAAAATTGAGTGGGTCAGGTTTGGGAGCCTGGTGAGCATATAGGGTTTTCAACCCACAATAATACAATTATTATATTCAATCATTAAACAAACAACCCAATTACCCATCCCCATTATCTTCTTTACTCTTAAGGTTTTACCCTAAGAATCAACTATCCTTCATTCATTCATTCCTAAGGATTGAACTAAGGAATCGGCATGAAGTCCATTGCTGCCAAAGTTTATCTATCAGGTACTAAATCCATAGCTATTAGGCGCTAACTCCATAGTCACCAAGATTCACTTAACAGTAGGCGCTAACTCCATAGTCACCAAGGTTTATACAATAGGCGCTAACTCCATAGTCACCAAGGTTTATCTAACATTAGGCGCTAACTCCATAGTCACCAAGGTTTATACAATAGGCGCTAATTCCATAGTCACCAAGGTTCACTTAACAATAGGCGCTAACTCCATAGTCACCAAGGTTTACTTAACAATAGGCGCTAACTCCATAGTCACCAAGGTTTATACAATAGGCGCTAACTCCATAGTCACCAAGGTTTACTTAATAGTAGGCGCTAACTCCATAGTCGCCAAGGTTTACTTAACAGTAGGCGCTAACTCCATAGTCACCAAGGTTTACTTAACAATAGGCGCTAACTCCATAGTCGCCAAGGTTTACTTTAACATGCGCTAACTCCATATTCGCCAAGGTTTACTTTAACATGCGCTAACTCCATAGTCACCAAGGTTTACTTTAACAGGCGCTAACTCCATAGTCACCAAGGTTTATACAATAGACAATACGTCTCATAGTTGCCACTATTTCATCTACCCATGTTCTACCCAACATATTTTGTAGATATAAAATACATATATAGTTTGAATCATTTAACACCCGTATAAAAACATCAATTCCAAGCCCATCTCAAATAGACAAATAATATCTAACACATATCACGTATTTCATAACTAATACTTTATATTTATGTGTTAGAAGAAAGTAACTATACACTGACACATATAAACAACAATATATATACACATAGCACATATTTTATAAAATACTTTGTATCTATGTGTAAAATGAAAGTGAATATACACTCACATGATCAGAAGATGATCGGACAACACTACAACTTGCAGAAGTAGTATTCTTCGGTAGATCTGGAAGATCTTCACAAAAACCGGGCTCTTCGCGGGCAGAGCTTCGGCTCGGGAATTGCACTTCTCGGGATCTTTGGGCTTCGGGACTCGCTTCGGGTCTCGGGATGATACCGGGGCTTTAGGGGTACTTCTTTGCACGTAAATCGAGGTAATATGGGTGAGAGATGAGAGAATGAGCAACCAAACTCGGCTGGCCCTTCAAATCTATTTATAGGGCAAAATCTGCCCTTAACACGTCGTGGCACCTTTTTCCACGTCGTGGGCTTGGTCGTCACTGCATGCGTCATCGCAAGTTGCATCTGGGGGACTCCCGGAGGTGTCAGAAGACTGACCACATCGTGGTATCTGACAATTTTGGGGTTTTGCGCCCCGAACTTCAGAAACTCATAACTTTCGCATACGAACTCCGTTTTCGACGTTCTTTATATCGACGCGAAGGTGAGATTATGCTCTACAACTCTCCTTTAGACTCCATTGGCTAATTTTGACTTTTTTAATATATTATAATTATATTACTTATATATTATTTTTAGTAGGCCGGGACAGGAAAACTCCGTTATAAACTCATAACTCCTTCGTCTGACGTCCGTTTTCGTCCGTCTTTCCGTCGTTGCACTACTATCAGTGAGATATTTAATTCTCATTTATATTGTTTTGGATAAATATCGCTCTAACATAAATTCACTATTTACGTCGCACTGTGTCGTGCCGGTTCTGTCGCGAAACTTCGACATGTCATAACTTCTTCGTTATAACTCGGATTTCGACGTTTTTTATATATTCGGAAACCTCGTAACATAAACTAAATCTTAGTTAAGATTAATCCTTCTAAATAATCTTTCCCAAAAAAGTCATTTTTGATGCTTATCATCTCTAAATTGACTAGCCCTGATCTACGGGCGTTACAATTATCTCCCCCTTAGGATGATTACGTCCCGGAATCATCAACGAAATAGGATTCATATACTAACTCCATAAGTTATCTCTCCATCCTAAGTAATAACCTTGATGCTCAATCCTGGATCTGCTCTTCGTACTATGTTGGACTTTCAATCATAACCTTCGAGTTACAAAATAAATCCTTTTTGAGGACTCATTCTTCTTCTTAGGATAAGTACATTCCCTTATCTATTGTAACTGACCGATGGGTCGTGTTCTGATGACCTCTCATCGTAGTCGGACTCAATTGATATGACCACTAGGGTCGGAATAACAACCATCTTACTAGTCATTACCGAAACAATGGTAACGACATACTTGAATAAAACGGAATCAATTACTAGCTTCTTGGTAACCTTGCGACTTCCCATGATCCAAGCGTGAGTCATGTGCTTCCGGTAGCATAGATCTCTACTACCATTCACACCTACTCATACTCGTCTCAAGTATTGTCTCGCAGTCCCCAAGTCCTAAAATCACCAAACAATTTAACACATACGAATGTGTCTAATTAATCATAAAAATTTTCCTAGACTCTACTAGGACTTCTTCCATGCGTATCTTCTATCATCAATCATACTTCAACTCGATTGGAGATGGAAATTCTAGATTATGGGACAAATTCAAGAATTACACCAATCGTTCCATCATCCTGCCAATCGAAGGTGTACTTCAGACGTACCGTACTCCTCTAAACGTTCCGTTATTTTATCAAACATAAACTAAAGGCAAGACACCACTCTTACGATATCTTCCGATACGTGTCATTCACTATCATAAGCCTTTCATTTCCTCCATTTACTCAATTGTCTACGAGTCTTCACCATAACGTTTTGTACATCCAAGTAGATGTTCGGTGTATCGGACGAGAATTTAAGATAAGAAAGCTTTATTTACGATAGACGTATAAATCTCCTTATCACTCCGAAACGTTTACATGCTAGTTCTAATATCGTAGTCGTACGCTTACAATCCTAAACACATAAGGTTTCCAGATCCGATCGGCAACAAACCATAGATCCGAACAAAAAATATCATATATGGAAAACACATAGCATTTATCACATAAAAGCATTTTAGGCATTTTTCTAAAATATACTAGTGCTCGTGCCTAAAATATGGTAGACACTCATCTCACAATCATCGCTTAGCATTCTAAGTTTAAGTCTAGAAATCCTACAAATTCCTAGTTCGATTATACTAATGCTCTGATACCAACTGTGACATCCCCAATTTCACGGCCAGAAAAGACCGATTTGTTTATGCTTTGTTTTTAAAATCAGAGTAATGTTTTAAAGAAAACGGTTGCGGAATTTGTTCCCAAAACAAGATATGATAATAACTTATCAAAACATTTCTCAAAGAGAATGTATTTTCATTTAATAATAAAACCTCGGGATGTCATGTTTCGATACAGACACATAAGCATAAACAGAACATACATTCATTTACACTATTGATTTACATCTCCTTTAATCTCTTAGTGCAAAGCAGCATTAATATCGATACCTGTGATACAAAGAAAACTGAGTGGGTCAGGCTTGGGAGCCTGGTGAGCATATAGGGTTTTCAACCCACAATAATACAATTATTATATTCAATTATTAAACAAACAACCCAATTACCCATCCCCATTATCTTCTTTACTCTTAAGGTTTTACCCTAAGAATCAACTATCATTCATTCATTCATTCCTAAGGATTGACCTAAGGAATCAGCATGAAGTCCATTGCTGCCAAAGTTTATCTATTAGGTACTAAATCCATAGCTATCAGGCGCTAACTCCATAGTCACCAAGGTTCACTTAACAGTAGGCGCTAACTCCATAGTCACCAAGGTTTATACAATATACGCTAACTCCATAGTCACCAAGGTTTATCTAACATTAGGCGCTAACTCCATAGTCACCAAGGTTTATACAATAGGCGCTAATTCCATAGTCACCAAGATTCACTTAACAATAGGCGCTAACTCCATAGTCACCAAGGTTTACTTAACAATAGGCGCTAACTCCATAGTCACCAAGGTTTATACAATAGGCGCTAACTCCATAGTCACCAAGGTTTACTTAATAGTAGGCGCTAACTCCATAGTCACCAAGGTTTACTTAACAGTAGGCGCTAACTCCATAGTCACCAAGGTTTACTTAACAGTAGGCGCTAACTCCATAGTCACCAAGGTTTACTTAACAATAGGCGCTAACTCTATAGTCACCAAGGTTTACTTAACAATAGGCGCTAACTCCATAGTCGCCAAGGTTTACTTTAACATGCGCTAACTCCATAGTCGCCAAGGTTTACTTTAACATGCGCTAACTCCATAGTCGCCAAGGTTTACTTTAACAGACACTAACTCCATAGTCACCAAGGTTTATATAATAGGCACTACGTCTCATAGTTGCCACTATTTCATCTACCCATGTTCTACCCAACATATTTTGTAGATATAAAATACATATATAGTTTGAATCATTTAACACCCGTATAAAAACATCAATTCCAAGCCCATCTCAAATAGACAAATAATATATAACACATAACACGTATTTCATAGCTAATACTTTATATTTATGTGTTAGAAGAAAGTAACTATATACTGACACATATAAACAACAATATATATACACATAGCACGTATTTTATAAAATACTTCATATCTATGTGTAAGATGAAAGTGACTATAAACTCACATGATCAGAAGATGATCGGACAACACTACGATTTGCAGAAGTAGTATTCTTCGGTAGATCTGGAAGATCTTCACAAAAACCGGGATCCTCGCGGGCAGAGCTTCGGCTCGAGCATTGCACTTCTCGGGATCTTCGGGCTTCGGGACTCGCTTCGGGTCTCAGGATGATACCGGGGCTTCAGGGGTACTTCTTTGCACGTAGATCGAGGTAATATGGGTGAGAGATGAGAGAATGAGCAACCAAACTCGGTTGGCCCTTCAAATCTATTTATAGGGCAAAATCTGCCCTTGCCACGTCCTGGCACCTTTTTCCACGTCGTGGTTTTGGTCATCACTGCATGCGTCATCGCAAGTTGCATCTGGGGGACTCCCGGAGGTGTCAAAAGACTGGCCACGTCGTGGCACTGCTTGCCACGTCGTGGTATCTGACAATTCGCGCCTCGAACTTCAGAAACTCATAACTTTCGCATACGAACTCCGTTTTCGACGTTCTTTATATCGACACGAAGGTGAGATTATGCTCTACAACTCTCGTTTAGACTCCATTGGATAATTTTGACTTTTTTAATATATTATAATTATATTACTTATATATTATTTTTAGTAGGTCGGGACAGGAAAACTCCGTTATAAACTCATAACTCCTTCATCTGACGTCCGTTTTCGTCCGTCTTTCCGTCGTTGCACTACTATCGATGAAATCTTCAATTCTCATTTATATTGTTTTGGATAAATATCGCTCTAACGTAAATTCACTATTTACGTCGCGCTGTGTCGTGCTGGTTCTGTCGCGAAACTTCGACAAGTCATAACTTCTTCATTATAACTCGGATTTCGACGTTCTTTATATATTCGGAAACCTCATAACATAAACTAAATCTTATTTAAGATTAATCCTTCTAAATAATCTTTCCCAAAAAAGTCATTTTTGACGCTGATCGTCTCTAAATTGACTAGCCTTGATCTGCGGGCGTTACACCATCCCTCCAAATTATCCCTTGCAAACCCTAGATCCCTTGTGTTAGTTTTTGGCCTTAAAGAGTGTGTTTTTGGTGCTTGTGAAGGAAGAAGGTGGTGGAAGATCCCTTGGGGAGTTCAAAGCAAAGAAGATCCAGGAGTTTACCTTCCTCTAGCATCTTAATGAGGTATAAAGTCTTCACCTTGTTGAGTTAATGGATAGATCTATGGATTTTTGTCCTCTTTTCTTTATGTTTTGTTGCCTTGGATGGTTGAACTTCATAAAGTTTGCAACTTTATGAATCTCCAGGACCTTTGAATCATTTGACTCATGGGATCTAGCTTAGAATCGAGTTTTGAGGCCATGCATGGAATCTTGGCCTTTTTGCCCTATTTTGACCTAATAAGAGTTTATGTCATGCATTGGACATGCATGTCTGAAAAGCACCAATTTTTATGGTGTGTTTGATGTTAGAGACTCTTTTGAAGCTTTTGGTCAAGTAACCTCTTGGATTGGAAGATTATTGCTTAGGCCATGAAGTGTTTTGGATCTTATAGTTGAGATCTAAACATTTTGGAGGGTTCTATTGGATAAAGTTGGAAACTTTATCCATCTAGACCTTATTTTGGACTTGATCTCAGTTGGAGACCCTTTCAAATCAAAGAAAGTGGCTGAATGCATTAATTTGTTGAAAATCCCGTTACCACGACGTGGCAAGGCCACAACGACTTGGTGGCGGGGCGGATCACGACTGTTTTGTTGTATTCGGCACCACGATGTGGTACAAGGGTACAACGATGGGGTGGTCATCTGAGTTGACTTTTATTGACCTTTTGACTTAGTTTGATCGATAAAGGGGTATTTTGGGTATTATGGATTATATTTGAGAAGTTGTATTTGATGGTTAGGAGTCGGTTAAAGCTGAGATTCGACGTTAGGACCTCATCAGCTATTATTCAAATTGAGAGATGAGTTTTCTCACTGTATCAATGGGTTGAAGGAACCAAGGCCGTCCCATTATTTTTTTTATAGGGTACATATTACTTGTATGTTATGTGTATGAAAGACCAGGGTATGGCCCTTGGTATCTGTATGAAAGACCAGGATTTGGCCCCTGACAATTGTATGGAAGATCGGGATTTAGCCCTCGGCAAGAATTGTGTGTAAGACTATGGTTTAGCCCATAGCAGTAATTTGTATGTTAGTATGTGGTACTTTGTGGAAAACTTACTAAGCATTTGCTTACAAATTTGTGTTTATGGTTTCAGGTACTTCCGGTACTAAGGGGAAGCGTCCGACATGATGACACAATATTCTCTCCCGTTATTTCCGCATTTTTGATATTTGTAGCACCCGGTTCCTGGTACGTATTTAATTCCAAGTATTATTGTATTTTACCCTGGTACTCGGCGAGTTGAAGGCCCAACTCGCCGAGTAGAGTCGACTTTTCGCGCGGATTTTAAGTGACCTACCCGACGAGTCGGGAGACCGACTCGACGAGTAGGAGCTGTCTGGAAAAAACCCTAATATTTAGGGTTTTCACGCTATTTAAACACCTTAAGTGGTTCCCTTTGCAGCCTCCAACACCACCCAGACCATCCCTACAAAACCCTATCCGTTTTTGAGTGATTTTGAGCTCTTTGTGCCATTTTGTCAGACCATCCCTACAAAACCCTATCCGTTTTTGAGTGATTTTGAGCTCTTTGTGCCATTTTGTGCAAGATAAAAGGTTGAAGAGAAGAAGAAGGAGCTTGGGATTTCAGAAGGAGCAAGGAGATCCAGAGGTTTTGCTTCATTTCCTGTTTATTGGAGGTAAAAAGTCTAAACCTTGCTTCTCCTTTCATTAGATACTCTTTTGGAGTAATTTAGGGTTTTTGTAAGCTATTTTGGAGCCATTCTTGGATGCAACCACGATTTTGGGATAAGGACTTCAAATCTGGAACCATTGAGGGTTCCCATGGCATAAAGGTGCCAACTTTATGGCCATGGGAGACCCATGCATCATATAAACCCCCTTTTATGGATTTTTGAGCCAAAAGCCCTATGCATGGACGTCAAGTTTGTAGCTTTACATGAAAAAGGGACCCTAGGAGGCCAGATCTATAGTTTTGATGCGTTAAGACCCATTATAATCGACTTTATAGTTTTGGACAAAGAAGGAATCGGCGAGTCACTTGGGTGACTCGGAGATTCTGGTCGATTTTCCCCCCAAAACGTCTTCTGGAAATGGTTTTGGTTGAGTGGTAGGAACACTCAGCCTGCTAGGGGTTTGTTTTGGACCTGGAAATGATAGGACTCGATGAGTGTATGAACAGACTCGGCGAGTCCTAGGCAATATCCCAACCTCATGAAGATGGACTCGACGAGTTCATGGAGAACTCGGTGAGCTAGAGGCTAGACTCATTCATTTAGATGAAGATGAACTCAGCGAGTTCAAGAGCGAACTCGGAGAGTTAGTTGAAGATAGTCAAAAGGTATGGTTGAAGGTGAGCTCGTCGAGCTCTTGCTAGAATCTATGAGTAAGGAAGAGATTATGGCAGTAAGGGGACGAGAGGACTCGGCGAGTTGGTGGACCAACTCAACAAGTCGAGTAAATTAGAAGTTGACTTTGACCAGGATTTGACCTTGACTTTTACTTGGATTTGGGTTGAACCTTGTAAGGGTTATGAGTATGTAATAGTAATCGAGAAAGGTTGTTATATAGGGATTGAGGAGTAGAACGAGTTGATTTTCGTGTCGAGGACTTTGTAGATACTACACGACATCGAGGTGAGTTACCTTCCAATAGAAGTGGGTCTAAGGCACCAAGGCCGTGTTGGATTAATGTCTAAGTCCATAACTATAATTGGTAAGACTTGACCCGACCCGGCATGGTCCATTTGGGTTGCATGGCATCATGCATTTGGATAGACTATAATGAGAGAAATAAGACACTTATGGTTATTAATATATTATAAGTTCTAGTATATTAATAATAAGAATAATAAGATTATTTAATTAGTATTGATCAAGAATTAATCTAGGATTAATTAAGTGATCAAAAGAAGACTAATTAAATATATGGGTTGATTGTGTAAATAATCCATACTTGTATAGTGGGCTAATGCTCCATGGATAATCAAGTTGGGCTAAAACTCATAGGATGGTCCATGGATGATCCATGGTGTATTTGAACCCATGGATCCAAGGAAATGGAAATTCATGACAATTAGGGTTTACCCTAATGGTAACACTATATAAAGATCTTATTCTTGACAAAATTGGCGACTAGTATGACTAGAGTGAGAAAAGAAAGGGCTAGCCGATTTTCATGAAGTGTAGATTTCTCTCAAGTTATTTCAAGTGTATTTGGTGTTGTGTGAACCATTTGAGGTGTCACACTTGGGGCACTAGGCACTCAAGCTTCATGAAGACTTTCTACATGAAAGAGGTATGTATTCTATCTTGTTATATTCATTATTTTATATGCTAGATTAGGATAATACCTTGGATGTTCATATTTGTATGTATAATAGAGAAAACATAGATCCAAGGTATTTAGGGTTGCATGTACACTTAGGAGTGTTAGAATGCTCAAAACCCAACAGTGGTATCAGAGCCTAGGCTTGTTTTCTTGTTATACTTGCAAAACTGCTTAAAAAATCGAAGTTGTTGCTGTCTGATCATCAGACTCAGCGAGTCCATCAAGAGACTCGGCGAGTCCATGCCTAAAAAGTGATCAGGTCGATCCAACTCGCCGAGTTGGACCCCCAGACAACATAAATTCGACTTTTTTGGCTGGAATTGGACTAGGAACATTACCCTAAGATGTTTTTGGACTTATAAACTTGTTTTTGATGTGGTAATGTTCATGCTAATCCAATTTCAAAGATAATTGTCAATAGATTCATGTTTTGTATTAGTTTAAGGTTTAGACTAATTACATGAAAAAGTTTGATTTGAATTATCTTGTTCATATGAGTTGCTTAGATTAATAGAAAAGTTGAGTGAAATAGTTGTTTTCAATCCAAATTAATCTAAGAGTTGATTCTAAAATGTGTTTTTGTAACTTGTCCTCAAGTTATATGAAAAGTCGCATTTAAGTTTCATAAAACTCATAAAAGTTGGCAAAGGTTACAAAAGTGAAGAGTCTAGTTCTAATTAAATGGTTTTATGACTCCATAACTTGTCCTCAAGTTATGGAGGACCAAGAGTCTCTTCATTAAATAATAAATTAAAAAAAGGTGTAACCTTAATTAATTCCATAAGTTATAAAATAAAGAAAAGTTAATTCTTTTATTAGTTTAAAACTACTTTAAACACATAAGTTATGGAATTAATTAGTTTTGAATAGTTTCAAAACTTGCCCTCAAGTTTTGGAATTTGTAAAGTTTTCTCTTATGAATACTTTAATTCCAAGTTAGCCCTTAGAATTTTAAAAGTTAAAATTCAACCCTTATACTTTATAATATTATAATTTAATAATATATATATATATATATATATATATATATGTATGTATAAGAGTAAAGTCAGTCTTACCGCTAGTACGCCTCATTCACGAAGCCGGTCTATAAGGTGGGTATAAGGTTGTTGCCTATAAAATGGCAACTTAATGGGTGTCCACTCTCACCCACCGCTTGCTTGACTGGTGGAGGGTCGTTAGCCGAACGGGTTTGAACAGGACTACAATTCTCCCTTCATTAAAAGTATTAATGATAAATACTAAGTAACTAAACTCTTAATAATACCCAATCTTAGTTACTTAGGAAAATGTGAATAAGGTGCTAATCCATGAAATTACACTTTGCATTTTGTTTAAGTCGGTTAGTGGAGCGTGTGTGGTTAACCGGCACACTAACTCGTATTTAACAAGGTAGGCAAAGGGTAACTTAATGTTTATCATAGTATCGATGGAGTGTGTGTGGTTAACCGGCACATCGATTGAGGGGTAAACACTTAAGGGTACCAAGTAATTTGCATGGTTACTTCACACCTTGTTTTGTGATCCTCGGCATCCTAGTCACAAAACCTGAAGGGCACACTCGAGATTGAAACATGCCATTGAACATTTCAATGAATCTCAAAAGATCTAGGAGTTTCAAAACCAATTAAAACCTAATAATACATTTCGTTTATCTTGGTGGAAATTGGTGAATCGTCATTCACCTACCTTCAAATATTTTATAGCTTGGATTACAGCATACCTCTTATAAGTTATAAAATAGTTTGTTGGGTCCTAGCCTTAATATTTCATATTGGGTGTCATATTAAGGACTTAAGATCAACTATCTTGAATATCTCCCAAAAGATGTCTGGTTTAGACATTTATGATCTTCCTAAATCTCTTGAAACAAGCTTTCCTAAATGAAGATGATGTCCCATGGAAATCATACTTCTTCACCTCTTCCAATTATTCTCACTAACCCACAAGTTCTTGAAAAGTTTAAGGTCACTCAAGCCCTATTAGCAAGGCAAGGTCTAGGTGTGGTCACATCTTGGAGATGTAGTCACATATTGACAAGCCGGGAGAGTTGGGTGTCAAAGTCTTGAGAAAGTTGGTGGTTCAATCACTTTCTAAGTCACATAGTGAGTTCCTTTGGGACACCTATGAAACAGACTATGACAAGGCCCTTAATGATCTTATCTATTTGTTAAGATCAACTTCCTTAAAACTTGATGGACATTGAAAATAGTGACACAGGAAATCCAGAAAAACATTCTCTTCCCAATGGAAAGGGATCGGCCATAGTCAACTCGGTTGACCAAATGGTAAAAAGAAAAGCTAAGTCTGTGATAGTCCCGTGTACCATTATCAAAGGGTCCATATGTTTATAATGCCAAAGGAAGGGACATTGGTTACGAATCTGCCAAATTTACCTAAGGATGTTGAAGTCAATAAGTTTGACTCTACTTCAGGTAAAGTCCACTATCTAACTCTGCTAAGTTTCTAATCTGAGATTCTTGATACATGATGTGATTGGGTCACATGTTGATGTTTTAAGAATTAAAGAAAAGTAAAGAAACTTAAAGAAAGAATATGCTGAATCTGATCGCGTAGATGGATTTCTATCGCGTAGCTTGAAGATCGGATTCTTGAGCTACTTCTTAGGAGTTATGAGATATTGCTTAGGAATAGATAACAACAAGTTTTCTTATGGATTGTAAGGATAAGTTTTTCCGCAAAGTTTTAAAATAAAAGAAAAATTTTAGATTTTATTTATTTTAAAATATCCTTACAATGGCATTTGAGGAAAAATTGTTGCTTATATGATTCCATTAATAGCAAGAGTGGAAATATGAAATTGATTCTTTCATTTGTGGTAATGTCTAAATTTACCAAATAAGGAAAGATTCTCATCACCCAAGTTTCAATTGGACCGGAACTTGGAATCATGCAAGTTGTATAGCATGAAGAATGAGAACTTTCAAGTATTGGAAAATTAAGACTAACTACTTGTTCACATGGATGTGTGACTCAAGTAACGAACTAAGGGATCGAGTACACATTCTTGTGCACTGATTAAGTCCACCACAAAAGATCGATAAGATTATTCGTCATAATTTACTAAAGCTTAGTAAATATGGTTATACTTACAGGCTAAAGTATAATTCTGATACATTGGAAAAGTTTCAATGTAAGGTAGAGCGAATAAGAAGAATCAACTGAGGCAGAAGGATAAAAGTTTCTCAAATCTGAAAAGATGGGAGAGTACTTTAGTATCAGTTTTTGTGATCGTCTTAATGATTTTGAAACCATATCAAAGTTAGTTCTCTAAGGAAATCAAAGAAGAGGAACTTGAATTGTTGAAATGGTTAAATCAAGAAGATGAGTCATACTTCATTCCAATCAAAGTCTTAGAGTCATACTCGAAGATTGTAACTTGAGTGACATGTCTTAAAGAAGGTTTAAAACACTTGTCAAATGTAAGAATAAAAGTTTTCTACTCTTGTACATTTGAAATTGGTAAGTTGTGATGTTTTGGATAAAACAAAGACCAACTTAGGCCAATTGTGTGAAGTGTTTGTCTTGATTATAATCCGCACTATCTCTTGGATGTTTGACAAGGGAGTCTTATATGTCAAGAGGACAGTGGGAGTCTTAAAGGTCTTGAAAGTCTCAAGAACTAATCAAGAATAAAACATGAAGTTCTTCACTAGCACACGACTTGAGGTTTATAACCTATCGTGTTGACATATTCTGTGCCCATTCCAGTTAAATTTGGCTTTGCATTTGAGTTCGTAGAGTTCTCAATTAGTTGCACAAATTAAGATTGAGTTCAATCCATATGAGTGTGGATTTGTCATTATCTTTGTTTTGTGTCTATGGTTTTGACAATTCACATGGATAAGAACACATACACCATTAAATCTAAGTGTCATAAGGTTTCTCTCCGATTCATGAAAATGATGGTGAGGAAACACTTTCACTAAGTAGATTTTAGCTAGATAGCAATTGTGATATTTGCATTCTCAGAGTCATTAGTGGAGCGTGTGTGGTTTACCGTCACACTAACCTGGACTTGTGAGAAGTGGCAAAAAGGTCTAACCATTATGATTACGGCATCCCTCTTCATAATTGTTTAGACACACAAGTGTGCTATCTAAGGGAAGGTGTATGATTTTGATAAAGTCTTATCAAAACAATCTAGTATCAAAAATCTGAACTTTGGTAAGAAAGTCAGTTGATTTCTGGGTACATGTCAATGCTAGTGGGAGCATAAGTGTTATGCTAATAATCATCATGTTAGTGGGAGCATGATAATTATGATAAAGGTTGCAAGTTAGCAATGTTAATTATAGAAAACAAAAGGTTTCAATTGGGAAAAAGTTGTTTTGCTATAATTAAGGGAGAGGAAATTATACTTCATCTCAAATCTATAAGCTTAGATCGTGAGGTTTTAATCATTTAGTCAAGGATATATATATATATATGAATTTCATGTTGGAATGGCTCAACATAAGGAAATTCTGTATATGAGTCCATTATTTGCGTTCTAAAATTCTATTATGATTACGACATCCCTTTTCATAATCTGAATTATGAGAACTTGGCAAATAGAAATGGAAATGTTATAGCAAAAGACTGGTTTAGTCTTTATGTGAGACATCATGAATCGATTCCCATATGCTTCGGATATAGGATCGATTACATGTGCTATATTCATCCTTTCTAAAATTTTCAAAATGCCTGGGGCATTAAGAAGGGAAAAGGTTTAGAACTGGATATGACTAAAAGGATTAAACAATTGTCGGGGACAATCTAAGGTTTACCAAAGATTGGTTGCTCAAGGACAGTTGGAAATATAGTGATAATTCTGGAAGGACCATATTGACATAGTCTGTAAGGAGGCAACTCTTGTTCAGAAGTGATAGTCAAAATGGAATCTGGAAATGTTTCAAAGTTAGAATTTTCAATCTGTGTAAGATTAAGGAAACTTAATGCAAGAAGGATGATTCCAAGGAGCTGATCTCCTTTGGAATACTCTGTAATGATTGTTGTCAAGTCTTTCTGACTTTGTGCATAATCATTACAAGAGGTTCAATGCATATAAGTTTAGAATCTGACAGATTTCAGTAAATGGCATGAATTTGGAATTCTTGCATTTGCAGTAAGGATTTGGGAGTGTGAAAAGAGAATCATTAAAGTTATGTTCAATTGATCTAGTTCACAAAGTAAAGATCATAGACAAACATAGTATGCATACTTGGTGTATGACATGACTAGTGTTTAGAAAACATAGTGTACATGCTTGGAGCATGGGACAACTATTGTTTTAAATTCAAGAATAAAGTTGATAGCTGAAACAGTATACATGAATAATGTGTAATCATATGGTGATAAATAAAAGGTGTTTTATTTATGTTCATAGGTTTTGATACCATATTGGATTCAATTATTCTTGTGTTTTATTTTGCATGTTTTGACTTCCAGAATAAACTAGGTTATTCTTCGGGAATAACTAAGTTATTCAAACCATCCATAGTCGGTCATATGTTGGAAGTAGATATGAATTAAGACTGTCATGGGTTGGCTTGTAGAGGTCTAAGGTTTTGGACAAAGGGCTACAACACTCATGAGTGCTCATAAGTTCTGAGTATTGGATTCAACCCGCGCTCATTGGAATCACTTCATGGATTTTATCACGAGTGATCATGAGACGATAATATCTTATATTCTTCAAACCTAGATATATGAGTTGTTACTATGAGTTGGTTGTACATTGATTGCACGAAAACGCATTTGGTAACTCGGTGCTATAAAACATGCCTTTGTGTATGATTCAACAAGTAGTAGAACAAGCCATATGAGTCGAAGTTTATCCATTCCTTTTACCTTCGGGATAAAAGCGATATATGTGGGCCCCTCGATGATTTGATGATGACAAATGGAAGTGCTCGGCCGGGCCAGTACTGATTTGATTTGTTCAATTAGTCAGTCGTCATAAATCGGAAATCGGGAAACAACAAATGGACAGAGAGAATGATTATAATCCATGTCTCAGTCCATATGATATCTAGAATGGAGGAATATATGATCCCTTATCTAATGGACAAGTCATTGACAAAGTTCAGAGTTCATCGACAAGGTCAGAGTTCGACAGAAGCTTTTAAGAGCTACGATTGCCAGTTGGTTCCTGAAGTCATACGCAATAATAGTTTTAGACTTATCCAAGTGGGAGACTGTTGGATTAATGTCTAAGTCCATAACTATAATTGGTAAGACTTGACCCGACTCGGCATGGTCCATTTGGGTTGCATGGCATCATGCATTTGGATAGACTATAATGAGAGAAATAAGACACTTATGGTTATTAATATATTATAAGTTCTAGTATATTAATAATAAGAATAATAAGATTATTTAATTAGTATTGATCAAGAATTAATCTAGGATTAATTAAGTGATCAAAAGAAGACTAATTAAATATATGGGTTGATTGTGTAAATAATCCATACTTGTATAGTGGGCTAATGCTCCATGGATAATCAAGTTGGGCTAAAACCCATAGGATGGTCCATGGATGATCCATGGTGTATTTGAACCCATGGATCCAAGGAAATGGAAATTCATGACAATTAGGGTTTACCCTAATTGTAACACTATATAAAGATCTTATTCTTGACAAAATTGGCGACTAGTATGACTAGAGTGAGAAAAGAAAGGGCTAGCCGATTTTCATGAAGTGTCGATTTCTCTCAAGTTATTTTAAGTGTATTTGGTGTTGTGTGAACCATTTGAGGTGTCACACTTGGGGCACTAGGCACTCAAGCTTCATGAAGACTTTCTACATGAAAGAGGTATGTATTCTATCTTATTATATTCATTATTTTATATGCTAGATTAGGATAATACCTTGGATGTTCATATTTGTATGTATAATAGAGAAAACATAGATCCAAGGTATTTAGGGTTGCATGTACACTTAGGAGTGTTAGAATGCTCAAAACGCAACAGGCCGGCCCACTAGTAGTTAATTATAGTCGAAATGATTGTCTTTGTGATAATTGTCTGGTTTGCTACTACCTAATATGTTTATGTGATAGAAAGACTATGTTATATGTGATAATGGTAATAGGAGGGGACTAGTCCCCAAGTTCCGTTGTTAGGACCAAAGGGTAGGTCGGACACCCCAGATATGCCTGACAGTATGTTTATGTTATGATATATGTGGTAGTAGTAGGGGTGAATTAGTCCCTAGAGTTCGGTTGTTAGGACCGAAGGGTAGGTCCTCACCCCAGAATGGCTTGACATGGGTAGGTCAGCACCCCAAAACAGCTTGACATGGGTAGGTTGTCACCCCAGAATGGCCGGACCGGGTAGGTCGGGCACCCCAGAATTGCCCGACAGTATGTATGCTATGTGATTGTATGGTATGTGGTATGATGGGGGAACTCACTAAGCTTTGTGCTTACAGTTTTCAGTTTTGTTTTAGGTACCTCTTCAGCGAAGGAGAAGGAGCCGGCGCGGTAGCTGCACATCACACGCACATCAGATTTCCGCACTATGTGATTCATGGATTGTACTCTGATTTTATTACTATTCGATGTTTTGATTTTGAGACATGATCATGATGGTTTATGTATTAATATGATATCGACAATGTTTTCAGTAAACGATGTTATAAATTACCTAATTAAAAACGAATTTTTTTTACTCGAAATTTGGGATGTTATAATATTGTACTCTGATGATGTAATTTTTATACATTATGATGGTTTTGGAACAACTTTATACTTCTAGTACTTGTTTTAAAAATGAAAAATTTATTGTGGCTTTAGGGTCGTTACAAATTGGTATTAGAGCCTTGGTTTGAGGGATTTGGACACACTCTTGGGTGTGTCAGAACTCAAACTGAGGAAATAATAATATTTTCAAAAGAAAAAGAATTTAATTTTTTTGAAAAATGTTTTGTTAAGTAAAAAGGGAGAGTGCAATGCGTACGATCGGCCGGGCTCAAGTAAGTGTTTTCCAAATTACCCATGCTTATGTATTGTGATTAGTATGCTTGATGTGTGAAATTGCATGCTAAAGTGGGGCTAAGGATGCCATCAGGAGCTATATGATAGAATTGCCTAACTTGTGTGATGCCTTATAGCCTAGAAAAAATTTGATTCCATGTCTTACTTGAAATCGATGTCGACTTTGTTAATTGCTAAGTGTATGCTTTCAAAGTTATATACGATTAGGATTGCATATCCATAGAATGATGGCATCTGCCTCATTTCATGTTCCTTGTTTGGTTGTGGACTTACAATAGAAACTTTATTTGACAGTCTATGTGATTCTATTTGTGTATAACTTGCATACACAAGGCAACCTATGGTGTTAATTGAGGTTCCTGGTTCTGTGAGGATTGAGATATCCTAGAAGAGTCTAGAATATGTGTGTGTTGTGTTGTATGAGTTATGTTTCTGAGTATAGTTTGTTGAATTAGAGGAATCAGGTATGAGCTTGAGGATGGTACATGTAGGTGTGGAAGGTAGTATTAGGCCCGTACTACTGGAAGCACATGACCTGTACCTGAGGTAAGAGCAGACCTGGGAACTCTAAGGAGTCTGGTGAGGAGGAATCCCCTCAAACTTCTTTATCAATTGTTTCTATGTTGTATTTTCAGTTTGAGAAAGGTGAGGGCTACACGAGGAGGTTCAGGTTCAGGATCAGGTGTTGAGCCGATTGACGTGAGGTTGCGTGAGCTTATCACAACCGAGGTTACTCGTGACATCCTTGATGTTACCTCAACTATTTTCGGTACCGTCAAGGAGGGGATTATGGATATCATGGAAGAGCGGCTCATGTTATTATGATTTGAGATTGCCGCATGACAAAATGGGGCTCGAACTCCCACGTTTCGGGAGCTCAAGACGCGTGGAGCGCCTGAGTTCTTTAGGGCTAAGTACCCCATCGCTAGCCATCGTTGGATCGCTGTCATGGAGATTGCTCAGCGCACGAGATTTTGCCCTGATGCGGAAAAAGTGGGATTCGCGTCCTGTTTGCTGAGGGACAGAGCGCGGGACTGCTGGGAGGAGGTCACCAGAGCGGTTGGGATGGTGGTTGTTACACTGATGATTTGGGGGGAGTTTGTCTAGAGTTTTTATCAAGAGATTGCACCGGCTATTGAGGTGCAACAGCTGGTGAGGGAGTTCCAGGATCTTCTCCAAACTACATGAAATGTCCCAAAACTAGTACCATAAAATTTTTGTTTTTAAATTAATAAATCATTAAAAAAAATCATTTCCACAAAACCAAAGTAATCAAGATTTATCAAAACATCATCATATCAGAGTAAATCAAAGAATGCAGAAACATGTGGTGTGTGCTCTGCAATTCCCAAGCTCTTCCATTTGAAAACAAAAGTACCTGAAACATAGACTCAAAACTATAAGCACAAATATTAGTGAGTTCCCCAAGATACCAAATACCAGACATACATAAATCACATACTGGGCCCCTGCCCTCCATCGGTCCTCACCCAATATCGAATCCCACTCGGCCTCAGGCCCCACCCATCATCGATCCCTACTCGGCTTTGGGCCCCACCCAACATCGAGCCTTGCTCGGATTACAGATCTGTTAATCACCAAGCCCCGCCTGACATTGGGCCCCGCCCGATACACATGTAATTATATAACTATACAATCACATAAACATATAATCTTACTAGCACATGCAATAATCACAAAGACCATAGCATACCATATAGTCATCAAGCCTTGTCTGACATCATGCCTCGCCTGGTAAACATAAAAGCACATATTGATAACTAGCATACAATATACTTATCAGGCCCCGCCTGGCAGCCGGCCTTGCCTGGTAAGCATACCATCACATAACACATGTAGGAGTCACGTAGAAATCTAGCAACCTAACATATAAACCATGGGTCGACATTGGTGCCTTCGACCCGCTAAACTCAGTGAGGAGACTCACCTCGCACTGCCGAAACACACATATAATCCCTGGCTGCAGCCTGAAAGATCCTTGAGCTATCAATATCAATAACATTCTATTAATAATTAGATTCCCATCGAAACCATTAGACTGTTACTAAGGTAAATGACCAATTTACCCTTACCTGTTTGGACCAATACTTAAGCCCAAACCTAATAATCTAAAAGGCCTAAATACCAAATTAGCCATCAAAGGCCCAATACATGGCCCAATTCTCCAAATTGGGCTCAATCCCATTGTAGGTCTTCTCATAATAATTATCAGCCTAAAAGACGATGGCCTAATATGGCCCAAGACAGCTAAGCCCAAAAAATGGCCCAAACCGAACACCGAAGCCCAATCATGCTGAATACGCGGGGCGTACTCAGCTGTACGCTAAGCGTACATGCTAAATGGCTTGCACACCGTGCGTACAGACTTGTACGCCCAAACGCACTCACTCATTAAGCCAAAATCCCCATTAAGCACTTAATCTTTAAGACCATAAGTGCAAACCATAGATATACTTCTTAATAAATGTATAAAACCATAAAGTCACTGACTTGGTGACTTTTCATACACCAAAAGGACCCAAATTCAAGATATAGCACTTAACTTGGACCTAATATCATGCATGTGTTATTCTAAACCTTAAAGGTGCCAACTTTATGGACTTTGAACCTCTGAAACACCATGAGTGGCAACTCATAGCTCCTGGAGTGGTGTCCAACCACTAGATCTCATTCTTAGGGCCAAAAAGGGTCCAAAACCCATAAAAACTAGATCTAAGGTTCTAATGATCAAGATCATAGCTTTTTACCCCAAACAAGCTGGAAATGAAGTAGAGAATCAGTATCCACAAGCTCTTCCTAAATCCACAACCTTGCACCAAACTCTTTATTCTTGAATATGAACCAAACACACCAAGATGCACATAATGAGCTTAAAACACAACAATGGAGGCTAAGGGACGATTTTTAGGGTTTTGGGGGCTTCGACGCTGGTAAAGAGGCCATCCTTAAAGACTTAAGGTGCTTATATAGGGTACAACAACCTAAATTAGGGTTTCCACTAATCCCTCGTACACCCAGCTTACTCTTCGTACGCCCAGTGTACGAGGTCTCGCATCCCCGATCTAGCCCTCCTAGTACGCTACACGTACATCAATGTATGCCTCGCATACCATCCCTCGCATCAGTACGCCCAACGTACTCCCTAGGTACATCCTACGTACTCCTTAGGTACACCCTGCGTACTAGGGTTTCCTTTAAACCCTAATATACTTCGAAGGCCATAACAAGTTTAGGGCACATCTGACCTTCTGGTCATTGGGACATGAGCACGTGAAGAAACATCCCTCCATGTCAGACATCCACCTCATGGCTATGATCGGATCCTGAGTCCCATCGAAAGTTGGGCGCTTCGTGTTATCGAAGTCCCAATATTGAAAACCTCGACTGGCTCCTCCCCCTGCCGTTGTTATAGCCGATGTAGCTATTGCGGACGCTGTCTTAGCTAGGGATGCATATTTGTCATCAAAGTACTCCATCATGGCGGTCTTAATAGACCCAAACATCTCCAGAATCTGACCCAGGACAATCTTGACAAACTCATCACGGATGATCTCCCTGACATGATCCTTTGTCAACACTGGCCCACCCCGACTGATAGTCTTGGGCATTGTAGGGGTATCCTGACCAACCTACCCAGATCCCGATCCGGATCCAGTCACAAAACGCCTCGTACCCACCATACTGAAAAATACACCAGGAAGATATCAGATAATCCGCACAAATAACAGGGATCCAACTCCCAACTAAACCTTAGGGGTTGTGACTTCCTTGCCATGTGTATGGGTACTGTGCTTTCAGTAGTACGAGCCCATGCTACCTTCTACACCTACCCATATGTAACACCCAAAAATTCAAGCCAAATTTAAACTTTTCCAAAACACTTAAAACCATTTAATATTACATAATTTGTTTTCAAATTACTAATTATCAGAGTATCCCAGTATCAAATCATAAAAATCATAACAACAGGAGGAGCAGTACGATCATGCCTTCTCCTTCCCGCGATCACCAGAGGTACCTGAAACAACAACTGAAATTGTAAGCCCGAAATCTTAGTGAGCTACCCCAAAATACCATCCTCATAACCATATCATATAAGCATATAAGCAAACAACATGCATAATGAGCCTTCATCCTGACTGGACCTCCTCGCAGGTATTCAGTCTATATGGACCGCTCTCCGAGCCTTCGGCACGTCTGGACCACCTCGCATGGCCTACAACATATCCGGACCGCTCGCCGGGTCTTCGGTCTAACTAGCATACCTTCCTGGGTCTGTAGTATATCCGGGCCACCCTGGGTATGTTGGCCTTCAGCACAAAGCAGGACCGCCTCAACCCAACCCCCAATCAAACAAACATGTGCACATACATATCATATGCTATCATAATAACAGTCAAACCGATATAGCAGATCAAATAGCATAGCAACATCCTATAAATAGGACACCGACCTATCCAAGTCACTAATATAGCATAATCCTATAACCAGGATACCGACCAACCAGGTCAATAAGCATAAGCACGATATCATCCTAACTACCAAGATGCAAAACAGTAAATATATCATGTAATAATCCGGATACAATCCATAAAGGGCCGGCCTTGGTGCCTTAGACCCTGTTGATATAGTGAGGATAACTCACCTCACAATGTCGCACTGAAAATGATAGGCTCAAACTCTCGAATCACCAACACGAACTCCACCACCTATAGTTATCATAAAACCCTTTTTCCATAAATCTCCGAATTACCAAAATACCCCCAGAGGTCAACTGGTCAACACTGGGTCACGGTCAAAGTCAACAGTCAAGGTCAACTGTCCATGTTGACCCAACTCGTTGAGTACAGTTCACCGACTCGTCAAGTTCTTCCTGAACTCGAGAACTCGTGAAATCCTAGGTTGACTCGTCGAGTTCCCTTATAACTCGTTGAGTTCATACGTGTCCAAAGGTCGAGAGAACACTAGCCGACTCACCGAGTCTTCGGCTGACTCGACGAGTCCAAGGCAATCTTCAATGGACTCGTCGAGTTGTTCATCAACTCGTCGAGTTCATGCCCATCTTGATATGACTTGCCGAGTCGACCTTGCGACTCGCCGAGTCCCTTCAATCCTTCATCCAAACAGATGCTTTTTAATCCATGGTAAGGCTCCATATTGTAGACCCAGCTTCCCAAGGCATGTTTATCACCTAAAGTTGCAAACTTTACGTGCATGCAAGGCTCTAAGGGATCTAAATGACAAATCTAAGATTATAATGGAGTTTTACACCTTAGGAGAGTCTCATCCTTGCAAGATCTAGAAGCTTTATGGACATAGAAGCCCAAGAGAGTTCAGTTCTGAAGTTACAACTTCAGATCCTAGCTCATTCACAAGAGAAGCTTCCAAACATACTAGGAAAGCCCTAAAATTTGCCTAAAAGGGATCTAGAAATGAAATGAGGTCAGGATAGCGATTTGATACCTTCGAGAGGATGCCAAATAAGATAGATTTCGGATCCCACAAGCTCCTTGCTTCTGGATATTTGACCTCTGAGCTCTTTTCTCCAAGAAAATCCTCTTCCAAGCTCAAGAATACACAAATGGAACACACACACTCGATTAGGGTTTGAGAGGGACAAGAGGCAGTAAAGGGGAGGCTGGGGGAGGCCAATGATCCTTTAAATAGGGTGCAAAACCCTGGGATTTATGGTTTCATCTGCCAGCTCCTACTCGTCGAGTCCCTTCTTGGACTTGGCGAGTAGGTCACTAAAACACGTGGACCAACCCACTGCTACTCGACGAGTAGGGCAACCAACTCGTCGAGTAGCCCTTAAAATCAAGAAACTTTTATATTAAATCAATACCTGAGAATCGGGGCGTTACAATTCTCCCCCACTTGAAATAGACTTCGTCCTCGAAGTCTGCCGAGGTGAACAGTTCTGGATAATGCTCCCGCATCTCGACCTCTGGCTCCCACGTCCACTCGGACCTCCTCCGATGCTCCCACTCCACCTTCACCAAAGGTATCTCCTTGTTCCTTAGAATCTTCATCTTTCTCTCCAGAATGGCCACGAGCCTCTCCACGTAATTCAGGCGCTCATCGACCTAAATATCATCCAGCGACACCACCGCCTCCTGATCCATAATGCACTTTCGCAGCTGCGAAACGTGGAAAGTGATGTGGATCCAAGTAAGCTCCTCCGGTAGCTCCAATCCGTAAGCCACCTTGCCAACCCTAGCAATGATCCTGAATGGCCCAATATATCAGGGACCCAGTTTTCCCCTCTTCCTGAAGCGGATCACACCCTTCCAAGGCGAGACCTTCAGGAGTACCATATCACCGACCTGAAACTCTAACTCGGATCGGCGCCGGTCGGCGTAACTCTTCTGCCGACTCTGAACGGTTTGCAGCCGCTGCCTAATCTGCTGAATCTTCTCGGTAGTCTGCAAGACCACCTCCGTCCAACCCATTACCCTGTGTCCAACCTTACCCCAACAAACTGGGGTGCGACATCTCCGCCCGTACAACAATTCGAAAGGTGGGGCGCCAATGCTGCAATGATAACTGTTGTTGTAGGCGAAATCTGCAAGCGGTAGGTGGGAATCCCAACTCCCACCGAAGTCAATGACACATGCCCTCAACATATCCTTGAGGGTCTGAATGGTCCGCTCGCTCTGGCCGTCTTTCTGGGGGTGAAATGCCATGCTGAAGTGCAACCACGTGCCCAGTTCCTCGTGGAACTTCTGCCGGAAACGGGAGGTAAACCTAACATCCCGGTCGGTGACAATGGAGACCTGAAGCCCATGGCGAGCAACGATCTTGCGGACATATATGTCGGCCAATTTATTGGCCGATGAACTCTCCCGTATGGCCAAGAAGTGGACACTCTTGGTCAATCGATCCACGACGACAGGTATAGCATCAAACCCCTTTTCCGTTCTCGACAGCTTGGTAATAAAATCCATCATGATCTATTCCCATTTCCACATGGGAATCTCCAGGGGCTGCAGCTTGCCATGCGGCTTCTGATGCTCGGCCTTGACCATCCTACAAGTCAAGCACCTCTCGACGTACCAAGCAATTTCTCTCTTCATACACGGCCACGAGTAGCTCAAACTAAAATCCCTGTACATCTTGGTGGCCCCCGTGTGAATAGAGAAGTGAGACTTATGAGCCTCCTCCATGACTGTCTGTCTGACTCCACCGGACATCGGAACCCATACCCGACCACACCGAGTCAATAATCCTCGACTATCCTACACAAACCGGGTGTTCTCATCCTTGATCCTCTCCAACCTCCACTTCTCCGGTCGCATGCCCTCAACCTGGGCATCTCTAATCAAAATCACAAGTGGAGAATCCACCACTATCCTCATACATACTGCTAGAATCGAAGACCCAGCTGACTCGCGGCTCAAAGTGTCTGCAACCACATTCGCTTTACCGGCGGGGTGGTAAAGGATCTCGCAGTCGTAGTCTTTGACTACGTCTAGCCACGTGCGTTGCCTCTTGTTCAGGTTTGACTGATCCATGACGTGTCTCAGGCTCTTGTGATCTGTGTAAATGGTACAATGGACCCCATATAGGTAGTGTCTCCATATCTTAAGAGCGAACACCACCGCTCCCACCTCTAAATCATGCGTAGGGTATCTCACCTCATGCGGCTTCAACTGTCGTGATGCATAAGCTATCACTCTTCCCCTCTACATGAGGACCGCTCCTAGTCCCGAGATGGACGCGTCACATAACACCAAAAAACCCTCAACTCCCTCCGGAAGAGTCAAGACTGGAGCCTCGCATAGACGCTATCTGAGGGTCTCAAACGCCCTTTGCTGCTCAGGGCCCCACCGGAAATCCATCCCCTTCCTCGTCAGACGAGTGAGGGGTACTGTAATCATGGAGAAATCCTGTATGAATCTATGATAGGACCCTGCCAATCCCAGAAAGCTCCTAATGTCTGAGGGAGATTTTGGAACCTCCCACTGCATGACTGCCTCAATCTTGGCCGGGTCAACCAAAATCCCATCTTGGTTAACGAGGTGCCCGAGGAACTGGACCTCTCGTAACCAAAACTCGCACTTCGAGAACTTGGCGTATAGCCGTTCTCGTCTCAGAACTCCCAACAACTCCCTGCGATGCTCCTCGTGCTGCTCTCAAGTCTTGGAATACACCAAGATATCATCTATAAATAAAATGACCGAGCGATCCAGCATCGGTCTAAAGACCTGATTCATCAGGTCCATAAATACTGCCGACGCGTTGGTGAGCCCAAACGGCATCACCACGAACTTGTAATGACCATAGCGATTCCGAAACACAGTCTTCTCCACGTCCTCCTCTCTGACCCGGACCTGATGATACCCCGACCTCAAAACTATCTTGGAGAACCAAGATTCCCCCTGCAACTTATCAAAGAGATCATCTATCCTCGGGAGTAGATAACGGTTCTTCACCATCAACTTATTTAACTCCCTATAATCAATGCACACCTGGTGCGAGCCGTCCTTCTTCCTGATGAAGAGGATCGGTGCTCCCCATGGGGAACTGCTAGGTAGAATGAACTGCTTGCCCAACAGTTCCTGCAGCTGTGACGACAGCTCCTACATCTCTTATGGTGCCAACCGGTACGGTGCCTTGGCGATAGGAGCCGTAGATGGCACTAGGTCAATCCAGAACTCGACCTGCCTCTCTGGATCCGAGTAACTCCTCCGGGAACATATCAGCAAATTCCCTGACCACCGGAACATCTGACACTAAAGCCTACTCTCTGGCCTGCATATCTACCACGTACGCTTGATAACCTGCACATCCGTGCTGAAGGTGTTGGATATAGTGTCTAAGTCCATAACTATATTTGGTATGTACTTGACCCCACCCGGCATGGTCCATTTGGGTTGCACTTCACCCGAACAATTTATGGATAATCTTTTGAGAATAGTACAAGTTATGATTTATTAATATATTATAAGTTCTAATATATTAATATAAGATCATATTATTTAATTAGTATTGATCTATAATTAATATAGGATTAATTTAGAGATCAAAAGTATTACTAATTAAATATGGGCTTCTATATTTATATAGTGTGGGCTAATGCTTATTTGGAATGGGCTAGGCTTGCATGGAAAGTCCATGGATACTCCATAGAGCTTTAACCCATGGATCTCATGGAAATGGAGAGACATGGGTATTAGGGTTTACATGGATGTAACCCTAATCTACCACACTATATAAAGGAGGCTTTGGTTCTTGAAATCATACTAGTTGAGTTGAGTAAAGTAAGAGGGCCGATTTCAAGATAGTAGTGACTATTCTCTCAAAGTTCCAAGTTTGTGGTGATTTGTGATTTCCATTTGAGGCATCCACACTATTGGTGCTAGGCTCTAAAACTCCAAGCAATCAACTACAACTACAAGGTAAGTATTTCTACTAGCTTTATTTGATTCATGTTCCCTATGCCATGCTAGTTAGAATATGAACCTTAAAAAAATAATTATTTGCATGTATCTTAGACAAACATAGATCCAAGGTTTATTAGGGTTGCATGTACACTTAGGAAGTATTAGAATACTCAAAACCCATCAGTGGTATCAGAGACTAGGCTTGTTTGTTTGATACTTGATGCAAAATATTGGAAAAAGTCGAAAAACTTGCTGTCTGCCTGATGAACTCGCCAAGTCCATGGGGGGACTCGCCGAGTTCATGTGTATCTTCATCCTACTCTGCGAGTAGGTTCGTGCACTCGACGAGTAGGAGCCACATAATGCAGATTTTTGACTTTTGCTGCTGGAAATGGACTAGAAACATTACCCTAAACTGTTTTGGTGTTATAAAACTTGTTTTAGATGGTGTAATGTTTGTTCTAATCCATTTACAATAGCTAATATCAATTTTTCATGATTATATGTGTTCATATGGTCTTGAAACTTTGATATGGATATTCATGTTCTTGATCTTATGAATTTAGATGATCATATGAATTACTTGTAACCTACTTGGTAGTTTAATTCTTGATCATAATGTGTTTTAATGGAGTCCATAACTTGTCCTCAAGTTATGGAAAACCAAGAGTCACACTTGAATTAAAACCATTAAAAGAACACAAGAGTTAGAAAAATGAAGAGTCTTCATTTTTATTACTCTATTTAACTCATAAGTTACAAGAAATGAAAAGTTTTGAAAGTTTACAAAACTTTCCCTCAAGTTTTGGAACAAGTAAAGTCATATTAAAAACTTTAGTTCCAACCCTTAGAATTTTAAAAGTTAAAATTCAACCCTTATACTTATAATATTATAAGTTAATAATATATATATATATATATATATATATATATATATATATATATATATATATATATATATATATATATATATATATGTATGTATAAGATCAAAGTCGTCTTACCGCTAGTACGCCTCATTCACGAAGCTAGTCTATAAGGTGGGTATAATGTTGTTGCCTATAAAATGGCAACTTAATGGGTGTCCACTCTCACCCACCGCTTGCTTGACTAGTGGAGGGTCGTTAGCCGAACGGGTAGGACAAGGACTTATATATATATATATATATATATATATATATATATATATATATATATATATATATATATATATATATATATATATGTATGTATAAGATCAAAGTCGTCTTACCGCTAGTACGCCTCATTCACGAAGCTAGTCTATAAGGTGGGTATAATGTTGTTGCCTATAAAATGGCAACTTAATGGGTGTCCACTCTCACCCACCGCTTGCTTGACTAGTGGAGGGTCGTTAGCCGAACGGGTAGGACAAGGACTTATAAATTCTCATTAAAAGCATAATGATAATACTAAAGTAACTAAACTTTATTGAATTCCCAATCTTAGTTATTTTAGGAAAATGTGAATAAGGTGCTAATCCATGGAATTACACTTTACACTTTGTTTAAGTCATTAGTGGAGCGTGTGTGGTTAACCGGCACACTAACTTGAACTTAACAAGGTAGGTGAAGGATAACTTAATGTTTATCATAGTATCGATGGAGCGTGTGTGGTTAACCGGCACATCGATTGAGGGGTTGTACATTAAGGGTACCAAGTAATTTGCATGGTTACTTCACACCTTGTTTTGTGATCCTCGACATCCCAGTCACAAAACCTGAAGGGCACACTCGAGATTGAAACATGCCATTGAAGAAAGTTCAATGAATCTCAAAGAATCTAGGAGTTTCTAAACCAATCAAAACCTAATTAAAATTTCGTTTTTCATGGTGGAAATTGGTGAATCGTCATTCACCTACCTTCAAATATCTTATAGCTTAGATTACGGTATCCCTCTTCTAAGTTATAACATATTGTGTTGGGTCCTAGCCTTAATACTACATTTGGGTGTTTTATTAAGGACTATCTCTAAATCTAATATAATCTATTCCCTCTTCTTCTCAGATGTCTTCCAATAACAATGCTTCTGGCTCTAACCCTACTAGCTCTTTCTCTCTCATGAATCTTTGTGGGAGAGTCATCTTCGATGGATCCAACTTTACTGATTGGACCAGGAACATCCGGATGGTCACTCGGTATGAGAACAAAGAATATGTTCTCGACAAGGAGCTTAAGGTACCCGAGCTAACTACTACTCTTGAAGAGCTTGCTGATTATGAGGTACATGAAAGGGATGCTACAAAAGTAGCATGCATCATGATGGCCACCATGAAAGCCGAGATCCAAAAGCCCTATGAGGACTATTATCCTTTTGAGATGCACCAGGACTTGATGGATCGTTACCATCAGAGTGCTCGTTAAGAGCGATATGAAATAATCTCCTCCATGATAACAACCCGAATGAAGGATGGTGAACCCATCACGGGCCACATGCAAAAAATGCAAAGGTATGTGGACCGTTTACTGAAGCTGAATGTGAACTTCCCCGAGGAGTTAGCAATAGACATCATTTTGCACTCCTTACCATCGTGTTATGATCATTTCCGCATGACATATCACATGAACAAGGAAGAAGTCACCCTCAGTAAACTTCAAGGACTCTTGAAGACCGCGGAAAGTGGTCTAAAGGGTAAGTCGGTTGTTACTACTCCTACTCCTACTCCTACTGCGGCCAATGTCTTGGCAATCGGGCATGACAAAGGGAAGAAGAGAAAGAACCCTTCTAAGGGTACCAAGGGTAAGAACCTTGAAGGCTCCTATTCAAGAAAAACCAAGAAAGGTTTTTTCACTCCTTCTGCTAACCCTAATGAGGCTGAATGCTTCTATTGTCATGAAAAGTCGCACTGGAAGCGGAACTGCCCAAAGTACCAACAAGATGTGAAGGATGGGAAAGTAAAACCTAACCATGCAGGTATATAGACTATATTGTCTAATAACTCACCTCATTCTAAGTCTTGGGTCCTTGATACCGGTTGTGGTATTCACATATGTTGTGATTTGCAGGGACTAAGAAGAAGTGAGAATGTGGAGCAAGGGAAGATAAACTTGATCATGGGAAACATGAAAGTTTCACTTGTCACCAAGATAGGAGTTTATTCCTTAGTGCTAAATAGTGGGTTTACATTAGATTTGAATAAGTGTTATTATTCGCCAGAAATGGCAAGAAATGTTATTTCCTTTCATGCATTGTATAAACAAGGTTTTACCTTTTATTTTGATAATAATAATGGTAGTATTGATGCTTTCTTTAATAATGTTCATTATTTTAAAGCATTACCTTGTGATGGCGTGTATGAAACTGTATCTATTGTAGATAATATAGGAAATAATGTATTGTATATTGACTCTTCCACTAGCTTAGATAAAGCATCTTTATGGCATTGTCGTCTTGGACATGTAAGCAAGAAACGCATAGGCCAACTCCAAAAGGATGGAGTCTTGGAGTCATTTGACCTAAATTCAGATGATAGTTGTGAATCTTGTTTGCTTGGTAAAATGACAAAGTCACCTTTTACTGGCACTTGTGCTAGGGGTGAAGGTTTGTTGGACCTCATACACATGAATGTATGTGGACCCTTCAGAACCGCCATAAGAGATGCTAATCGGTTTATGTGACTTTCACTGATGATTTTAGTAGATATGGATATGTCTATTTAATCAAGCATAAGTCAGAAACCTTTGAGAAATTCAAAGAGTTTAAGCAAGAAGTGGAGAATCATTTGGGCAGGAACATTAAGATGCTTCGATCCGATCGTGGTGGTGAGTATCTTAGTACTGAGTTCCTTGACTATCTTAAGGAATGTGGGATTATCTCACAATTGACACCTCCTAGGACACCACAGTTGAATGGTGTAGCTGAGAGGCGCAATTGGACCTTGTTGGTCATGGTTCGTTCCATGATGAGTCGAGCTTCGCTACCAATCTCATTTTGGGGGTATGCCTTAGAGACTGCTGCCCATATCCTTAATCTAGTCCCTACAAAGAAGGCTGCCAAAACTCCTCACGAGATGTGGACTGGTAAAGTACCCAAATGAGTCCACATCAAGATTTGGGGTTGCGAGGCTTTTGTGAGGCGCGAGACTCATGATAAGCTAGAACCACGAAGCGAGAGGTGTATTTTCATCGGCTACCCACAAAGATCCTTTGGTTACCTCTTCTACAGACCTAGTGATAATGTGGTCTTTGTAGCAAGAAGAGGAGTCTTTCGAGAGAGAGAGAGAGAGAGAGAGAGAGAGAGAGAGAGAGAGAAAGAGAGAGTTTATAAGCCAAGGAGACAGTGGGAGGCAAATTGACCTTGAAGAACTTCAAGAGTCAAGTGGTGAAGGAACTTCAAACCCTAGCCCTCAACCTGAGGAGGAAACTCCTGTTGAGCCAACTGAAGAATCTATACCTCTGAGGCGTTCCACCAGAGTTCGGAATGCACCTGAGCATTATTATGGCTTCCATATTACTGTAGAAGGTGAGACACTTATCAGTGATAACACACTGGTAAATCTGGATGAGCCTAACAGCTACACGGAAGCCATGGCAAGCCCTGAGGCTGCTAAATGGAAAGAGGCTATGGATAGCGAGATACAGTCCATGTATGACAATCAAGTTTGGAACTTGGTTGACAATGTACCTGATCGTAAGGTAGTTGGGTGCAAATGGATCTTCAAGAAGAAGAACGACATGGATGGTAATGTACACACTTATAAGGCACGACTGGTTGCAAAGGGTTATTCTCAAACTCCGGGAGTTGATTATGATGAGACCTTTTCACCAGTGGCCAAGATTAAGTCTATTAGGGTTCTGTTAGCCATTGCTGCATTTCATGACTATGAAATATGGCAAATGGATGTCAAAACCGCTTTCCTTAATGGAAATTTGGCTGAAGATGTTTACATGGTTCAGCCAGAGGGTTTTGTCAGTACAGAGTACCCCTAATAGAGTGTGTAAACTCGAGAAATCAATTTATGGATTGAAACAGGCACCTCGCAGATGGAATCTTTGCTTTGATGAGAAAGTCAAGGAATTTGGCTTTTCAAGGAGTGAAGATGAATCTTGTGTCTATATCAAGGCTAGTGGGAGCATAGTCAGCTTTTTGGTACTGTATGTGGATGACATACTACTCATAGGAAATGACATCCCAACCCTGCAGGAAGTAAAGTCCTGGCTTGGGTAGTGTTTCTCTATGAAAGACCTTGGTGAAGCTGCCTATATCCTAGGGATAAGGATTTTGAGAAACAGGAGTAAAAGACTAATTGGACTTAGTCAAAGCACCTATGTGGACAAAGTGTTGAAAAGGTTCAACATGCATAACTCCAAGAAAGGTGAGTTACCCATTCAGAGTAACGTCAGATTGAGTAAGACACAAAGCCCTAGTACATAGGTTGAGATAGCAGAAATGAGTCGACTACCTTATGCTTCAGCTGTAGGATCGATCATGTATGCTATGACGTGTACTCGACCTGATGTAGCCTTTGCTTTGAGCATGGTTAGCAGGTATCAGGGGAATCTGGCAAGGCACACTGGACTGCAGTAAAGAATATCCTCAAAGTACTTGCGAAGGACTAAGGACTGGGTCCTTACCCTTGGTGGGAGTGATGACTTGAGAGTTGTAGGGTACAGTGATGGTAGCTTTCAGACTGACAGGGATAATTTCCGCTCTCAGTCGGGCTGGGTCTTTACCCTAAACGGAGGGGCAATTACTTGGAAAAGTTCCAAGCAGGAGATAGTGGCTGATTCCATTTGTGAATCTGAGTATATAGCAGCAAGCGAGTCTGCAAAGGAGGCTATATGGCTAAAGAACTTCATCGGAGACCTTGGAGTTGTACCAGCTATAAATGAGCCAATGGAAATTTTCTGTGACAACAATAGTGCGGTTGACTTAGCTAAGGAACCAAGAGATCATGGAAGATCTAGACACATTGACAAAAAATATCACTTCATCAGACATTGAATAGAAGAAGGAATCCTCGTGGTAAAGAGGGTATCATCGGATGAGAACCCAGCAGATCCCCTCACGAAGGGACTGACTTGGGCTAAGCATCTCTAGCATGCTCGGAGCATAGGGCTGAAAGATGATATTAGTTTTAGTAGTTAGATAATCTCGAAATGTGTAAAGTGTAATTGACATTAGATGATGAATAAAATGTGTTTTATTTATGAGCAAAGTGTTGCTATCTCTTGTCGATCGTTTACTATATTTCTTTTGCATGTTTTGACTTCTAGAATAATTATGTTTGGTATATCATATTATTCAAACCTCCACAGTCGGTCATATGTCGGAAGTAGGTATGAATCAAGACTGTCATGATTGGTTGCAGAGGTCTAAGGTGTTGGACATGGCTACAACAATCATGAGCGCTCATAGGTTCTGAGCATTGGACTCAACCCACGCTCACTGGAATCACTTCATGGAATTTATCTCGATGATCGTGAGACGGTAATATCATATAAGTCTTCAAACCTCGAGATATGATTTGTTACTTACGAGTTGGTTATGCATTGATTGTACGAAAACGCATTGGTAACTCGATGTTATAAAACGTGCCTTTATGTATAATTCAATGAGTGGTAGAACAAACATATGATTCGAAGTTTATCTGTTCCTTCTAGGATTAGAAGCGATATCTGGGCCCCTCGATGATTTTGTTTTGACCTATGTACCGGGCCTGGTTAGAACTAAATTGATGTGTTCAGTTAAGTTCTATGTCAAACAAATCGGAAATCGGGAAAAAAATGCTGGACAATAAGTTAGACCATGTTCCATGTATTTGTCCGGCTGATATCTAGAACAGAGGATTATATGATCACTTATCTAAAATGGCGCATTCTAGTTCAACAGAGTTTAAAGAGCTATGATTGCTGATTGGTTCCTGAAGTCATACTTGCAACTATAGTTATTAGACTTATCCAAGTGGGAGACTGTTGGATATAGTGTCTAAGTCCATAACTATATTTGGTATGTACTTGACCCGACCCGACATGGTCCATTTGGGTTGCACTTCACCCAAACAATTTATGGATAATCTTTTGAGAATAGTACAAATTATGATTTATTAATATATTATAAGTTCTAATATATTAATATAAGATCATATTATTTAATTAGTATTGATCTATAATTAATCTAGGATTAATTTAGAGATCAAAAGTATTACTAATTAAATATGGGCTTCTATATTTATATAGTGTGGGCTAATGCTTATTTGGAATGGGCCTGGCTTGCATGGAAAGTCCATGGATACTCCATGGAGCTTTAACCCATGGATCTCATGGAAATGAAGAGACATGGGTATTAGGGTTTACATGAATGTGACCCTAATCCACCACACTATATAAAGGAGGCTTTGGTTCATGAAATCATACTAGTTGAGGTGAGTAAAGTAAGAGGGCCGATTTCAAGATAGTAGTGACTATTCTCTCAAAGTTCCAAGTTTGTGGTGATTTGTGATTTCCATTTGAGGCATCCACACTATTGGTGCTAGGCTCTAAAACTCCAAGCAATCAACTACAACTACAAGGTAAGTATTTCTACTAGCTTTATTTGATTCATGTTCCCCATGCCATGCTAGTTAGGATATGAACCTTGGAAAAATAATTATTTGCATGTATCTTAGACAAACATAGATCCAAGGTTTATTAGGGTTGCATGTACACTTAGGAAGTGTTAGAATGCTCAAAACCCATCACTGAAGGTGTTTCCGAGCCCGAGCCCAAGCAGCCGAAAAAAACCCGGATCCTAACCTGGTGCTCTCGCCATAAACAATCAATTCTCCCTCACTTGGGGTTCGAACTACCACTCGCTGGCCCTCACAGTCAATCATAGCATCGAACCGACTGAGCCAATCCATGCCTACAATCACACACACCTCCCCCATGGGGATCAGAATCAAATCTATCGGAAAGGACACCCCGAAAATATCCAACTCACACCCTCGATAAACTGAAGAAGCAGAAACCCCATGTTCGTTGGTGATAGAGACTCGCAACGAACAATCTAACTCACCCACTGACACTCTGAACTCCCTACTAAATGTTTGAGACACAAAAGACCGACTCGCCCCCGAATCAAACAAAACCAATGCAGGCAAGGAGTTCACTAGAAACATACCTAATCACAGGTACAACAGATAAGCATAAGACTGATATAATAAATGAGATAAAGGATAGAATCATACCAGCAACCACATCTGGCGCTGCCCTGGCCTCCTCGGATGTAAGCTGGAAAGCACGACCCTGGGCCTTCGGAGGCTCTGCCCTAACTGGCCTCCCATCGGTAATCCTCAACGTAGCCGGCGTTGGAACCTATGCCGGTCTGACTGCGAGCTGCGGACAGTTGGTCTTCACGTGACCTACCTGATGACAATGATAGCATATCCTCATATCCAATGCAGGGGCGGACTGGCGGCAATCCCTCGCATAGTGCCCCTCTCTACCACACTTGTGGCACCCACTACTCGCTCGACAGGCTCCCGAATAACCCTTGCTGCACTTTCCACAAGTGACCCTAGAATCAGCGGTCTTAAACCACTTTGGCGCCGGCTGCGCCTGTGCTGGGGCCCGGCCCTGCTCTTTCAGTTGTAACTCAATCTCAAGATCCCGCCACCTAGCGGCCTCCTGTAACTCCAGAAGCGTATCACAACGCTGAGTTGCCACAAACTGTCGAATATCCTTCTTGAGCATGCTCAGATAACGAGTCATCTGAGCTTGCTCAAAAGCAAACTCCGGGAAGAACATCGCCCTCTCAGTGAACATACGAGTGATCTCCGTCACCGACTCCCAATCCTGTCTCAACTCCAAAAACTCCTGAGCTAACTGTTCCCGCTCGAATCGAGGAATGTAGCGAGCGCGGGACATATCCCCGAACTACTCCCAAGTAACAACAGCCCACTGCTCATCTGAATATGACCCAGTCATCAACCTCCACCAGTCCTTTGCCCCAGACCTCAGCAAGTTCAGGGCACATATGACCTTCTAGTCAATAGGATATAAGCATGTGAAGAAACACCCCTCCACGTCAGACAGCCACTTAATGGCTTTGATGGGGTCTTGAGTCCCATCAAAATTAGGGTGCTTCGTGTTGTCGAAGTCTCGATACTGAAAAGCCCGACCGACTCCCAACCCTGCCGCTAATACAACTGCTGAAGCTGCTGCGACAACCGCCTCAGTGAGGGCTGCGTAACGATCATCAAAATACTCCACCATAGCAGTCTTAATAGACCAGAACATCTCCGACAACTCGGCCCGGAACAAAGTAGCAACCTCATTATGCAAGATCTCCTGGATCATGTCATCCATCTCGCCTAGCCCCATCTGGCCGATGGACTCAAGCGCTGTCGACGCCCCCTGTCCGCCTGCTCCCTCTCCCGATCCTGATCCCAAACTGGATCCAGTCACGAAACGCCTGGTCATCACCATTCTGAAACATAACACCAGGTATCAGATAATCCATATGAAGGACTGGGAACCAACTCCCAACTAGCCCTAGGGGTTGTGACTTCCTTGCTATGTGTATGGGTCCTGTGATTTCAGTAGTACGGGCCCATACTACCTTCCACACCTACCCATATTTGTCTCAAGTGTCACCACAATTGTAACACCCTGAGTTCAGAAGTGTAAGTTCAGGGTTCTTAGTGTAAATAAGGGAGGCCGACTCGTGCGAGTCGATGGACAAACTCGGCGACTCGAGTCGCGACTTTGGTCACGCATTAAGTGACCAACTCGACGAGTTGGTGCTGGAATGAGAAAAACCCTAATCCGGAGTTTGTGCCATATATAAAGAACATAATACCCTCTCTTCAGCCTCCTTACATTCCCTTTGAGTCCCAGAAACCCTAATAGCCGTGAGTAAGAGCTTGGATAGTGTTTGAAGCTTTGAAGAAGGAATTAGTGAAGAGAAAGTTGGAGGAAGTTGAGGATATCATCAAGAGAGCTTGTGGATCTGAAGTCTACATCATTTTAGACTCATCTCTAAGGTAAGAGGAACTTACCTTAAGCTATTTCCTTGTTATTTCTTCCAAGGTGTGTGATTTGGGGTTCATTAGCATGGTTGGGATCTTTTTTGGGCATAGAGACTAGATCTGGGGTTGCAACTTCAGATCTAGGTTGGTTTGGAGTCATGTGATCAGAAAGTGATAGCTTTGGGGCGTGATTGAGAGTGTCCTTGCCTTGAACCTTCATTTTTAGCTTGTTGGAGCTTGTGGAGACTTGCATGCACGTAAAGTTGGAAACTTTACGTGTGAATCTGGCCCTAGGAATCCAGATCTATGTATTGGAAGCATTGGAATGGCCTGAAATTGTCTGGATGAAGATGTCACGTCTGGGCTCGGCGAGTCACATGGGTGCACTTGACGAGTTGTATGAATTTGTGCATGGACTCGACGAGTTGGAAGAACAACTCGGCGAGTCTGTTAAATATTTCCCTGGACTCGGCGAGTCTGTTCTTGGACTCGGCGAGTCTGGTCGTGAAGTCCTAAACTTTTTGGTTAAGCTGTGAATCGGTGAGTCGAGGGACGACTCGATGAGTTGAGCAGGAAGTGACTCAGAGTTTGTTGGACTCGGCGAGTCTTGGGGGCGACTCAACGAGTTGTGTCGTGGATTGGGAGTTTCTAAGTATAGGGACTCAACGAGTCAGCGGGTTGACTCGGCGAGTAGAGTCAGTCAAGAGAGTTGACTTTGACTGAGGACTTTGACTTTGACCAAGGGTTGACCAGTTTGACTTCCTGGGGTATTTTGGGTAATTATTGCTATTTATTGAGTTCAGTCTTTTGGTATTGATCAGTGGTGGAGTTCGTGTTGGAGATTGGAGCAGCGTGATCTTATCTTTTCAGTCAGGAGTTGCGAGGTGAGTTATCCTCACTATATCAACAGGGTCTAAGGCACCAAGGCCGGCCCTTTATTGGATGGAAATCCAGGTAGTTGCTTGTTATGTTTGCATCCTGGTAGTTAGGATGGTATATGTTAGAGACCTGGTTAGGGTCGGTATCCAGGTTTATAGGATGATGCCATGATAGTGACCGGTTAGGCCGGAATCCTGGTAGGGATGTGTTATGTATGTGATCTGCTAAGGTCGGTTGATTAGTTATGAAGTGATATATGATTATATGTTTATGTGCATATGGTTGTTGGACTGGGGTTGGGTTGAGGCGGGTCCTGCTTTGTGTTGTAGGCCAACATACCCAGGGCAGACCGGTTATCCCGAAGGCCCAGCGAGCGGTCCGGATAGACTGTAGGCCCCAAGAGGGCGAACCAGACATGCCGAGGCTCGGAGAGTGGACCAGGCCGATTGAAGGCCCGGTGCGGGTGGACCAGTCATACTGTAGACTCAGAGAGTGGACCAGGTGGGTTGAAGGCCCGGTGCGGGCGTTCCAACAACAATGTAGACTCGATGTATATGGCTAGACTCGGAGGATGGACCAGGTGGACTGAAGGCCCGGTGCGGCAGACCAATCACACAGTAGACCCGAAGTGCATGGCTGTTCTGTTATGATACGACATGTTATGTGTATGGTTTATGTGGTTGGTATTTTGGGGGTATCTCACTAAGCTTTCGGGCTTACAGTTGTGTTTTAATGTTTCAGGTACTTCAGGAGACTGTGGCAAGGCAAAGGCGTGATCGTACCGCTCCTCATGCTTATGTTTTATGATATGGTTCTGGGAATACTCTGATAATAAATGTATTGAAAACCTTTGTTATAATTTAATGAAATTGGGTTGTTTTGAAAAGTTTAAATTGGTTGGAATTTTTAGAGCGTTACAACAACGCCCTAAAAATATTCATAACATATCGGGCGCTCAATCCTCACTCCTAGAGGAATGCTAAATATCTCATAACTGGCCTCCCGACCTCACACAATCCACCCATCCATGAAACTTCCACCAACCCTACAGCGCTAGTGTATGCTGGCCATACATAACATTGGACCCTATAGACTTTCGAATATCCAATCCTACCCTAAACTCCCAATAAAACAAGAACAGAACATAAGGCCAAATCAAACATTCTCATGCTATAAGATCTTAATTATGTATAATCGTGATGCGTACACTAAGCAACTACAGTAATGATATCAATCTCATATAAAGAAAACCCTAGGCTAGCAGGCATCATGAAATCAAGCAATTCTATCATACAATTCTTGAAGATCCCTGGCCTAGTACTAGCATGCTGTTCTAACATATCAAATAACTGTATAGCATTTTGGGGTCTACTTACTGGCTCCGGCTAATCGTACACCTTGCATCCTCCTTTACTTGTTTTGAAACCATTTTAAAAAAAAAGCATTTTGAAAACCTTTCCTTGATTTGAGACTGGATTCACACGAATGTTCCTCCAGTTCACTCAAACCAGGGCTCTAATACCAACTTGTAACACCCAAAAATTCAAGCCAAATTTAAACTTTTCCAAAACACTTACAACCATTTAATATTACATAGATTGTTTTCAAATTACTAATTATCAGAGTATCCCAGTATCAAATCATAAAAATCATAATAGTAGGAGGAGCGGTACGATCATGCCTTCGCCTTCCCGCCATCACCAGAGGTACCTGAAACGAAAACTGAAACTGTAAGCCCGAAAGCTTAGTGAGCTACCCCAAAATACCAACCTCATAACCATATCATATAATCATATAAGAAAACAACATGCATAATGAGCCTTCATCTTGACTGGACCACCTCGCAGGCCTTCAGTCTTCGGCTGACTCGCCAAGTCCAAGGCAATCTTCAATGGACTCGCCGAGTTGTTCATCAACTCGTTGAGTTCATGCCCATCTTCATATGACTCGCCGAGTCCCTTCAATCCTTCATCCAAACAGATGCTTTTTAAGCCATGCTAAGGCTCCATATTGTAGATCCAGCTTCCCAAGGCATGTTTATCACATAAAAGTTGCAAACTTTACGTGCATGCAAGGCTCTAAGGGCTCTAAATGACAAATATAAGATTATAATGGAGTTTTACACCTTAGGAGAGTCTCATCCTTGCAAGATCTGGAAGCTTTATGGACTTAGAAGCCTAAGAGAGTTCAGTTCTGAAGTTACAACTTCAGATCTTAGCTCATTCACAAGAGAAGCTTCCAAACATACTAGGAATGCACTAAAATTTGCCCAAAAGGGATCTAGAAATGAAATGAGGTCATGATAGCGATTTGATACCTTCCAGAAGATGCCAAATAAGATAGATTTCGGATCCCACAAGCTCCTTGCATCTGGATACTTGACCTGCAAGCTCTTTTCTCCAAGAAAATCCTCTTCCAAGCTTAAGAATACACAAATGGAACACACACACTCGATTAGGGTTTGAGAGGGACAAGAGGAAATAAAGGGGAGGATGGGGGAGGCCAATGATCCTTTAAATATGGTGCAAAACCCCGGGATTTAGGGTTTCATCTGCCAGCTCCTACTCGTCGAGTCCCTTCTTGGACTCGGCGAGTAAGTCACTAAAACACGTGGACCAACCCGCTGCTACTCAACAAGTAAGGCAACCAACTCGTCGAGTAGCCCTTGAAATCAAGAAACTTTTATATTAAATTAATACCTGAGAATTGGGGCGTTACACCATATTTGTCTCAAATATCATCACAACGCCATAATAATATACATATGCATGGTGATCGCTCAATCCTCACTTCTAGAGGGAAGCTAACTATCTCATAACTGGTCTATTGACCTCGCACAACTCAACCATGAAACTTCCACCAACCCTACAACACTCGTGTATGCTAGCCATACATAACGCTGGAACTTATAGACTTTTGAAAAACCTGATCCTACCCTAAGCCCTTCATCAAACAAGAACAGGAAATAAGGCAAAACCAAACATTCTCAGGCTATAAGATCTTAATTATGTACGGTCGTGACGCATACACTAAGCAACTGCAGTAATGATGTCAATTTCATATAAGGAAAACCCTAGGCTATCAGGCATCATACAATCATACAATTCTATCATGCAATTCCTGAAGATCCCTAGCCTAGTTCTAGCATGATGCTCTAACATATAACAAAATCAATAACTGTATGATATTTTTGATGGGTTTGAGCCATAAGAACATTCCTATGTGCACATACAAACCCTAATGCTTGGATCTAGGTTTCTCTAATTGAACATGCAATGTATCCAAGACTTTGATTGATAGATCTAATGAAAATATTCATATCATAAAACATGAAATAAGATCTGAAAAATTACCTTGAATTGCTTGCTTGAATCTTCTTGTCCTTGGAGCTTAGAGTCACAAATGTCACTCCTCTAATGGCTTACAAACACCAACTTAGCAAGAGGATGATTAGAGAGAGAGGGGAGGGTAAGAAAAGTCGGCCAGGGTTTCTTCAATCACAAGGATCCCGATTTTCTTAGCCTTAAGGGTCTATTTATACTAGTGAGCCTCCTAGGTTTTCACCCTTAAACCCTAATTGGATAACTTAGGCCCTAAGCAATCCAATCTCCTTATTGATAAGCCTTAGACGATTTCTAGGCCTTTCCTAACCCTAAAATCGTCCACTCCCTTATTCATAAAGAATCATAGCCCAAAGTACAACTATCATACGATTGACAGTTTATGCCGCTTTATTCAATTAATCACTCTAAGTCACCAAATTAATTCCCAATTAATTTATGACTTATATTAATCAAATAACAATATTATTATTCTTTATATTATTCTCATAATATATTAATAATATTTCTTCTCTCATTATAAATCATCCTGTCAAGTTGCTATGGTGAAGGCAACCTAAAAGGACCATGCACAATCGGGTCAAATACTTGCCAAATATAGTTGCAGCCTTAGACACTATTCCAACAGTCTCCCACTTGGATAAGTCTAGTAACTATATACACAAGCATAATCCGATTAGCAATCGTAGCTCTCAAAGACACTGTCAAACTTTGATCTTATCAGTCCTGTCCTGTCCTTTAGATAAGGGATCGTACAGTCCTCTGTTTAGATATCATGCAGACAATTCTATGAAATCAATTTTCCAGCAGTTGGTTTCTCGATCTCAGATTTATTTGACATAGAACTTAATTGAACACATCAATTTAGTTCTGACCGGGCCTGGCACATAAGTCAAATCAAATCATCGAGCGGCCAAGATATCGCTTTTACCCTCTTAGGATAAAAGTAACAGATAAACTTCGACTTATATGCATTTACTTATTCATTAATCAACTATACACAACAATGCGTTTTATAACATCAATTTACTGATGCGGTTTCGCATTATCAATGTACAACCAATTAACAAATAACAAACCATATATCTAGGTTTTAAGACCATATGATATTATCGTCTTGCGATCAACCTTTTCGTCACATTCCATAAGGTGATTCTAGCAAGCGCGGGTTTGTTCCAATGCTCAAAACTAGTTCATAAGCACTCATGAACGTTGTAAATCCCCGTTTATTTATTAAATAAATAAATAAATTAATGGACGAGTGGTAGCCTAAAATAAATAAATATATACATGCGGGGTGTTGGGTTCGAGGAGTAATTGCCATATTTTTAGAAGTTGGGGGCTAAAAACGTGAGTTTGGGACTCATTTTATAATATTTATGAAGACAGGGGCTTCGTGGTAATTATTTGAACTTAATTTAAAAGGAAATGAGGTGGAAGGGTTGATTATGTCATAATTAAGATATTGAGGGTTGCTTGGTAAATTATGGGGACTTAATTTGAAGATATTTTGGAGGCTTAAGGACTGTTTGGTAATTGCCGGACCTAATATGAAAGGAATTATAGAGGTCAGGGTTTATTAGGTAATTATTGGAGTGAAATTGAAATTATTTCTAGATGGAGGGGTCGTTTATGCCATTATGGAAGAAAGTTAATAAGGGTGTCGGGCATAAAAGCGTTCCATAAGCCCAAACCCTAGCCTCATTGTTCAGCCGCCATCTCCGGATCTTCTACTGCCGTCACCACCTTGTGACTCCCCAGTCGCCGCTCCCCCTTCTCCTAGTTTTTCCGATCCGGTCAAGTCTCCGCCTGCTTCCGGTGACACCATGAGCGGCTTAGAGGAACCCCAAAAACCCAAAAGGACCGACGAACTCTACTTCCAGCGAAACCATCCATCGGTGCTGCTCACAGCCGATGGCCGCCGCTGCTTTGCCATGCAAACGCTGCTATCCCCGGCAGCCGGCATCAATGCTGTTGTTGTTCCGTTGCAAGCGACAAGGAGCAATGGCTGCTGTCCCGGTGTTTCTTTGCTGCAATTCCGACGCCTACTCCAGCCGCCGCCTCCTGTCCGACTTCCACCTTCTTTCACGGTTGTATTACCCATCGTCGGCGGCCAAGGTTGTTGCTGTTGCCGCTACGCCGTCTGTTTCTGCCGCCTCCTCGTGTCGCCACCGCAACCAAGAGGGTGGTTGGGTTCTTTTTGCAATTAGAGCTCGTTTCGGGAATCTGTCAGCCAGCAGCTGGGGTCGAGTCTGTGGGACTTCAGCAAGTGTGGGATTATGTTTTCAGGATTTCAGCAGTGTGAGGTGAGTTACCTTCCAGTAGCGGTGGGTCTACGGCCACAATGCTGGCCCACCAGTAGGAGTTGTATGTTAGATGATTGTCTTTGTGATATCATCTAGGTTTGCTACTACCTGATATGTTATGTGCTGGCATGATATGTTATATGTGATAGTAGTAGAGTTCGGTTGTTAGGACCGAAGGGTAGTTCGGACACCCCAGGTATGTCTGATAGTATGTTTGTGTTATGATATATGTGATAGTAGCTGAGTGTGGGCGAGGCCCGTATCTTAGAGATAGTGGAGTGTGGGTGAGGCCCGTATCTCCCAGCTAGCGGAATGTGGGCGAGGCCCGTATCTCCTAGTTGTTCAGTATATGATTGTATATACTTGTATGTTAGGGTTTAGTAGCTGAGTGTGGACGAGGCCCGTATCTTAGAGATAGTGGAGTGTGGGCAAGGCCCGTATCTCCCAGCTAGCGGAGTGTGGGCGAGGCCCGTATCTCCATGAGTGTGGGCGAGGCCCATATCTCCTAGCTGTTTAGTATATGATTGTATATACTTGTATGTTAGGGTTTAGTAGCTGAGTGTGGGCGAGGCCCGTATCTCAGAGATAGTGGAGTGTGGGCGAGGCCCGTATCTCCCAGCTAGCGGAGTGTGAGCGAGGCCCGTATCTCCATGAGTGTGGGCGAGGCCCGTATCTCCTAGCTGTTCATTATATGATTGTATGGTATGTGGTATGATGGGGGAACTCACTAAGCTTTGTGCTTACGGTTTACAGTTTTGGTTTCAGGTACTCGTTTTCAAAGGAAGGAGTCGGCTTGATCGCAGCGCATCACACTATGTTTTCCACACAAGAGATCTTTGGGATTACACTCTGATATGGTTTTACGATAAAATGCTTTGATTATTGACACGTTGGTTTTGACATGAGATATGAATATGAATGTTTTATTACTGATGGTTTTATATAATAATGTATTTAAAAATGAAATTTTTGGCCTTGAATTTTGGGATGTTACAAACGTTGCAACAAACTTTTGCTATGTCTAATACCATTTAGACAATCTACACACCAATTCATGACAATCTTCATTCATACCTACTTCCAACATATGAACGATTGTGGATTGTTTGAATAATTCGATTATTCTTAATAAACTCAATTATTATGGAAGTCAAAACATGCAAAGTGAAACAATAGCTAAACAATTAACATAAGACAGTAACATTACTCATAAACAATACTCCTTTATTTAATCATCAAATGTTAATTACATTTATCTATTACACGTTTCTAATATCTAATCTAAACTATTATCATCCTTCAGCTCAATACTCCTAGCATGCTGCAAGTGTTTAACCCTGCTCAGTCCCTTCGTAAGCGGATCTGCTGGGTTATCTTCTGATGATATCCTCTTAACCACAAGTTGTCCTTCTTCTACTCGATGTCTAATAAAGTGATATTGTCTGTCGATATGTCGAGATCTACCATGATCCCTTGGTTCCTTGGTCAAAGCAATTGCTCCTTCATTATCACAGAAAATTTCCATAGGCTCCTTTATGGCAGGTACAACTCCAAGATCACCGATGAAGTTCTTCAACCATATTGCCTCCTTCGACTCTTCGCTCGCTGCAATGTACTCTGATTCGCACGTTGAATCAGCTACGGTTTCCTGCTTGGAACTTTTCCAAGTTACTGCTCCTCCATTTAGGGTAAAGACCCAGCCCGACTGCGAACGGTAGTTGTCCCTGTCGGTCTGAAAGCTGGCGTCACTATACCTTTGCACCTTCAAGTCATCACTCCCTCCGAGGACTAAAAACCATTCCTTGGTCCTCCGAAGGTACTTAAGGATATTCTTGACCGCAATCCAATGGGCTCTGCCAGGGTTCCCTTGATATCTACTAACCATGCTCAAAGCAAAGGCTACATCAGGGCGAGTACAAGTCATAACATACATGATTGAGCCAACTGCGGAAGCGTATGGTACTCGGCTCATTTCTACTATTTCAACTTCGGTACTCGGACTTTGAGTCTTACTCAACTTGGCATTACTTTGTATCGGTAATTCTCCCTTCTTCGAATTTTCCATACTAAAACGCTTTAGCACTTTATCCAAGTAAGTGTTCTGACTAAGTCCTATTAGTCTCTTACTTTGTTCTCTCACTATCCTTATTCCCAAAATATAGGAAGCCTCTCCGAGATCCTTCATAGCGAAGCACTTCCCGAGCCAGGACTTAACCTCCTGCAGTGTCAGGATGTCGTTTCCTATGAGTAGTATGTCATCGACATACAGAAGGAGGAAGCTAACTATACTCCCACTGGCTTTGACATATACACATGATTCATCTTCGCTTCGTACAAATCCAAACTCTTTGACTTTCTCATCGAAGAAAAGATTCCATCTGCGAGACGCTTGCTTAAGTCCATAAATGGACTTCTCAAGCTTACACACTCTATTTGGATGCTTCGGATCAACAAAACCCTCTAGCTGAGCCATGTAAACATCCTCAGCCAACTTCCCATTAATGAAAGCAGTCTTGACATCCATTTGCCAAATCTCATAATCATGAAATGCAGCAATAACAAGCATCACTCTAATAGACTTTATTTTCGCAACTGGTGAGAAGGTCTCATCATAGTCAACTCCGGGAGTTTGAGTAAAGCCCTTCGCAACCAATCGCGCCTTATATGTGTGTACGTTTCCATCCACGTCGGTCTTCTTCTTGAAGATCCATTTGCACCCAACGATCTTACGTCCGGGCACATTATCAACCAAATTCCAAACTTGATTGTCATACATGGATTGGATCTGGTTGTCCATTGCCTCCTTCCATTTTGCAGACTTCGGGCCTGCCATGGCTTCCTTATAGCTATTAGGTTCATCTAGATTTATTAGTGTACCATCACTAATATACGTGTACCCTTCGGTAGTAATATGAAAACCATAAAACTGGGGTTGAACTCTAACTCTTTCGGTACGTCTAAGAGGTAAGGACTTGTCAATCGGTTCAACCGAAGTTTCCTCCTTGGGTTGAGCGCCAACGGTAGAGGTTCCTTCATCAATCGATTCTTGAATCTCTTCAAGCTCGATTTGCCTCCCACTGTCTCCTTGGCTTATGAGTTCTCGCTCTCGGAAAACCCCTCTCCTCGCAACGAAGACAACATTGTCATTCGGTATATAGAAGAGATATCCAAAGGATTTCTGCGGGTAGCCGATGAAAATACATCGCTCGCTACGAGGTTCGAGCTTGTCGTGAGTATCTCGTCTTACGAAAGCCTCGCAACCCCAAACCTTGATATGTGCTAACGAGGGAGCTTTCCCTGTCCACATCTCGTGAGGTGTTTTGGCAACCTTTTTAGTAGGGACTCGTTAAGGATATGGGTGGTAGTCTCTAAGGCATACCCCCAGAATGAGATAGGTAGTGAAGCACGACTCATCATAGAACGAACCATGTCTAAAAAGGTTCGATTACGCCTTTCTGCCACACCATTCAACTGCGGTGTCCTAGGTGGCGTCAATTGCGAAACTATTCCACATTCTTTGAGATAGTCGTGGAATTCAAGACTTAGGTACTCTCCTCCTTGATCGGATCGAATCATCTTGATTTTCCTGCCCAATTGATTCTCCACTTCAACTTTTCAAATGTTTCCGACTTTTGCTTGATTAAGTAAATATACCCATATCTACTATAGTCATCGGTAAAAGTCACATAGAAGCGGTTCCCATCCTTTGTGGTTGATCTAAAGGGTCTACATACATTGGTATGTATGAGGTCCAATAAACCCTCACCCCTTTCACATGTGCTAGTAAAGGGTGACTTGGTCATCTTTCCAAGTAAACAAGATTCGCATGTGTCATCTTCCCTAAGGTCGAATGACTCCAACACTCCATCCTTTTGGAGTTGGGCTATGCGCTTCTTGTTGACATGTCCAAGACGACAATGTCACAAGGATGCTTTATCCATACTATTGGAAGAATCCATGCACAAAACATCATTTCCTAGGTTATCTACAATCATAACAGTTTCATAAATTCCATTACATGGCATTGCTTCAAAATATATGACACCATTTAGATAAGCATAAATTGAACCATTCTCATTATTAAAAGAAAATCTAAATCCTTTTCTAAACAAACCATGAAACGAAATGATGTTTCTTGCCATTTCTGGCGAGTAGCAACAATTATTCAAATCTAAACATAATCCATTACTAAGCACTAGAGAATACACTCCAATCTTGGTCACATGCGACGATCTTCTGTTCCCCATGATTAGATTTATTCTTCTACGCTCCACATCCCTATTTCTTCTTAGTCCCTGCAATTCAGAACAAATGTGGTAACCACACCCAGTATCTAGGACCCAAGAAATAGTATGGGATGAATCATTAGATTTAATTGTGTAAATACCTGCGAAAGGCGGCTTGATCTTTCCTTCCCTGATGGCTTGCAGGTATTCTGGGCAGCTTCTCTTCCAATGCCCTATTTTGTGGCAGTGGTGGCACTCTGCCTCATTTGGGTTAGGGTTGGGCTTAGCAGGATCAACTTTGGTCCCACTAGAAGAGGAACCATCTCGGGACTTTCCCTTGCAGTGGCTATTAGACGGAGCATTCCTCTTCTTACCCCTTCCTTGCCCAATTGCCAAAACAGGAGCAGCGGGTGGATTAGGAGTTGGTGCAACAGACTTGTCCTTGAGGTTGCTCTCAGCAACCCTTAGGAGACCTTGGAGCTTACTTAGGGTGACCTCTTCCTTGTTCATGTGGTAGGTCATCCTAAATTGATTGTAACACGGAGGCAAGGAATGAAGCACCATGTCGATAGCCAAATCTTCCCCAAAGTCGACATTCAACTTGCGAAGACGATCGACATACCTTTGCATCTTTTGCAAGTGAACGGTTAGAGATTCTCCATGTCCCATTTTAGCAGAGATCATGTTAGTGAAGATCTCGTAACGTTCCTGCCTTGCTTTTTGATGGTATCTCTCCAATAAGTCTTGATGCATCTCGTACGGGTACATGTCCTCATAGGACTTTTGGAATTCGACGTTCATTGTGGCTATCATGATGCAATGAACCTTCGTCGCATCACGTTCATGAGTCTCAAAAGCAGTCATTTTAGCCGGAGTAGCGATTTCTGGATTGATCTTCTCGAGCTTCTCATCAAGGACATACTCCTTGTCCTCGTCGCGAGCAATCGTGCGAATGTATCTTATCCATTCGCTAAAGTTCGTTCCATCGAAAGTTACCTTTTGGCAAAGGCTCATCAATGTGAATGAACTAGCAGCAGCGTTGTTCGCGTTCGACATCTACAAATAGAAAGGACAAAGATAGATTAGAATTTGAATCCCTAATTATCACCCAATAAGAAAAATTAGGGCTAGGATCCAACAACAATATTTACATATTAGAAAAGGGATTCCGTAATCCAACATGCAAACAATTTGAAGGTAAGTGAATGACGATTCACTAATTCTCCACCATGAAAACATAACCTTAAGTTCTAAATGTATTGACAATTCCTAGGTTTCGATGAGATTCATTGAACTTTTCAATGGCATGTTTAAATCTCGATATGCCCCTCTCGTTTGTGACTGGGATGCCGAGGATCACAAAGTGGGTGTGAATAACCATGCAAATCTACACGGTGCCTTCATTGTAACAATCACCTATTCGATGTGCCGGTAAACCACACACGCTCCACCGAACTATGATAAACAATGAATCACCCTTTGCCACCTATGCTTAGAACCAATTAGTGTGCCGGTAAACCACAAACGCTCCACTAACTTCTTAGCAAGGGTGCAAAGTGTAATTTCATGGGATTGAATCAATTCACTTTTCCTAAAGTAACTAAGATTGGGAATTTGAAAAACATGTAGTTACTTTGTATTTCAATATTATACTTTTAATGAGAAGATGAGGTTGCCCTATCGTACCTGTTCGGCTAACGACCCTCCACCAATCAAGCAAGCGGTGAGTGTGAGTGTACACCCATTAAGCGCCATTTTATAGGCCGCAACCTTATACCCACCTTATAGATCGGCTTCGTGAATGAGGCCTACTAACGGTAAGACTAGCATTTTAATTATACATATATATATATATATATATATATATATATATATATATATATATTAAGCTTGTAATCATATAGAGTATAGGGTTGAATTTTAAACTTGTAAAATTCTAGGGTTTGAAATTTAAATTGTCTAAATTAAACTTTTAATCACAAAACATAAATTTCAAAACTTGAGGACAAGTTTTAAACCTTTTAAAACATAAGGGATCAAATAAAAAATAATTCAAATTAACCATTTAACCTCATAATTATCTATATTTGATTTATTTAAATGTTTCTTGCAAAACAATTTACCAATTCAATTAAAATAATCAATCAATTATCACATAAGGAAATTATTATTCAATTAATTGGTAAATATCTTGAATTAGGTCAAGGATATATTCAAATATGTGTTAAAATCGGATTTATATTGACCCATTAAGATAAAGGCAAGTTTCCATAAGATAAACAGCAAGAAATCCCGAAACTAGCTCCTTCTGACGCTCGAACTCGCCGAGTACCACAATGTACTCGCCGAGTTCATCAGGCAGAAGGACAAAAACGATTTTGGCAATCAACAATCAAGCAACCAATGCATCAATTCAATAGAAACCAATCAAGGTTCTGATACCACTGATGGGTTTGAGCCATAAGAACATTCCTATGTGCACATACAAACCCTAATGTTTGGATCTAGGTTTCTCTAATTGAACATGCAATGTATCCAAGACTTTGATTGATAGATCTAATGAAAACATTCATATCATAACACATGAAATCAGATCTGAAAAATTACCTTGAATTGCTTGCTTGAATCTTCTTGTCCTTGGAGCTTAGAGTCACAAATGTCACTCTTCTAATGGCTTACAAACACCAACTTAGCAAGAGGATGATTAGAGAGAGAGGGGAGGGTAAGAAAAGTTGGCCAGGGTTTCTTCAATCACAAGGATGCCAGTTTTCTTAGCCTTAAGGGTCTATTTATACTAGTGAGCCTCCTAAGGTTTCACCCTTAAACCCTAATTGGATAAATTAGGCCCTAAGCAATCCAATCTCCTTATTGATAAGCCTTGGACGATTTCTAGGCCTTTCCTAACCCTAAAATCGTCCACTCCCTTATTCATAAGGAATCATAGCCCAAAGTACAACTATCATACAATTGACAGTTTATGCCTCTTTATTCAATTAATCACTCTAAGTCACCAAATTAATTCCCTATTAATTTATGACTTATATTAATCAAATAACAATATTATTATTCCTTATATTATTCTCATAATATATTAATAATATTTCTTCTCTCATTATAAATCATCCTGTCAAGTTGCTATGGTGAAGGCAACCCAAAAGGACCATGCACAATCGGGTCAAATACTTGTCAAATATAGTTGCAGCCTTAGACACTATTCCAACAATTTTAGGGTCTACTTACTGGCTCCAGCTGATCGTATGCTCTGCATCCTCTTTTAATTATTTTGAAAATCTTTTGAGAACCATTTTAGAAAATCTTTCCTTATTTTGAGACTGGATTCACACGAGTGTTCCTCCAATTCACTCAAACTAAGGCTCTAATACCAACTTGTGACATCCATAAAATTTAAGCCAAATTTAAACTTTTTAAAACATTTCAAAACCATCAATTATTACAAAGTGTTTTCAAAATATTTCCATGTCAGAGTATCCCATAAATCAAAATCATAAAATGTGAGGAGCTGTACGATCACACCTTCGCCTTCCCGCGACCATATGATGTACCTGAAACCAAAATTGAAACTGTACGCTCGAAGCTTAGTGAGTTCCCCCAAAATACCCATATACATAACAATATACATATAATCACAAACAACATACTATGGGTCCAGTCAACCATCGGGTTGGAGTAACCCAGGCCCTCAACCATCAGGTTGGAATGCCAACATACTATGGGTTCATTCATCCTCGGGATGGAATACCCCAGGCCCATAACCATCGGGTTGGAATACCCACATACTACGAGTCCAATCATCCTCAGGATGGAATACTCACGACCCACAACCATCGGGTTGGAATGCCCAAGTCTGTTGGCTCTCGCACAAAACAGATAAGCCTCAGCCACCAATCAAACATGTGCACATATAACAGATAATCATATAACAGTCTATAGATAGACAAACTGATCTAACGGATCATAACAACATAATAAACATCCTATCTACCGGGATATTGATCTAATAAATCATAATAGCATAATACCATCCTATCTACTAGGATACTGATCTAACAGATCATACTAACATAACATATCAGGATAACAATCCAAAAGGGGCGGCCTTGGTGCCTTAGACCCTTAAGTATAGTGAGGAAAACTTACTTCACAAGTAGCTCAAAGTGATAAAGTCAAACTCCACCAAATGCAACTCCAAGTCCAACACCTACATCTGCTAATGGTTCACTTCCATAAATTCCCAATTACCAAAATACCCCCAGAAGTCAAACTGGTTAACCCTTGGTCAAAGTCAAAGTTAACGAGCAAAGTCAACAGTCCATGTTGACCTGACTCGCTGTGTGCAACTAGCAACTCGTCGATTTCCTTAAGAACTCAAAAGTCACCCAAACCCCTAATTGACTCGCCGAGTTTCCAACCAACTCGTCGAGTCCATGCGTGTTCAGATGTCGAGGAAAACCCTAACTGACTCGTCAAGTCCTCTTACTGACTCACCGAGTTCATGCAGAATCAAATACGAGAAACCTTTGTCCGAATCGCTTATTCGGCTAAGCGACTCGTCGAGTTCATGCAGTCCATCACATATACAAATGTTTTTAAGCCACCCCAAAGCTCCATATTGCAGATCCAACCTCCTAGGACATGGTTTCCACGTAAATTTGCAAACTTTACGTACATGCATGGTCCTACATTCCAAAACTAGACTAAGGAAAAGGTTAACTCAAAGGGAAAGGCCCAAGCTTGCCAAATCTCATAACTTTATGGCTATAGGGACCAAGGGGAGTCCAGATCTGAAGTTACAACTTTAGATCTTGCCCTAATACTCGAAATAACTCCCAAATGTGCTAAAGATAGCCCTAAACCCAACCATGAAGAGATTTAGCTAAAGATAAACCAAGGTAACGAATTGTTACCTTCAAAATGATGCCAAGATGAAGTAGAGTCAGATCCATAAGCTCCTTTCCGCTCCAAGTTTCTTATACTTCACACCTTCTTCACACAAAGCACCAAAATCACTCTTTAAACCTCATAAACACTCAAGAACAAGGTAATATCGATTAGGGTTTCTCTCAGCCATCAAGGGGGTGGTAAAGGACTGGAGGAAGGGACTTAAGGTCTTTTAAATAGGGTGCTAACCCTAAAATTAGGGTTTCATCTCCCAGCACCTACTCGTCGAGTCCGGGTCCACCGACTCGTCGAGTAGATCCCTTATTCCACGCGGGCTAACCCATCTCTACACGACGAGTTGGGGGCAACCAACTCATCGAGTAGGTCCATCAATATTTCATATAATGCTTAAAACTTGTACCTGGGAGTCGGGATGTTATAGCAAATGAATCTAATTCCACCTCATTCTATTGTTTGGCTCAACTTTGTATGATGAAATTGGAATCTTAAATGAAAAAACTTTCCATCGAATACGGGAAAAGCACTGTCATTCAAGAAGATGATGGAATTAATTCCATACTTTGAAGGAAAATGACATTTCACCTTATTACCCTTGTTTTATTTCATAACATAACATCTACCACCATCACCACCACCATTGCCACCACCACTCACCCATCACCACCGCCACCACCACCACCACCACCCCCACCCCTACCACCGCCACTACTACTACCATCGTCACCACCACTACTACCACCAACATCACCTACCACCTACCACCACCACTACACCTACCACCACTACTTATTACTGCCATCACCACTTATCACCGCCACCACCTACTACCGCTTTTACCACTACCTACCACTACCACCTACCACCACCACCGCCACCACCACCACGTACCACTCCATCACCACTTCCACTGCCACCACCGCTACCACCTACCACTGCCACCACCACCCACCATCGCTACTACCACCGTCACCACCAACCACTTACTGCCACTGCCACCATTACCACCTACTTAGGGGCGGACGCAAGAATATATACAAGGTGTTGCCGGTGAAGGAAAATAGGTAAAAAAAATCGAAATACGAAATTTGTTTCCGTTGCGTACGTGGAAACTAGTTGTTGCCGTTGCCACACTGAACACCTAGGTAAAACCGCCCCTTCACTTACTACCGTTACCGCCACCCGCCACCACATACCACTGCCACCACCACCACCACCCGCCATCGTCATCACTATTACCATCACCACCCACCCACCACCACCACCACCTCTGCCTCCACCGACATAAATGCTTAATTAATAAAAAAAAATATTATTTTTATTGTTTATATAATATATGTTTATATATAAGGTTGAAAACAAATTAAAATAAGTAAAACAGATAAAAAAAAACAATTATGTCATTTTATGTGTATTACAATTTTTGTTTTCTGCCAACAGAATTTGAAATTAATTCAAATTTAATTTTCTGCAAACCAATCGGTATGTAAAAAGATACAATTTCGTGATATTTTTTTTATTCATTTTAAAATTTTTGGGAACAAACAAAACGACTCATTTAGAATCTTAATTAAACTTGTAATGGGCTTTTTATTTTTTATTTTTTTTAGTATCGGCCCGTCTCAATTCTCATCCATCTGACATGGAAGTTGGAATGATCGAAGATCGTCGTTTATTCTCTGATCGCAGAAAGCAAGATCAATCACGACGCTGGTTGAAGCGCAATAATCTGTATGAAAATCATTGACTTGCTAGTCACCATCATCGACTGATTCATTGAGCTATGGCTGCTCCATCGTCGTCGGCGACGAACATCATGCTCGCAATCCCCGAGAAGAAAACCGTCGGGGTCGATCTCTACCGCCCTCTCCGCAACTACATAGTCTTCAATTACTCCGAACGCGAGGCTCAGAACCTAGAAGACGACCTCGAAACCCTAAAGGAGATGCGGAACAACATTGAGCGCTTCTCTGCCGCCGATTCCCTCTCTACCCGTCGCGACCTCCTCCAGAACTACATCAAAGCCCTAACCACTATTGAATCGAGGTTTCCAATCTCTCCTGACAAGGATCATGTGAACTCTGTGACCTTCACGTGGTATGATGCGTTTAAGAACAGGAACAAGGCGTCACAAAAGAATATTCACCTGGAGAAGGCCGCGATTTTGTTTAATTTAGGGGCGGTGCACAGTCAGATCGGATTGGCTTGTGATCGTTCGACGGTGGAAGGGAGACGGCAGGCGTCGCACTCGTTTATAGCAGCCGCTGGTGCGTTTGCTTACTTGAGGGATAATGCGGCAACAAAGGCCTCAATTGGGAATTCAACTACTGTGGATGTTTCAATGGAGTGTGCGGGGATGTTGGAGAGGTTGATGCTTGCTCAAGCGCAGGAATCTGTATTTGAGAACACAATTGCTAAAGGAAGCACTCCTGGTGTTTGTGCCAAGATTTCAAGACAGGTCAGTGTTGGTTTTCCACATATAAGCGTCTTAATCTTTCTGCATTGCATGTTATTGCATCAAAAGTTATTATAAGCAGTTTTTGATCCACAAACTCAAAGAAAAGAGTACTTGCATTTGGTTAAATGGTTACAGTCTTATAGAACAGTTTACATAAATATAGGCGGGTCTCTACTATGAGGAAGCAGTAGCTGCACTAAATGTCACACCACTCAATCAACACTTCGACAAGACATGGATCTCTCACATTCAGCTAAAGGCAACTTTGTTCTATGCAGAAGCTTGTTATAGGTATAGCCTAGAGCTTCATGAAAAAGAAGAAATCGGTGAAGAAATTGCACGAATCAACAGTGGCATCACTGCATTATCCGAAGCCAAGAAGTCATATCCGAGGGGTACTTCACAACAAATCCTCGATTCAATCAACAAGCTAGAAACCAAACTTAACTTCAATTTAGATAGGGCAATGAAAGAGAACGACAGAGTCTATCTTTTAAGAGTACCTCCAGTTAATTCTCTCCCTCCTCTTCCTGCATTCTCATTGGTCAAATCAATGAACATGAACGATTTATTGGATGCAAGTAAAGTAAGGATGTTTGCAACTCTTGTACCTGACAATAGTGCAAAAGCTCTTTCAAGATACACTGAAATGGTGGATGATGTCATCAGAACTCAAGCTGAGAAACTGCAACAAGGGAGTGAGCTTGCTAGAGTCCACCTCAAAGAGATGAGTTTACCTGATTCGATTCTCGCATTAGAAGGACATTCTGTGTTGCCACCAGCTTTATGGGAAGATGTGGAAGCGGTGCAAGTTAGCGGAGGTCCAGCTGGCTTACAAGGTGAGCTTCAACAGCTTCATGATCTAAGAAGAGTAAACCATGAATTGGTTGTTCAAACCGAGGAGTTACTTGAGAAAGAAGCAACAGAAGATGGACAATTTAGAAGCCAATTTGGGACACGATGGACTAGACCTCAGTCAAATACTTTGACTAAGAATTTACAAGATCGATTAAATGGATTTGCTGCGAATCTGAAGCAAGCTGCAGATAGTGATGGAAAAATTGATCGATCTGTAAGAGGACACATGGCACTCATGGCTATTCTAGATACTCGTCCTGTATGCTTTCTTGAACTTTGACTAAATTGTTGACTTTTTATATCCTTTAAATCAAGCAATTAGAAATCATCAATTCATCATCATTATTTTTTTCCCAGATAGAAACTGCCCTTCCAAGTTTGGGAAGACCAATAATGTCTTTGGATGCCAATGAAGATGCTGTAGTAGGGGCCCTGAAGCAGAGCTTGGTAACATAAACAGGAATCATTTATATTTATGACATAAAATTCTTAATTGTTTTTTTTTTTTATTTAAAATATATTGTGGTGACTTTTGTAGAGGCAATTAGAGGCTTTGGGTGCACAAAGGGCAGGTCTAGAGGACATGCTTAAAGATATGAAGACAAAGGTATTTATTAATGATAAAATGACTCTACTTTTTTTTTTTTTTTTTCTTTTTTTTAAATTTTAATAATGGTTTTGTTTGCATTTGTGTGTCTATTGGGTTTAGGATGATATACTCCCAAAATTGATGACATCTACTGGATCATACGAGGATCTTTTTAGAAAAGAGATAACAAAATATGATAATATATGTGAAGAAATATCAAAAAATCTTCAGGCACAAGAGCAGTTATTGCTTCATATTCAGGTCTTCTTTCTTATTTCATTTTCAACAAAAAAAAAAAAAACGAATTCTAATTACTTGTCTTCCATATATAGGCACAAAACAACCAGTTTGCAAGCACCTTTAACATTGAGGACTACACGGGTAGGTCCCACATCCACTTAATAAAATATTTTATATTTATCATTTTTTTTTTGTTTATTTTATATTACATTTGGTGTGCAGCTTCTTGTGAGAAGTGTTATAAGCAGATTGAAGGAGCTATAGCCAAGTATAGAGAAATAAAAGAGAATATCAATGAAGGACTGAAGTTTTATGTTACTCTTCAGGTGATAACAAAAGCCTTTGAATAATAATTAATATTAATATATCTAATCACTAAAATTTATATTTTTATGTTATAATTATTGTACATGCAGGAAGCAATCAGCAACATCAAACAACAAGCAAGTGACTTTGCTATGACGCGAAGCATGCAGTGTCGTGAAATGGTGGAAGACGTCCAAAGACAAATATCCGGTCTTAGTGTTCAACCACCTTACTACCACCAACCACCACCACAACCAGGCGGCGGTGGTGGTGGTGGTGATGGTGGGGGGTATCTTTACCCCCCTCAACCGACCCAACAACTGGGTCCAAGTGGACCCTAGTATGGCCCCCCAGGTTGGGAGGGGCCACACAGTACTACTGTACAAGGTCAACAACCTTACCCTCCTCCTTATCAGGGTGGGGGAGGTTACTATAAATAATGATTTGTGTGTGCATACGATTCAGATTCTTTTATTTTTGGTTTTGGTGTGTATAAATAAATAAATGTAAATGTGTGGACTTGGACTTTATTTGATTTGTATGGTAATTGAGGTAGGTAGGTGTTCATGATTTGTGAACTTGTCAGTTACATTACATGTGATAGACATGGTGTTTTGGTAGTTAATGGAATTTCTTACCGAAATTTGTCTCTAACTTGCTTTACTCTCAAGGTCACAACTTTTAACATTTAGGTAAAATCATAATCCTAGTAAACTATAATTTTAGTTAATACAAACTTTCTAAATCGTTTTATGGAAATATAATTGTATTAATATTATAAATGAATAAACTAAAATGCATTTTTATATTAATTTGTATATAAACGTTTTACAAACATAGCTTGAAGCTTTTAAAAAATTTAGAATTATATAAAATAACTTATCTAAAGTCATTGATTTTACAAAAAAGGTAATCAAGTCAATTTGTAAAATTATAAAGATTTTTGTCAAATGCTATTTGAAGTATCTCTTAGATTTTAAGTTTTTGTTTTAGATAATAGCTAAAAGGACCTATTTGTCGAATGGTTTTTATATTTATTTTTTTATTTTTTATTTTTAAATTAAAAGCCAGAAGCTTTCAAGATTGCATGTCAAACACGGCTATTAGCTATAAATAGCTAATAAATTATGCATCGCTAAAAACCAATATTATATTATCTTAGCAATATAATTTTTTAACATTTTAAAACGATGTGTCTTGCCATTATCATTGCTAAATGATGCTTCTTTTGTATTACATGATAGATTAAAAGTCGAATACCCTTGGAATAAAACATTTCCTTTATATAACATAATTGTTGATCGACTCCTAATGATTTCGCATTTCATTTGAAATTATGAAATTGCACACTTTCAAATCCAACCAAATAACCAAATGAAACATGTGATTTCATTCATCAAATAAAATTAAGAAACAATACCTCTATTTTCTCAATCAATATTTATGTATTATAGAACGACAACACCATACATAAGTTTCAATCAATATTTCTTTTAAGTGTCGGGATAATAATGGCAAATTAATGGTGCACTTTCCTCGTGTTTTTAGTTCCATTTCCTATGTCGTTCTTTGACCATTTTTTGTTCCTTTTCAACTTATTCCCTTCCTTTCTTCTTCAAGTCTATTTAGCTTCAAATTCACATCATTTCTACACAAATAAAATAAAATAAATAAATGTTACCAATTTATGATTAAGATTATGGGAAGATCACCACAATTGATCATAATATTTCTTAGTGTATTTCTTGTGATTTCAGCATCAACCAACAAATTTGTTAAATCGTTGTTTGTGTTTGGTGACTCCCTTTTTGATCCAGGTAACAACCGTTTTGTCAAGAATTGCGCTGCTCAAGCAAATTTTCCACCGTACGGTTCAAATTTCTTTGGCAAACCCACTGGACGCTTTACCAATGGTCGAACTGTCGCAGATTTTATCGATAAAATCTGTCACCCTTTTACACAATTAAAACGCCGAACTTATATACATTTATTGTTTTTCATACAAACAATAAAAAGATAAAATGAAAATTTAGTTTTTGATATTTCTCATATATGTATAAATTTATTTGTAGTGATTAAAACTACAATATTTTTTTATGCAGCACAATTTTTGGGGATTGAGCTCAAAAACCATTCCAAGAGGTATATCAAGAGTTCAGAAACGGCAGTCGGAAAGATTTTCCGGCCAATGGAATCAACTTCGCCAGCGGTGGAAGTGGAGTTTTGCCGTATACTAACAAGAATGTAGTAAGATCACCAAATTTATTACCTGTGCTTTCAATACGCAATTATATATATATATATATATATATATATATATATATATATATATATATATATATATATATATATATAGGTAAAGTGAATATACCTAACAACCTTATATAAGCTTAGGTACCTAACCACATTATACTATATTGTTTTGCATTATATTTCCATTGCAATCATCTAAGGTTCTTAAACTTCAATCCTTAACTTGATTTACTTTCAAGATTTTTAGATATTCACCATTATATTCTTCCTACACCATTTGATTTGTAACGGTAGTATATGAAGCCCACCAGGGGGTCTCCGATAGAAAGACGTCATTTGAAGGAAGATAATGGTGAAAATTCAAAGATTTTGAAAGCAATCAAGTTATGAGGTTGATTTTAATCACTTTGGGTGATTACAATGCAAATATGATACAAAATTACATAGTATGATGTGGTTAGGTACCTAAGCTTATATAAGGTTGTTATATATATATATATATATATATATATATATATATATATATATATATATATATATATATATATATATAACCCTAAACGGACCTATTAACCTTTTTTGTTGATGATTTTCAAGTTTGTATGACCACATAGAAATTTGAAGAAAGTTAAAAATTGATTTCTTGGTAATTACTTATGTATTTAATCACCGAATACCTTATTGCGATTTTATATTATATTATTAAACTTTAAGTGTTAATTTAAAAATTATATTTTATATGATAAATATATACCGAATTTATTTTTTGGCAACGGAATCCAATGAAGAACTCAATCATTCATAAAAGAGGATTATAAAATGGATCACAATTAAGATTAGCAATTCCAAATAATGAACTCTAAAGAAGGGAAATCTCCAGAAAAGTCTTAAAATTTTAGTCCAATTTATGATAAAGTCCCAAACTAAATTTTGTTTACAGAAAAGCACAGAATACCGGTTAAAACTTCGAAAAAACCCTTTCCGGCCGGTTTCGCAAATTTAGCCGGTATTCTGTCTTTTTTCACTAGTTTGCTTAAAATTTTAGGACTTTTCCGGTAACTACCTGATAACTAAAATATTGAGATTTTTCTGAAAATTACCATGAAATGAAGGGATATTATTATTAATAAATCATTTATAAACATAACAAATATTTTTATTATAAAAAATGAAATACACTTGTTGCTAATTTCTAAGAATAAATTGGTGGTCTAAGTACTCATCTATTGCATATTGACCACATCAACCTCTCTACATTCCCCTATGCATCGTTGTGGGTATGATAGTGAGATGTACTCAGTCAGTATTCCTCTAATGTTGGTGTTCCTTTTATATTGTTTAACCTAACTACAACCCAACATCCATACCCCACACAGTAACACACATCTATTAAATGTGAAAAAGTGAATCGTGAATGATAGTTTATGTTGTATTTAGGTTAAAGAACATAATGAAAGATGTATATGTTCAAGAATCATTATGTAATGATATTTTCTAATAATATGTGATCTTATAGCATCAGACCAGAAAGTAGACATTTATTGATTGTGTATTAATAAATATTATCAACTCTTGTATTTAATTGAAGAAACGTACGTAATACATCTCACTATGACACCCACAACGATACATAAGAGGATTATAAGGAGTTTGAAGTGGTCAACAAATAATAGACCTAGTTGATCATTCTATTCCTAGAAATTAGAAACAAATGTATTTCCTTTGTTTATAATAAAAATATTTGTTATGTTTATAAATGATTTGTTAATAATAATATCCATTAATTCTATAGTAATTTTCAGAAAAGTCATAATATTTTGGTTATCGGGTAATTTTCAAAAAAGTTCCAATATTTTGAGCAAACTAACGAAAAAGGATAGAATACCGGCTAAATCTACGAAACCAGCCAAATAGGGTTTTTTCGAAGTTTTAGCTGGTATTTTGTGCTTTTCTATAAACAAAATTTAGTTTGAGATTTTTTCATAAATTGGACTAAAATTTTAGGACTTTTCTGGAGATTTTCCTCTAATGAATAAAATAAATTAGGATTAAAAAGCACTCACATAAAATTTCAGCTTTTTGGAACAAAAAAAAGTATCAATATACAACTTTAACAACAGAAACTTATAATTAAAGGAGTCTAATTGTCATTCATAATAGTTAAATGCATCAAATTGTATATTACTTGAACACTTCTTTTCTTCTCTCATTTGATTTTAACCATGTGTGATGGACAGGGGGTAACACCAATCCAAGCATAGCTACAACAACTCAAAACCCTAATTGATGAAAAACACTTATCCAAAACCCTAATTTCAAACTCTCTATTCTTCCTCGAATCAGGTTCTAATGACATTTTTAATTATTTCATGTCACCTCACACAATAAGTTCAAAAACATATGTAGACAACATGTTGAAAGAAGTTTCCCACTTCCTTGACAAAATCTATGAGGTTGGAGCTCGAAGGATCGCCATTTTCTCAGTAGGCCCCATGGGGTGTATTCCTGCTAAAGTTCTTCTACCAGATGCACATATTAACCAATGCTTAGATAAGATAAACAACGTTGTGAAAGACTATAATAAGGGATTGGAAGATATGGTAAACAATATACGTAGAAAGTATCGTGATGCAACTAGTGTTTATGGACTAGTGTATAACATTACACAAGATATACGTGCTAACCCTAGATCATATGGTATACTTTTTCTATAACATGTTATCTTTGATTATATATGTTCATTTTAGAATGAAAGTTGTGATCTTACTTATGTAATACTTATGCATTTTCTTGTGAATTTGAATAGGTTTTGTCAATGTATATAAGGCGTGTTGTGGTGGCGGGCCTCTAAACGGAATATTGCAATGTGGGACCAAAGGTTATGATAAATGTTCAAATCCTGATGACTTCTTTTTTTGGGATTATTTTCATCCTTCAGAACATACTTATAAGCTCATGTCCGAGTCCCTTTGGAATGGAGGTAATAATCAAATCAGACCAATGAATCTGAAGAGTTTGGCCAATATCAACTTGTCATTAACTTAGATATATATATATATATATATATATATATATATATATATATATATATATATATATTAATTAAAGTCATTGCATATAGAATATATCGTTGTAATTAGCATTTAAGAGTTGATAGTTAGTGAATAGTTTATGTTTGAGATGGTGGATTGTGTTTTTAATTTACTATTTTACTAATGGACATGTTCTTGATCACGTATACTATGGGAATGTAAATACATCTTTGTGTAAATCACACGAATGGTCCCTATGGTTTAGGATAATTTACATGTTTGGTCCCTAGCTTATTTTTTTTAACTCGGAAGGTCCATACAGTTTGTTTTTGTTACGCGTTTGGTACGTCTCTTACCTAAAAAGACTATTTTGCCCTTTATTTTATTATTTATTTAAATAAACACATCCCCACCTCCACCCCCTCACCTTACCTTACATACCCCACTATTTTTCCCTATTTAAATAATAGTCTTTTTAGATAAGATAAGGAACAAGCGCGTAACAAAAACAAACAGTAGGGACCAAGCACGTAACAAAAACAAACAATAGAGACTTTCCGAGTTAAAAAAATAAGTTAGGGACCAAGTGTGCAAATTACCCCAAACCATAGGGAATATTCGTGTAATTTACTCTACATCTTTTGTTATATTTACTAGAATTAACCCAATAAAGTTTATTGTTAAAAAGTAATTAAACGATTTGTTTTACCAGATGTGGTTTCTAGTTTGAATCATGTCATGTAACTTGTTATTAGACATGGCTAGTCGGTGGATGTTGTGTCCGGTTAAACAACACATTATCGCATGCGACTTTGCGTCATGAAGTGTGCCTTGGTTGTAAATCGGGTTATATGAAGGGCTAGTATATGTTTATGCTACATCGGCCATAGTTATCTAATCGTGTCATACAGTAATATTTAGTAGACCATATGAATCAAGTTGCAGTAGGGACTAGTGGTTATAGAAGATTTGGAGTTGATAAAGTTGTTAATTACACAAATTTAAATATAGAAAGTAGGTGTTTTGTGTCTAACCTAGATAACATTGATAAGAGAATCAAATTCATTTAAGGAGGAATATGATCAATATCATAAATGGGCAAGTCTTGTTATAAATTGGTTAATTAACATCAAAAGGGAACTTTTCTAATTCAAGGGCCGTGTATACATATTTTCCTAAATCTATAATTTCGATCTTATAAGTTTGGGACATAAAATTAGATTTAGGATAATCCAAAAAACAAATATCTCAATTTTATGCAAAATCGAATATATAACCACAAAATGCTTGCTTTGTTAAATGTTTTCACTAGATAGAATTTACAGAAGATTATAAGGAAAGTTCAATCGATGTCGGGAAACTATCCTACACGTCTCGAAAGAGACACCCCTTGACTCTACTTGCTTTTTCGACCAGTAAAAGAGTAGTGCAAGTGGATTTTCCCCTTGGAATCCCACCAAAATCGTTGCCCCAAACCCTGTGTTCTCAAGATCAAATTAACTTATGCGAGCCTAGACTCTACACCTTTCAAGCTTGCAATATATCTAAAAATGAACTGATTATACTAAAAGACTTGATGACAATAAAATCACCAACAATCCATCACACTTTTGAGTGGAGAAACAATTTGATAAGGAGTAGGTGAGAGAGTTAAGATATTATGAAATATTCATATTGTTCACTCATTAAATATACATGAAATAAACTAACCCTTTAGTCTTAATTTTCTAGGTAGGTACACATTTTATGTGATATTGTGCTAAAGTGAGGAACCATTTAACATCTTTTCTTGTGACCTAACTCTAGTTATGAATGGTTTAAAATGGTAAATTTCAGATTTAGTACTAACTGAGTTTTAAGGAATAAATATGAATCATTATGGTTAGATGCAAATAATATGTTTTTGTACGTTGATCTTTCTAAGGATGTGTAAGAACCCGAAATTTAGAAAGGATTTGACTTTGAAGAGTTTTTGGGCAAAAGGGTAATTTTGTCATTTAGATAATTTTCAACAATTGTGAAGATGTAGCTGCATGAAATTAGCCGAGATAAGTCTAAGTCACATTTATGAGATGAGATAAGTAGGTTCAAGAGAAGAAAGACAATAGATTGTGCACTTAGGCCATAAAGGGTAACATATGAATTTTATGTCTTTAGTGGCAAGTTCGTGACTTAATGGTTTAAATGATGGGTTTTCTATGCAACTATACACTAAAATAAGGCAACAGAAGCAATAAAAAATATTCCTAAGTGTACATGCACCCTAGGATCTAATTTTTACTATTATAGCAACGTACTTTTAAAACTAACATTACAAGCTAAATGAGAAAGATTGGTACAATAACCCTTTTGACAAACTCCAATTTGTCTCTTGTAGCTTATATTGTAGATTAATTTTTAGTTATCATTGTACAACGAATGAGAAGGCAAACGGGCAACAAGTTGCGCCGCTAAGCCTTTTTGTATGGTAAAGCCAATTCGTTTGAAGACTACATCCATAGATCTAGGGGATATAACATTGCTATGCATGATCTGTTGTATTCTATTAAGAAGCTCCACCGTATACGGTGCAAGGAAATCAAATTATCAAATGCAAAAGGTATGAACACATGTTGATTTTCCATGCATGATTTCTCATGTTTGGTGACCTTGTATGTAGCAGCTTTTAATGCAGCCTGTCCCACCGAGAAAACCCCAGCCCTAAAGCCTACTGAAACAACCAAAAATTATAGCCCAAAAATTTCATTTTTAATTTAAGTAAAATTTTAATTCCAAACATTGTTTATACATCCCAAACAAAGCAAAAGTATCAAACATCATGAAAATCTGAGTATGTCCCACAACATAATCTCTATGGTGCATGTGATGCAGTCAACCCAAGGTCTTCCCCTTGGAACTGGAAGTACCTGAAATATAAACTAAAACCAGTAAGCATAAAGCTTAGTGAGTTCCCCAAGATAACACATACCATGCATATCATATAACGGGCCCCACCTGTGACATCCCCATTTTCACGGTCAGAAAAGACCGATTTTGTTTATGCTTTATAAAAAAAAACAGAGTACTTCTTTTAATAAAAATGTTGCGGAATTTGTTCCCAGAAAAACATGATAAATACGTTATTAAAACATTTTCGAAGAAACGTATTTTATTCATTTTAAAACGTTTGGGATGTCATCGTTAATACAGAAACATAAGCATAAACAGAACTTACCTTTATTTACACTAGTGATCTACATCTCTTTAAATCTCTCAGTGTAATGTGACTTCATATCAACACCTGTGATATAAATAAACTAAGTGGGTCAGGTTGGGAAACCTAGTGAGTACATAGGGTTTTCAACCCACAATAATATAATTATTATGTTCAAACAATCAAACAATCAACCCAATTACCCATCCCCATTATCTTCTTTATTCTTAAGGATCTACCCTAAGAATCAACCATTCCTCGTTCATACATTCCTAAGGATCATCCTAAGGAATCGGCACGAAGTCCATCGTCACCGGGGTTTAGGCACTAAGTCTGCATAGTCGCCATAATTCAAACAATAGGCACTAAGTCTGCATAGTCGCCAAGGTTTTGGCACCAAGTCTGCATGATCACCAGGGTCTAGGCATCAAGTCTGCATGATCCCCAAGGTTTAGAGTACACCAAGTGAACACATCGTTCACAACACCTACAGGTTACGAGCCTGCTAGTGTTCCACTGGACTGTCTAGAATAGTCCATGATAGTCATCTATACTCTGCTGAATGACGGGGACATCGTTTGGGAAGAAGGCTTCTCACATCGTACACCTCTCACCCATACCTCATAGTCTATATCACCTCTCAACTCATCGTCCAACTCATATTTCATCTATTATATCTACCCATGTTTTACCCCAACATTTTCGTAGATATAAAATACATATATAGTTTAAATCATTTAAACCATGTATAAAATCTTTCACCGAGCATAGGCAGCAAGTAAACAGACAATATGCACACATAACACGTAGTAAATACTTCATATCTATGTGTAAGTTGAAGGGGACCATGCACTCACCTGAAAGGTGGTGACTCAGCACTCGGACAGTGCTTCGATACTCTCAAAACAATTTCCTTCGATAAAACCTAGTATCAATACCACTAGGGTTTAGTGTAACGATAACCACGACAAATTAATAGTTTGACTATTATTATTATTATATAAGCGTTAAATAACACTCAGTATAACTCATAATAATAGCCCAAATAATTATTTTAAGGACCTAATAACATTACTATAATTATTTGGAAGCTATATTAAAAATTGCGTAAGCGTAGCTCACTTACAGCGAATTTTATCGAAAACTGGAACTTTATTTGGAGCAGCGTTTCGAAACTGAAAGACCCTTTTTCCCGGGACTTCGGGAGCCTCGGGGCTTCCTTCGGTTGCTAGGGAGGTTCCCTAGGGTTTAGAAGTGTTTAGGACACTTATAGAGACAAAGAAGTTAGAGAGAGAGTGAAGAAAGGTGTGAAAAATGTGGAACCCTCACCCCTCTTTTATACCCTGCGAGGCCTCGGACTACGCTGGGTGTAATCCTTGGCTACGCGAGGTGTAACTTCAGATAGGGTCCAGCTGCATCCAGCTGTCTCGCACTTCGGAAGAGGATAAGGACCGAGGGTGCGATGGGCGTACTGAACTCCGACGCAGGGCATAAGGCGAAGCGAGGCAAAGTGGCGTGATCCGAAGGGCGCTCTGTGATCGGCGATGGACGGCTGCGATGAGGCCACGTCATCCATCTCGCATCAAATTTCGCAATTTGCATACTCAACTTTAAAAATTCGTAACTTTCGCGTACGAGCTCCGTTTTCAATGTTCTTTATATCCACGCGAAGGTGGGAACGTACTCTACAACTTTCGTTTAGACTCCGTTGGCTAATTTTAAATCGATTTTAAATTTTATATTATTAACAGGTCGGGACAAGATTGGCCCGTTAAATCCTCATAACTTCTTCATCCGACGTCCATTTTCGCCCATCTCTTTCTCGTTACGCTACTCTTAACGAGATCTTCGATTCTTGTTTAGGTCGTGTCCGCTAAAAATCACTCGATCTAATATTCGAATTTCGGGCTTTACGCCGCTAATCCGGAACTTCGAAAAATCATAACTTCTTCATACGAAGTCAAATTTGGGCGTTCTTTTTATCGATGTTCTTAATTTAACGTATTCTACGACTTTCATTTATAGCGCTAAGGCTAAAACTCGCTCTATTGTAAATTCACTATTTACGCTTCCCGGTGCCGTGCCAGTTTCGTCGCGAAACTTCGACGGGTCATAACTTCCTTGTTATAACTCAGATTTCGGCGTTCTTTATATGTACGGAAACCTCGTGACATATGCTACAACTTGGTTCAAATTATTTATTCTAAATAATCGTTTTTCGAAAAGTCATTTTCGACCCTTATTGCCTCTAAATTGACTAGCCCGGATCTGCAGGCGTTACAATTATCTCCCCCTTAGGATGATTACGTCTCGGAATCATCAACGAAACAGGGCTCGTATAATGACTCCATGCATCATCTCTTCATCCTAGGTAATTATTATAACTTCTATATTCCTTCAAGTCTATCTCTTAGACTCATGTCTCTTAGAGTCAAATTCCGGAATGGAATATTCCTTCCTTCATGGTCTAATGTGATATAATCACATTTTAACATGTAGCATTTCTAGCTACCAACTTCTTTTAACAACGAGCGCGATACTTCTATTGATTGCTTTGATTTCAATCGTTTGGTTTAAGTCGGACGCTACATCAAACTTGGTTCTCCGAACCACGTAACATACTTATCGTAGTCGGACTCAATTCGATATGACCACTAGGGTCGGAATAACAATCATCCTCTTAGTCATTACCGAAACGATGGTAACAACATGCTTGAATAAAACGAAATCATTTACTAGCTTCTTGGTAACCTTGTGACTTTCCCTGATCCAAGCGTGAGTCCTGTGCTTTCGGTAGTATATGTATCTACTACCTTTCACACCTACTCATACTTGTCCCAAGTGTTGTCTCGCAGTCCCCAAGTCACCATACAAGAAAATCACATAATAGTTTAACACATCAGATAACAAAATGAAGGTTTTATTATTTCTTGAAACTATTACATAGGTGTTCAAGTTCGCCCTAGACTATACCTCTAATAGGCTACATCATACGATACTATGGCTACTGCATAACTTGATCTTCGGATATGAAGTCCTCATCCTTGATTCCTCGCATGATTTTCTGCTTCGTTGAGGATCATGTGAAATGCCCTTGGCCTTGGTGGTGTGTTTGGCCTTGCTGCCTCTTTTTTCTTTAGGCAATCCCTAGAGATATGCCCTTCTTTGTTACATCCATAGCACAACTTCTTGTTGGACGTACACTTGCTGGTGTAATGCCCTGTCTTTTTTGTTACATCCATAGTACAACTTCTTTTTGGACGTACACTTGCTGGCGTAATGCCCTGTCTGTCCACATTTGTAGCAAGTTACCTCCTCGCTATATTTCCCAAAGTGCTTCTTTTTACACTTCTCGCACCACTTGGATTCACCTCCTCCTCCTTCTTCAGTTTTTGAGAATTTCCTTTCTTTGTTGGATTTTGAAGATCCTTCATGCTTCCTTTTTTCTCCTGTCTTGTCTTTTTCTAGACCCCTTTCGCTTATCTGGGTCTCTACGTTCTTAGCTGCTCTAACAACTGTTTTTAAGGTAGTTGCCATTTTGACCATTGGGCCAAAGTCTGTGGGCAGTCCGTTAGCAAACCTATCAATCTTTGAGAGTTCAGTAGGCACCAAGTAGGGAAATAGCTTCATCCTCTCGGTGAATGCGGTGACATACTCATCAACACTCATCTTCCCTTTCTTCAGGTTTTGAAACTCATTGTTTAGGTCTACCAGATCTATCTCTGAGCAGTACTGCATTTTCAACTGTTCCAAGAACTCCTCCCATGACATCCTTAGGGCTTCTCCTCGTGGCATTGTATCTGCCAATAGCTACCACCAGCTCAAGACTCCAGTTTTCAGTTGTCTTACTGCGAAGACAGTCTTCTGTTTCTCGCTACAGCTGCAGCTCTCAAACACCATCTCCATCTCAGAGATCCAATCCATAATCTCAACCAAATTCGGGCTTCCTGAGAGACTCGGTGGTTTCGCACCCAAGAAATGATGGGTTTTGAGCATTCTAACACTTCCTAAGTGTACATGCAACCCTAATAACCTTGAATCTATGTTTTCTCTGTATACATGCAAATTTCTTTTTCAAGGTTATTTCCTAACTAGCATGGCATGGGGAATATATGAAACATAAAAACTAGTAGAAATACATACCTTGTTGTTGCTAGGATTCCTTCAAGACTTTGTGAGCCTAGCACCCCAAATGTTGTGCCTCAAATGCTTCACACAACACCACAAAACTTGGAATAACTTGAGAGAATACTTCTAGCACTCAAAATCGGTTATGCCCTCTCTAGTATCCCTAGGTCACGATTTTGCTAGCCAAAGGGTTCCTTTTATAGTGGTGTCACAATTAGGGTTTCATTAAGAAGACCCATAATTGTCATGACTCTTCATTTCTCATGACCCATGGGTTTGTAACTCCCATGGACTATCCATGGAGCTCCAAATGGTTACATCCATAACCCATAAACCATGGATCATTAATCCACCATAAAAGAATTGATGATTGTCATAATCAACCCTATCTATTTAATTAGTCTCACTTTGATCACCAAATTAATACTAGATTAAGACTTGATCAATACTAATTAAATAACAGTATTATTAATATATTAGAACTTATAATATATTAATAATCATAAGTGCCATATTCTCTCATTTAGTCTATCCAAGTATTGCAATGCCATGCAACCCAAATGGACCATGTTGGGTCGGATCAAGTACATACCAAATAAAGTTATGGACTTAGACACCATATCCAACAGTCTCCCACTTGGATAAGTCTAATAACTATATTTGCAAATATGACTTCAAAATCCAACTAGCAATCGTAGCTCTTTCAAAGTCTCTTGGAATTGATATGATGATGATACACCATTTAAGATAAGTGATCATATAATCCTCTACTCTCATGATATCAGCCGGACAAACACATGGAACATGGTCTTACTTATTGTCCAACATTTGTTTCTCGATCTCCGATTTGTTTCGACATAGAACTAAATTGAACACATCAGTTAGGTTCTGACCGGGCCCGGTACATAGGTCAAAACCAAATCATCGAGGGGCCCAGATATCACTTCTATTTCTAAAAGGAACAGATAAACTTCGACTGATATGCTTGTACTAACTACTCGTTGAATTACTCACAAAGGCACGTTTGATAACATCGAGTTACCAATGCGTTTTCGTACAATCAATGAATAACCAACTCATAGTCAACAACTCATATCTCTAGGTTTGAAGATTTATATGATATTACCGTCTCACGATCACTCGAGATAAATTCCATGAAGTGATGCAAGTGAGCGTGGGTTGAATCCAATACTCAGCCCTTATGAGTACTCATGAATGTTGTAGCAACCATTGCATTATCTAAATCACTTTAGACAAATCATACAAGCCAAATTCATGACAGTCTTGAATCAATACTTACTTCCAAAGTTTGACCGACTGTGGATGGTTTGAATAATAACATGATTATTCTGGAAGTAAAAACATGCAAAATTGAAACATAGTAAACAATCAACATAAGATAGTAACACCTTACTCATAAATAAATAACAACTTTTATTTATCATCAAATGTCAATTACATTTTACGAGTTTCAGGAATCTAATTATTGAAACTAATATCATCCTTTAGCCCAATGCGCCTTGCATGCTGTAAATGCTTAACCTTGCTCAGTCCCTTCGTGAGGGGATCTGCTGGGTTCTCATCTGATGATACCCTCTTTGCCACGAGGAGTCCTTCTTCTATTCTATGTCTGATGAAATGGTATTTTCTGTCAATGTGCCTAGATCTCCCGTGATCTCTTGGTTCTTTCGCCAAAGCAACCGCACTTTCACTATCACAGAAAATTTCCATTGGCTCCTTTATAGCTGGCACAACTCCAAGGTCTCTGATGAAGTTCTTTAGCCATATCGCCTCTTTTGCTGCCTCGCTTGCTGCTATGTACTCTGATTCACAAGTCGAATCAGCTACTATCTCCTGCTTGGAACTTTTCCAAGTAATTGCTCCTCCATTTAGGATAAAGACCCAGCCTGACTGAGAGCGGAAATTATCCCTATCAGTTTGAAAGCTAGCATCACTATATCCTTCCACTCTCAAGTCATCACTGCCTCCGAGGGTAAGGACCCAGTCCTTAGTCCTCCGCAAATACTTGGGAATGTTCTTTACCGCTGTCCAGTGTGCCTTTCCAGGGTTCCCTTGATATCTACTGACCATGCTCAAAGCAAAGGCCACATCAGGGCGAGTACAGGTCATAGCATACATGATTGAGCCCACATCGGAAGCATATGGTATCTGACTCATCTCAGCTATCTCAGCCTCTGTACTCGGACTCCGAGTCTTACTTAGCTTGGCATTACTCTGGATTGGTAACTCTCCTTTCTTGGAATCTTGCATACTGAACCTCTTCAGTATCTTATCCACATAAGTACTTTGACTAAGTCCAATTAGTCTCTTACTCCTATCTCTCAATATCCTTATCCCTAGGATATAGGCAACTTCCCCAACGTCCTTCATAGCAAAACACTTCCCAAGCCAGGCCTTAACCTCCTGCAAAGTTGGGATGTCGTTTCCTATGAGAAGTATGTCATCCACATATAACACCAAGAAGCTAACTATGCTCCCACTAGCCCTGACATACACACAAGACTCATCCTCACTCCTAGAAAAGCCAAACTCTTTGACTTTCTCATCAAAGCAAAGATTACACCTACGAGATGCTTGTTTCAATCCATAAATGGATTTTTCAAGCTTACACACTCTATTAGGGTATTTTGGATCGACAAAACCCTCTGGCTGAGCCATGTAAACATCCTCAGCCAACTTCCCATTAAGGAAAGCGGTTTTGACATCCATTTGCCATATTTCATAGTCATGAAATGCAGTTATGGCTAACAACACTCTAATAGACTTAATCTTAGCTACTGGTGAGAAGGTCTCATCATAGTCAACTCCCGGAGTTTGAGTAAAGCCCTTCGCAACCAGTTGCGCTTTATAAGTGTGTACTTTCCCATCCATGTCGGTCTTCTTCTTGAAGATCCATTTGCACCCAACTGTCTTACGACCTGGTACATTGTCAACCAAGTTCCAAACTTGATTGTCATACATGGACTGAATCTCGTTGTCCATAGCCTCCTTCCATTTCGCAGACTCAGGGCCTGCCATGGCTTCCTTATAATTCTTAGGTTCATCCAAATCTATCAGTGTATTATCACATATAAATGTATCACCTTCAGTGGTGATGTGATAACCATAATAAAATTCAGGTGTGTTCCTCACCCTAGTGGAACGTCTTGGAGGTACAAACTCATCTATCGGCTCAATAGGAGTTTCCTCCTCAGGTTGGCTGACAACATTTGAGTTTCCTTCACCACTTTACTCTTGAAGCTCTTCAAGGTCAATTTGCCTCCCACTGTCCCCTTGGCTTATGAATTCTCTCTCACGAAAGACTCCTCTTCTTGCTACAAAGACCACATTGTCACTGGGTCTGTAGAAGAGGTAACCAAAGGATCTCTGTGGGTAGCCGATGAAAATACACCTCTCGCTTCGGGGCTCAAACTTGTCATGAGTCTCACGCCTCACAAAAGCTTCACAACCCCAAATCTTGATGTGGTCCAAATTGGGCACTTTCCCAGTCCACATCTCGTGAGGTGTTTTGGCAACCATTTTAGTAGGGACTAGATTAAGGATATGGGCGGCAGTCTCTAAGGCATACCCCCAGAAAGAGATTGGAAACGAAGCTCGAATCATCATGGAACGAACCATATCCAACAGGGTTCGATTGTGCCTCTCAGCTACACCATTCAACTGTGGTGTCCTGGGAGGTGTCAATTGTGAGACAATCCCACATTCCTTAAGATAGTCAAGGAACTCAATGCTAAGATACTCTCCTCCCCGATCGGATCGGAGCATCTTGAGGTTCCTGCCCAATTGATTCTCAACTTCCTGCTTAAACTCTTTGAACTTTTCAAAGGTTTCTGACTTATGCTTGATTAGGTAAATATATCCATATCTACTGTAATCATCAGTAAAAATCACATAATAACGATTAGCATCCCTTGTAGCAACTCTGAAGGGCCCACACACATCCGTGTGTACAAGTTCCAACAAACCTTCACCCCTATCACAAGTACCTGTGAAGGGTGACTCACCTCAAAGTAGCTGCTGATCTGATCGAGAACTGACTGTCTACTGCTGCTGCTGCTGCTCCGGACGTCCTCCGGCTATAATTCCCACAAAACGATCAGTCAAACACTGCGAGATGTACTTAGGGTAAAATGACCCTTTTACCCTTGCCCAAGTCAAAATCCAAGTCAAAGTCAACTTCCAGTTGACTAGACTCGCCGAGTCCGCGAGCAACTCACCGAGTCCTTCCCTTACTAATCCGGTCCTACTCGCCAAGTCCCTCTCCCCACTCACTGAGTCACCCTTCACTCACCACTCGGGACTATGGGGCCGACTCGAGTCCCGAATCGCTGAGTTCCTCGAGCGGATCCCCTACTCGCTTCCAATCCACACCAGAACACCCCATACGAGGGTTTGGGGTTTTGGGACTACGTTACACGGTTAATTCCGCGTGCAGGTACGAAGGGTTGAACCTTCAACGCTTAAACCCCTCTTGCTCTGTGAAAGTTCATATGACTCGCCGAGTTTGAAGAACAACTCGGCGAGCTCCAGGCAATCTTCATAGGACTCGCCGAGTTGTTCATCCAACTCGCCGAGTCTAGGACCATCTTCATAGAAATCGCCGAGTCCCTCGACCCATTTCCCGAGTAGGCCGGATCTGAGACATGCAACGCTTCAAAACCACAGATCTATGGTCCTAGGGCATGTTTACCACGTAAAGTTGCAAACTTTACGTGCATGCATGGCCCTATGAGCTCAAACATGCAATTCCAAGCTCTTTAAGAGGTCCCACACTCAATAGGGACCTCAATCACCTCAACCACAAAGGCTTTATGCTACTAGGATGTCCAAAAGTTCAAAATCCGAAGTCCTTGCAGAACATTAACCATAAACACATAGAGATTTAGGTTCTTAGGGCTTAAAACCACTTTTAGGGACAAAAGGGGGATTTAATGAACTAAAGATCAAGGTAGGAACTTTTCTACCTGAATAGAAGCCCTTCACAGAATAGATTCCGGAGCTTCGTCCCCTTCTTGCACTCTTCAACCTTCTCCTTCTTCTCCCAAGCTCCAAACCACCTTCACAAAGCTAAAAATCACCCACAAGGACACAAAGGGGGCTAGGGTTTCGTCCCACGAGCCTACTCGCCGAGTAGACAGAGTAGATCCCGCGTCTTGTCCCGCTTCTACTCGGCGACTTAGTCCTTCAACTCGCCGAGTCCAAGGTTAAAATGCAATATATAAGGAGAGTTAATAACCAAGAATACATACCAGGAACCAGGTGCTACAAATCTCCCCCACTTATTTTAGACTTCGTCCTCGAAGTCTGTTGCTTGCTCCAAAAATAGCTCGGGGTAACGCTCCATCATCTCTTCCACTGGCTCCCAAGTCCACTCTGATCCCTTCCGGTGCGGCATTGCACCTTCACGAGTTCCACTCGCTTGTTCCTCAAATCCTTCGACTTCCGGTCGATGATTGCTACTGGTCTCTCAACATAATTCAGGCCGCCATCGACCTGAATTTCCTCTAACGGAACCACTGCAGAGTCGTCTACCAGGCACTTCCGCAACTGAGAAACATGGAAAGTGTTGTGTATCTGACTGAGTTCGGTTGGCAAATCCAGCCTATACGCCACCTTGCCCACCCGGGCTACAACCCTGAACGGCCCAATATACCTTGGGCCCAACTTGACCCGCTTCCTGAATCGAATGACACCCTTCAAAGGCGACACCTTCAGGAGAACCATATCCCCAACCTGGAACTCCAGGTCGGATCGGCGCTTGTCGGCGTAACTTTTCTACCGACTCTGCGCGGTCTGAAGCCTGCTCCGAACCTGCTGAATCCTCTCGGTAGTCTTGAGAACCACTTCGGTGCTCCCCATGACCCTCTGACCAACCTCTCCCCAGCATATCAGGGTCCTGCACCTCCGTCCGTACAACATCTCGAATGGAGGGCGGTCGATACTCGCGTGGTAGCTGTTGTTGTACGAGAACTCAGCCAAGGGAAGATAAGTATCCCAGCTACCACCGAAGTCTAGCACGCACGACCGCAACATATCCTCCAGAGTCTGGATGGTCCGCTCGCTCTGACCATCTGTTTGCGGGTGAAAGGCGTTGCTAAAATGCAAACGAGTGCCCAACTCGTCATGAAACCTCTTCCAAAACTTGGAAGTAAAACGCACATCCCTGTCTGAGATAACCGATTCCAGCACCCCGTGCCTCGCCACAATCTCCCTAATATAGATGTCAGCCGATATGCTCTCCTAAATCGGAATAAAATGAGCACTCTTGGTCAATCGATCCACGATGACCCAAATCGAATCTACTCCACGCACGGTCCTGGGAAGCTTCGTGATAAAATCCATCGTGATATCTTCCCATTTCCACAACGGGATGTCCAACGGCTGGATCTTGTCATGCGGTCTCTGATGTTCGGCCTTGACCTTCCTGCAGGTCAAGCACCGCTCGATGTACCAAGCCACATCCCGCTTCATGCAGGGCCACCAATAATCTAGACGAAGATCCCTATACATCTTCGTCGCCCCTGGATGAATAGAGAATCGGGATTTATGCGCCTCCTCCATCAAGATCTGGCGCACGCCTCCGTGATACGGAACCCGCACCCTACGGTGTAGTGTCAATAGTCCTCGGCTATCATAATCGAAGGAGGAAACCTGACCCACCACACGCTCTCTCTTCCGATGCTCCTCCTTGATAGCCTCCTGTTGAGCCTCCCGGATTTGCTCCAACAGGGGAGTCACTACGGTCATCCTCATACAAATATCCCTGATCGGCGCCGCCTTGCGGCTAAGCGCATCGGCCACCACGTTGGCCTTCCTCGGGTGGTAGAGGATCTCGCAATCATAATCCTTCACCACGTCCAACCACCAACGCTGCCTCATGTTCAGATTCGGCTGATCCATGAGGTACCTCAAACTCTTGTGGTCCGTGTAGATGGTACATCTAACCCCGTAGAGGTAATGCCGCCAAATCTTGAGGGAAAAAACCACCGCCCCCAACTCCAAATCATGTGTCGGGTAGTTCGCCTCGTGAGGCTTGAGCTGCCTCGAAGCGTAGGCAATGACATGCCCCCTCTACATCAGTACCGCGCCCAACCCTGAAATGGACGCGTCATAGTAAACCACAAAATCCTCTACGCCCTCTAGCAGGGCTAAGATTGACGCCTCGCACAATCTCTGTCTCAGTGTCTCAAACGCAGCCTGCTGCTCGGGTCCCTACCGAAAGACTAAGACTTTCTTTGTCAGCTGCGTCAGGGGTACGACTATCTTGGAGAAAACCTGAATGAATCTCCGATAGTAGCTTGCTAATCCCAAGATGCTCCGAATCTCGGATGGAGACTTAGGAACCTCCCATCTCATCACGGCCTCGACCTTGGCCGGGTCGACTAGAATCCTATTCTGGTTGACAAGATGTCCGAGAAATTGCACCTCGCGCAACCAAAACTCGCACTTGGAGAACTTGGCATACAAGATCTCCCTCCTCAGGGTCTCCAAAACCTCTCTTAGATGCTCCTCATGCTCCTCCCGTGTCTTGGAATAAACCAAGATGTCGTCAATGAAAACTATCATAGAACGATCCAACATCGGTCTGCATACGCGGTTCATGAGGTCCATGAACGCGGCAGGAACATTGGTGAGCCCAAACGGCATCACCACGAACTCATAATGGCCATAGCACGTCCGAAACGCGGTCTTCTGCGCATCCTCCTCTCTGACCCTCATTTGATGATAACCCGAACGCAAATCGATCTTGGAAAACCAAGACGCTCCCTGAAGCTGGTCAAAGAGATCATCAATCCTCGGGAGTGGGTAACGGTTCTTCACCGTTACCTTGTTTAGCTCCCGATAATCTATATACATCCGATGCGACCCGTCCTTCTTTCTCACGAATAGAATCGGGGCTCCCCAGGGTGAACTGCTCGTTCGAATGAATCCCTTGTCTAATAGCTCCTGTAGCTGTGTAGACAACTCCTGCATCTCAGGAGGATCCAACCGATATGGTGCCTTGGCTATCGGAGCCGCACCTGGAACGAGGTCAATCCTGAACTCCACCTGTCGCTCCGGAGGTATCCCAGGAAGCTCCTCTGAAAAAACATCTGCAAAATCTCACACCACCGGAACCACGCTCACCGTCGCCTTACCCGCCTCCTGGGTATCCATCACGTACGCGACATAACCTGCACATCCCTGCTGAAGGTATCGTCTATCCCTCGCTGCTGAACAGACTGTGGGTCCACACTGTGGCCTCTCGCCATGAATCACTAACTCTCCCCCACTTGGGGTCCTGACTCGCACTAGCTGCTGCGCGCAATCTATCACCGCCCCATTAGGGCTCAACCAATCCATGCCTATAATCACCTTGTTCCCACGCAACGGAATGGGAACCAAGTCTACCAGGTAGCGCTCCTCAAACAAACACAATACGCAATCCCGAAACACCATCGATGCTCGCGCCGATCGATCATCAGCAGTTTCTACCTTTAAAGGGCAATCTAACACGCCCGAAGACTCAGGAAACTTCTTGCTAAGCGCAAGGGAAACAAATGATCAGGAGGCACCCGAGTCGAACAACACCTGAACTGGGATGCCGTTCACATGGAACGACCCTAATGCATACATATACACACAGAGCACATATCAATATCATAACATCATAAAAATAAAATAGTGGGAAAGAATCATACCCGTCACCACTTCGGGTGCGGCGCGTGCCTCCTCGATAGTCAGCTGAAATGCCTGACTCCTCACCACTGGAGCCTCTGCCTTGCCCTGCCGGCCATCAGTAATCCGCAGGGTTGCTGGTGCTGGCGCCTTCACTGACGTTGTAGCTGTTAACTGGGGACAATTGGCCTTCTTGTGGCCTCTCTGGTTACAGTGGAAACACAGCAACTTTGATATCTGTAACACAGGTGCAGGGGCGGTATAATCCCTGCTAAAATGCCTCGTCTTGTCGCACTTATAGCAGCCTGACGATCCCAGTCTACATGCTCCCTCATGAGGCCTGTCGCATTTCTTGCAGCGGCCCGGTCCTGACTGGCCTTTCGGCCTACCATCTGATCCCTTAGGCTTCTTCCCCGAAGCCCCTCCCGTCTGTCCCTCCTCTGACTTCCGTTTCCAGATATGCTCCAAATCTATCTCCCTCTCCCTCGCCCTAGCAATCATAAAGTCCAAGGCGGGGCAAGCTGAAAAACTAACATGCTCCCGAATGTCAGCTCGGAGCATGTCATGATAGCGGGTCCTCCTCATGTCCTCATCACCCGCGTACTGGGCCACCAACAGTGCCCTCGCTCGAAACTTGGCGGTGATCTCCGCCACAGTCTCCATCGTCTGTCTCATATCCAAAAACTCCCTGGCCAGCTGCTGAAGCTCGACAGCCGGCGCAAACTCCACCCTGAATTTGGTCACAAAGTCCGACCAGGTCATAACCTCGACCACTGAGGCTCCCAACGAGTCACCCACTGACTCCCACCAATCTCGGGCTAGGATACCCCTAGTGATCTCTGATGCGATGAACTCACCCTGCTGCATACCTCACCTTCGACCCCTCGGGGCAGAAGCTAGTCAACTGTGCAGACTCGATGTCTGCAATCCATCGCCTGGCAGCAATGGGGTCTTTCACCCCTTGGAAATCCGGCGCACCACTGCCTCTGAAGTCCTTGAAGGACAGCGTGCGAGATCCCGACTGGCCAGATGCCATGTTGCTCCTGAACGCCCTGAGGCGATCCTCCATCAGCTCAACTATCCCTTCCTTGATTGACCTGAAGATGATGGGGGTCGACTCAAGGATACCCCTGGTGATCTCTGATGCGATGAACTCGCGTAGTCCCTCATCTACCGGCTCGGAACCTGATCCCGAACCTGACCCCTCTCCTGAAACGCCATCTATCGACCTCGATTGAAGTACCACCATTCTGCAATACATAAATAACAATTATTAGTGATACTGCTACTTCTTGAGGGATCACAACTACTACAAGTTCCCCGGTCTTATCTCAGCCTTCCTTAGTTCGGGTACGGATCCTCCGCTTTCAGTAGTACGGGCCCATACTACCTTCCACATCTATCCGTACCTTCTTCAAGGACTGCCCTGACTCCACCGGACCCCTTTCACTATTCCTGTTCACTGCTATACTCATCCTAGGCTTGCCCTAGGGAAATCTCTGACTCTACTCTACCCAATCCTCAGCTGCTGCAGGCCTCCTTGTAATGCCAATTAGCCATTACCTGAATACCATCACATGTGATGGGGCTCAGATAATCCTTCGAGTAACAGACTCGTCCCTACCACGGTTGGACTCAAACAAGAGCTGCGCAATAGGATCAAATCCAGCACTCTAAGATTATTCAACCCTGATCACATGTGACGTGACATATTCACCTAATGGCTAACTCCCATTATTCAGAGTCCCACAAAGCACGAAGCAATCAGCATTCAGACAAGGGTAACAATCTCAATCAACTCTATCTGCTTACAGGAACTGTACTAGCATACAATGCTAAGTTCATACTATCAGGCATAACCTAATCAGGCTATCCTACTTGCTGTCTACTCAATACTAGCATGGAATTTTCATACAGCTGAAACATATAAAGCATGCACATAAGGCATCACTCCTAGATCCTTAGTCTTATTCTAGCATGATGTTCTACAAAAGCTGATAAACATAACATAAACTTGTATGGGTACTTTGGGGAATACTTACTTGAGCTCGGCCGGTCGCGCACATCAAACACTTCGTTTTTTCTCAAAACGCTTTTCTCAATTTTTAGAAAACATTTTTCTTTTTGGAAAATTTTTTAATCCCTTGATTTGAGTTCAGACACCCCCGAAGGTGTGTCCGAATCCCTCAAACCAGGGCTCTGATACCAACTTGTAACGTCCCAAAAATACCGGTTAAAAATTTCATTTTTTAATTTAGGTTAATACATAGAAACATCATTACAAAACACTCATAACAATAATCCATGTCTGAAAACCGGTAATATCATAGTAATAATTCAGAGTACATCCCAGAAATCCATAGTGCAGAAAACAAGAGTGTGTGTGATATGCCGCTACCGTGCCGGCCCCTTTCCCCTAGCCGAAGAGGTACCTGAAACAACAACTGAAAAACGTAAGCACAAAGCTTAGTGAGTTCCCCCATCGTACCACATACCATACAAACACATAACATACATACTGCCAGGCTATTCTGGGGTGCCTGACTACCCGATACGGCCATTCTGGGGTGCCGACTACCCGTGCGGCCATTCTGGGGTGCCGTCTACCCGTGTCAAGCTATTCTGGGGTGCTGACTACCCGTCGGTCCTGACAACCGATCCTCGGGGACTATTTCACCCCTACTGCTACTTACACATATATCATAACATAACGAATTATCAGACATATCAGGGGTGTCTGAACTACCTTTCGGTCCTAACAACCGAACTCTACTTCTATCAGATATAACACATCATGCTAGCATATAACATATAGTGTAGTAGCAAACCTAGATGATATCAGAAAGACATTCATCTAACGTACAACTCCTACTGGTGGGCCGGCATTGTGGCCATAGACCCACCGCTACTGGAAGGTAACTCACCTCAAAGTAGCTGCTGATCTGATCGAGAACTGACTGTCTATTGCTGCTGCTGCTCCGGACGTCCTCCAGCTATAATTCCCACAAAACGATCAGTCAAACACTGCTAGATGTACTTAGGGTAAAATGACCCTTTTACCCTTGACCAAGTCAAAATCCAAGTCAAAGTCAACTTCCAGTTGACTGGACTCGCCGAGTCCGCGAGCAACTCGCCGAGTCCTTCCCTTACTAATCCGGTCCTACTCGCCAAGTCCCTCTCCCCACTCACTGAGTCACCCTTCACTCACCACTCGGGACTATGGGGCCGACTCGAGTCCCGACTCGCCGAGTTCCTCGAGCGGATCCCCTACTCGCTTCCAATCCACACCAGAACACCCCATACGAGGGTTTGGGGTTTTGGGACTACGTTACACGGTTAATTCCGCGTGCAGGTACGAAGGGTTGAACCTTCAACGCTTAAACCCCTCTTGCTCTGTGAAATTTCATATGACTCGCCGAGTTTGAAGAACAACTCGGCGAGCTCTAGGACCATCTTCATCCAAGTTGTTCATCCAACTCGCCGAGTCTAGGACCATCTTCATAAAACTCGCCGAGTTCCCCTTTGGGACTCGCCGAGTCCCTCGACCCATTTCCCGAGTAGGCCGGATCTGAGACATGCAACGCTTCAAAACCACAGATCTATGGTCCTAGGGCATGTTTACCACATAAAGTTGCAAACTTTACGTGCAAGCATGGCCCTATGAGCTCAAACATGCAATTCCAAGCTCTTTAAGAGGTCCTACACTCAATAGGGACCTCAATCACCTCAACCACAGAGGATTTATGCTACTAGGATGTCCAAAAGGTCCAAATCCGAAGTCCTTGCAGAACATTAACCATAAACACATAGAGATTTAGGTTCTTAGGGCTTAAAACCACTTTTAGGGACAAAAAGGGGATTTAATGAACTAAAGATCAAGGTAGGAACTTTTCTACCTGAATAGAAGCCCTTCACAGAGTAGATTCCGGATCTTCTTCCCCTTCTTGCACTCTTCAACCTTCTCCTTCTTCTCTCAAGCTCCAAACCACCTTCACAAAGCTAAAAATCACCCACAAGGACACAAAGGGGGCTAAGGTTTCGTTCTACAGACCTCTGGGAGTGCTAGGGGAAATGGAGGCTGGGTTAGATCGTTTAAATAGGGTGCAAACACCTGGGTTATGGTTTTAGTCCAGACAGGGTCTACTCGCCGAGTCCTACGAGCCTACTCGCCGAGTAGACAGAGTAGATCCCGCGTCTTGTCCCGCTTCTACTCGGCAAGTTACTCCTTCAACTCGCCGAGTCCAAGGTTAAAATGCAATATATAAGGAGAGTTAATAACCAAGAATACATACCAGGAACCAGGTGCTACAGCATTCACAACTTCATATACACCATCACAAGGTATTGCTTTAAAGTAAAATACATCATTGTAATAAACATTAATACCACCATTTTTATTATCAAATGAAAATGTAAAACCTTGTTTGTACAAGCCATGAAAAGAATTAATATTTCTCGCCATTTCGGGCGAGTAACAACACTTATTCAAATCTAACATTAACCCATTATTAAGAAATAAAGAATAAACTCCTATCTTGGTAACACGTGATGCTTTCCTGTTGCCCATGACTAAGTTTATCTTCCCGTGCTCCACTTGCTCACTTCTTCTTAGTGCCTGCAAATCAGTACAAATGTGAATACCACACCCTGTATCAAGCACCCAAGAATTAGCATGAGATGAGTTGTTAGACAATATTTTGTAAATACCTGCATGGGTGGGTTTAACCTTCCCATCCTTTACATCTTGCAGATATTTGGCGCAGCTTCGCTTGAAGTGTCCCTTATCTTGGCAATAGAAGCATTGTGCTTCCTTTGGGTTCGAAGAAGGAGTAATCGGACCTTTCTTTGTCCCACTTGAAGAGGAACCATCAAGAGTCTTACCCTTGGTACCCTTTGAAGGGCTTTTCCTCTTCTTACCCTTCCCTTGCCCAATTGCAAGAACAGGGGCTGTTAAAGGAGTAGAAGTAGCAAACGCTTTACCCTTAAGGCCATTTTCAGCTGTCCTTAAGAGTCCTTGAAGTTTGCAAAGTGTGACTTCCTCCTTGTTCATATGATAAGTCATACAAAACTGATCATAACTTTGAGGTAAGGAATGGAGAATGATGTCAATCGCCAATTCCTCAGGGAAGTCAACATTAAGCTTTAGCAACCGGTCAACGAACCTCTGCATCTTCTGCAAGTGACCGGTGATGGGTTCACCATCCTTCATCCTTGCGGTTATCATGGAGGAAATGATTTCATACCTCTCTTGACGCGCGCTCTGATGGTACCTTTCCATCAGATCTAGGTACATCTCATAGGGGTAGAAATCTTCATAAGATTTTTGGAGTTCCGGAGTCATTGTGGCCATCATGATGCAGGACACCTTGGTGGCATCCTTTTCATGTGCAATGAACTCCGCAAGCTCTTCTGGAGTAGCAGTGGCTTCATTAACAACCTTAAGCTCCCTGTCAAGGACATATTCTTTGTCCTTATAGCGGGTAATCATCCTGATGTTTCTGATCCACTCATTAAAGTTGGATCCATCAAAGATGACCTTACCACACAAATTCATTAGGGAAAAGGAGTTTGTCGGGTTTGAGCTAGCAGCGTTATTGGAAGACATCTGGAATAAAAGGAAGATAAGTTTCATTAGATTAAGAGTCCTTAATAAGTCACCCAAATGAAATATTAAGGCTAGGATCCAACAAACTATTTATAGGTGGAAGAGGGATGCCGTAATCCACACTATAAAATATTTGAAGGTAGGTAAATGACGATTTACCAATTTCCACCATAAGACGAAATATTTTATTATTAGGTTTTATTGGTTTTGAAACTCCTAGATCTTTTGAGATACATTGAACTTTTCAATGGCATGTTTGAATCTCGAATGTGCCCTCTCAAGTTTGTGACTGGGATGCCGAGGATCACAAACAAGGTGTGAATAACCATACAAATTGACTTGGTACCCTTAACAATATTACCTAATTGATGTGCCGGTTAACCACACACGCTCCACCGATCTATAATAAAGTCAAGTTACCCTTTGCCACTCTTACTAGTCCATGTTAGTGTGTCGGTTAACCACACACGCTCCACTAACGACTTGGTAAGGTACAAAGTGTAATTTTATGGGCTAGCACCAAATTCACATTTTTCTAAAGTAACTAAGATTGGGAATTTATAATGTATAGTTACTTTATAATTCATTATACTTTTAATGAGAATTTAAAGTCATATCCTACCCGTTCGGCTAACGACCCTCCACCTATCAAGGAAGCAGTGGGTGAGAGTGGATACCCATTAAGTCACCATTTTATAGGCAACAACCTTATACCCCCCTTATAGACCGGCTTCGTGAATGAGGCCTACTAACGGTAAGAACGACATATTCTTATACATATCTATATAATAAAATTATAATAATAGTATAAGTGTTGATTTTTAAACTTTTTAAAAATCTAAGGTTTAATTTGGAATTAAAGTATTAGAGTGTAAGACTTTTCAAATTCCAAAACTTGAGGGCAAGAATTGAAACTATTCCAAGTCTCTTCAATTTGTAACTTATGAGTTTTAATGGTTCATAAAAATGAAGACTCTTCATTTTATGAAACCTCTTTAGTTCTTTAATCATAATTTAAAGAAGTGACTTTTGGTTATCCATAACTTGAGGACACGTTATGAACACCATCATTACAATTAAGATCATGAATTAAACACACATGGAGGTTACACATAATTCCTATGATCTTCTAAAAACTCATAAGAACACAAATTCATCCCAAGCAATTTCATGAATCATATTAACATATACAATTCTTGAAAATTGATAAAAGTCATGTGAAAATGGGTTAACATAATCATTATCATTTTGAAAAACAGTTTTTACAAGTCCAAAACAGATTGGGATAATGATTTTAATCCATTTCCAGCAACAAAACACGAAAAGACTACCCAACACGCACTTACTCGTCGAGTCCATGATCCTACTCGACGAGTAGGATGAATTTGTACATGGACTCGGCGATTCCTCCCCATGAACTCGGCGATTCCAGTCGACAGTGAGCAGAATTTTCGATTTTCAAGCAGTTTTGCATGAAGTATATAGAAAACAATCCTAGGCTCTGATACCACTGATGGGTTTTGAGCATTCTAACACTTCCTAAGTGTACATGCAACCCTAATAACCTTGAATCTATGTTTTCTCTATATACATGCAAATTTCTTTTTCAAGGTTATTTCCTAACTAGCATGGCATGGGGAATATATGAAACATAAAAACTAGTAGAAATACATACCTTGTTGTTGCTAGGATTCCTTCAAGACTTTGTGAGCCTAGCACCCCAAATGTTGTGCCTCAAATGCTTCACACAACACCACAAAACTTGGAATAACTTGAGAGAATACTTCTAGCACTCAAAATCGGTTATGCCCTCTCTAGTATCCCTAGGTCACGATTTTGCTAGCCAAAGGGTTCCTTTTATAGTGGTGTCACAATTAGGGTTTCATTAAGAAGACCCATAATTGTCATGACTCTTCATTTCTCATGACCCATGGGTTTGTAACTCCCATGGACTATCCATGGAGCTCCAAATGGTTACATCCATAACCCATAAACCATGGATCATTAATCCACCATAAAAGAATTGATGATTGTCATAATCAACCCTATCTATTTAATTAGTCTCACTTTGATCACCAAATTAATACTAGATTAAGACTTGATCAATACTAATTAAATAACAGTATTATTAATATATTAGAACTTATAATATATTAATAATCATAAGTGCCATATTCTCTCATTTAGTCTATCCAAGTATTGCAATGCCATGCAACCCAAATGGACCATGTTGGGTCGGATCAAGTACATACCAAATAAAGTTATGGACTTAGACACCATATCCAACAAGAAATTCTTGTACATTCGTCCATCCTTGTCATTTCTCCCCTTCGGGCCTTCCCTTCGTTCGCCTTGAGTCCCCACTTGACTCGCTTGGCGGCTGTAGTTCCCTTCCTCAGATTGTTCAGGAAATGGCTCGGTCGGCTCAACATGTATGGTAGGTTCGTCCCTATTTTCGTGGAACATCTGTCTCATTTCTTCCCTTTGTTCAGCTAGCATAGCCCGAATCATGGCTTGAACTCCAGCCATGGTGACGGGCCCAGGTGCAACTTCTTCTACAACAGGTATTTGCTGAACCACTGGGGGTTGAGGGGGTTGGTTCCTATTTCCACTTGTGTTTATGTTTCCGCTACAGGTCCTTGCCATCTTGATCTATACACCGAATAAGGCAAATCTAGATCTTTATTTAGGATTGACGTTTAAATCATCCTTAGCCATCCGAAACGTTTACATGCTAGTTCTAATATCGTATTCGTACGTTTAGAATCCTAGACACATAAGGTTTCCAGATCCGGTTGGCAACAGATCATAGATCCGAACAAATAATAGCATGTCAGGCACAAGGCATTTAGCACATAAAAGTATTTTAGGCATAATTCCTAAAATAAGCTAGTGCTCACACCTCACAATCATCGCTTAGCATTCTAAGTTTAAGTCTAGAAATAAATCCATATTCGTAGTTTGCTTAAACTAATGCTCTGATACCAACTGTGACATCCCCATTTTCACGGCCAGAAAAGACCGATTTTGTTTATGCTTTATAAAAAAAAACAGAGTACTTCTTTTAATAAAAATGTTGCGGAATTTGTTCCCAGAAAAACATGATAAATACGTTATTAAAACATTTTCGAAGAAACGTATTTTATTCATTTTAAAACGTTTGGGATGTCATCGTTAATACAGAAACATAAGCATAAACAGAACTTACATTTATTTACACTAGTGATCTACATCTCTTTAAATCTCTCAGTGTAATGTGACTTCATATTAACACATGTGATATAAATAAACTGAGTGAGTCAGGTTGGGAAACCTAGTGAGTACATAGGGTTTTCAAACCACAATAATATAATTATTATGTTCAAACAATCAAACAATCAAACCAATTACCCATCCCTATTATCTTCTTTATTCTTAAGGATCTACCCTAAGAATCAACCATTCCTCGTTCATACATTCCTGAGGATCATCCTAAGGAATCGGCACGAAGTCCATCGTCATCGGGGTTTAGGCACTAAGTCTGCATAGTCGCCAGAATTCATACAATAGGCACTAAGTCTGCATAGTCGCCAGGGTTTTGACACCAAGTCTGCATGATCACCAGGGTCTAGGCATCGAGTCTGCATGATCACCAAGGTTTAGAGTACACCAAGTGAACACATCGTTCACAACACCTACAGGTTGCGAGCCTGGTAGTGTTCCACTGGACTGTCTAGAATAGTCTGTGGTTGTCATCCATACTCTGCTGAATGACGGGGACATCGTTTGGGAAGAAGGCTTCTCACATCGTACACCTCTCACCCATACCTCATAGTCTATATCACCTCTCAACTCATCGTCCAACTCATATTTCATCTATTATATCTACCCATGTTTTACCCCAACATGTTCATAGATAATATATATATAGTTTAAATCATTTAAACCATGTATAAAATCTTTCACCGAGCATAGGCAGCAAGTAAACAGACAATATGCACACATAACACGTAGTAAATACTTCATATCTATGTGTAAGTTGAAGGGGACCATGCACTCACCTAAAAGGTGGTGACTTAGCACTCGGACAGCGCTTCGATACTCTCAAAACAATTTCCTTCGATAAAACCTAGTATCAATACCACTAGGGTTTAGTCTAAAGATAACCGCGACAAATTAATAGTTTGACTATTATTATTATTATATAAGCGTTAAATAACACTCAGTATAACTCATAATAATAGCCCAAATAATTATTTTAAGGACCTAATAACATTACTATAATTATTTGGAAGCTATATTAAAAATTGCGTAAGCGTAGCTCACTTACAGCGAATTTTATCAAAAATCGGAACTTTATTTGGAGCAGCGTTTCGAAACCGAAAGACCCTTTTTCTCGGGACTTCCTTCGGGTGCTAGGGATGTTCCCTAGGGTTTAGAAGTGTTTAGGACACTTAGAGAGAGAAAGAAGTTAGAGAGAGAGCGAAGAAAGGTGTGAAAAATGTGGAACCCTCGCCCCCTTTTTATACCCTGCGAGGACTTGGACTACGCTAGGCGTAATCCTTGGCTACGCGGGGCGTGACTTCGGATAGGGTCCAACTGCATCCAGCTATCTCGCACTTCGGAAGAGGATAAGGATCGAGGGTACGCTGGGCGTACCGAACTCTGACGCGGGGCGTAAGGCGAAGCGAGGCGACGTGGCGTGATCCGAAGGGCGCTCTGTGATCGGCGATGTACGGCTGCGATGAGGCCACGTCATCCATCTCGCATCAGATTTCGCAATTTGCATACTCAACTTTAAAAATTGTTAACTTTTGCGTACGACCTTCGTTTTTGACGTTCTTTATATCCACGCAAAGGTGGGAACGTACTCTACAACTTTCGTTTAGACTCCGTCGGCTAATTTTGTGTCAATTTTAAATTTTATATTATTAACAAGCCGGGACAGGATTGGCCCGTTAAATCCTCATAACTTCTTCATCCGACGTCCGTTTTCGCCCATCTTTTTCTCGTTACGCTACTCTTAACGAGATCTTCGATTCTCGTTTAGTTCGTGTCGGCTAACGGGCCTCACCCACACTCACATAACAGGCCCCGCCCATATTCGCATAACAGGCCTCGCCCAAATGAATCATAAATATACAAACACATACAAGTATCACACATACAACAAGTATTTCAACATAATCAGACAAGGGTCGGCCTTGGTGCCTTAGACCCACTAACCCGATGAGGAAACTCACCTCGAAAAGCTGGATGAAAAGAATGATCCCTGACTGTTGGCCCTACAGCTCCCCGAGCTATCAATTACCAAATAAAAGCTAATTAGCATTTGGGATCTACATCCTTAACCAAAATCCCTACATGGGTAAAAGACTATTTTATCCCTATCACAACTTGGTCCAAGAATAAAACTCTAATTCACAACCCTATGGTCCAAAAGTTAAGCAATCCAACAAGGCCCAATATATATATATATATATATATATATATATATATATATATATAGCCCGATTTGTAATTAGGCCCAATCCCTTCGTATGGGCCTTAGCCTAAGGCCTAATAATGTTTCTATAGCCTAAAGGTTCAATTCTAGATGGCCCACTAAGGCCCAAGACACAAATCCACAAAATGGACCAAAAAATGCAAAGCCTAAGTCTAGTGAGTACGCGGGGTGTACTCAACTGTACGCTAGGCATATAGGCTGCATAGCTTGTACGCCCAACATACTCTCCTATTAATCCATATTCCCATAAAGCTCTTAAATCCTTCAGACCTAGGGTTCCAATCCCAGATTTGAGTCTAATGAAGTGTCTTAGCCCATAAAGTCGACCACTTGGTGGCTTGCATGCCCCCAAATGAGCCTAAATTTCCAATATGACAACCTGATTCCATAAAAGTGACAAATACTCATGCATGGATGCTTCAAATCCTCAAAGATGGAAACTTTATGATTTTAGGACCCAAATAGCTCCAAGAGTGGCAACTCTAAGCTTAAGAAACGACCTTAATCCTTAAGACCTCATCCATGGGACCAAAAAGGTCCAAAAACTCAAACACAATAGATCTAATCATTAACAAGGAAAGTTCTGAGTTTGATACTTCAAATGAGCACTAAATGATGATAATGATTCATATCTTCAAGCTCAAGCTTTACTAACTCTCCTTCACCAACTTCCTCTTCTTCTTTGTAAGGCTCCAAGCTGCCAAAATGCACTCCACAAGGTCAAGAACACACAAGGATGATGAAGGGCTCGATTTTAGGGTTTCTGGGCTAAGGAGGCTAAAACATAGGAATTAATGACTTTATATAGGGCTTGAACCTTAAAAATTAGGGTTTTGAGTCGGCACATGTATGTTGCGTGTACCACCTTGTACACTGTGGGTATGTCCAGGGCTCCACATTTTCCTTGATCGCATTACGCCCCGTATACGCTAGGCTTATGCTCAACATACGGTCACAACAAGCCAAAACACGTAGAAGCCCAATCCTTTAAGCCCAAAGTGGCTTCATGGCCCAAAACAGATAAATACAAGATTAAATAAATTAGCAATACCTACTATCAAACATTCCGAGAATGGGATCTCATCGTTGGCAAGTTTTCCGAACTTCCAACTCACACTATCCTCAATCCATACAACCGCTTTGGCTGTCTTACTTCTTGACAAGGATGCAAAACTTATCCCAGTTTCAAAACTGCTCCTGCTTCTGAATCCTTGGACAATTCTCCCCCACTTAGATTCGACTAAGTCTTCACAATACATGAAAATTGAGGAATTCCCAATTGTGCTCACTTTCTAATGATAGATCCGATGACAACCAGCTCTTACCAACTAGTGCTCCACTACTAGCCAATCCCAAAAGATTACACAACTTCCAAGAACCAGATGAACACTTCTCGAATCGCAGTGAAATCCATAACTCTAGATGCTTGAAATGATACCACACTCGAATCTTGAAGACCAAAAGACAGATGCTCCCACGAATACCTCAGCAACGAGCCTTTTCCCTTGGCGCTTCCATCATTCCTTCAATAACCATTACTAACAACTCTGAATCCTGACAATGTTGAATAACCATCTTGTGGAACTCTGACCGCAGACCTTCCATATAACACCCCTGAACCGATCTCGACCATAAACCAGATGACGTTGTACACTCTCAACCCGTAATTAGGGAAATGACCTTTCTCTACCCATTACTAATTCTCGGCATGCAAATAGAATATGACATCACTTGAGGATATAAACCAAACACAAGCAGGGAAACAAACCCAGAGATACACTTACCCAAACCCTTGGAACGAAAGACTCCATCATACAGTTTCCTGCAAGTGCTGCATTGAATCCGCCCCTGCTAGCCTCTCAAAATCTGATCCGAATCTTGGGTCTCTTCCCGGGACCCACCAATGTCTGCACCTGATCTGACCCCTTTCTTACCAACGTGCTCCAAACCTATCTCCCACTTACAGGCTCTAGAAACCATATTATTCAGGGTCCCGCATCCCGAAATTGTCATGAAATCCCATATATCATCCCGCAACATATCATGATTCCTCCCTTTCTTCATCTACTCATCTTCTGCATACTATAGTACCATCAAAGCCCCCTCCCGGGACTTGGCAATGACCTCTTCCATAGTCTCATTAGTCTGGCGGAGACCCAAAAACTCTCGCGCTAATTGTCGCAGCGCAATCGCTGAAACACTCTGCTAGAAACCCGGTCGAGAAATCATCCCATGACATAGCATCAACTGCATCATCACCCAACTCACTACCAATCTCTTCCCACCAATCATGTGCCCAGTCCTTCAACAGGCAGGAAGCATATCTGATCTTCGCCTCCTCGGGGCATAAATTCATCCTGAATGCGTTAGCCATATCTGCTAACCATCTCCTACTGAGAATGAGGTCCCTAACCCCATTATAGTTTGGAGCTCCACAAGATCGGAACTCCCGAAACGTCATCGTGTGCGTCCCTAGCATGGACGCTATCTCTGTATGGAATGCACCTAACCTCTCATTAAGTATCTCCAAGATGCCCTCCTTAACCGTACCGTAGATCGCAAGATTCTGTTCTAAAATATTGCGTGTAATCTCAGCTGAAATAAATTCCCTTATCTGATAACCAGGCTACCCGGCTCCAGAGCCCGAGCCTGATCCCTCGTCGGCACCAGAACTGCCAACCGGTCTGTCCCGTAACGTCACTATACTTGAAAATTTACCATAACAATCATCAGAATACTCATCATAACTCGAGGGATCTCACACACTACAAGTTCCCTGAGTTCATCTCAGCCTTCCTTGATTCGAGTATGGATCCTCTGTTTTCAGTAGTACGGGCCCATACTACCTTCCACATCTATCTGTACTTTCCTCAAGAACGACCTTGACTCTAACCCACTCTCCGCCACCAGCTGCATAAAAAGTCTCTGCTATCTCCCCTTAACTAGCTCGCGAATGCCATTACATATTACTAAGACCAGATAATTCTTCGAAAGAGAGGGCCTACCCTACAACGGTTAGACTCAAACGAGAGCTGCAAAATAGAGCTAAACCTAACCTTCTGAAATTATTCAGTCCTCGTAATATGTAACTTAGCATATTCGTTTACTAGTTAGTTAAAGATAACTAGGACTCCTAAAAGCACAAAGCAAGCAACATTCGAGCATTGAGTAAACATAATCAAGCATATCCTACTCAAGCTATCATACTACTGACTAATCAGTACTAGCATACAGTTCAATAAGCTTATATAGCAGGCATATAAGGCATCCTTCCTAGATCCTTATCCCTAACTAGCATCTAGTTCTCATACACATATAACAGACATATAAGGCATCATGATCTGTAGCCCTAATCTAGCATTCACTTCTCATAATCATAACATAACAACTTGTATGGGTAATTTGGGAGAAATTACTTGAGCTCGGCTGATTGCATGCACCACACCCTTTTCTCTTTTCAAAATCTCTTTTTGTAAAAATGGTTTTTCTTTTCTTTAAAATTTTATACCAATTCCTCAGTTTGAGTTCAGACATACCCGAGAGTGTGCCCAAATCCCTCAAACCAAGGCTCTGATACCAATTTGAAACATCTCAAACACACGATCCAAAATTTTCATTTTTAATTTATAAATAAAACCACGGCAAACCAAATCATCTCATAAAACATAAGTGATAGTATTTCAAGACATCATATCAAAACATTGTTTCAAAATCACATGTCCAAACATCAGAGTAAATCATCCTAGGCTAAATGTTGTGGTGTGTGCAATGTAGTCATCTTGAGCTCTTCCCTTTACTAGCGGAAGTACCTGAAAACAAAACTAAAAGCTATAAGCACGAAGCTTAGTGAGTCTCCCCAAACTACTACATACCATACACATAATCACATAAACACATAACACATAACTTGGGCCTAGCCCACCACATCAGGCCCCGATCGGCATTGAACTGAAGTCTGGCATCGGGCCTCACCCGACATCGAACAAAGCTCGGTATACATAAGCATATCAACAAATACATATAAACACAAATACATAACATAAACATTTAAACATTCCTCGGGATTTCCCCGACATCGGACCAAAATTCGGAAGCATATAAACATTACTCGGGCTTGAACCGACATCGGATCGAAGTCCGGAAACATACAAACAGACACATGCAAGAATCACGAATACATCAAGCATACAAACATTCCTTGGGCTTACCCTTACATCGGACCGAAGTTCGAAAAAATATAAACCTCCATCGGGCACAACCCAACATCAGACCTTAGTCTGGCATATGCTAACATACATAAACGGGTTGGCATTGGTGCCTTCGACCCATTCCTACTAGAGGAAAACTCACCTCACAAAGCTGCCTGCTGAATCTCTCTGTAAGGAATCTCTATCGGCTACTCTCGCGATTCCTCGGCTATCATTATCACAATAACACTTAGTCAAAATCCAATAATCCTTCTTAGGGTAAAATGACCATTTTCCCCCCTAATATAATTTGGACCATAACCAATTCCATCTAATCTTTCCAATCCCACTAAAGGCCCACTAATGGCCCAATTTTCTAAATTAGGGCCAACTCCTTAAATGGGCCTTCCCTTAAGACCAAATAGATCATTGGTCCATTATCTGACTTCTGATGGCCCATTAAGGCCCAATAACTACTAAGTTCAAAGTTTGGCCCAAACCGAGGCCCAAATGTCGCAAAGCCCATAACCTGAGTGTACGATGGGGTACTCCTCTGTATGCTAAGCGTACTGCTACATGGCTTGTACGCTGCGCGTACTGGTTTGTATGCCCAACGTACTACCTGTTAAGACATAAACATCAAAAGTGCTTATTACATTAGACCTTAAGCCCATATTACATATCTGAGCCCCTTAGCATGTCTTAACTCATAAAGTCGATTACTTGGTGGCTTGTAACCCACCAAATGGACCCATACATGGAATATAGGAACTAACTTCCATGGAAATGGATAGATCTCATGCATGGTCACAAAAGGACCTCAAAGATCGAAACTTTACTGATATTGGGACACATTTAGCACTAAGGGTGGCAACCCTAAGCCTAGAAACAAAGTTAAACCATAAAAATACATTCTTGGGACCTAAAGAGGTAAAAAACTCCATAAACAAAGACCTAAGCATTCATGAGGCAAGATGGAAACTTTATACCTCCAATGAGTGCCAAATGGTGATGTAATCTCGGATCCTTGAGCTTAAGATACTCAAGTTCTTCTTCTCCAACTTCTCCTTTCTTCTTTCAAGCTTCTAAACACCACCAAGAACTTCTCAAAACAAAAAACACACAAGAATGGAGGATGATAGGCTATCTAGAGTTTTTAAGGTTGAGAGGCTGATAAAGAGGCTAGGGTTTGAGTCATTATTTTTCTTATATAGAGCTTAACCCTAAAAATTAGGGCTTAGGGACTCTGAACGTACGCTGGGCGTACTTCTCGTACGTTGGGCGTATGCCTCCAACACCCATGTCCATTTTACTTCTTTATGCTGGGCGTAACCCCAACTTACATTGGGTGTACTTCTGTGTTGACCACCTTGCATGCATGGTATCATCTTGCCACTTTTCTCCATTAAGGACCAATATTGTCAATAACTTTAAAGTGTCATTTCTTCCTCATTCGAGGTCCGTTCCCGACGAATCTTATATCCACGAAAAGGCGGCGAGAAGCCCTACGGCCCTAACAATGCGCCCAAGCCTTAAAGCCTTCCGAATAAAACCCAAAACCCATAAAGAGCTAGAACTGCCACTTTACCGATATACCCTTTGGCTCCAAGACACAACCCAGCTCCTGGATCACCTCAACTACATTATCCATACATACATGGGTTTAGATTCCTCTCTTCCAAAGGCCCTAAGCCTTATGATAACCTATCCTCAGGCCACAGTCCCAGATTAGGAAAACGATTCGCAACATGGCGTTACACCTATACACATAACACTTACAACTTGGGAAACTAAGGAAAACTTCTCGAGAGCGTCCTCAATGCTAAGGTTCTCTAGGCTGAAGTCTACAGCCTCAAAAGTCTTTTTTTTGAGATCCTGAAGCCTTAACCGTAAGATCTATATAAGATCTCTTGGGAAGAGGAAGAAAGTCACCTTTTTCCTGCTTGAATTTGATCGAACCCCTGGTCATATCATCTTCAAATCTGCCAAACCAAAGCGGGCCTTAGACCGGGTAGTCTTAGGACCTTCCAGAGATCACTGTTAAATCATGATCCTCTAAAAGACATATCCAAGAAAAATAATATTACCAGTGGCCATAGAAGCAGTAGTGGAGGAACACTCTTGAAGACTAGAATGTTTAAGCTTGAACGCCCTCTCAAGTGGAAGAAGTGTAAGAAATTTGGAAATCTTATCTTCAGAATCCTCAGCAACGAGAAAAAGCTCCTCAAACCTGAACACTGCATCAAAACAAACAAAATAAGGGAATTATATTTTAGGATCCTTGAAATCTAAATCTATTTCCTTCCCTTTTTAATCCATGTTGTTGGCAGGGAACCCCCCTCAAGAATCGAGTCGCGTCTCACGAAGAAATATTATTCTTTCCAAGCGCCATCATTTTGTTTAGATTTCAGAATGAGGTGGGGTTTGTTTGTATTAACTCATAACAGGAAACAAGAAGAACCGAAAGTAGAAAGATCATAGATGAAGGCTAACTCAGGTAATCCAATGTCCATATTCTTGGACTGATTCAAGAGATCGATCCAAAAGAGGATCCTCCAAACCAAAAACATAGTTTGCATATAGGAAATTTGGGTATACAGAGAGAAATCATGAATGATACCAGTAAAAGGATAAGTTAAAACTAGAGTGAATGGGTATTCAAGAAAACAAACTTACGTTGGAGACACAAAATCAGATTAAATGATAGCCTCAAAAGGACGAAAAAGCACATCAGAAGGGAAAGCCCAGATGACTTTCAATGATTCCATGTCTTCATTGTCGAAGGAGCAAACCTCGTCATATGTTAAGATCGCCTGATCACTAAAATCGTTCTCGGAGGGAGTGACAACGCCGACTCGAGAGCAACTAGTTTTCTTAGCCATGACAAGGAAAATCGAAACAACATAAGAACAACTAAAAGGAAAAAGGATTACCTTCACAGTGAGATGATGGCAACTTGGGAGAGTAAAAATAGGAGTTACCGGAAGCCCTCATTTATAGCCAGGAAAAGATAACAGAGATGATTTAACCATTTCTCGATTATCTCAATAAAGATAACACCTATCCACTAAGTACTAATTTTAAATTCCTCTTTAAAATTTAATTTAAGTTATTCCTTCAACATTCCTGAAATTAACTCTTACATTTTTAGGAATAACTTGGGGGCAATTTTTAGGGCCAAGATCCTCAAAATATTCAGGATCCTTAGGTGTCCAGGATCCTCATCTACCTTAGGATCCCGATTATCACCGTTATTATTTTTATTCATATTTATAACAGTCATATTTTGTCCATAACTAACACATATGCAGAAGTAGTCAAGGGAAGACCAATCCTCAACGAAAAATCATCTCAACTATGCTAAAGACCCGGAATACGTGGTCAAATAACGTTCATGAAGCTAGTTGTAGAGGATCTCGGAAATATCGAACATCTTGTTGGCTAGTTTAGACTATAAATTGACACTTGTATTCTGCACACAACACACTATTTTTTACTAGAAGCTTACTCTACGAGATTAATCACTTTTTCGTACTCAAATATTCTCTGTAAACATCATTTTACATTAATAAAATCATCAAGGCAGGTGAACATTATCACCTCCCAAGGTTTTGTATTGAAGATCCTAGCAAGGATCAAGGGCTTTCCTTGTAAACCATTGTGTCACTTTCGTTTATCATTTTTTATTACACAATCTGAAATCACAATCTCTCATTCAATTTGGTTGATTAGTACTTATGTAATTTTTTACCAAAACAATTACTAGCCTCCAACACCCTTATACCTCAAAAAACCCTACTCTCATTTCATTGGTGATTTTTGACCTTTTGGAGCATTGTTGGCTTAAAGAAGAAGAGAAAAAAAAAAAGGAGAAGAATATGCTCTATTGGTGGAACTTGCAAGGAACCAACATCATCATCATCTCTCATAGCTTCTGGATCTTTATAAGTGCCAAAGGCTCAGTCTTTATGGTTTGAAGTGGTTAGATATAAGATATTGTCCCATGTTCTTCATGTTTGAACAAGTTTGAAAGGAAGGAACTCATAAAGTTGGAAACTTTATGACACTCCTGAGTCCCAAGAGTATAATATGTTGTAGATATAGTATTTGGTTGAAGTTCTTGTCATTTTCTTGAGTTTTGGTCTTTTTAGCTCATTTTGACCTAAAATGGATTCTAGACATGTATTAGACATACATGTCTATAAAGCTTTCATCTTTATGATGGCTTTGGTATTAGAAAATCCATATGGAGTGGCTAGGTTAAGGAATTTTCAGAATAGGGTCTTAATGGCTAAGACATAATGGTATTTGGCTTTTTTTGGACCTAGGGTTAGAGATCTTGATCCTTTGGGTATCTTAATGAATAAAGTTGGAAACTTCATCTATTTAGACCATAGAGTGGACTAGATCTGAGCTTTGGAGCACTTGGAATCGAAGAAAGTGGCTTAATTCATTAAGCACGACATGACATAGGTCGTCACAACATGGCGACTAGGAATTTCTCGTCTATTCGATCGAAGGAGGGCCACGACATGGCCACAGAGGGCCTCAACAAGGTGGTTGGCTGAAGTCAACGTTGACCTTTGACTTTTGACATGGGTTGACTTTTGGTCATGATGGCTGGTTATAGTGTGTAGACTAAGGTTGGACCTTGTATGATGTGATAGGAGTGATGCAGCAGCGATTGTGAGGCTTTGTGTTGTGGTTTAGTTGATTCGTGAGTCAGGTGAGACTCCTTACAACATTTACCGATCGAAGGCACCAATATCGGCCCATTGATTTATGTTTATAGGATTCAAGCTGTCTGTGTGACTCTTGTATGTAATGTGTCACAACTAGTATTTTAATGCTAGGAAATTTTGTCCATGTGTAATTGACCTTTGATATATCTTGTAACCCTAAGTGTGAGGTTATACATGTTATTCATTCAAAAACGACAATTCAAATCAAAACTCATATGTGCAAGCTCTCAACCTAATTCATTACGCTGCATTCACCCAACCTTGAGCATGAAACCCTAACTTCCCGGTTCAAACCTCTTATTGGACCATAAATTCTCTTATTTGGCCTAATGGGCCAGCAACTCATCAACTGGGTTCTTTTGGGCCAAAAACCCTTCTTTAGGCCCTAATTGGACCCATATTCATTAAGCAATAGTATTTTGGGCCATAAGACCCTTCATGGGACTTATTGAGTCGAAAATCATTTATTTAATCTCATTGGGCCAAAGACCAATCCCCTTTTCTCTTTTAGGTCGTAAACTCATATGTGGGCCCACATGGATTGAAAATCCCTAATGGGCCAATACAATATCAATTACACATAAATTTAAGCCCAATATCTTTTTCTTTCCTTCCCTCTCTAATTCTCGGCCCAATATATGTTAAAAAATAAAAAGAGAAAAGGTTGTATTAATTCTAACGGTGCCACATACTTTTTGCATGGAGGACATCCATGCAAAATGTCCACCAAATATCTAGATCAATAGGTAGTTAACCATTAAGTAAAGACCTAAACTTCCATCTCTCTCTTCTCTCCTTATTCTCGGCCAAAGATCCTAACCCCCACCACTCTTCATTCCAATTTTCTCACTTAATTTCCTTCCCTCTCAAACACAAGGAGATTTCTTTCATCCATCTCTTGCAATTTCCGTGATCTTGTGTGTGATATCAAGAGCTTTACATCAAGTATCGTCTAATTGGTAAGTTGTCATCATACATAAGTTATGATTTCCATTATAGGCTAAATAACACTTCCTTACATGGCTTCATTTCATGTTTTAGATCTCTAGAACCATCAAGTGTCGAAAACCTCTTCAAGAGGTTATCTAGGGCTGAAAACTGCTTCAAACTTCTCCTCAAAATCCAACTAACACTAAGGTGAGCTTCATACCCCCTTGTTTTCAGTTTTTACTATGTTTTGGGGGAGAATACAAGTTGGTTTTGTGTTAGATCTAAGTATTTATGCAAGTATGCGTGTATTTCATGTTATATGTTGTGAATATGTCATGAAAGTTTGCTAAACCCTCACAAAATTCGAAATACCTTCCAAATATCGGTGATAATTGTATACAAACTTTTAGAAGCAACTTTGTATCATGTTGAAAATATTAAACATGCAAAAGTTACTAGAAAAACAAAGACATAATGTAAAAAGGGCCATTTTCGACAAATAAACAAAAAATGAGCCTTATTGTGACAACTCACGGTTTTGAAAGTACCAAAAGAGTCATTTTTGGATAAAAATGGGTTTTTAAGACATTTACGGTTTTGTAGGGGTCAAAAGTGTTATTTTTGACAAATTAGGCTTATTTTGGGCCATCACGGTTTTAATGGGCTAAAATGGTCATTTTTCATAAAAAGGGGCCTAATGTGGAAATTCCCAGTTCCATAGGCTTGAAATGTAAAATTTTGGCCTTAATGGGCTTAAAATGTCATTTTATCAAAATGAGTCTTATTTACAAACTTTCGGTTTTTAATGGGCTAAAAATGTCATATGAAACGAAAATGGACCTTTGTTGTAGATTTTGGTTGTAGTGGGCCAAATAATTAAAAAATTGACAAAAATGGGCTTTTATTGAAAAATCTTTGATTATTTGGGGCAAAAAGGTCATTTCTAAGGAAAGTGGGCCTTTTTATGTCACTTTGGTAGTAATTGAGCCAAAACAAGCATTATAATAACAAATGGGCTAATTACGTCATTTTCACTTTAATTGGGCCTTGTATGCTTATTACATATTTCTTGGGCCTTATTGACCCATTTATATGTTTGATGGGGCCTCGTATATTCATTTCATGTTTATTGGGCCTTATTGCCCATTTACACGTTTGATGGGCCTTGTATATTCATTTCATGTTTATTAGGCCTTAAATACTTATCTACATGTTTATTAGGCCTTATTGACCCATTTACAAGTTTGATGGGCCTCGTATATTCATTTCATGTTTATTAGGCCTTAAATACCTATTTACATGCTTATTGGGCCTTGTGTTCTCATTACATGCTATTTAGGCTTTCTAGGCCCACTGATTTTCTTATTGGGCCTCACGAAACATTTCAAGTTAATCGGGCCAATAACAAACAATACTTAACACTTTGATAAAAACAAATGGTATTTTCATCACCAGTGTTTTATAATCAAATGCATACTCGAAACATTATTTTAAAATGGTAAACAATGTGATACACTATTCGCGTAAATTTAGTTAAGGTTCTTGTGAAACGTTCTTTCATTCGTACCTACCTAGTGTATAACCTTAAGTCCTGTAGTTATAACCAGAGTCTCATGGAGGGAGAGCGAGAATTTGTGTATAGATCTATACGGGGTTGACAGTCGCGCACCTGAGCTGTTCGCTACAGCTAGACTAGGCCAGTCTACAGTGACAAATGTCTTACGTTAAACAAGTCGACGCCTGAAAAACGTCATGACAGGCAGATCAGTCATATCAAGCATGGTAATAATGACTCACATAGAGATTAACGAACACTGTAAAATTTACGGATTATATATACTTTAATGCTGATACAAAACCATACAAACACCATTTTTCGGTCTTCGGGTTTTAAGACTACAACACTTTTACAAGCAGAAAATATCGGATTTTTTTGGGAAAATACATTATACATTACATTTTACTTACAATAGAAAATATAGGATTTTCTGGAACTCTCCATTTATACATTTTCAAAAATATGAACACACATGCTATAATACAAGATTTGAAACAAAACTCTCAAACCATTTTTACGGAAAATATCGGATTTTCTGGTGTTTACAAATGATACAAAACTTTTTATACAAACATGCTTATGAACTCACCAATATTATATATGTTGACGTTTTCCAAGTAACTTGTATTCTCAGGGACTCGTTAAGCAGGTCGGTCATCAAGAACATGTGGACTTTTGTTGTATTTTTATTTCCATCATACACTTGATATTTTGGGATGTAATATGCGATACAATACTTGATGTAAACAATGATGGTTGTTATATTTTATGTATGATGATGATGTTGTCTTTGATTCATTTATATACATTGTGATGATATTACAAGATGAAGTCACCCACACCCGGACGTTTCTGTCGTTCTGGTTCGGGGGTGTGACATATTGTTTATAAGTTGTATGTATGCTGGCTGGGGCCTTATGCTAGGCAAGGCCTGATGAGAGTGTTGGGCGGCGCTCATCGAATGTTACTAACATATCTGCAACGGGGCCCGATGGATGTTAGGGGAGGCCCGATGTATGTATGGTATGTGGGATTTTAGGGAAATTACTAAGCTTTGTGCTTACGTTTATGTGTTTCTGGTTTCAAAAACGCAACAAAATCAAACCACATGGACGATCCGAGTGCAAAAAAAAAAAGTTAGAGACCAAACGTGTAATTTTGACCAAACCATAGGGACCATTTCAGTAATTTACTCTTGTATTAATATTATAAATGAATAAACTAAAATGCATTTTTATATTAATAATGTTTGACAAACATAAGTAATGAGTGGATAAATTGAAGTGGTTGGCTCAAGTTGAGATATATGGCATGCTTCCGAAGTTGATAGCTTATTGCTAGAAATTGTAGCTTTTATTTGTATATAAACGTTTGACAAAAATAGCTTCAAGCTTTTAAAAGATTTAGAATTACATAAAATAACTATTTAAAGTCATTTATCTTAAAAAAAAGGTAATTAAGTCAATTTGTGAAATTATAAAAACAAAATTTGTCAAACGCACAAATGAGGTTTTTTTTTTTGTTTTTTATTTTTTTTTTGAAGTTCAAAACTAGAAGGTTTCAAAACTACATGTCAAACACGGCTATTAACTACAAATTATGCATCGCCTAAGAACCAATATTATATTATCTCAGCAATATAATTTTTTAACATTTTAAAACCATATGTGTCATGCTATTGCTATTGCCAATGCCGATGATGCTTCTTTTGTATTACATGATAGATTCAAAGTCGAATACCCTTGGAATAAGACATTTCCTTTATATAACATAATTGTTGATTGATTCCTAATGATTTCGCATTTCATTTGAAATTATGAAATTGCACACTTTCAAATCCAACCAAATAACCAAATGAAACATGTGATTTCATTCATCAAATAAAATTAAGAAACAATACCTCTATTATTCTCAATCAATCAAATTTATGTATCATAGAATGACAACACCATGCATAAGTTTCAATCAACATTTCTTTTAAATGTCGGGATAATAATGGCAAACTAATGGTGCACTTTCCTCGTGTTTTCAGTTCCATTTCTTATGTCGTTTTTTGGCCATTTTTTGTTCCTTTTCTTCAACTTATTCCCTTCCTTTCTTCTTCAAGTCTATTTAGCTTCAAATTCACATCATTTCTACACAAATAAATAAAATAAATAAATGTTACCAACTTATGATTAAGATTATGGGAAGATCACCACAATTGATCATAATATTCCTTAGCGTATTTCTTATGATTTCAGCATCAGCCAATGAATTTGTTAAATCCGTGTTCGTGTTTGGTGACTCCCTTTTTGATCCAGGTAACAATCCTTTTGTCAAGAACTGTACTGCTCAAGCAAATTTTCCACCATACGGTTCAAATTTCTTTGGCCAACCCACTGGACGCTTCACCAATGGTCGAACTGTCGCAGATTTTATTGGTAAATCTATCACCTTTTTACACGATTAAAACATGAGACTTATATTCATTTATTGTTTTTCACACAAACAATAAAATGATAAAATGAAAATTTAGTTTTTGATATTTCTCATATATGTATAAATTTATTTATTGTGACTAAAACTACAATATTTTTTTCATATATGTATAAATTTATTTATTGTGACTAAAACTACAATATTTTTTTATGCAGCACAATTTTTGGGGATTGAGCTCCAAAAACCATTCCAAGAGGTATATCAAGAGTTCACAAACGGCAGTCGGAAAGATTTTCCGGCCAATGGAATCAACTTCGCCAGCGGTGGAAGTGGAGTTTTGCCGTATACAAACAAGAATGTAGTAAGATCACCAAATTTATTACTTGTGCTTTCAATACGCAATTATATATATTTATTTATATTAAAATTTCAAATATTGAATAAAATCGGTATGGAGGTTATGCATTGATCTACAATTTTTGGTTATTTAAGTGTTATTCGAAAAAAAAAATTGGAATTGTTTTTCTTTCAATTTTTTATTTGGTAAAAGAAGTTTGATAATTATCAAGAAAAAGCTTTTAATTATGTAAGATAATGATTTTAATTGGTGTTATTTGCATAAATGCATATATAAACAGTCAACGTGGGCAATATAACCCTAAACGGACCTATTAAGGATTAACCTTTTTTTGTTGATGATTTTCAAATTGTATGACGACATAGAAATTTGAAGAAAGTTAAAAAATGATTTATTGGTAATTACTTATTTATTTAATCACCGAATACCTTACTTCGATTTTATATTATATTATTAAACTTTAAATGTTAATTTAAAAATTATGTTTTATATGATAAATATATACCGAATTTATGTTTTGGCAACGGAATCCCATGAAGAACAATCATTCGTAAAAGAGGATTATAAAATGGACCATAATTAAGATTAGCAATTCCGAATAATGACCTCTAAAGAATAAATATACAGCTTTAACAACAGAAACTTATAATTAAAGGAGTTTAATTGTCATTCATAATAGTCAAAGGCATCAAATTGTATATTACTTGAACACTTCTTTTCTTCTCTCATTTGATTTTAACCATGTCTGATGGACAGGGGGTAACACCAATCCAAGTACAACTACAGCAACTCCAAACCCTAATTGATGAAAACCGCTTACACAAAACCCTAATTTCAAACTCTCTATTCTTCCTCGAATCAGGTTCTAATGACATTTTTAATTATTTCATGTCACCTCACACAATAAGTTCAAAAGCATATATAGACAACATGTTGAAAGAAGTTTCCCACTTCATTGACAAAATATATGAGGTTGGAGCTCGTAGGATCGCCATTTTCTCAGTAGGCCCCATGGGGTGTATTCCTGCTAAAGTTCTTCTACCAGATGCACATATTGACCAATGTTTAGATAAGATAAACAACATTGTGAAAGACTATAATAAGGGATTGGAAGATATGGTAAACGATATACCTAGAAACTATCGTGATGCAATTAGTGTTTATGGACTAGTGTATAACATTACACAAGATATACGTGCTAACCCTGGATCTTATGGTATACTTTTTCTATAACATGTTATCTTTGATTATATATGTTCATTTTAGAATGAAAGTTGTGATCTTACTTATGTAATACTTATGCATTTTCTTGTGAATTTGAATAGGTTTTGTCAATGTATATAAGGCGTGTTGTGGGGGCGGGCCTCTAAACGGAATATTGCAATGTGGGACCGACGGTTATGATAAATGTTCAAATCCTGATGACTTCTTTTTTTGGGATTATTTTCATCCTTCAGAACATACTTATAAGCTCATGTCCGAGTCCCTTTGGAATGGAGGTAATAATCAAATCAGACCAATGAATCTGAAGAGTTTGGCCAATATCAACTTGTCATTAACTTAGATAAAGATTTATTTATATAAATGGATTAATTAAAGTCTTTGCATATAGAATGTATTGTTGTAATTGACATTTAAGAGTTGATAGTTACTAAATAAGTTTATGTTTGAGATGGTGGATTGTGTTTTTAATTTACTAGTTTACTAATTGACATGTTCTTGATCACGTATACTATGGGAATGCAAATACATCTTTTGTTATATTTACTAGAATTAACCCAATAAAGTTTATTGTTAAAAAGTAATTAAACAATTTGTTTTATCAGATGTGGTTTCTAGTTTGAGTCGTGTCATGTAACTTGTTATTAGACGTGGCTAGTCGGTGGATGTTGTGTCCGGTTAAAAAACACATTATCGCATGTGACTTTGCATCATGAATTGAGCCTTGGTTGTAGAAGATTTGGAGTTGATAAAGTTGTTAATTACACAAATTTAAGTATAGAAAATAGGTGTTTTGTGTCTGACCTAGATAACATTGATAAGAGAATCGAATTCATTTAAGGAGGAATATGATCAATATCATAAACGGGCAATTCTTGTTATAAATTGGTTAATTAACCTAAAAAGGGAACTTTTCTAATTCAAGGATCATGTATACATATTTTCCTAATTTTATAATTTCGATCTTATAAGTTGGGGTCATAAAATCAGATTTTGGATAATCCAAAAACCAAATATCTCAATTTTATGCAAAATCGAATATACAACCACAAAATGCTTGCTTTGTTCTATGTTTTCACTAGATAGAATTTGCATAAAATTATAAGGAAAGTTCAATCGATGTCGAGAAACCATCCTACACGTCTCGAAAGAGACACCCCTTGACTCTACTTGCTTTTTTGACCAGCAAGAGCAGTGTAAGTGGCTTTTCCCCTTGAAATCCCACCAAAAGCGTTGCCCCAAACCCTGTGTTCTCAAGATCAAATTAACTTATGCGAGCCTAGATCTGCACCTTTCAAGCTTGCAATATATATCTAAAAATGAACTGATTATACTAAAAGACTTGATGACAATAAAATCACCAACAGTCCATCACACTTTTGAGTGGAGAAACAATTTGATAAGGAGTAGGTGAGTGAGTTTAGATATTATGAAATATTCATATTGTTCACTCATTAAATGTACATGAAATAAACTAATCCTTTAGTTTTAATTTTCTGGGTAGGTACACGTTTTATGTTATATTGTGCTAAAGTGAGGAACCATTTAACATCTTTTCTTGTGACCTAACTCTAGTTATGAATGGTTTAAAATGGTAAATTTCAGATTTAGTACTAACTGAGTTTTAAGGAATAAATATGAATCATTTTGGTTAGATGCAAATAATATGTTTTTGTATGTTGATCTTTCTAAGGATGTGTAAGAACCCGAAATTTAGAAAGGATTTGACTTTGAAGAGTTTTTGGGCAAAAGGGTAATTTTGTTATTTAGATAATTTTCAACAATTGTGAAGATGTAGCTGCATGAAATTAGCCGAGATAAGTCTAAGTCACATTTATGAGATGAGATAAGTGGGTTCAAGAGAAGAAAGACAATAGATTGTGCACTTAGGCCATAAAGGGTAACATATGAATTTTATGTCTTTAGTGGCAAGTTCGTGACTTAATGGTTTAAATGATGGGTTTTCTATGCAACTATACACTAAAATAAGGCAACCGAAGCAATAAAAAATATTCCTAAGTGTACATGCACCCTAGGATCTAAGTTTTACTATTATAGCAACGTACTTTTAAAACTAACATTACAAGCTAAATGAGAAAGATTGGTACAATAACCCTTTTGACAAACTCCAATTTGTCTCTTGTAGCTTATATTGTAGATTAATTTTTAGTTATCATCGTACAACGAATGAAAAGGCAAAGGGGCAACAAGTTGCGCCGCTAAACCTTTTTGTAAAGCCAATTCTTTTGATGACTACATCCATAGATATAGGGGATATAACATTGTTATGCATGATCCGTTGTACTCTATTAAGAAGCTCCACTACATACAACGCAAGGAAACCAAACTTATCAAATGCAAATAGTATGAACACGTATTGATTTTCCATGCATGGTTTCTCATGTTTGGTGACCTTGCATGTAACGCCCGTAGATTCACGCTAGTCAATTTAGAGACGATAGGTGTCGAAAACGAATTTTTGATAGAAGGCTATTTTAAATGAATACTCTTAATAAAAATTTTATCATATGTTACAAGGATTCCGTACATATAAAGAACGCCGAAATCGGAGTTATAACGAAGAAGTTATGGCCTGTCGAAGTTTTCGGCAAAACCGACACGACACCGAGAGACGTAAATAGTGAATTTACGATAGAGGACCTTTTAGCCTTAGTTATCTAAACAAAATTTATTGTATACGTTAAACCGAGAACGTCCATAAAAAGAACGCCGAAATCTGACTGCGTATGATGAAGTTATGATTTTTCGAAGTTTCGAGTTAGCAGTGTACAACCCGAAGTTCAAATATTAGATCGAGCAGTTTTTAGCCAACATAACCTAAACTAGAATAGAAGATGTTGTTAATAGTAGCGTAACGATAAAAAGATAGACGAAAACGGAAGTCGGATGAAGAAGTTATGGACTTTTAATGGACCAATCCTATCCCGGCCTGTTAAAAATATAAATTTAAAATAAATTCGAAATTAGCCGACAGAGTCTAAACAAAAGTTGTAGAGTACGTTCCTGCCTACATGTGGGTGTAAAGAACGTCAAAACGGAGCTCGTATGCGAGAGTTATGGATTTTTAAAGTTTAGACTCGGATTTGCGAAGCCTGTTGCTCGATTGATGACATGGCCGAATCCCAGCCGTCCGATGAGCTCGATTAAGATGATGACACGTCGCCCTTCGCATTACGCTCAATGTTCGATCTTAGAACGCGCTGCATACGCGAACCCTTCCTTGGTCTAGCAATGCCCACATCGCCCCACTGATGCCTCGACACTTGGCAGTCTTATCCGAGCTACGCCCCGCATAGTATTTCCGAACACCCAACGTTCCAAGGTGCTGAGGACCTATAAAAGGGCTGCGAGGCTGCCGAGTTCCATGCACCAAAATCCATTCTCTCTCTAATTACTTTCTCTCTCTAAGATCCCTAACCCCCTATGCCTAGGTTAACCCCCTAGCACCCGAAGGAGGCCCGAGGCTCCCGAAGTCCCAAGAAAAAGGGTCTTTCGGTTCGGAAACGCTGCTCCAAGCGAAGCCCGGTTTTTAATAAAAACCCGCTGTAAGTGATGGATAATCTCGACTTGTGAGCCTCCTCCATCAGAACATGGTGCACACCACCCCAATAAGGAACTCAGACCCTCCGATGCAGGGTCAACAATCCACGACTATCATAATCGAAGGAAGCCACCTGAACCACAATCTGCTCACACTTCCGGCACTCCTCCTTCATAGCCTCGACCTAAGCTTCCCGAATTCGTTCCAACAACGGAGTAATCACTGTCATCCTTAAACATATATCCCTGATCGGAGCCACAACCGCCTTACAGCTGAGAGCATCGGCCACCACATTGGCCTTCCTTGGGTGGTACAGGATCTCACAATCATAATCCTTCACCACATCCAACCAACGACGTTTTCGTATTCAGATTCGACTGATCCATCAAATACCTCATGCTCTTGTGGTCCGTGTAAATAGTACAACAAACCCCCATAGAGGTAATGCCGCCAAATCTTGAGGGCAAAAACCACCGCCCCCAACTCCAAATCATGCGTCGGGTAATTCGCCTCATGAGGCTTCAGCTGCCTCGAAGCGTAAGCAATCACAGGCCCCCACTGCATCAGAACTGCATCCAAACCCGTGATCAAAGCATCACAATAGACCACAAAATCATCGAAAACCTCAGGCAGGGTCAAAATCGACGCGTCGCACAATCGCTGCTTAAGAGTCTCAAAAGCTGCCTGCTGCTAAGGCCCCCGACGAAATGTCACCGACTTCTTGGTCAATCGGGTCAATGGCATAGCAATCTTGGAGAAATCCTGGATGAATCTCTGATAATAACCCGCTAAACCAAGAAAACTCCGAATCTCGGATGGAGATCTCAGAACCTCCCACTGCATCACGGCCTTAACCTTGGCAGGATCGACCAGAATACCCTTCTGGTTGACAAGGTTCCCCAAAAACTGCACCTCGCACAACCAGAACTCACACTTGGAGAACTTTGTGAAAAGTCTCTCCCTCCTCAATGTCTCCAGCACCTCCCTCAAGTGCTCCTTGTGTTGCTCTTGTGTCTTGGAATAAACCAAGATATCATCGATAAAGACTATCACAGAGCGATCCAACATCGGTCTGCATACGTGGTTCATGAGATCCATCAATGCGGCAGGATCATTGGTGAGCCAAATGGCATCACCACGAACTCATAATGGCCATAGCGAGTCCAAAAAGTTGTATTCTGCACATCCTCGTCCCTGACTCGCATCTAATGATAACCCGATCACAAATCAATCTTGGAGAACCAAGATGCACCTTGAAGCTGGTCGAAAAGATCATCAATACTCGGGCGTGGATAAAGGTTCTTCAACGTTACCTTATTTAACTCCCGGTTGTCAATACACATCTGATGGGATCCGTCCTTCTTCTTCACAAACAAAATCGGGGCTCCCCAAGGCAAAATGCTCGGTCTAATGAATCCCTTGTCTAACAGCTCCTGTAGCTGTGTGGATAACCCTTGCATATCGGGAGGAGCCAACCGATACGGGCTTTGGCTATTGGAACTGCACCTGGAACCAAATCGATCCTGAAGTCCACTTGTCTCTTCGGTGGTACCCCAAGCAAATCCTCCTAGAATACATCTGGGTACTCCCGCACAATCGACACATCGTCCACGATCGTCTTTCCCTCAACCCGAGTATCCATGACATAGGCGACAAAACCTGTACAACCCTGATGAAGGTAGCGTCCGGTCCTTGCTGCAGAATACATGACCGGCCCACGCTGCAGTTTCTCACCCTGAATCACCAACTCTCCCCCACTTGGGGTCCTAACCCGAACCAACTACTGCTCGCTGAACAACTGAAGAGTACAACCCCAATGAAACCTTGCGACCCTAACCTTCCTATCATCAACAATCTCCCAATCTAGACGATGATCCAACTCCCCTGGAGCTCTAGCAAATCTCTTGCTAAGGGCAAGAGATACAAAAGATCGGGTAGCCCCTGAATCGAATAATACCAAGGCGGAGATACCGTTCACGACGAACGATCCTAAAATGAAATATAAAAACATAAGCAACAATCCTACCTAATAAATAAATAACTTTTTTGCTACATGTCATCTTCTCCTTTATTTGGACACATGACATTTTCTAGAATTTTTAAATTTTCTATTTTCCACTTGTCATTTTATTGTATTATTCATTTTATTAAATTAAAATTCCACATTTAATATGTAAGGTAATATATATATATATATATATATATATATATATATATATATATATATATATATATATATGTAAGGTATTGATTAGAAAAGGTTTATATATGTAATGTATTCAATACATTAAAGCCTCATTAATTTTAATAATTCAAAATTTTTCTCATTTTTTTTATAAATTCAAACTTTTCAAATTGTTAAAATTTCATATTTAATTTTTTTTAAATAAACCCATGTAATACATGGGTCTCACACCTATTTCAATATAAATAAAGAGATAAAGAGTAGATACATACCCGTCACACTGTTGGGAGCTACACGCACATCCTTTGTCGTTAGCTGGAATGTCCTGCTCTTCACTGCTGGCCCATTTGCCCGGGCCTGAAGGCCATCAATAATCCTCAATGTCGCAGGAGCGGGTGCTGACACCGGTCCTTCTTTAGCCAAACTCGGACATTGGGCCCTCTTGTGGCCCCTCTGATTGCACTGAAAGCAAATCAGATCAGATATCGGGGTGACGGTGGTGGTAGCAATACAATCCCTGCTGACATGACCAATCTGGCTGCACTTGAAGCAGACTGAACCACCCACCCTGCACACTCCCTCGTGTGATCTACCGCATTTGCCACATTGGTTTTGGCCTTAATGGCCCTTACCCCTCGTATCAACCACCTTCGACCTGTTTCCTGAACTCTCATCACTGGTCAAAGAATTTGCCTTCCTCTTCTTCTCCATCTCCAAGTCAATCTCCCTCTCCCTAGCCCTTGTTATCATGTCTTCTAGCGTCTTGCAGCTGGATCAGATCACAAACTGCCAGATATCGCTCCTCAACATCTCATGGTACCGGGAATTTTTCATCTCCTAGTCCACCACATACTGCAGAACCAAAAGTGTCCTCTCCCTGAACATAGCGGTGATCTCAGTCACCGTCTCAATAGTCTGACGGAGGTCCTGAAACTCTCGTGCCAGCTGCTGCACCTCGATCACCAGTGCAAACTCGGCTCAGAACCTGGTCGAGAAATTACTCCAGGTCATCAAATCAATAGTGTTACCTCCCACAACATGCCCTACCTCCTCCCACCAATCACGAGTCCTGTCCTTCAGGAGGCAGAATGCTAATCTGAACTTGTCCCCCTCGGGACAACGACTGGTACGGAAGGCGTTGGCTACACCTGCCAACCACCTACTTCTCGCAATGGGGTCCCTAGCCCCATGATAGTATGGCGCTCCACAAGCCCGAAGCTCCCTGAAGGTCAAAAAACGAGCCCCAATCAAAGCCACAATCTCAGCACGAAAAGCACTCAATCTCTCATAGGAGTTTGATCAAGGATACTGTGTGTAATCTCAGACGAGATGAACTCCCTCGTCTGGTCGTCAAGCTGCCCGACTCCAGAACCCGAGCATGATCCCTCCTTGACACTGGAACTGTCCACTGGCCTGCCTTGCAATACCACCATACTGAAAATAGACCATAAAACTATTAGAACAAGCATCGATGCATATCGGAGAAATCATAACTACACAAGCTCCCTGGCTTCATCACAACCCCCTTGAAATCGAGTATGGATCCTCTGCTTCCAGTAGTATGGGCCCATACTACCTTCCACATCTATCTGTACTTTCCTCAAGAAGTGCCTTCATTCAGCCAAGTTACTCTATAATTAATAGATCCCTCGCAGCTAGGGCTCTCAACACTAAATCTCATCCTAGGTTCTCCTAAAGCAGACTCCACACCACTCTCTTCCATCAGCTGCAAAAGGAACTCATGCTAACCACCTCTAACTAGTTCACGAATACAATTACATATTACAAAAACTAGATAATTCTTCGAATGAGAGATCTCTTCCTACAACGGTTGGACTCAGACAAGAGCTGTGCAATAGAGCTAAACCTAACCTTCTGAAATTATTTAGTTTCCATAATATGTAACTTAGCATATTTGTTTACTAACTAGCTGAGATTAGCAAGAACTCCTAAAATCACAAAGCAAGCAACATTCGAGCATCAAGTAAAAAGAAATTGAGCATAACCTAATCAGGCCATCCTATCACTGACTGATTAGTACTAGCTTGCAAATCTATAAGCTCATATAATAAGCATATATACAAAGGCATCTATCATAGATCATTAGCCATACTCTAGCATGCGATTCACAATTCATAATTCTTATCATATATAAACATGCATGGGTATTTTGGGATAACTTACTTGAGCTCGGTTGATTGCATGCACCACGCCCTTTTCTGTTAGAAATCTTTTTATAAAAATTCTTTTCTTTTGAAAATTCCCTTCCAACCCTTAGTTTGAGTTCAAACACACCCGAGGTTGTGCCCGAATCCCTCAAATCAAGGTTATGATACCAACTTGTAACATCCCCTCTGGCACGTATCACAATATTGTCTGTTTTGGGCTCTCGACACGGAAACTTCCCAAGGGGTCACCTATCCCTGAATGGCTCTCTCCCGGGCACGCTTAACTGTAGAGTTCTTATTGGATATGTTGCCCTCACGACTTTAAAACGCGTTGTGACAAGGAAGGTATCCACACCCCTTATAAGGAAATGTTTGTTTCTCTATTTCCTAGAAATTTTAATTATTTTGTTTTGGCAATTTTCAATTTTCAATATTTTTTTTTAAATTCAACGCAAAATTTTACTTTCTTTTCTTTCTTTCTATATATATATATATATATATATATATATATATATATATATATATATATATATATATATATATATATATACCACTCACTCTCTTCTATAAATTAAATATCATCTTCGCCATCGTCATTAATGGACTCCTCGTCAATGTAACATTCAAAAACATGGTCCTAAAGTTTTGTTTTTAATAAAAAATAAAATTGTGATTCCAATAACATCCAATCATCTCAAATAAAAACAGATGTATTGATTATCTTAAAATCATAGTAAAACAACAAGTGTGGAATCTATTGGTGTGTGCGATGCAGTCATCCCGAGCTCTTCCCTTTTGGAACCAGAAGTACCTGAAACATAAACTGAAAACCGTAATCACAAAGTTTAGTGAGTTCCCCCAAAATACCACATACCATACATATCAAACAATAATGAGATACAGGCCCCGCCCATACTCCAATAATAGTGAGATACGGGCCCCGCCCACACTCGGAAACGGCCCCGCCCAGTGAGATACGCTCCCTACCGACACTCGGATCGAAATGAGATATGGGCCCCGCCCAAATTCATATAACGGGCCCCGCCCAATAGACATACACATATAAGCATATACATGTATCACATAGACAACAAGTATAACCACATAATCAAACAAGGGTCGGCCTTGGAGCCTTATACCCACATAACCTAGGGAGGAAACTCACCTCGGATGCTGAAAGATAACATGATAAATCCCCAACCCTGGAAACAACTCTACTCAATTACCTAAATAGAAACAATCCCTTAGATACCGATCACTAATTAGAAACCCCTTAAAGGTCAAACTTGGCCAAAGTCAAAGTCAAATTCAACGCTCCTAGTTGACTCAACTCGTCGAGTTATCCCACAACTCGTCGAGTTGCCATTAAGCACATAATCGCGATATTTCGATCCCAACTCGCTGAGTTTCCCTTTAACTCGTCGAGTTCCTCCGTTTTTCAACATGATCGGGACAAACCCAACCCAACTCACCACGTTCCCTTAAGAACTCGTCGAGTTATTCGATCAACCAACCCATTTAATGCATTAATCCACCATTCTTCTAACCAAAGCGTTATCTTCCAGATCTAGACTGATCATATGTCTAGAAGGGTAAAGTTTCCAACTTTACCCATTAAGAACCACCTAAAAGGCATTAAGCTCAACCCTAATCCTAAAAGGATTATGCCTTAATCCAAAAACCACCATATCTTCAAGAGAGAGCTTATGAACACAGATCTGGACCTTAAAAGTTGTCTTCAACTTTACTTACATGCATGGCCAAATGAATATTAAGAGGCCAAAACAAGGGCTTAGAAGGTGCATGGAGCTCTTAGGGCCATAAAGTTGGCACCTTTATGCCATGAAAGCTCATTAAGACCTTGGATCTGAAAGGGTTTGCCCATATGGGACGTCCAACTCCCAATGACCACTTCATTTGGACAAAAACAAGCAAAAGAACACTAAGATGAAGATCTATCTAACAACAAAGCAAGGTTGAGAATTTTTACAAGAAAGATGTCGAAAAAAAAGCAAGGATTCTAGATCTAGTAGCTCCTTCTTGTATCTCCAAGCTCCCCTTTCTTCCGATGGCTTCAAACACACACAACACACTTAAATATGGCTCACAATCACTCAAAGATGCCTTAGGGTTTAGGACAGTGGAGGCTAGAAATGAGGCCAACTTATGAGGATTAAGCTCTTTAAATAGGGTGCAAAATCCCGGAATTAGGGTTTCATTTATTCCAGACAACTCGTCGAGTTGAGGCCTTCCAACTCGTCGAGTTGGTCACTAATACACGCAATCCATAACATCTCAACATGACGAGTTGGAGCTACCAACTCGTCGAGTTTCTCTACAAAATGAAATAATTTAGAAGTTTAAATACATACCAGGAACTGAGCGTTACAGTCAAAATCTTCTATAGATAATACCATTTGAATAACTAACGCAAGTCATTTTTTTTTTCATAAAATTATAGAAGCAACAAACCTTTTATTGCAAAATGCATGTTCCGGTTTATATCCAAGAAGAATAAAAACTATAAATAGTGATCGTAAAGCCGCGTATGATCATCTCAAATGAGATTACTCTGTCAATAATCCTATATTAAACGCACAAAAGTTTAGATGACAATACCAAATATGCAAGATCTATTTCCTATGGATAACTAATGATTTCAAGAGATAGTTTCCATTTTTAGATTATCATGGAAAGCACGATGTAGGAGTTTTACAAAATTACAAAAGTACACATCTGCTATGCATTCGTTGATGCCTTAGGATCCCACAATGGCATCTATATCCTTGATCAATCGTATCTTTTCAATGACCTCAAAAATAGAAAAGCACGTTAGTGTTTGTTTGAAGTTAACAAAGTGGAATATAAGCTTGAGTATTATCTTGTAAGATGACATGTATTATGAGATGACAATGTTAGTGAAATCATCACATGTCCATAAGATGAAAAACAAAAACTATTCAAGTTAGTGTAAGTGTAAGCATCAGTAGGGAAAGACATCGAATGAATATTTGATGTCCTTAAGGAATTTTGGCATATACGTGTAACATGGCATGCGTAATGACACCCAAAAGATTAAGACACATATTGTATGCATGCATCATATTGCTGATGGGTTTTGAGCATAACAAACAATCTCTATGTGTGCATGCAACCCTAATTCTTGGATGCATGTTTTCTTTAATTGAACATACAAGTATTTAACATAAAATAATAAACTTTAAAAGGCATCTAGTATTTTCAAAATTTACAGCAAGAGATAGTAAACTAACCTTAGAATGTTATATAGTAATAACAAACAATTCCTTGTTGTTGTAGAAGCTTGAGAACTAGTGTCACAAACATAACACTTCTAATGACTCACAAACACACTTAACAAGAGGATGATATGAGAGAGAGGAGGAGGAAGCTTCAAATTTCGGCTATTCTTCTTAAGGTACGAATGACCGAAATCTAGAGGGTTGTAGCTCCTTATATAATTGAGATGGCTTAGAGCCAAAGCTAGGGTTTGCTGGAGGAAACCCTAATTCCTTAGCTTAAGGCCTAAGCAGCCCATAGACTCCCCATCCAATACTTCTAGGGTGGTCCAAGAGCCCAAATCCACAACTATCAATAAATTGCTAAATAGCCCTTACACTTTCAATTAATTCCTTTAATCCTAAAATTAATTCCATACTAATTTATGATTAAATATTAATTAAATAATATGATTATTAATTAATATATTATTTCCATAATACATTAAAAAACCAGTCATTTCAATTTATTAATCAAATAATAAATTCTTCCTCTTTCTCAATAGGTCATCTTGTCTAGTTGCTAGTATGAAGTCAATCCAAAAAAACTGTGCTAGTATCAATTCAAGTATATACCAATTATAGTTATGGGCTTAGACACATAATCCAACAATTACATAGTTTGATGTTAGAAGATGGATGATGTGTGTAATATAACTACGATGAATTTGAGGATGAAGATCTAGTATCATCAGAAGAAATTGATCTGGAAGTGAATGTAACAAATATACGAGCAATATGTAGCGAAGAAGTGCATAATAACGTTTGCTCAAATTTGATGGAATAGATTCATGCTAATCGATTCATATAGTCTTAATTATGTTATTTTATGTAGATTTTAATCAATTTGTTTGGTGAAAAAAACAAGTATCATTAATGTTTTATTGGTATTTACTTTTAGTTTTAGTTTAATGTTATAATTATAATTTGGTGAAAAGTTGAAATGTTGAAAGATGAGTATTTCTTCGAAAAAAATGTGTGAAAGATTAATAAGAAAAAATGACATGTCGTAAAATATTGAAATTGTAAGACAAGAGTATACATGTTGGTCTAATATTTTCCGAGCAAGAACGGTGACACCTAATATTTGAATCACCGTTCATGTATTGTGAGTTCGTGACAAACATGTGAAAACCAAGTATTGATAACAATGACAAATTATTGACGCTATTTTTTCATTTTATTTCCTACGTCACTTCTTTTTTTCTTTAATTCAATTTGGTGCTCCTTTCTTCAACTTAATCCGTTCGGTACAACTTCTTCCGAGTCTATTTAATACCAAATTCACACCATATATATGCACTAAAATTGGTAACCAAAGTGTGATTGAGATGGAGAGATTACCAAATTTGATAATATTCCTCAATTTATTGCTTATGGCATCGACTTTCGCCAATGCACATGTTGTTAAGTCAATGTTCCCGTTTGGAGACTCGCTTTTTGATCCTGGTAATAATCATTTTACCAAAAACTGTACAATTCAAGCGGATTTTCCACCTTATGGCTCAACTTTCTTTAAGCGTCCAACTGGACGATTTACCAATGGTCGAACTGTTGCAGATTTCATTTGTAAGTCGATCGTTTTCTACAAACTAAAGACGCTAACATTTATTTAATCGATATTACACTAATCTTGTCATTACTTTTGTTAATGGAAAAAAAACTAGCATCTTTTTACGACCTTTGTCATACCCAACATGACCTATAAAATGAAAATGTTTAATATAGGTAACGTCCAATTTCTAATATCCATCATATTTGAATGAAATTATTTGGATTAAAATTACATTATGTTGTGAATTAATGTTAATTTGGGGCCAGAAAAGTTGTGCAGCACAATATTTGGGGATGGAGCTTCAACTACCATATCAAGAATTAAGGCAACAGATAGCAAATGGTACTCGGAAAGAATTTCCAGATAACGGTATCAGTTTTGCAAGTGCTGGAAGTGGATTGCTGAATACAAACGAACAATGTGTAAGATAACCAATCTTACAAATTTATGAATTCATTTTTCAATATGCGGTTATCTTTTATATAATTTATAAAGATATTAAACAAAAAAACAAAGGATATATGTTATACAATGATCACTAATCGGAATTATTTAAGATTTGATAAAAAAATCATTTTAATCTTTAATTTAGTTGTCGAAGTTGAAATTTCTAATGAAAAACATTCGAGTTAAAAGAAAAACTAGTTAAAATACGTTCAATGTTATAAAACATTCTACATTTTAGGTTTTTCTGATTAAATATATACTGTTTATTTTAATTTAAAAACGTCATTTTTCCAATTTTTTGATCAGGTTTATTATAAACTTTAGATAATGGACAATTTTTATTTTTACTTTTTCAGTTAGAAACACCCTAACTTTTTGTTAAGAAAAACTGTATTTAATTTTTTTTTCTCCGAAAATAAGTCCTCACTTATAAAGAAAAACAAAAAGTTAGCTAGTTTTTTTTTTCCTCGGATAGTCAAAGCTACTTAAAAGGACCGAAACAAAAAAAAATAAAAATATTGAGGGGTTATTTGAAAAACAAAAAGTTTAGGTTTATTTATTATTATTATTTTTATAATATTAACCCTTTAAATAAAATGATCTAAAGTGATTATCATTATGTGATAAAAAATTTATGCTGATGAAATGCAAAAAAAAATAATCAAACACCAGCCAAATTGCCCTAAAAATAGCAAGATTGTTTATTTGTAAGATCAAACTTTTGATAACTAAGGGCGTGTTTGATAAAAATAGTTGTTAGCTGGAAGTTGTTAGCGGGTAGTAGGTAACGGGTAGCGGGAAATTATAGCTTTTATTTGTTATATGAATGTTTGACAAAAGTAGTTGGAAACTTTTGAAATATATAAAATTACATAAAAGGACAATTGATTAAAAATAAATAAATATATAAATATATTTTTAAGGATAATTATGGAAATTGATTTCAAAAGCTCAGGAGCGTTTTGTTAAACGCTACATGAAGTAGCTTTTAGAATCGGAGCGTTTTGTTAAAACTAAAAGCTAAACGCTCGTACTGCCAAACAAAGTTTTTTGTTTAAACTAAAGCGTTTTATCAAAAGCTAAAAGTTAGAAGCTCCCAAATACTTCCAAAAGCTCTATGCCAAACACGTCCTAAATTATATAAAAAAAAATGGTTGCTATTATTTGTATATAATTTTTTATTTAAAGGTCAATTACACGCCAAAGTAACGTATCTTTTAAATGTTTTTTAGATCAATATATAATAACTTATAAGCGGTTTGCTATTCGATAATGCGGTCTTTATTTGATTATAGGCATAATTCCATATCTCATAAGGCCTTGAATTTTTATTTTTTATTTTTTATTTTTTATTTTATTTTTTTAAAACTTGAATAAAATATATGTTCCATAAAATAAAAAGTAACTAAATATAAATCATTTTACATATTATATATACATAATAATTTATGACATGTGAACGATAACTTTATAAATATTTTAGGAGAATATTTTAAAAACTTAAAAATTTCTATAGAATTATATGATTTTTTCTAAACAAAAGTAACTTCAGCTTATCATTTATCAATAAGATATATTGTCTTTACAATCTATATAAGGTAAATGGTTCGAATCTATCTCTTTATTTTGAATTACATCACTCTTTTTTTTCTTTTTTTTTCAATTAACTTTTCTTTCTTTTTTTATATGTTTTTTTAATAATACTTAATACTTTTACAAAATACTTTTCTATAATCTTAAAACGCATTTTTTTAGAAAAGTATATTTATATTTTATTTTTGTTATGAACTAATTTTACAATGTTTTAGAAATTTACTTTTGTACAACTTTTACGCATTCAGTTTTATTTCATGTAGGATTTTAAAAAAAGGTTAATAAAATCATATTTTATAATTTCATTTTTATGACACTTTTATATATAATTAAATTTCGATAAAATTTCATAATTGGTTCCCGTAATTTATAAAATATTTCATTGTGAGGACTTTTATGGTAACGTCATTGGTCCCTATGGTTTGCAAAATTTCATGAATAGTCCTTCTGTCGTTAAATATAACTTTTCAGTTGTTAAATTTTTTATGAAAAGACTATTTTACCTTATACAAAATTTGCAAAATATTACAAACTTCAAGGACTATTTGTGTAATTTTGTCAATTATGAAATTATATATATAGGGATATCAAAAAGTCCCGTGGGGGCCCGTCCCGTTTGGAGGAAATTTTTTTAAAAAATCGGGGCGGGGACGGGGGCAGGGGGCAAGGTTAACCCTCATTTTAATTTCGGGGGCGGAGACGGCGGTAGGCAATCATGTCTCGAAACCCCCATGGGGACCCCGTTAATAAATTACACTAATATTTACATATATTAATTATGTAAATATAATAAACCATAACATGATTTGAGCTTTCAAAATTCATTAAAAAATATGTTTTTAAATTGTTAGTATAATGTTTTTAAGATGGGGCGGGAACGGGGGAACAAAGAAATTTCGGAGGCGGGGGCGGGGTTGCAAAGAAATAACATTTTTTGGTATTTTTAGTATTTCTTTTAAATTTTTCTGTATTATTTTTAAATTTTTTCGTATTATTTTTAGTTTTTTTTCCTATTTTTATTTTTTCGTTGTTTCATTTTATTTTTCAAAAATTTGATAACATTTTTTTTACATTATTCAAAAGGTGTAAAATGTATGAATATACTAGAGTATATTACAATTTTGGTGTTTGAGTTTTTTTAATTTATGGTTTTTGTATTTTTTTTTAAATTTAGACTGAAATAAATAATTAAGTTATATTTATATTTGTAACATAGGTCCAACTTTTTTTCTTTATATTTTTTCCTTCTTTAGTTGGTATTTTATATACGTTACAACAAATTAAAATTTTAAACAAATTCAAATGGTATGTCTATTGAGAATAAATGTTTTGATGTGTTATATTTGTGATTTATAATTATTATAATAGGAAAACTAGCTAATATTTCTAAAATGTAATTTGCAAATTAAGTCTTATTTCTATATGAGATTTTTAAAATAGTTTAAGTTCAAGATAATATTTTCTTTGTTTGATAATAGATTAAAATAAAGAATAAAAAATTCATCTAAGAAAGTGACTCTAGAATAAAAGTTGTTATAATATTTTAAATTGAAGTTTTTTTTTTTTTTTTGAATCAAAATAAATAAAAATTTTGCAAACACTATAAATAACTAAAATGACATTTTTCAAACCACGAGACCAGTGGCGCGACATATTTCATAAAAGTCATCAAAGTGAGATAATTTGCAAACCATATGACTAATTATGAAGTTATCTTAAATTTAATCCTACTAAAAATTACTTCTTAGTATATGTTATATATACAAATTTTCCATTAAAAAAAGTACCTCTGATATTTGTAAAATGGTAAACGGATTCATCTACACTTGTTTTAATTGACAATAACCTTCTTAGTGTGCATTCGTGATATACTCAACTCGCTACTAATTTTATTACTTTGGCTAAGATAGCATATACTAAGTTCCAATATATGGTTATCACGTGAAAAAGGTAAATTAGAATCATGTAGTAATTCAATATAGTTAGCTCTCTATTTGATGTGTGCTGTTTTACATTATTAAAAAATGACAAATAAAACATTTTAGTTTTTTGAAACATGAAGTTAATTTAGCAATAGAAACTCTAATGACTTCAACTGTCGTTCATGAAAATCAAAGTGTAAATTACATTAACAATTTTGTTATACCATAATTTTTCTTTGCGATGTTTGATATATGGGCAGGGGGTTTCACCAATCCAAGTCCAGTTACAACAATTCCAAGCCCTTATTGACAACAACCATATACGTAAAGACCAAATTCAAAACTCCTTGTTCTTACTAGAGTCGGGTTCCAATGACATTTTTGACTTTCACATATCTCTCTTTCCAAGGTTGTTTCCATCAGCCCATGTAGATAAACTAGTGAAACAAGTCGTGAATGTCATTGACAAACTCACCAGTCTTGGAGCACGTAGGATAGCCATTTTCGGAGTAGGCCCGATGGGATGTATTCCTGCTACAGTCCTCTTGCCCCATGTGCCGATTGCACCTCAAACTGCATGCAATGATAGGATAAACAACATGGTGACGCAATATAATAATGAACTCCAAAAAGTAGTAAACGATATACCAAAAAAGTATCCTGGTGTAAAAAGTCTTTATGGAGCAGTGTATGATGTTACCCAAACTCTTCGTGCTGACCCGAAAAGTCATGGTACTAATTTTTATTTAACATATTCTCTCTAATTACTCCTTGTTCATTTGAAAATTAAAGGTCTAATCATATTATATATAATACTTATTGTGGAATAGGTTTTGCCAATGTAAATGAGGCATGTTGTGGGGCTGGACCCAAAAATGGAAAGGTGCAATGTGGGTTAAACGGTACTAGGATGTGTGAGAAACCTAGTGACTTCTTATTTTGGGATTATTTTCATCCTACAGAGCATACTTATGAACTATTAGCTAAAGCATTCTGGGATGGTGACACTAAATGCGCGAGGCCAATGAATCTCCAGGCATTGGTTAATACTTAATTAATATCCCCTAATATATAATTAATCCCCTCAAACCTCTTTTTTATATAAAGGACTAGCCATATTTTTACATTGTAATAACCATTTTATATATAGTTGTTATTTATTAAATGATGGATTATGCAACACAATTTGTTACTTTACTAAACTTGTACAATAACCTATACATCTACATGCATGATTCTTTTGTACAATTCCGCTAGCGTCTTCTTTCATTAATGATGATTAAATTAATGACTTTATGTTATCAAACTTAGATCAAATTGTAGAGTTCTGTTCTCACAAGGGGTATAGGAAAATAATATTACAAAACTATTTTGATCTTAGTTCATTTTGTACTTGGTTTTTAGTATATATGATTTATAAAAGGGTTGTTGGTCAAGTGTTTATTCCATCATTCTCACCTATGTTTTGAGGATAATTGTGGAAATATGCCTAGTTCAAGGGCTATTTTGTCTTTCTAGCAATCCATATCTAAAATGGGTGTATCAATTCAAAAGAGTTAGGTTTAAAATGAGTGTTTCAGGTCTAAAAAGGACTTGCTCCTAAAATACAAATGCTTCATTCTTGAAGGACCAAATTAGCCAAATTGCAAAAACTTTTAATCTCATTGAACGCAGGAAAATTTAGAAAGAGAGAGATTTGAAAACTTCTTCTTCTTCTCCTTTTTAGGATCAACATTTTCTAGGGTTTCAAACCTTTTATCACTAAATCACTATAACTTATTCTAATCTCTTTGATCAAACTCTATAAACACTATAATGTTTTACTAGATTGGTTCTCGGTTTCCTCCGGCCGTGGTTTTTTTTCCCGATTTGGGTTTTCCATGTAAATATTTGTGCCTCTTTGATTTACTTTTTGATTGTTATTTTTTATTTCATGTGATTGATTATGGTTTGATATTTTAATTCTATTCCTCTTGAACTAATAATGTTCTCGTGATTTGGATTTCTGAGTTGTTTGATGCATTAGGGCTTTTTCATTTTAGTACATCTTACCCTCTTTGTTTACTACAATTGGTATCAGAGCTTCCGGGTTTTAACATTAGTTTATTAGGATCATTTTTTCAAGTGATTGATCATGTCTTAGATTAAGTATGATATTCCTTTGTTGGATCGAAACACCAGATTTCTCATGTGGCAAGTTAAGATGAAAGATGTTCTAATTGAGATGGATTTACACAAGGCGCTTCTGAGTTCCAAGAAGATGTCTGCTTCGTGGATGGAAGAAGAAAAAGAGACAAAATATTTAAAAGCTCAATCCCATATTCATTTGCATTTGTTAAATGATGTTTTGCAAGATGTTTTGAAAGAACTTCAGCGGTTGCTTTATGGTTAAATTTGAAGCAGCGGTTGCTTTATGGTTAAATTTGAAGCAGCGGTTGCCTTATGGTTAAAGTTGAAGCAATTGTTGATGACGAAGAGTCTACCAAACAAGTTGCATTTAAAGCAATAGTTGTTCAATCTTAAAATGATTGAAGGAGGTTTTTTATCTGAACATTTATCCATATTCAAAGAGTTAGTAAATAATTCAGAAAATATGGATGTTCAGTATGAAGATGAAGATTTATCTTTATTCTTGCTGCCATTGTTGCCCGAATCCTACAACCATTTTCATGATACTATCATCTATAGCCGTGACACTCTTGTCTTAGATGAAGTTTTTACAGCTTTGAATTCAAAAGAGAAGATGAAACATATTCCCGGTGATGGTTCAAGTGATGCGAAAGCCAAAGGTTTAAATTCTTAAGTAAGAATAACAGTTTGAGGTAAAAATCCTCAATTTTCCAACAGGACCAGATCCAAGCGTAACGTCCCGAAAACGGTCATAAAATTTTTCGTTTAAAAGTCTATCAAATCATTCATTAATTTTTCAAAACCAACATCAAGTCATAATATTCAAACCATCAGAGAACAATTATTTCAAATGCGGAAATCATGAGGGGAGGATGTTGTGCCATTATGTTGAGCCCTTCCTTTTTGAACCGGAAGTACCTGAAACCTTAAACATAAACTATATGCACAAAGCTTAGTGAATTCCTCAAAATACCACATACCCAAAACACATAAGTGTCATAGGCTACTATGACATCCCCAAAATCTCGGCCAGAAAAGACTGATTTTCATTTATGCTTTTTAAAATAATTTCAGAGTAAATCCTTTTGATTTAAAAGTGTTGCGGAATTTGTTCCCAAAACAAAACATGATAAAATAATATTTATCAAAGCATTTCATCAAGAGATGCATTTTCATTATATAATCAAAACTCGGGATGTCATGTTCCGATACAGACCATAAAGCATAAACGATATCATTACAAGTCATTCAACAAATATATACATATACAGACTTGTAAACAAAACAACTCGATGATTCATCCATCTTACGCCCTTGCGCCACTTCCTGTAATATAAATAAAACTGAGTGGGTCAGGCTTGGGAGCCTGGTGAGCACATAGGGTTTTCAACCCACAATAAATAAATTATATTTAATTTCACCAACCAATCACTATCCCGATTACCCATTCCCGTTATCCTCACTTTACGTCCCTAAAACAACATCTATCTCAAGGGACCTAATCTAGGATTTTCATCGGGACGGACATTACTGCTAAGGGGTTTCCTCAACAATAGATATCCTAAAGGCAACCATGAGGGGGATAGAGTACACCGGTGAACACATCGTTCACAACACCTACAGGTTATGAACCTGCTAGCGTTCCACTGGACTGTCTAGAAAGAGTTCATGGTCGTTATCCATACTCCGCTGAATAACTAGATCAACAACAACAACATCGAGGCCTCTCATCTGTTTATTTCACACCAACTATCTACCCATGTTCTACCCAACATATTAGTAGATAAAAATATATATTTTTATACATAGTTTAAAAACCTGTATAGCATTTTCATTCAATATATATTCCACATAACAGACGAGGCACACCCACATAACACGTATTTCATAGAAAGCAATTCAGATCTATGAGATGGAAGAGAATGAATATACATTCACACACATAACAACAAAATTATACACATAACACGTATTTTGTATAAAATACTTCATAATCATGCGTTAGAAGAAAGTAACTACGCACTCACACATATAAACAACAATATACTTAATACACTCGAACCATACTTGTATTATTATCGTGTTTATGAAAGGTAGTATACACTCACTTGATCAGAAGATGATCGGATAGCACTACGGCTTGCAGAAGTACTAATCCTCAGCAGATCTGGAAGATCTTCACAAAAATCGAACTTCTCGCGGGCAGAGCTTCGACTCGGCAACCGCACTTCTCGGGATCTTCGGGATCTCGGGACTTGCTTCGGGGCTCGAGAATTTACCGGGGCTTCGGGGTACTTCTGGCACGCAAATCGATGCAAAACGGGAGAGAGAAAAGAGAAAAATAGCAATTGAGTCGGCTGCCTTCGGATCCTATTTATAGGAGGCTGGAGCCTCGGAGTACGCGGGACGTACTGCAGTACGCGGGGCGTACTGCAGTACGTGGGGCGTACTGGTCCGAAATCGTCACTGCTTACGTATCCGAAGAACTCGAGTGCAAGGCGTGTCATGCTTCGTTGTACGCGGGGCGTACGCTAGTACGCTGGGCGTACTTCGGATGAGTCCGATGACTCCTCTTCGGATAATGCCGGATTTAATAATTAAATTTAATTATTAATTATTTAATAAACTTCGAAAATTCATATCTTCTTCATACGAACTCCGTTTTCGACGTTCTTTATATCCACACGAAGGTGAGACTACGCTCTACAACTTTCATTTAGACTCCGTCGGCTAATTTTAACCTTATTTTTATTATTTATTTTTAATAGGCCGGGACAGAAAAACTTCGTTATAAATTCATAACTTCTTCGTTTGACGTCCGTTCTCGCCTAACTTTTTATCGCTTCGATATCAACAACGAGACCTTCGATCGTCGTTTAGATTGCTTCGACTAAAAACCGCTCGATCTCAAATCGAGTATTTCAGGCTGCATACCGCTATGTCGAAACTTCAGAAAATCGTAACTTCCTCATACGAAGTCAGATTTGGGCGTTCTTTATATATTCGGAAACCTCGTTTCCATACTACAACATTATCCAAAGATATCAAGTTTATTTTACACTTTAATTTTGACGCTTATTTTTATTCTTAATTAATCAAACCTCATAATTAAGCAATTAAGCACAAAACACATAATACGCAAATAATACACTTCTATTATTTCAAAACGGGTTACAAAGGTTAACCTAGACTATCATATCAACATTAACGACAAGCCCAGAAACACATGCATTACAATTCTCTCCACCTTAGAATGATTCCACCCCCGGAATCACACATCAACAAACAAATGCGGATAGCGACCCATCATGTCACTCTCCGTCTCCCAGGTGAGATTCGGCCCATTCGTGTGTTTCCATCGGACAAGCACTAACTCGACCATCTTGCATCGCAACTTCTTAGTCTTTCGGCCAACAATTGCCTTTGGTTCTTCAATCAACCTTTTGTTCTCATCGATTCTCAACTCCGAAAGTGGAATCATGTCGGGAACTTCTCCCGTGAACTTCCTCAAATAACACACATGAAAAGTGTTATGAATTCCTTTCAGTTCTTCTAGTAGTTCGAGCTTGTAAGCTTGGTTCCCAATCCTCTGAATAACTTTAAACGGTCCAATAAACCTTGGACTTAACTTTCCCCTTTTACCAAATCTTATAAGTCCCTTCCACGACGAGACTTTAAGCAAAACCGAATCTCCAACTTCAAAAGTCATCGGTCTTCGCTTTTTGTCAGCATAGCTCTTTTGACGATCCTGAGCTGCTAACATTCTTTCCCTAATTATTTTCAACTTTTCAGCAGTTTGATGGACTATCTCCGGTCCCATAAACTGCTTGTCCCCAACCTCAAGCCAACAAGACGGCGTACGACACTTCTGTCCATACAAAGCTTGGTAAGGTGCCATCTTAATGCTCGAGTGGAAACTATTATTGTAGGAAAATTCTACCAAAGGTAAATGTTCATCCCAATTACCTAGAAATTCCAAGGTACATGCTCTCAGCATATCTTCAAGTGTTTGTATCGTTCTTTCACTCTAACCATCAGTCTGCGGATGGTAAGCTGTACTTAAACACAACTTGGTACCCAATTCCTCTTGTAGACTTTTCCAAAACCTTGAGGTGAAATGGCTATCACGATCCGACACGATCGTTTGCGGAACACCGTGAAGCCTCACAATTTCCTTCACGTAAGAATTTGCAAGCTTCTCCATAGACCATTTCTCCTTGGCTGCTATGAAATGCGCACTCTTAGTGAATCGATCAACGACCACCCAAATCATGTCGTGACCATTTTTTGTTCTGGGCAGTTTAGTGACAAAATCCATAGCAATGTCTTCCCACTTACCCATAGGCACAGGCAAAGGTTCTAAACTCCCATACGGTTTCTGATGTTGTGTCTTTACTCTCGCACAAGTCGCACACTCAGCCACATACTTTGCAACATCAAGCTTCATCGTCGGCCACCAGTAGTAGGGTTTTAGGTCCCTATACATTTTAGTGCTACCCGGATGAATCGAGTACATGGTTTTGTGAGCTTCTTCCATCAGAAGATCTCTGACTCCTCCTGTCTTAGGTATCCAAATCCGATCTTGGAACACCTTCAGTCCATGACTGTTTACACCGAACACCAACGTTTTGCCCAAACGTTCTTCCTTTCGGTCATTCTTTTCAGAAGCTTCCTCTTGAGCTTTCTTTATACTTTCCACAATGGTCAAGACAACTTCAATTCTCAACGCTCTTGGTCTTTTCCTTTCAAGATTGACTTTCCGACTGAGAGCATCAGCAACAACATTTGCTTTACCGGGGTGGTAAAGTATCTCGCAGTCATAGTCCTTAAGTAACTCTAGCCAGCGTCGTTGCCTCATATTTAATTCTTTCTGATTAAAGAGATATTGGAGACTCTTATGATCAGTGAAAAGTTTGCACTTCGTGCCACAGAGGTAATGCCTCCATATTTTCAGAGCGAAAACCACCGCTGCCAACTCCAAATCATGAGTCAGGTAGTTCTTTTCATGCTCTTTCAGCTGTCGAGACGCATATGTGATGGGATTAAAACAACTTTTAATCTATGAATATCGATTACATCTTGAACAAGTATATGAATATAAAACAACAAGAACGCAATAATAAGAACAAAACAACTTGAATCAAACGTGTCGAATGATTAAATAAAATCCTCAGAAGAGCTCGATTAAGAACATCAACTGTAGAGGATTAGAAGATTACAAGAACGATTAAAGAAAATATTGTACTCTGTATGAATCGCTATTACGATAATCTCAGCAATCTTAATCTTAACCTAATATGCATGCAAGCATTTAACTTATATACAATACATAAAAGGCTCTCGGTTGGACAGGCCCAAACCGGAGAATACAAGGCTAAACTAACGCAACATCAAAACTATCTTCAGCCTAACAATCTCCCCCTTTGCGTCAATTTGGAGCGAGACCGTCACTTCTTACTTGGGCCGGCAGCTGAAGCTGGTACCTTCTTCTTCACGGTACTAAACAGACACTTGGTTATAGAGAGGATGGTCTGTCTAAACCGGATGTACCAATTGATCATATCATTGAAGTACTTGATGTCATCAGCCGAATTCTCCTTACACCGCTTGATAATTGATAAGACGTGCTCCAAGCAAGCTGTGGTGTAGAGGTGCTTGTCAGCTAAAGCGAAGAGACATTTCTGTCCTTCAGCTCTAGTGAACATCACTGAGTTTCGCCTCGGATCTATCTTACCCATTTGCATTTGATTTAGATCACTGGCTGATCCCACAGGTGCGACTTTCGGTTTCTTCTTAAAAACTGTGGCGACCTCCTGATCCATTTGGGCAACCTCCATGATATAGCAAGCCAACATCCTTTTGACATGGTCTATGATGGGACCATATTCGGTTTCATCAGTCAAAAGCATATTGTACAAGACAATCCAGTCATGAGGATTCAGATTCGGCAGATCCGCTAGGGAGATGATGTGGGCAGTTCTTGCAGATCCTCGGATGAGCTTGAACTTAACGTTTGTGAATCTCCCCACGGCATAAGGCTTCAGTACCCGAACATTAACAATCTTCTGGGCGCTCCAGGTGAGGTATTGTGGGCGAGCGGCCTCCAGATAGAAGTCAATGAGCTCCCTGTCAAGCTCATCGTTCGGATGCGGGACTTCAAAAATGTTAGAGAAGACGTGGAAGATGAACGCCTTTCGAGTCAGTGGCATATCAAACTGCGAATCGATAGAGTTGTTGCAGTCGAATGATATCACCAGCTCGAGCCATAGTATGCTTGGAGTCTCTATGGCCTCTTTTATCATACGATCCCTGGTCCAGGCAGGGAAGAGCAACTTTCGGCTCTCAAGGAGATCGTGGGCTTCTTTTTGCTTTCGTTCGGCTTCTTCAGCCTCACGCGCCACACGACTAGCATCGCCTTCAACATTGCGACTGTTCTTTCTTTTCAACATGTCCGCAATGGTCTCCCTGTCTTCATCTTCATCTTCATCTCCTCCCTCAGCTATATTTTTGCCCTTGTTCTTCACACCCGAACCCGAGGCATGACCAGTTGGGGGTGGTTCGGTTGTTTGAGTAGCTTTGGAGGAAGGAGGTGGTTTCGATCCTTTCTTCTCATCTCCCCCTTGTTTCGGAATGGACACGAAACTCGGTAGGCCTTCAATTTTGCTTAAAAGGTCCATGGCCGGAGAGAGCTTTTCAGCGAGGGTACGCCTCACCGAATGATTAAGGATGGGATCGTGTGCTTCCAGGATGTTTGATAGAGCTGCGTGGACATCCGAAACACACGTCTTTATGACTTCCCTCTCGGATCGAAGAGCTTCCAATTGTTGTTCGGAGTTGGAAAGCTGCGTGCTCTTGACCTTTAGGGCAGTAGTCTTGCTCGCCAAGACGTCCGTCAGAGAATTTTCTGCCGCAAGATCCCCTTGTAGCTTTGCCAGGCGGGCATCGATGGAGGCATGGAGTGCCGAGTTGTCGTCGCTAATATTTTGTCTGAGAGTAGCGAACGAAGACAGCTCCGTCGAGACAAACTTGGCCAATTGTTGAACAACTGGTTCCAGAGTTGTCTTAGTGGCTTCGGCGCTCTCCTGCAAAGACTGCAGCAGGACAGAAGCGTCATTGAATAGTTTATCGACTTTTTCGGTCGCTGCCTCACAGGCTCGGGTGGAGGCATCGATAGCAACAGTTGCTGAGGTCACAGAATCATGTTGAGCCCTGGAGAAGGCGTCAACGATCTTTTGAAGGGCAGCTTCAGACAAAGATGACTGCTGGTTGGAGGAGGAGGCGAGAAGTTGATCAACCTTCTCGTTAAGCTCGCGAAGATGCTTCTTTGTCACTGGAGCATCATCCTCCTCATCACTCTGAACTTGAAACGGACTATAGTAGACCGGATCGAAGTTCATGTGATCACCACCAAGGTATTGATCACCGCCATCGGAGGCGTCTTCTGGAGATTGAGGTGGTGGTGAAGCTGGGGGTGTTATGGGTTTGGTTGGTTCAGGTTGAGTGGGTGGGGGGCTAGTTTCGGGTGGTTGTTGTGTATGGGTTTCGGTTTGTGGTGGTTCGGTTACAGGAGGGGTTTCGGTAACTGGTGGTGTTTCGGTTGATGTGGTGAATATGGGTGGAGGTATAGGGATAGAGGTTGGGGGAATAGTAGGGTTTATGGTGGGAATGGAAATAGGAATTGTTGGTGGAGGTGAAGGAATAGGAGATTGATGAAGTTCCATCTCTGGGGTTGGGGACCGAGGTGGTGTGTTGCCTCGTTGAGGAGATTCGTCTCCTTGTGATCCTTCAGAGTCCGAACTCCCACCTTCGGATTCGCTAGAAGAGGAGGGAATAAGGAGCTTTCGCTTCGGTTGGGTTTTCCTCCTTTTCGGCTGTGGGGATGAAGCAGCCTTCGTTTGTTTTCGCTTCTTGGGAGAAGGTCCCTTTGGAGCTTTGGACACTTGCTTCCCCTTTTCTGCCTTTTTACCCCTGGCCACCAGTTTATCGGCATCATGAATCGATCGCAGCATGTCCGGTGTCAGTTCCCTCGGACCAGTTGGCCTAAACTCCTTGATCGTCCTGATCAGTCTGCTATCAGCGGGCACATCGGCATACATCGACTCCGGGATAGAGCCAATGAATGAGAATTTTGATGCATCGGATACGATGATCTTCTTGGTATGAAACGTACCAATAGAAGACATCGATGCACCATCAACTGTTGGAACATTGAACTTGTCCATGGCCCATCTTGTGATCAAGATCCAGAACAGGGCCAACGACACCTCAGAGTGTCGGGAAGAGGAAGAGAGGCTCTGAATCAGCTGTTGCCAAAGAACAAACCCATAGTCTAGGTTTATCCCGTTGTACACCCCATACATTATCGAAAGGAAAAGACGACTTGCACCGTCAGATCCTGAGCTCCTCTCTGACAGTCCCTTGAAGAGAATTGTAAATAACCCATTCCACTGGGGCGGTAGGCAGGACTTCTTAAACTTGGCGACGGAGGTGAGAACCTCTGTGTAGCCCATGTTGTAAAACATGTTGTACAACATCCCAACCGGAATCGTCTCCGGCTGAACTCGCGATGGGTCAGCAGCAAACCCTAACATAGTGCAGAAACGGGGGCGAGAAATCGAAGTCTTGTGTTCTGCCACCTCAAAGAATACCCGATCGACAGCCTTGTCGTAGTAAGCCGTCGCATAGACCTGAGATAAGGTCACCATTGGCACCATTTCAATTCTTGACAATGCAGGAGCAAGCTGGGAGTACTTGAGGCATTCTATGACCGGCGACATATAGGAATCATACGCCAGTGGGTTCAGATCAATGACTAGGCATTGTTGAGGACGAATTGGGAGAATCTGAGAAGTAGCATGGACGGAAGAAGATTCAGCCATTGTTGCAGGTTGGAGAAGAAGATGAACAGTGAAGTGCTTTGGAGGTTTTTGTTCTTTAGAAAATCCGGAAGCAGTAAAGAGGTAAATGGTGTTGTAGACTGCCTTATATAGTGAGGAATTGGAGAGAGAAAAATCGTTTCATATCTTTTATGCGATGATCACGTAGGAGAGAGAGTGTCAGATTCCTAGGATCACGCTACCCAACAAGCGCCGTTTCAGAGAGAGAAACCGTTTCCATTTCCACACGCGCCTTTAATGCCAGAGTGATGACGCTTGGTAATCGCACACGCGTCCATAAGTGTCAGTAAAAGCGCGGCCGTTTCACATTCACACGCGCCCACTTTTTACTGTCGTTTGAAATTCAATCCTTTCAATCTCCCGCCGAGTCAGCAAACTTTTGTCTTATCCCTTTTAAACGCCATTTTTGAATTAAATTGCCACATGGATTGTTTTTGACCACAGCTCCATAATTAACCACGAAAGTAGAATCCAGCCTGTAAATAATTAACAACGGAATTTGGGAAAATCAAAGATTTTCGTGCAAAGAGTGTAAAAGGAAAAGAAATAAAGCAACTCTTTTAAGGATATTTTGTGATGCCAATAATGACACGAAACTGATGATCCTGGGCACGAATCTCTTCCTTCAAGGTCAAGAAAGACCTCAAAGTGTTAGTGTGGTATCCCGTTGAATTACGATCAAACATTTATTAATAAATGTTGAAAGGCTTCTTTTAATTAGGCTTATTAAGGGTGGTTTCGCTTTGAGTCATCAATTCAATTCTTGAAATAAGAACGAAAGTGAACAAAGTACTTGTGAGACCAGTGTAGTCTGTTGAACAAGTAGGTAGGAGTATATTTTGTAGTGACTTGGATTAATATGAAATCTCATATGAAAATTTAAAACTGGATCCCTTGGGAAGAAATGTTATGGTGAGTAACAATTTCATTGGAATCACGCAAGAGAAAAATTGAGATTCCTTGAAGGTACATTCGTCAATTCATTGGTGATAACTTGATCAAATTAATTGGTCACCGTCAATTCATTGGTATTGAATTTTGGGTTTCACTCAGCTCGTAGTGGCATGAAACTAAGATCATAAACACAGATGTTGTGTAACCATAAACCTCAGTGGTAGTTTCTGAGAGTCTCAAGGGTTACAGGGATGAAACGAATGTAATGGAGAAGTGTAATGGGGATGGTGTAAGAAAACATAGTACCTCTGCTGCGAACATAAGGACCAAGCAGGAGACTCTTAACTCATGTGAGAAGAGAGTGAGGTAGCTCACGATTAGAATAAATAAGTTAGCCTTATTGGGAAGACAAGGTTTGTGTATACCAGGTCATGAAGGCTATTATTCAAAATCTTATGAGGCTTGGGACACATACAACAACATGCTTCTAGGGACACTTAAGTAAGTCATCAAATATATCCCCATAAACGAATGAGCACTCAAAAAAATTAAATAAAATATTTTTGGAGTTTTAAAAAAAAATAGAAATTAACATAAAAAAAAATAAGACTTAAAAAAAATATAAAAGAGTTAAAAGAAAAAAATCTAAAAAAAACTTTGGAAATAGTTGAGTGGGTGGGGGATGAGTTTCGGGTGGTGGTGGTGTATGGGTTTCGGTTTGTGGAGGTTCGGTTACGGGTGGGGTTTCGGTAACAGGTGGTGTTTCGATTGATGTGGTGAATATGGGTGGTGGTATAGGGAATGAGGTTGGTGGTATAGTAGGGTTTATGGTGGGAATGGAAATAGGTATTGTGGGTGGAGGGGAAGGAACTGGGGATTGGTGAAGTTCCATCTCCGGGGTTGGGGACCGAGGGGGTGTGTTGCCTCTTTGTGGAGATTCGTCTCCTTGTGATCCCTCAGAGTCCGAACTCCCACCTTCGGATTCACTTGATGAGGAGGGAAGGACTAGCTTTCGCTTTTGTTGGGTCTTCCTCCTTTTCGGTTGTGGTGACGAAGCAGCCTTCGGTTGTTTGCGCTTCTTGGGAGAAGGTTTTGGGGCTTTGGATGGTTTCTTCCCCTTGTCTGCCTTCTTACCCCTGGCCACCGGTTTGTCGGCATCATGAATTGATCGCAGCATGTCCGGTGTCAGTTCCCTCGGACCAGATGGCCCTAACTCCTTGATCGCCTTGATCATACTGCTGTCTGATGGTACACTTCCATACATCGACTCCGGGATAGAGCCAATGAAGGAGAATTTCGATGCATCGGATACGATGATCTTCTTGGTATGGAACGTACCAACAGAAGACATCGGTGCACCGTCAGCAGTTGGGACCTCAAACCTGTCCATGGCCCATCTTGTGATCATGATCCAGAACCGGGCCAGCGACACTTCGGAGTGTCGAGAAGTGGAAGAAAGGCTCTGAATCAGTTGTTGCCAAAGGACAAACCCATAATCGAGGTTGATCCCGTTGTACACCCCATACATGATTGACAGGAAAAGACGACTGGCCCTATCCGATCCTGAGCTCCTCTCTGACAGTCCCTTGAAGAGAACTGTAAATAACCCATTCCACTGGGGCGGTAGGCATGACTTCTTGAACCTGGCGACGGAGGTAAGAACTTCCGTGTAGCCCATGTTGTAGAACATGCTGTATAACATTCCAACCGGAATCGTCTCCGGGTTAACACGCGATGGGTCAGCAGCAAACCCAAGCATGGTGCAGAAGCGGGGACGAGAAATCGACGTCTTGTGTTCCGCCACTTCGAAAAATATCCTGTCGACGCCCTTGTCGTAGTAGGCCGTCGCATAGACCTGAGATAGTGCCACCATTGGCACCGTTTCAATTCTGGACAATGCCGGAGCAAGCTGGGAGTACTTGAGGCATTCGATAACCGGCGACATGTAGGGATCATAGGCCAGTGGGTTCAGATCAATGACGAGGCATTGTTGAGGTCTGATGGGAAGAATCTGAGAGGTGGCATGGACGGAAGAGGATTCAGCCATTATTGCAGGTGTGGAGAAGAAGATGACCGGGAGAGAGTTTTGGGAGTAATTTTGCTTTGGGAATTATGGGGGCAGTAAAGAGGTAAAAGGTGGTGTTGATGGGTTTTTATAGTAGGTGATAGGAGAGAGAAAAATCGTTGCAAATCTCTTATGGAAATACGAAACGGGTTTTTGGAATGACTGATTGGTGACAGTTGGGACTTGCGATGATCACGTAGGAGAGAGAGTGTCAGATTCCTAGGATCACGCCGCCCAATAAGCGCCGGTTCAGAGAGAGGAACCGTTTCCATTTCCACACGCGCCATTAATGCCAGATGGATGACGCTTCAATACTGCACACGCGTCCAATAAGTGTCAGAAAAAGCGCGGCCTCTTCAAATTCACGTGCCCTCCTTTTTACCGTCGTTTGAATATCTATCCTTTGAACTCCCGCCGCGTCAGCAACCTTTTGGACTTATCCCTTTTTAAACGCCATCTTTTGAATAAAATGCCCACGTGGATTATTGGCAACCACAACTTCATTATTAACCATCCATTAATTATCCAGCCTGTAAAATAATTAGTAACGGAATTTTTGAAAATCTAGGATTTTCGTGCAAAGAGTGTAAAAAAAAATGAAGAAATAAAGCAACTCTTTTTAGGATAATCTGTGATGTCAATAATGACACGAAACTGATGATTCCGGGCACGAATCTCTTCCTTCAAGGTCAAGAGAGACCTCAAAGTGTTAGTGTGGAATCCCGTTGAATTACGATCAAACATTTATTAATAAATGTTGAAAGGCTTCTTTAAATAAGGCAAATTAAGGGTGGTTTCGCTTTGATTCAACAATTCAATTCCTGATAGAAGAACAAACGTGAACAAAGTACTTGTGAGACCAGCGTAGTCTGTTGAACAAGTAGGTTTGAGTTAATTTTGTAGTGGCTTGGATTAATATGAAATCTTAGATAAAAATTTAAAACTGGATCCCTTGGGAAGAAATGTCATGGTGTGTAACAATTTCATTGGAACCACGCAAAAAGAAAAAAAATGAGATTTCATGAAGGTACATTCGTTAATTCATTGGTGAAAACTTGATCAAGTTAATTGGTCACTGTCAATTCGTTGGTGTTGAATTTTGGGTTTCACTCAGCTCGTAGTGGCACGAAGCTAAGATCATAAACACAGATGTTGTGCAACCATAAACCTCAGTGGTAGTTGCTGAGAGTCTCAAGGGTTACAGTGATGATACGAATGTTATGGAGAAGTATAATGGGGATGGTGAAAGAAGACATAGTACCTCTGCTGCGAACATAAGGACCAAGCAGGAGACTCTGAACTCATGTGAGAAAAGAGTGAGGTAGCTCACGATTAGAATAAATGAGTTAGCCTTATTGGGAAGACAAGGTTTGTGTATACCAGGTCATGAAGGCTATTATTCAAAATCTTATGAGGCTTGGGACACATACAACAGCATGCTTCTAGGGACACTTAAGTAAGTCATCAAATATATCCCCATAAACGAATGAGCACACAAAAAAAATTAAAATATTTTTGGAGTTTTTGAAATTGAAAAAAGAAATAAAAACTTTGGAGAAAAATTGAAAAACCGAACCCGAACGTTCGGTTGGTTTAGGTTGGAAAAAGTTGAAAAACCGAACCCGAGCGTTCGGTTGGTTTCGGTTGGAAAAAGTTGAAAAACCGAACCCGAGCGTTCGGTTGGTTTCGATTCAGGAAAATTTTGAAAAACCGAACCCGAACCTTCGGTTGGTTTCGGTTCAACAAAATTTTGGAAAATTTTTAAGAAACCAAGGAGTTTAGATATGCAAATAAAAAAAACTTTTTACATAAAGAAAAACAAAATTTGCACAAGAAATATACAACACGGAGAGACTACCTTTGAAGTAATGAGCGAGTGAAATGGTTGAAACGAACCCGAACGTTCGGTTGGAGTCGCTTCTTACGTTTGAGATCGAGAGGTAGTGTGAGGTACTGACTCTGATTCCATCATACCTAGCCCTTGCAATATTTTATTGAACGATGCTTCTGGAAGAGCTTTGGTGAACACGTCAGCCAGTTGATCAGTGGTTCTTACGAAGTGAACTTCGACATTTCCATCTTCCACATGATCTTTGATGAAGTGATACCTCAGTGCTATGTGTTTGGTTTTAGAGTGTTGCACCGGGTTATGACAGATCCTAATTGCACTTTCAGAGTCACAATATAGAGGGATCTTCTTCATATTGAGTCCATAGTCTCAAAGTTGACTCTGGATCCAAATCACTTGTGATGTGCAGGATGCAGCGGCAATGTATTCCGCTTCAGCAGTAGACAGCGACACACATGTTTGTTTCTTGGATTGCCAGCTGACCAACTTCCCATCAAGAAATTGACAGCCACCAGTTGTGCTTTTGCGGTCGAGTCCACATCCTCCAAGGTCAGCATCAGAATAGGCTTGAACGAAGAAGCCAGAGTTGGATGGATACCATAGACCTAAGGAGGCGGTTCGCTTGAGATAGCATAGGATGTTCTTCACTGCCAGCATGTGAGGTTCGTGTGGGTTAGCCTGAAATCGAGCACAATAACATACAGAAAACATGATATCAGGCCTGCTAGCAGTTAGATACATCAGTGAGCCTATCATTTGACGATAGAGCGTGATGTCGACAGCCGGTTTATCCAGTGAAGGGGTAAGTTTGGTGCCGGATGCCATTGGGACTTTGACTTCGTGTAAGCTTCCTGATTGATAAAGATGCCTTCGGGTCCCTGTCTTATATTTAAACCAAGGAAAAAATTAATAGGACCCATTGAGCTCATTTCAAACTTAGTCTCCATCAACTTTCTGAATTCAGCTGTTAAGCTGGGATTCGTAGAGCCAAAGATGATGTCATCGACATAAATTTGAACTATCATAAGGTGGTTATCTTCCTTTTTGCGAAAGAAGGTTGGGTCAAACGAACCTTGTTTGAATTTGGACATCTTTAAAAATTTTGTAAGCGTTTCATACCAGGCTCTCGGAGCTTGTTTGAGGCCGTACACAGCTTTATCCCGAATGTAGCAATGATTTGGATACTTTTCGTTCACGAACCCAGGAGGTTGCTCCACATACACAGTTTCTTCAAGTTCTCCATTGAGAAATGCGCACTTGACGTCCATTTGGAAGACCTCAAAGTTTTTGTGAGCAACATAGGCCAAAAATATTCTAACCGATTCTAGCCTAGCTACTGGAGCGAACGTCTCTTCGTAATCTATCCCTTCCTCCTGACAGTATCCCTTGACAACCAGACGAGCCTTGTTCCTTATGACATTACCTTCCTTGTCCATTTTGTTTCTAAAAACCCATTTGAGACCAACAACTGAAGCATCCGGAGGAGTTGGAATGAGGCGCCAGACTTTGTTCCTTTCAAACTCGTTTAGTTCGTCTTGCATTGCTTGAACCCAATCAGAGTGATCGAGGGCAGTGTTCACTGTCTTCGGTTCAACTTTTGATACAAATGAGTTAAACATACAAAACTCAACCTTTGAGAATAGGGATGTCTGTTTTGCCTTCAGTTGAGATCGGGTCAGAACCTTTTCAGATACATCACCAACTACTTGAGAGATAGGATGATCTCTGGTCCATTTTGTAAGAGGAGGGTAATTCGGATCGAAGGTTGGATCTAGTTCAGCGTTGATCATCTCTTCAGGCTCAGATTGGCTATCGAAATCAAGCATCAAATCATCATGCTCCCCCTCAATTGATGAGTCTTGAGAAACACGAGGTTCAGGGGTTTCTTGCGGTGCTGGACTTTCAGGTATTGAAGCACCTTCGCTTGGAGGGGCATCTTCGGTTGGAGAATTACCTTCGGTTGATGAAGGACCTTCGGTTGAAGTAGTAGAGCTTGGCTCCCCCTGGACTTGTGAGCTAGGCTCCCCCTCGACAAGAGAACTTGGCTCCCCCTCGACTGAAGCATTGTTGGTTGGAGATTCATCAGTAGGCGATTCTCCTTCATGCATTCTTCTTGCAGCATCTTCGACAATCTGCTTCATATGATCTATTTTGTTGTCGGCTGCACCTGCTTCTGAGAGAGAAGCTTTTTCCGGTTCGTCAAAGAGATCCAGAAAATTCTCGTACATATTGGCGATTGAGACTGTGACTTGACCAGTTTGAGGAAAGATTTCCCTGGCAGTGTCATCTATGGCCTGTAGCTTCTTGACATAGCTATCGTCGAAGGTCACATAGTATGTCTCTTCAATCCTTCTTGATCGTTTGTTTAGGACCCTGTACGCCTTTGAAGTGAGTGAGTAACCCAGAAAGATTCCCTCGTCGGCTTTGACATCAAACTTGTTGCGGTGTTCTTTAGAGTTAAAGATGAAACACCTTGAGCCAAAAACGTGGAAAAATTTCACGTTGGGTTTTCTGTTATTTATTATCTCATATGGTGTGAGCGTAAATCGCTTATTGAGATAGGACCTGTTTTGTGTATAACAAGCAGCAGAAATAGCGTCAGCCCAAAAGTAAAGAGGTAAGGAAGCGAAACTTAACATAGTTCGGGCAGCTTCACACAGAGATCGGTTTCGTCTTTCGACGATCCCGTTCTGCTGTGGTGTGTAGGGAGCTGAGAAATTGTGGCTAATTCCCTTTTCTGCAAGAAACTCTTCAAACTCCCTGTTCTTGAATTCGAGACCATTGTCGCTCCTGATGTTGCGAACGACCTTCTTGTGCTGGACTTCAATTTGCTTGATAAACACTTTCAGCTTTTGAGTCGCTTCAGATTTGAGCTTTAGAAAGAACACCCATGTAAATCTAGAGAAGTCATCAACGACAACAAGAATGTACTTGCTACCACCGATGCTTTCAATAGATGAAGGACCACACAAATCGATATGAAGCAATTCGAGTGGTTCAACAACTTTTGTGTTAATTATGGATGGGTGACTTTGACGACTCTGCTTTCCCATTTCACATGCAGCACATAAATGCTCTCTGTCAAACTTGAGCAATGGAAGACCCCTAACATGACCTCCAGTGACAAGTCGGTTGATATCTTTGAAATTGAGATGAGAGAGTCTTCTGTGCCACAACCAGCTTTCGTCGGATTGAGCTTTTGATAGCAGACATATTGCTGGGTTTCCTTTGATGAGTTTCATGTTCAGCGGAAACATTTCACCCTTTCGCTCAGACTTCAGAATCACTTTCTTTGTCTTTTTCTCTATGATTTCAGAACCTTCATCATCGAATGAAACTTTGAGACCTGTACCTCCAACAAGCTGAGATACACTGATGAGGTTGTGTTGAAGTTCTTCCACATAGGCCACCTTCCTTATGGTAAAATCACCATTCGTTATCATCCCATATCCCTTTATGGTGCCGAAAGAGTTATTTCCAAACTTAACGTTGCCACCATTTGCAAGAGATCTGTATTCCCTGAGCTCCTCTTTCCTCCCTGTCATGTGACGCGAGCAGCCACTGTCGATGTACCATTCTTCGTCAAACTGCTCGTCACTTATAACCTGCAAAAATTAAGCAGATTTAGGAACCCAAAGTTTCTTGGGTCCATGTGAGGTTTTCATGGGAACGGGAATAGTTAGAGAGATGTCAACAAGATATGTTCTTTTAATTAGAGTTGTTTCATCTTTCTTTTTAATGGTGAATACTTTTATTTTGTTAAGAGTGGGTTGGTTTGCTTTGGGCTCTGGTTTGGATTCATCGACCTTTTGCTTTCCCTTCTGTTCAGCTGATGAATGAGATTTTTGAGGAAAAGCGGGATTAGCTTTAGAGCAAGATGGAGATGAATGAGTAGAAGTAGACGAATGAGAAGAATTAGAACGAGAGAATTTGGATGGGGAGGACTTCCTGGCTGATGACTCTAGGTGACCCTTTTGCTTTTGATCATTGGAGGGGCTGACCTTCGAGTCTTGTTGTCTTTTGACTTTAGAGCCGAACCTCTGCGTTCTGTTGGAGTTGTTCTTGGAACCGAACCTTTGGTTTCGGTTGAAATCCTCTTGTGAACCGAACCTTGACATTCGGTTGGTATCTTTTTGTGAACCGAACCTTGACTTTCGGTTGTTATCTTCTTGCGAACCGAACCTTTGGTTTCGGTTGTTGGAATTATCAGGCTTTCTTACGGGATTGTTTTCATACTTCAGATTCTTGTCTTTGTGTGAATAGTATGCATTCTGGGAGTGCCAGAATTGTTTCCTTTCAGAAAGGTTTTTCCTGTATCTTAGGTTCCTTTCTATCTTTTTATCCCTCATCTGTTTAGGTTGATGATGAACGTTCGCTTTTGCTTTTGATGTCACCGTGGCTGGTTCCTTTTGAACTTTAGGAATTTTTCTTTGAGCCGAGGGAGCAGAGGGAATATCTGAAGAAGATTCAGTTTGCCCTGAGGAAGTGGAAGGAGTATCTGATGAAGTTTCACTTCGAGCTGTTGGCGTTGAAGGAATGTCTTCTTTTGCTGAACGATCAACCTCTTGAGGAGTATATTTTGTACCACTTGTGCTTGGTTCACTGAAATTATCAGGCTTGTTCAAGGGTTCAGGTATGTATCTCCCTTTCTTCATCCAGGAGGTTCTTTCAGATAGGCCAACGGTTTCGTTTCCATTATCAATAGGAGCTTCCCAGAAGAACTCATCACAGCCATCAACATTGTCTTCGTTAACAATAGCCGTGAGTTCAGCTGTTTGATGTTCGGTTACTCCAGTCACTTTGTATACCTGATTCGGAGTGGTCCTGACCTTTTGATACACAACAGCTTTTTCTACTAATTTCGGGGACTTTTGTTGGGACAATCTAGCGAATTCCATAGAATTTTCAGAAATAAGATTTTTGTGGTTTTCAGTTTCGCTTTTAACAAATTCTGAGCAGTCAACCGTATCCTCTACAGAAATTTCACTCATGTTTTCGTCCTCGTTAAGCTCAGATGCATTTTCAACATCGATTTTATTTTCTGAGCTTACTTTGGCGTTTAGAGAGTCAAACTTTTGTATGGTTTCGGTTCTTAGTTTAAGTCTGTCATTTTCGTCCAAAAGATTTTTGAGCATGTCCTTATGGTCTTTGGATTTAATGAAGGACTCAATTTTGTTCAGTCCAATTTTATAAGTTGGGTTGACATCATCAGACGATATCACACTCTCACAATTGTAAGCTTCGGCATCGATTTCATCCTCCTTAAATTCTAGGAAGGGCAAAATCATACGATGGATCTTTTGGCCTATCTCACAGTCCAAGTGAAGTTGAGTAATATTGGAATATAAACGTTTAGCTATTAAACAAAAAACATTTCGTTGTTTTAACAATTTCAAATTGTCTCTCTGCAAATAAATGTTTTCGTCTTTGACTTTAATTAATTCCGACTCTTTTAACTCAATCCACATACGCCGCTCCTCACTCTTCGACGCCACCCTGCTTAATTGATCAGTCAGTTTAGAATTGGTGACTCGAGTTTGAGTTAAGCTACTATCTAAATGAGAAATTCTTGTATTTACGTTTTTTAGTTCTTTCTCATATGAGGATGATGGCACTTTAGATGAAATAAAAACAGATTGTACCTTCTTTATCAGTTCATCGAGCTCATTGAACTGTTGGCTGAGTGGTTTGGCCGTAAAGCACATATCCTCCTGCACCTTCGGTCCATTGCTTCCTCCATCGGTATTGTATCCCCTCATCTGAGATACGCCAGACACCATGAAGCATTTTCCACCACTGCTTTCCTCCTTAGCCATATAAGCCTTTCCATGAGTAGGCTTCCTCACTTCTTCGTCTTTTGAGTCAGTAGACCAAACTTCGGTGCTACCGAACTCATCGTCATTAACCGAACCCTGCACAATAAGAGCATTAATAGAAGGGTTAGCGGTAGACTTTTTCTTTCTCAACTCATCCAATCTCTTCTGCAACACGGCTTCCTCATCCTTTCCATCGTCCTTTTCATCCATCTTCTTAAGAACACAGTCCTTAGCATAGTGGTTCTTGCCACCACAGTAAAAACAGCTTACTCCGGAATCGCCATCTGCTTTCGGTTCCTTCTTGGACTCCTCAGCCTTCGGTTCATTGTTTGCTTTTTCAGAGCTATAACTCCCCTGCCAGTTTCGGTTTTTGTTGCTGGGGAATCTCTTCTTTATGAACCTCTTAGGATTGGATACCATCATGGCATAATCCTCAGTTGAGAGGTCATATTCTTCCAAGTTGAGCTCTTCGTCCTCCATCGCAGCTTTACTTTTAGATAGGAGGGCCAACGAACCAAGACTGGAGACAACATTCTTCTCTTGAACCACAATCTTCTCTTGGGACTTTAGAATACCCACCAGTTTCGCCAAGGAGTATGATTTAAACTGTTCATGGGCTTTGACTGTGGAAACAACTGCTCTCCATTCAGATCTCAGTCCGTTCAAGAAAGTAACCTTTTGTTCGATGAGCTTCCTTTCAATGTCGTGTTTGATCATCTTGCTGAGAAGATGATTGAAGCGATCAAACGTTTGGGTCACTGTTTCTTCGGCCCCTTGCCTGAATTCACCAAACTCAGATAGAAGCAAGGTTTGGATGGAATGTTCAAGATCTTCGTCTGTTGAATACAGTTCGCGAAGTCTATCCCACACTTCCTTCGCCGTAGTGCATGAGCTGACCAGTCTGAATGTGTCGGACTGAAGGGCGAATCTGATCAACCTTAGTGCCTTAATATTGCACTGGAATTTGTCTTTTTCATCTTGTGCAATATTCGTCACATCCTTAAGCAGATCGTTGTACTCCTTTTGCATCTTAATAACTCTGGATGTCGCAGAATGAGAAAACGGTCCGTTGATGATGGATTCCCATATGAGAAAACCATTGTCCTCCGATCCAATCACGTAATCTTCAAAATGATGTGCCCATACTTCATAGTCATGGGTGTATAAGATTGGAATCTTTGTCGTCGAACCAATGCTGTTGGAAATATTAATAGGGTTTGATTGCGTCGCGTCCATTATGATCGTAATAACCTGTTCAAAGATCAGACTTGTAATAAAGCAGATTAGGGCAAAACAATAAATACTAAGATACGTCAATTAAGACGACGGCTCAATAAATATCGATGATTGCGGAAAAACCCTAATGGAAATCTTTTTCACAGAAAAGATGTGTATCGATTACACAGCCTCCTGCTCTGATACCAATTGATGGGATTAAAACAGCTTTTAATCTATGAAGATCGATTAGATCTTAAACAAGTATATGAATAAGAAACAGCAAGAACACAATAATAATAGCAAACCAGAAAGCAATATTAAGAACAAAACAGCTTGAATCAATCGTGTTGAATGATTAAATAAAATCCTTAGAAGAGCTCGATTAAGAACATCAACTGTAAAGGATTGGAAGATTACAAGAAAGCAATATCGTAGAACTCTGGAATGTAAAAACTGAAATCTTGAGTCTTAACCTAATATGCATGCAAGCATTAACTTATATACTATACATAAAAGGCTCTCGGTTGGACAGGCCCAAACCGGAGAATACAAGGCTAATCTACGAGCCCAAAAGACGCAACATAAAATAGAACTTCAGCCCAACACTAACCCGATCCTTCGGTTGGTTTCGGTTCAGAAAAATGTTGGAAAACCGAACCCAAACCTTCTGGAGGTTTCGGTTTTGGAAAATTTTAAGAAACCAAGGAGTTTAGATATACAATTTTGGAAAAACTTTTTACACAAAGAAAAACAAAATTATACAGGAAATATACAACACAGAAAAACTACCTTTGAAGTAATGAGCGAGTCAGATGGTTGAACCGAACCCGAACGTTCGGTTGATTTCGCTTCTTACGTTTGAGGTTGAGAGGTAGTGTGAGGTACTGACTCTGATTCCATCATACCTAGCCCTTGCAATATTTTATTGAATGATGCTTCAGGAAGAGCTTTGGTAAAGACGTCAGCCAGTTGATCAGTGGTTCTTACGAAGTGAACTTCGACATTTCCATCTTCCACATGATCTTTGATGAAGTGATACCTCAGTGCTATGTGTTTGGTTTTAGAATGTTGCACTGGGTTATGACAGATCCTAATTGCACTTTCAGAGTCACAATATAGTGGGATCTTCTTCATATTGAGTCCATAGTCTCGAAGTTGACTCTGGATCCAAATCACTTGGGATGTGCAGGATGCAACGGCAATGTATTCCGCTTCGGCAGTAGACAGCGACACACACGTTTGTTTCTTGGATTGCCAGCTGACCAACTTCCCATCAAGAAATTGACATCCACCAGTTGTGCTTTTACGGTTGAGTCCACATCCTCCAAGGTCAGCATCAGAATAGGCTTGAACGAAGAAGCCTGAATTGGATGGATACCATAGACCTAAAGAGGTGGTTCGCTTGAGATAGCGTAGGATGTTCTTCACTGCCAGCATGTGAGGTTCGCGTGGGTTAGCCTGAAATTGAGCACAATAACACACTGAAAACATGATATCAGGCCTACTAGCAGTTAGATACATCAGTGAGCGTATCATTTGACGATAGAGCGTGATATCGACAGCCGGTTTGTCTAGAGATGGGGTAAGCTTGGTGCCGAATGCCATTGGGACTTTGACTTTTGAGTCGCCCATCATTCCAAACTTCGCTAGGAGAGTCTTCGTGTAAGCTTCCTGATTGATAAAGATGCCTTCGGGTCCCTGTCTTATGTTTAAACCAAGGAAAAAGTTAATAGGACCCATTGAGCTCATTTCAAACTTAGTCTCCATCAACTTTCTGAATTCAGCTGTTAAGCTGGGATTCGTGGAGCCAAAGATGATGTCATCGACATAAATTTGAACTATCATAAGGTGGTTACCTTCCTTTTTGCGAAAGAAGGTTGGGTCAACCGAACCTTGTTTGAATTTAGACATCTTTAAAAATTTTGTAAGCGTTTCATACCAGGCTCTCGGAGCTTGTTTGAGGCCGTACACAGCTTTATCCAGAATATAGCAATGATTTGGATATTTTTCGTTCACGAAACCAGGAGGTTGCTCCACATACACAGTTTCTTCGAGTTCGCCATCGAGAAATGCACACTTGACGTCCATTTGGAAAACCTCAAAGTTTTTGTGAGCAGCATAGGCCAGAAATATTCTAACAGATTCTAGCCTAGCTACTGGAGGGAACGTCTCTTCGTAATCAATTCCTTCCTCCTGACAGTATCCTTTGACCACCAGACGAGCCTTGTTCCTTATGACATTACCTTCCTTGTCCATTTTGTTCCTAAAAACCAATTTAAGACCAACAACCGAAGCATCTGGAGGAGTTGGAATGAGGCGCCAGACTTTGTTCCTTTCAAACTCGTTCAGTTCGTCTTGCATTGCTTGAACCCAATCAGAGTGATCGAGGACAGTGTTCATTGTCTTCGGTTCTACTTTTGAAACGAATGAGTTAAACATACAAAACTCAACCTTTGAAAATAAGGATGTCTGTTTTGCCTTCAGTTGAGATCGGGTTAGAACCTTTTCAGATACATCACCAACTACTTGAGAGATAGGATGATCTCTGGTCCATTTGGTAAGAGGAGGGTAATTCGGATCGAAGGTTGGATCTAGTTCAGCGTTGATCATCTCTTCTGGCTCAGATTGGCTATCGAAATCAAGCGTCATATCATCATGCTCCCCCTCAATTGATGAGTCTTGAGAAACATGAGGTTCAGGGGTTTCTTGTGGTGCTGGACTTTCAGGCGTTGAAGCACCTTCGTTTGGAGGAGTATCTTCGGTTGGAGAGGCACCTTCGGTTGAAGTTGTAGAGCTAGGCTCCCCCTGGACTTGTGAGCTTGGCTCCCCCTCTACATGAGAATTTGGCTCCCCCTCGAATGAAGCATTGTTGGATGGAGATTCATCAGTGGGCGATTCTCCTTCATGCATTCTTCTTGCAGCATCTTCGACAATTTGCTTCATATGATCGACTTTGTTGTCAGCTGCACCCGCTTCTGAGAGAGAAGCTTTTTTCGGTTCGTCAAAGAGTTCCAGAAAATTCTCGTATAAATTGGCGATTGAGACTGTGACTTGGCCAGTTTGAGGAAAGATTTCCCCGGCAGTGTCATCTGTGGCCTGTAGCTTCTTGACATAGCTATCGTCGAAGGTCACATAGTATGTCTCTTCAATCCTTCTTGAACGTTTGTTTAGGACCCTGTATGCCTTGGATGTGATTGAGTAACCCAGAAAGATTCCCTCGTCGGCTTTGACATCAAACTTGTTGCGGTGTTCTTTAGAATTAAAGATGAAACACCTTGAGCCAAACACATGGAAAAATTTCACATTGGGCTTTCTGTTGTTTATTATCTCATATGGTGTGAGCGTGAATCGCTTATTGAGATAGGACCTTTTCTGTGTATAACAAGCAGCAGAAATAGCGTCAGCCCAAAAATAAAGAGGTAAGGAAGCGAAACTTAGCATAGTTCGGGCAGCTTCACACAAAGACCGATTTCGCCTTTCGACTATTCCGTTCTGTTGTGTTTTGTAGGGAGCTGAGAAATTGTGACTAATTCCCTTTTCTGCAAGAAACTCTTCAAACTCCCTGTTCTTGAATTCGAGACCATTGTCGCTCCTGATGTTGCGAACGACCTTCTTGAGCTGAACTTCAATTTGCTTGATAAACACTTTCAGCTTTTGAGTCGCTTCAGATTTGAGCTTTAGAAAGAACACCCAAGTAAATCGTGAAAAGTCATCAACGATAACAAGAATATACTTGCTACCACCGATGCTTTCGATAGATGAAGGACCACACAAATCGATATGAAGCAATTCGAGTGGTTCAACAACTTTTGTGTTGATTACGGATGGGTGACTTTGACGACTCTGCTTTCCCATTTCGCATGCAGCACACAAATGCTCTCTGTCGAACTTGAACAATGGAAGACCCCTAACATGACCTCCAGTGACAAGTCGGTTGATATCTTTGAAATTGAGATGAGAGAGTCTTCGGTGCCACAACCAGCTTTCGTCGGATTGAGCTTTTGATAGCAGGCATATGGCTGGGTTTCCTTTGATGGGTTTCATGTTTAGAGGAAACATTTGACCCTTTCGCTCTGACTTCAGAATCACTTTCTTTGTCTTTTTCTCTATGATTTCAGAACCTTCATCATCGAACGAAACTTTGAGACCTGTACCTCCAACAAGCTGAGATACACTGATGAGGTTGTGTTGGAGTCCTTCCACATAAGCCACCTTTCTTATAGTGAAGTCTCCATTTGTTATCATTCCATATCCCTTTATGGTGCCGAAGGAGTTATTTCCAAACTTAACGTTGCCACCATTTGCAAGAGATCTGTATTCCCTGAGCTCCTCTTTCCTCCCTGTCATGTGACGCGAGCAGCCACTGTCGATGTACCATTCTTCGTCAAACTGCTCGTCACTTATAACCTGCAAAAATTAAGCAGATTTAGGAACCCAAAGTTTCTTGGGTCCATGTGAGCTTTTCATGGAAACGGGAATAGTAAGAGAGACGTCAACTAGATATGTTCGTTTTATTAGAGTTGTTTCATCTTTCTTTTTAATGGTAAAGACTTTTATTTTGTTAGGATTGGATGTGTTCGTTTTGGACTCTGGTTTGGATTCATTGACCTTCTGTTTTCCCTTCTGTTCAGCTGATGAATGAGGTTTTTGAGAACAAGCGGGATTAGCTTTAGAGCAAGATGGAGATGAATTGGTGGAATTAGAAGAACGAGATGAATTAGAAAGAGAGGATTTGGATGGGGAGGACTTCATGACTGATGACTCTAGGTGACCCTTTTGCTTTTGATCATTGGAGGGGCTGACCTTCGAGTCTTGTTCTCTTTTGACTTCAGAACCGAACCTCTGTGTTCGGTTGGAGTTGTTCTTGGAACCGAACCTTTGGTTTCGGTTGAAATCCTTTTCAGAACCGAACCTTTGCCTTCGGTTGGTATCTTCTTGTGAACCGAACCTTGGCTTTCGGTTGATGTTTTCTTGTGAACCGAACCTTGGCTTTCGGTTGTTGGAACTTTCAGGCTTTCTTACAGGATTGTTTTCATACTTCAAATTCTTGTCTTTGTGTGAATAGTATGCATTCTGGGAGTGCCATAATTGTTTCCTTTCAGAAAGGTTTTTCCTGTATCTTTGGTTCCTTTCTATCTTCTTATCCCTCATCTGCTTAGGTTGATGATGAACGTTTGCTTTCGTTTTTGTTGTCTCATTGGCTGGTTCCTTTTGAACTTCAGGAGTTTTACTTTGAGCCGAGGGAGCAGAGGGAATATCCGAAGAAGATTCAGTTTGCACTGAGGGAGTAGAAGGAATGTCAGAAGAGGTTTCACTTTGAGCTGAGGAAGTGGAAGGAATGTCTTCTTTTGCTGTTCTCCCATCCTCCTGAGGAATATCTTTCGTACCACTGGTGCTTGGCTCACGGAAGTTATCGGGCTTATTCAATGGTTTAGGTATGTATCTCCCTTTTCGCATCCAGGAGGTTCTTTCAGATGCATTTTCAACATCGATTTTGTTTTCTGAGCTTACGTTGGCGTTTAGAGAGTCAAATTTTTGCATGGTTTCGGTTCTCAGTTTAAGTCTGTCATTTTCGTCCAAAAGATTTTTGAGCATGTCCTTGTGGTCTTTGGATTTAATGAAGGACTCAATTTTGTCCAGTCCATACATGTAGGTCGGATTGACATCATCAGACGATATCACACTCTCACAATTGTAGGCTTCGACATCGATTTCATCCTCCTTAAATTCTAGGAAGGGCAAAATCATGCGATGGATCTTTTGACCTATCTTACAATCCAAGTGAAGTTGAGTAATATTGGAATATAAACGTTTAGCTATTAAACAAAAAACATTTCGTTGTTTTAACAATTTCAAATTGTCTCTCTGCAAATAAATGTTTTCGTCTTTAACTTTAACTAATTCCGACTCTTTTAACTCAATCCACATTCGCCGCTCCTCACTCTTCGACGCCACCCTGCTTAATTGATCAATCAGGTTAGAATTGGTGACTCGAGTTTGAGTTAAGCTACTATCTAAATGAGAAATTCTTGTATTAACATTTTTTAGATCTTTCTCATATGAGGATGGTGGTACTTTAGATGAAATAAAAACAGATTGTACCTTCTTTATCAGTTCATCGAGCTCATTGAACTGCTGGCTGAGTGGTTTGGCCGTAAAGCACATATCCTCCTGTACCTTCGGTCCATCGCTTCCTCCATCGGTATTGTATCCCCTCATTTGAGATACGTCAGTCACCATGAATCATTTTCCACCACTGCTTTCCTCCTTAGCCACATAAGCCTTTCCATGAGTAGGCTTCCTCACTTCTTCGTCTTCTGAGTCAGTAGACCAAACTTCTGTGCTACCGAACTCATCGTCATTAACCGAACCCTGCACAATAAGAGCATTAATAGAAGGGTTAGCGGTAGACTTCTTCTTTCTCAACTTATCCAATCTCTTCTGCAGCACGGCTTCCTCATCATTTCCATCGTCCTTTTCAGCCATCTTCTTAAGAACACAGTCTTTAGCATAGTGGTTCTTGCCACCACAGTAGAAACAGCTTACTCCGGAATCGCCATCTGCCTTCGGTTCCTTCTTGAGCTCCTCAGTCTTCGGTTCATTGTTCACCTTTTCAGAGCTGTAACTCCCCTGCCAGTTTCGGTTTTTGTTGCTGGGGAATCTCTTCTTTATGAACCTTTTAGGATTGGACACCATCATGGCATAATCCTCAGACGTGAGGTCATATTCCTCCAAGTTGAGCTCTTCATCCTCCATCACAGCTTTACTTTTAGATAGGAGGGCCAACGAACCAAGACTAGAGACAACGTTCTTCTCTTGAACCACAATCTTCTCTTGGGACTTTAGAATACCCACCAGTTTCGCCAAAGAGTATGATTTAAACTGCTCATGGGCTTTGACTGTGGAAACCACTGCTCTCCATTCAGATCTCAGTCCGTTCAAGAAAGTAACCTTCTGTTCGATGAGCTTCCTTTCAATGTCGTGTTTGATCATCTTGCTGAGAAGATGATTGAAGCGATCAAACGTCTGGGTCACCGTTTCTTCGGCCCCTTGCCTGAATTCTCCAAACTCAGATAGAAGCAAGGTTTGGATAGAATGTTCAAGATCTTCGTCTGTGGAATCCAGTTCACGAAGTCTATCCCATACTGCCTTCGCCGTAGTACATGAGCTGACCAGTCTGAATGTGTCTGACTGAAGGGCGAATCTGATCAACCTTAACGCCTTAATATTACACTGGAATTTATCTTTCTCGTCTTGTGCAATATCCTTCACGTCCTTAAGCAGATCGTTGTACTCTTTTTGCGTCTTAATGATTCTGGATGTCGCAGAATGAGAAAACGGTCCATTGATGATGGCTTCCCAGATGAGATAACCATTGTCCTCCGATCCAATCACGTAATCTTCAAAATGATGCGCCCATACTTCATAGTCATGGGTGTATAAGATTGGAATCTTTGTCGTCAAACCGATGCTGTTGGAAATATTAATAGGATTTGATTGCGTTGCGTCCATTATGATCGTAAAAACCTGTTCAAAGATCAAACTTGTAATAAAACAACTTTTAATAAAGTAGATTAGGGCAAAACAATAAATATTAAGATACGTCAATTAAGATGACGGCTCAATAAATATCGATGATTGCGGAAAACCCTAATGGAAATCTTTTTCACAGAAAAGATGTGTATCGATTACACAGCCTCCTGCTCTGATACCAATTGATGGGATTAAAACAACTTTTAATCTATGAAGATCGATTAGATCTTGAACAAGTATATGAATATAAAACAACAAGAACGCAATAATAAGAACAAAACAGCTTGAATCAAACGTGTCGAATGATTAAATAAAATCCTCAGAAGAGCTCGATTAAGAACATCAACTGTAGAGGATTAGAAGATTACAAGAACGATTAAAGAAAATATTGTACTCTGTATGAATCGCTATTACGATAATCTCAACAATCTTAATCTTAACCTAATATGCATGCAAGCATTTAACTTATATACAATACATAAAAGGCTCTCGGTTGGACAGGCCCAAACCGGAGAATACAAGGCTAAACTAACGAGCCCAAAAGACGCAACATCAAAACTATCTTCAGCCTAACAATATGCTATCACCTTTTCTCTTTGGGTCAAAACATAACCCAATCCAACCCCAGACGCATCGCTATAAACAACGAAGTCTTCAACTCCATCGGGTAAAGAAAGTATTGGTGCCTCGCATAGCTTCTTCTTTAGCTTCTCGAATGCTTCTTTATGCTTATCACTCCAAGCATAAGTAGCTCCTTTGTGGGTCAAAGCTGTCAATGGACTAGCGATCGAAGAAAAGCCTTGCATAAACCTTCGGTAATATCCGGCTAATCCCAAAAAGCTTCGGATCTCCGTAGGACTTTTCGGTTGTTCCCACTTCATTACAGCTTCAATCTTTGCTGGATAAACCATTATCCCTTCTTGGTTGACCACGTGACCCAAGAATTGGACTTCACCAATCCAAAAATCACATTTGGAGAACTTAGCATACAACTTCTCCTTCTTCAAGACTTCTAACACTTCTCGCACGTGTCTGCCATGCTCCTCTTGGCATTTCGAATAAATCAGAATGTCATCTATGAACACTATCACATATTTATCTAGGAAAGGATTACAAACCCTATTCATTAAATCCATGAATGCTGCCGGAGCATGGGTTAGTCCAAACGACATAACCAAGAACTCGTAGTGTCCATATCTAGTTCTGAATGCAGTTTTCTCGATATGTTGCTCTCTTACTTTTAGCAGATGATATCCTGACCTAAGATCGATCTTCGAGAAATAGCTCGAACCTTGCAATTGATCAAACAGGTCATCAATTCTTGGCAACGAATATCTATTCTTTATTGTTTCCTTGTTCAGCTCTCTGTAATCGATGCACATTCTCATACTTCCATCTTTCTTCTTTACGAATAACACCGGAGCTCCCCAGGGCGATGAACTAGGTCTAATGAAACCTTTGTCCAATAACTCCTGAAGTTGCATCATCAACTCCTTCATCTCCGTCGGTGCTAATCGATAAGGTGCTTTTGCAATTGGCGTTGTTTCGGGTAACAAGTCAATACGAAATTCCACTTGTCGATCAGGCAGTAATCCGGGAAGATCTTCGGGAAATACTTCCAGATAATCACACACAACGGGAATATTCTGCATCACCTTCTTTTCCTTCTTAGCATCGATCACGAATGCTAAGTATGATGTACACCCCTTGGTCAAACATTTTCTAGCTTTCATTAGAGAAATGATTCCAGAATTTACTCTGCGTTTATCTCCATACACCATAAACGATTCCTTCCCAGGCGGGTTTACTTTAACTATCTTCTTCTTGCATAAAATTTCGGCATCATTGGCGCTAAGCCAATCCATTCCCAAAACGATGTCGAAACCGTTAAGTTCTATAGGCAATAATTCCTCGTGGAACTTATTCCCATTCAGATCAATTAATATGTTTTTCATACGATGGCTAACAGGTACAAACTTGCCACTAGCAACTTCGACTAATAAGGCATTATCTAGTTTAACAACAGGCAAAGCTAGTTTTCTACCAAATTCATGCGATATAAAGGAGTAATTGGCTCCAGAATCAAATAAAATTTGGGCAGGCAATGTGTTTACGAGAAAGGTACCTGAAGCGACATCAGCTTCATCTTTAGCAGCTTCCAGTGTCATCTGGAATGCTCTCGCCTTTGGCTTTGGCGGAATGTTGGGTCTAGCTGCCTCCTTCTTCTTTGGGCAGTCCCTCGACATGTGTCCCTCCTCACCACAACTATAGCAAACCTTCTTAGAGAGGGTACATTCATTGGCATAGTGCCCTGGCTTTCCACATTTGTAGCATGTGGCCACTACCTCACATTTTCCATGATGCTTCTTCTTACATTTGTCGCACCATTTCGCTTCGCCTCCACCTCCCCTCGAACCAGACTTCAAGAACTTGTTTTTCTTATTGGACCCTGAAGTTCCATCGAACTTCCTCTTTTCACCAACATCTATCCTTTCCAGACCCTTTTCCTTCTGCTGGGCCTCCACATTCTTAGCTGCACGAACAACTGTTTTCCGAGTAGTTGCCATCTTGACTGTCGGACCAAAGTCGGCAGGCAGTCCATTAGCAAACCTCTTAATCTTGGAGAGTTCCGTTGGCACTAGGTACGGAAATAACTTCATTTTCTCAGTGAATGCAGTAGCATAGTCGTCTATGCTCATTTTCCCCTTCTTCAAGTTTTGGAACTCATTGTTCAGATCAATCAGATCTATCTCTGAACAATACTGCACCCTCAGTTGTTCCAAGAACTCCTCCCATGACATTTTCAGGGCTTCTCCTTGTGGCATAGTATCTGCCAACAACTTCCACCAACTCAATACTCCAGTCTTCAGTTGTCTAACTGCAAAGACAGTCTTCTGTTTGTTGCTACAGTCGCAACTTTCAAATACCATCTCCATTTCGGAGATCCAATCCATTATCTCAATAGGCCTTGGGCTTCCAGAAAGACTTGGCGGCTTGGCGCCCAAGAAGTTCTTGTACATTCGCCCATCCTTGTTGTTTCTCCTTTCCGGATCGTTCCTTCGTTCTCCTTGAGTCCCAACTTGACTCATAATGCGACTATTTTTCCCTTCCTCCGATTGCTCGGGAATCAATTCGGGTTCCTCAATAGGTACGATAGGTTCGTCCCTATTATCATGCAACATCTGTCGCATCTCATCCCTTTGTTCGGCTAACATAGCCCGAATCATGGCTTGCACCCCAGGCATTGTTATTGGTTCTAGTGCTGCTGCTACAACAGGTATTTGCTCAATCACTGGCGGTTGATTCCTGTTTTCATCCGCGTTTCCAACGCCACTCCTTGTTCTCACCATTTTTGATCTACACACCGAATAAGGTGAAATTTAGATCTTCATTCACAATAGATTTCAAATCATCCTTATTACTCCGAAATGTTTACATGCTAGTTCTAATACCGTAGGCATACGCTTAGAATCCTACACACATAAGGTTTCCAGATCCGGTCAGCAACAGACCGTAGATCCGAACAATTAATATCATATATGGCAACATATAACATTTAGCACATAAAAGCATTTTAGGCAACTTTCCTAAAATAAACTAGTGCTCGTGTCTAAAATCCAACAGACACACACCTCACAATCTCCACTTAGCATCCTAAGTTTAAGTCTAAAAATCCTACAAATTCCTAGTTCGCTTAAACTAATGCTTTGATACCAACTGTGACATCCCCAAAATCTTGGCCATAATAGACCGATTTTCATTTATGCTTTTTAAAATAATTTCAGAGTAAATCCTTTTGATTTAAAAGTGTTGCGGAATTTGTTCCCAAAACAAAACATGATAAAATAATATTTATCAAAGCATTTCATCAAGAGATGTATTTTCATTATATAATCAAAACTCGGGATGTCATGTTCCGATACAGACCATAAAGCATAAACGATATCATTACAAGTCATTCAACAAATATATACATATACAGACTTGTAAACAAAACAACTCGATGATTCATCCATCTTACGCCCTTGCGCCACTTCCTGTAATATAAATAAAACTGAGTGGGTCAGGCTTGGGAGCCTGGTGAGCATATAGGGTTTTCAACCCACAATAAATAAATTATATTTAATTTCACCAACCAATCACTATCCCGATTACCCATTCCCGTTATCCTCACTTTACGTCCCTAAAACAACATCTATCTCAAGGGACCTAATCTAGGATTTTCATCGAGACGGACATTACTGCTAAGGGGTTTCCTCAACAATAGATAACCTAAAGGCAACCATGAGGGGGATAAAGTACACCGGTGAACACATCGTTCACAACACCTACAGGTTATGAACCTGCTAGCGTTCCACTGGACTGTCTAGAAAGAGTTCGTGGTCGTTATCCATACTCCGCTGAATAACTAGATCAACAACAACAACATCGAGGCCTCTCATATGTTTATTTCACACCAACTATCTACCCATGTTCTACCCAACATAATAGTAGATAAAAATATATATTTTTATACATAGTTTAAAAACCTGTATAGCATTTTCATTCAATATATATTCCACATAACAGACGAGGCACACCCACATAACACGTATTTCATAGAAAGCAATTCAGATCTATGAGATGGAAGAGAATGAATATACATTCACACACATAACAACAAAATTATACACATAACACGTATTTCGTATAAAATACTTCATAATCATGCGTTAGAAGAAAGTAACTACGCACTCACACATATAAACAACAATATACTTAATACACTCGAACCATACTTGTATTATTATCGTGTTTATGAAAGGTAGTATACACTCACTTGATCAGAAGATGATCGGACAGCACTACGGCTTGCAGAAGTACTAATCCTCAGCAGATCTGGAAGATCTTCACAAAAATCGAACTTCTCGCGGGCAGAGCTTTGGCTCGGGAACCGCACTTCTCGGGATCTTCGGGATCTCGGGACTTGCTTCGGGGCTCGAGAATATTACCGGGGCTTCGGGGTACTTCTGGCACGCAAATCGATGCAAAACGGGAGAGAGAAGAGAGAGAAATAGCAATTGAGTCGGCTGCCTTCGGATCCTATTTATAGGAGGCTGGAGCCTCGGAGTATGCGGGGCGTACTGGTCCGAAAGCTTCACTGCTTACGTATCCGAAGAACTTGAGTGCGAGGCGTGTCATGCTTCGCTGTACGCGGGGCGTACGCTAGTAGGCTGGGCGTACTTCGGATGAGTCCGATGACTCCTCTTCGGATAATGTCGGATTTAATAATTAAATTTAATTATTAATTATTTAATAAACTTCGAAAATTCATATCTTCTTCATACGAACTCCGTTTTCGACGTTCTTTATATCCACGCGAAGGTGAGACTACGCTCTACAACTTTCGTTTAGACTCCGTCGGCTAATTTTAACCTTATTTTTATTATTTATTTTTAATAGGCCGGGACAGAAAAACTTCGTTATAAATTCATAACTTCTTCGTTTGACGTCCGTTCTCGCCTAACTTTTTATCGCTTCGATATCAACAACGAGACCTTCGATCCTCGTTTAGATTGCTTCGGCTAAAAACCGCTCGATCTCAAATCGAGTATTTCAGGCTGCATACCGCTAAGTCGAAACTTTAGAAAATCGTAACTTCCTCATACGAAGTCAGATTTGGGCGTTCTTTATATATTCAGAAACCCTGTTTCCACTACTACAACATTATCCAAAGATATCAAGTTTATTTTACACTTTAATTTTGACGCTTATTTTTATTCTTAATTAATCAAACCACATAATTAAGCAGTTAAGCACAAAACACATAATACTCAAATAATACACTTCTATTATTTCAAAACGGGTTACAAAGGTTAACCTAGACTATCATATCAACATTAATGACAAGCCCAGAAACACAGGCGTTACAGCTACCCCCATGGTCTATCTTTTCAATGTTGAGGGCCAAATCGCGGTCTTACATACAAGTGTCATGGGCTACCCCCATGGTCTTCCCTTGAAATGCCGAGGGCCAAATCTCGGTCTTACATACAAGTGTTAGGGACAAATTCTGGTCTTTATGCAATTTCCAGAGGCCAGATCCTGGTCTTTCATGCAAGCATCACAGAGACAACTAGCATTCCACATAACAAATAATGGGCCGACATTGGTGCCTTCGACCCATGGATATAGTGAGAAAACTCATCTCACAGATAGATAAGCAAACTGAATAGCACTCCGCTCCGAGATTAACTCTACCAGTCACCTTAATAAATTCAATGACGTAATCACAGCATATAGGTCAAAATACCTAAAACACCCCTAGGTTAAACCTAAGAAAAATCCAGGTCAAAGTCAACTGATTCAACCGAGTTAAATCAATAAGTACTATAGCATACTCCTTACATATGTGGGGCGTACTGCATGGTTGACCAAGGATCGGGGAGTTGACCACGTACGTGTAGCGTACCACTTGGTACACCCAGCATACGCGCTTTCTCACCACCTTACCTATTAAGTGCTTAATCCTTAAGCATTTACGTTTAATATCTTGATCTAGGCACCAAAAGATGTCCTTAACCATAAAGTTTCCAACTTTATGGTTTAGCATGGCTATTAAGACCTTAGCTCCAAAAACCCTAGCTTCTTTACCCATTAAGACACTCTAGCTCATTCATGGAGAGAAACTAATGCCCCAAAACACATTTATATGACTTAGCACCCCTAAAACCTCTAAAAGGAAAACTCAAAACGTCTTGGAGTATCTCATACTCACAAAGACCAAATTTGGGACAAAAAAGTGATAAGTTTGAGCTAAAACTAAATCCATAAGAAACATACACCAAGATTGAAGCTTTTTACTGTTGGATTAGGTGTCTAAGCCGATAACTATTTTTGGTATGTACTTGATTTGATTATGAACATGGTCCTTTTGGGTTTCCTTCACTCATGCAACTTGATAGGATGACAAAAGGAGAGAGAGTAGGATTCATTATATGAATAATAAATTGGTACTCAAAATGGTTTTGTTAATATATTACAAGATTAATATATTATTTGGAAATCATATTATTTAATTAGTATTGATCAGAAATTAATTTGAAATTAATTTAGTGGCCAAAAGAGACTGATTAAATAATTGGGGGGGGGGGGGGGGGGGACTGTTATGCAAATCATTGATAGTTGCATAATTAGGTTGATTGACTCCATAGAGTGGAGTGGACGAAATTTATGGGGAAGCCCATAAGATTTCGTCCATGGGCTCTAAAGAAGGAGTTCATGGGCTGCTTGTGGCCTAAGTTAGGTATTAGGGTTTCCAACTGAAAACCCTAGCAGCCACAACTATATAAAAGACCCCATACAAGGGGGTTTTCGACCTGAGCATTCAAGATAGAAATTCTAGCCGAAATCCTTTTCTCCTAAGTCATTCTCCTTGCATTAGGTGTTTGTGACTCCATTGGAGGTGCAACACTTGGGGCACTCGGCTTTCAGAAGAAAAGATCAAGAAGGATTAAAATTGATATTGCTACATAACAAGAGAGGTAAAGATTCTAAACCTAATCATATGTGACTTTCGATATATGTATGCTAGTCATAGGGTTATTGCTTTGGTATTTATAGTTGTATGTTCAAATTACAAAAACCTAAATCCAAAGCAATTAGGGTTTCATGTACACCATAGGAATGATGTTATGCTCAAATCCCATCAGTGGTATCAGAGTCGAGGTCATTTTTCTATTGAACAGATGCAAAAGCGAACTGCCAAAGGATCAAAAAGTCGAAATCTTTGTTGTCTAACAGGTCTACTTGATGAGTCCATGTATGGACTCGACGAGTTACTTGAAGTCGACGAGTTCAAGGTTCTATTGCCATGATTTTCGATTTTTTGACCAGTTTTTTATTATGATGATTACCAAAACTCGTTTTTCTTGCTTAAATTCGATTTTTATGATTGGTATGAGATATCCTTATCAAAATTGGTGTATTTGGTTAAATATGAATAATATAGGATTATTTTGATTCAAATATTTAACCTAGTAATTTTGAAAAACTTTTAAATTACACCCTTTAGGTTTTATAGTTTAAATTTGAAATTAAAAGTTATACTTTTTGAAATTTAAATAGTTAAACCCTAATATTTTTTGAAAAAGTTTCCTCAAGTTTTGGAATTTATAATTTAATTAAAAGGTATTAATTTTGAAATATTAAATTCTAAAACCCTAGTTTTTTGAAAAGTTCAAATTACACCCTTATGGATTTTATTAAATTAATTTAGAGTTTAATTAAAAGATAGTATTAATAAATCTATAATTATATGGTTTAATTTTAATTAAATTAAAGGTCTAATTTATTTATAGATTAAACCACTTAGTATTTTAAATGTATAAAATACACCCTTATACTATATAAAATTAAAAAGTTTAATATATTATATGTATAAGTAGAAGGTCAGTCTTACCGTTAGTAGGCCTCATTCACGAAGTTGGTCTATAAGGGGTGTTTAAGAAAGCGGCTTGTAAAATGACCGTCATTGGGTATCCACTCTTACCCACCGCACCCTTTACTAGTGGAGGGTCGTTAGCCGAACAGGTATGATAGGACACAAACTATCATTAATAAGTATAATGAAATACGAAGTAACTAAATGCTTTTATAAATTCCCAAATCTTAGTTACTTTAGGAAAAGTGTGAATTTGGTGCTAATCCATGAAATTACACATTGCACCTTGTTGGTCGTTAGTGGAGCGTGTGTGGTTAATCGGCACACTAATATGGGACTAATGAAGGCTATCAATGGGTAGCTCGTAGATTATCATAGATCAATGGAGCGTATGTGGTTAATCGGCACATTGATTAGGTGATAAATATCTTCGAGAGTACCAAGCTAATTTACATGGTTATTCACATGTTGTTTATGATCCTCGACAACCCAGTCAAAAACTTGAAGGGCATAATCGATATTAAACATAGCATTGAAAAGTTCAATGAATCTCAAAAGATCTAGTAATTTTAATTCATTTAAAACCTAATATTCATTTTCGTTTTTCATGGTGGAAATTGCCAAATTGGTAAATCGTCATTTACCTACCTTCAAATATTTTGCAACTGGATTACAACATCCCTCTTCTGAGTTGTAGAATATTGTGTTGGGTCCTACCCTTGATATTTCATTTGGGTGTTATATTAAGGATGGAATCAATTAACTTGAATTTCTCCCTTTTTGTAGATGTCAAATTCTAACAACTATGGTCTTCTCGAATCCTTGAGAGAAGGCTTTCGACATGAAGATGATGTTCCACGATTGGATCATGAAATGGAAATCATTCTTCACTTCCTCCACCTTCGCCAATAGTTCTCAATGACCCACATGTTTGAAGACTTGAAAAGTTCAAGGTCACTCAAGACCTATTGGTAAGTAAACACGAAGATGGAAAGTCTATATGTGCTCACGTCTTAGGGATGAAGTTGCATATTCACAAGTTGGGAATGTTTGGTGTTTATGTCTCAAGGAAGCTGGCTATTGACTTGGTTCTTCAATCACTTCCTGACTCATATAATGAGTTCATAAAAGATTACTATATGAAAGACCACGACATGACCATTATCGATCTATTCTATTTGCTAATTGCTACTGAATCAGCAATGATTTGGCGCACTGGTCTAGCAAATTCATCTGGTAAATCAACATCCCAAAATTCCATGGATATTAAAAATGGCAACATTGGAAGTCCAGAAAAATCTTCTCTTCCCAATGGAAAGGGATCGGCCAAGATCAAATCATTTGACCAACTGGTAAAGAGAAAGGCTTAGTCTGAGATTGTCCCGTGTGCTATTCCGAAAGAGTCCGTTTGTTTCTATTGCCAAAAGAAGGGGCATTGGTTGCGAAGTTGCGATACTTACTTGAAAGATCACAAGGATGGGAGAGTCAAGATATATGACTCCGCTTCTGGTAAAATCCACTATCTAACTCTATTAAGTTCCTATTTTTAGATTTTTAATGCATGATGTGATAAGATTGCATTTTGATGTTTTATAGGAATGAAGAAAAGAAAGGAAGCTTAAAGGAAAAGTATGTTGAGTCTGATCCCGAAGAGATAGATTTCGATCACATGGTTCAATGATCGAATGTTTGAGCTGCTGCATAGGAGTTATGATAGATTTCTAAGGAATATTTTGTAACATAGTTTTCATTTGTAATTGCGTTGTAAGGAAAAGTTTTTCTGTGTTTTTTATAAATAAACTAAATTTTGTTTTTTTGTCTTATTTATATATCCTTGCAATGACTTTTGTGAGAATTGATGTTTGTATGTTTCTATTGTTAGCAATATTGAAATGGATGTGATTCTTAGTTATGTTGTTTATGGTAGTGTCGAAAATTTACCAAATAAAGAATGATTCTCATCACCCAAGTTTCAATTGGATAGAAACTTGGAATCATGTAATTGGTGTTGTATGATGAATGAGAACCTTCGTACTTGGGAAATTAAGACTAATTCCATGTTCATATAAGTATGTGATTCAAGTGAAGGACTAAAGGATCTAGTACGCATTGTTGTGCACTAGGTCAAGTCCACCACAAAGAACGATAAGAATATTCGTCATGATTTGCTAAAAGTTTAGTAAATATGGTTATTCTTACAAGATTAAGTGTAATTCTGAATCATTGAAAAGTTTCAGTGTATGCCAGAACGAATAAGAAGAATCAATTAGGAAAAAAGATAAAAGTTTCTCCAATCTGAAAGGAAGGGATAGTACTTATGTATCGTGTTTTATGATTAACTTAGTGATTATGAAACCATGTCACAGTTGATTCTCTAGGTACACCTTAGTGCACTAGTATGGCTAAGAAGAGGAATCGGTAATTGTTGAAATGGTTAAATCAAAAGGTGAATCATACTTCTTTCCAAAATCGAGTCTTAGATTCATACTCCAAGATTGTGAATTGAGTGATATCATCTTAAGAAGGTTTATAACGCTCATCAAATGTGGAGTAGAAAAGTTTCTTACTCCTGTACATTTGAAATTTGTAAATTGTGATGTCTTGGATAAGAGAAAGACCAACTAAGACCAATTGTGTGAAGTGTTTGTCTTGATAAGAACCCACACTAACTCTTGAATATTTGTTTGTCAATGAATGTCTCTTGATAAAAGAATCTTATATGTCAAGAGGTCAGTGGAGTCTTAATGGTCTTGAATAGCTTCAGTAACTAATCAAGAATAAACCTATTATCTATCACTAGCACACGACTTGAGGTTTATAACCTATCGTGTTGACATATTCTTGTTTTCTGTGCCATTCCGGTTAAGTTAACTATGCATGTGAGTCCTAAGAGTTTCCAATTGATTGCATAAGGAAAAGAACCTTGATTGGAGAAAGTTCATTAATCTGTATGAGTGAGCTGCTTGACCACTTGGAAGACATTGTAGGCCCTTGTGCTGCCAGATAGCAAGAAATAAAGATTGAACAAGTTCAGTCCATATGAGTTTGGATTTGTCACAAACATTGTCTTGTGATAATGGTTATGACAAATTCACATGGATAGGAATGCATACACCATAAAATCTAAGTGGTAAGGTTTCTCATTGCTTCATGAAAATGATTGTAAGGAAACACTTTCACTAAGAAGATTTTAAGGAGGTAGCAATTGTGTAAATTGCATTCTCAAATTCAATTATGATTATGACATTCCTCTTCATAGTTCGAATTGTGAGAAATAGAAAAACGTTTAAACATTTGGGACGTACTACTGTAAGTTCTAAAAATGTTTAGACACACATATGAGCTTTCTAAGAGGTGTATGAGCTTGGATAAAAACTTATCGAAGCGTCGCATATCAGAAATACGAACTTTGGTTAAGGAAGTCAATATGCATTGATTTTTAGAAGTCCAGCTGATTTCTGAATACATGTCAAAGCTAGTGGGAGCATAAGTGTTATGCTGGTAAGGATATAATTATCATTTTAGTGGGAGCATGATTATTATGTTAAGTGTTGCGAGTTAGCAATATTAATTATAGAAAACAAAAGTTTCAATTCACAAAGTTGCAAAGGTTGAAAAGATGTTTTGCTATAGTTAAGGGAGAGGAAATTATACTTCATTTCAAATCTAAAAGCTTAGATCGAGAAATTTTAATCAAATTTAGTCAAAGGACATATATGAACGTTATGTTGAAAAGGTTCAACATAAGGAAATTCTATATATAGCAATGTTATAGTAGGAGACTGGTAAAGTATCATGTTTTTATGTAAGACGTTATGAATCGTATCCCATACGCTTCGGGTATAGGATCGATTGTATATGCTATAATATTCGACCATTCTGATTTTCCAAGTGCCTAGGGCGTTAAGGGGAAAAAGGACCAGAACCGGATATGGCTAAAGTAGTTAAACAACTGTCAAGGACGATCAAAGGTTTGCTAAGGATTGGTCGCTTGTGGGCAATTAGAAGCAAAGTATTGAACATAACATATTGACATTATTATGAATAGATAGGATTATATTAAGAATGCATTGTCATATGGCAAATATGGAAATGTTTCTGTAGTGAGAGTTGGATATTAAGAATCTATGTAGATTAGAAACTTTTATGCAAGAAGGATGTTCAAAGGAATGTAGTTTGAATGTGAGACTTCATATATGTGGAGTTGTCTTGTAACAATATTAAATAGAGCGCTTTTTAATATCATTGAAAAAGTCTTTGTGACTTTGGTGTTACGTCGTTAAAAAAGGATCATTGCGTAAAATGTTAGAATGTAACATATTCTAATAGTGGCAAGAATTTGGTATTCTTACACTTGTGATAAGGATTGGGAATTGTGAAATGAGCATCATTGGAAATATGTTCAATTGATCTATTTCACAAAGTAAGGACCATAGGTAAACATAGTGTGCATGCTTGGAGCATGGGATGACTATTGTTTCAATTCAAGTATTAAGTTGATTATCTGAAACATTTTACAATGAATAATGTGTAATCAATATGGTGATTAACTAAAAAGGGGTTTTATTTATACTCAAAGTGTTGAGGCCATATTGGATTCGATTATTCTTATGTTTGACTTCCCATGTTTTGACTTCCTGAATAATATGATTTTTCAAACATCCACAATCAATCATACTTTGGAAGTAGGTAATGAGGTAAGACTGCCATGAATCTGATTGTAGATTATACGAAGTGTTTAGACATAGCAAAAGTCTGTTGCCGTGTTCATGAGTACTCCTGAAATAAGATTTGAGTATTGGATTAAACTACGATCACGTGAATCACTTCATGGATTTTATCACGACTGATTGTGAGACGATAATATCTTGTATTCTTGAAACAAAGACATATGATTTGTTGTTTACAAGTCAGTTGTGCATTAATAATGCGTAAACGCATCAGTAACTTGGTGTTATAAAACATATTGTTGTGTGTGATTTGATGAGTAAGTAGTACAAGCATATGAGTCGAAGTTTATCCATTCCTTTTACCCTAGGAGGGATAAAAGCGATATATTTGGGCCCCTCGATGATTTAGTGATGACACCCTAAAGCGCTTGACCAAGCCAAGACTGATTTGATTTGTTCAATTAGTCAGTCATCATAAATCGGAAATCGGGAAACAACACATGAACAGAGAGAATGATTATAATCCATGTCTCATTTCATACGATATCTAGAATGGAGGAATATATGATCCATTAACTAAAAGACGAGTTGCTGATAAGATCAGAGTTTGACAGTGGCTTTTGAAAGCTACGATTGCTAATCAAATTCTAAAGGCGTACTTGCAAAGTTGCAATAATAGTTATTATAGTTATCCAAGTGGAAGACTGTTGGATTAGGTGTCTAAGCCCATAACTATTTTTGGTATGTACTTGATTTGATTATGAGCATGGTCCTATTGGGTTGCCTTCACTCATGTAACTTGATAGGATGACAAAAGGAGAGAGAGTAGGATTTATTATATGAATAATAAATTGGTACTCAAAATGGTTTTGTTAATATATTAGAAGATTAATATATTGTTTAGAAATCATATTATTTAATTAGTATTGATCAAAAATTAATTTGAAATTAATTTAGTGTTCAAAAAAGACTGATTAAATAATTGGGGGACTCTTATGCAAATCATTGATAGTTACATAATTGGGTAGATTGACTCCATAGAGTGGAGTGGACGAAATATATGGGGTAGCCCATAAGATTTCGTCCATGGGATCTATGGAAGGAGTTCATGGGTTGCTTGTTGCCTAAGTTAGGTATTAGGGTTTCCAATTGAAAACCCTAGCAGCCACAACTATATAAAGGACCCCATACAAGGGGATTTTCAGCCTAAGCATTCAAGAAAGAAACCCTAGTTGAAATCCTTCTCTCCTAAGTCACTCTCCTTGCATTGGGTGTTTGTGACTCCATTAGAGGTGCAACAATTGGGGCACTAGGCTTTCAAAAGACAAGATCAAGAAGGATTAAACTTGTTATTGCTACATAACAAGAGAGGTAAAGATTCTAACCCTCATCATATGTGATTTTCGATATATATATATATATATATATATATATATATATATATATATATATATATATATATATATATATGCTAATCATAGGGTTATTGCTTCGGTATTCATAGTTGTATGTTCAAATTAGAAAAACATAGATCCAAAGCAATTGAGGTTGCATGTACACCATAAGAATGATGTTATGCTCAAATCCCATCAATTACCTCCACAAGATGCACAATGAAGAGAAAATGATGGATCCAAAGTCTTGAGAGCAAAACCACTTCCTTGATGATCTTCCTTCACAACCAAGAAAGCCCAAAAATCACTCCAAAAGCTCAAAATACTCAAAATAGATTAGGGTTTGAAAGGAGGTCCGAAGCTGAGAGACATGGAAGGTGTTATGGATATGGCTGAGATCATCAGGAAAATCCAGCCGTTATGCAACCTTTCCCACCCAAGCTGAAATCCTGAAAGGTCCAATGATGTTGGGCCCCAGCTTGCTCCGCTTCAGAAATCATATGACACCTTTCCAAGGTGACACTTTCAAAAGCTCCAAGTTTCCTACCTAAAACTTGAGGTCCGAATGTCGCCGATCTGCATAACCCTTCTGCCAATTTCCACTCGCAACCTGTCGCACACCTATTAAATCAACTTAGTAGTCTTGATTACAACCTCTGTACTCCCCATGAACCGATGCCCGACCTCCCCCTAACAAATTAGAGTCCTGCACCTTCTTCCATACAACATCTCGAATGGAGGTCGATTAATACTAGCATGATAGTTTTTGTTGTAGGAGAAATTTGCTAGTGTAAGGTAAGTATCCCAACTCCCTCCAAAATCTAGCACACAAGCCCGGAGCATATCTTTGAGTGTCTGAATCGTTCGCTCGTTTTGGCCACGAGTTTGGGGATGGTATGTTGTACTAAAATATAGTTAAGTGCCCAACTCTTCTGAAACTTCCTCCAAAACCTGGAGGTGAAACGCACATCTCGGTCTGAAACTACCTAAACTGGCAGCCCGTGCCAAACTACCACCTCCCGAACGTAGATGTCAGCTAACTTCTCTGTGGATATGCTCTTAGAAATCGGTATGAAATGCGCACTCTTGGTCAATCTATCAACAATGACCCATATATAATTAACACCACGTACTGTCCTTGGTAATTTTGTGATGAAATCCATGGTAATCTTTTCCTACTTCCAAATGGGAAAGGGTAAGGGCTGCATCTTTCCGTAGGGTCTATGATGCTCGACCTTGAATTTCATGCAAGTCAAGTATCGCTCAATAAACCAAGATATCTACCTCTTCATATAGGGCCACCAATAGCTCAAACTCAGATCCTTGTACATCTTCGTGGCCCCCGGATGGATAGAAAACTTTGACTTATGAGCCTCCTCAAGAACTGTTTGTCTCACCCCACCTGATGCCTGAACCTAAACTCTGCCACAATGAGTCAACAACCCTTGACTGTCTCTGACAAATAATGAAATATGTCCCTGATCCGCTCGACCTTCCAATTCTCCTTTTTCAATCCCTCCACCCGAGCCTTCTTGATCAAATCCAACAAAGACGATGTGACAATCATCCTCAATCAAAAATCACCGATAGAAGAACTCACCACCTTGAGGCTCAAAGAATCGGGCACCACATTGGCCTTCCCAGGATGGTACAAGATCTCACAATCATAATCATTTACCACATCCAGCCATCTCTGCTGTTGTATATTTATATTTGACTGGTCCATCAAGTACCTTAAATTCTTATGGTCGGTGTAGATAGTACACCGGCCGAACCCCATACATATAGTGTCTCCAAATCTTGAGGGAAAAAACCACGACCCTCAGCTCCAAATCGTGCGTAGGGTAGTTTGCCTCATGAGGCTTTAGCTGCCTTGAAGCGTAAGAAATCACGTGACCCCTCTGCATAAGAACGACTCCCAAAGCTGAAATAGAGGCATCACAATAAACCACGAAATCATCCAAACCCTTAGGAAGCACGAGAATAGGGGCCTCACACAATTTGTGCCTTAGAGTCTCAAAAGCTAGCTGCTGATCAGGCCCCCTAACCGAAAAGTCACATTCTTTTTGGTCAAACGGGTCAAAGGCAATGTCATCTTGGAGAAATTCGGGATAAATCTCAGATAATACCCTGTGAGGCCTAAGAATCTAAACTAGTGCATTGCCTAATCTACCAATCCTATCTTTCCAACTCTGCAGCCCATACTAGCATGCATGTAACATCCCGAATTTCAGGTGTGTCTCTTAAACCCTTCTCTTTTCCAAGATTGTCAAGTTAATCCCTTAAATGTTGTATTAAGGCAAATGAGTACGTTGGGCTTACTGAAGAGTACGTTGCGCGTACTCATGCGCTTAAGTTGGATGCGGACTCGCCTAGGTACGTTGGGCATACCCAGGGTTACGCTGGGCGTAGCGGGTCCAGATGCAAACCCTAATTTGTGATTGTGATACATTGCATTATTTCTATGTGAGTCTTCTCACTATACTTTACCTAGAGTGGTAATTAGAGTTATATGACAGAGTATCTTGTATGCTATATATGTGATTGTGATACCTTGCATTATTTCTATGTGATTTATGTCGTGTATGTTCCAGAGTTTACAGAGTTAGAACTAGAAGGTTCACAGAGTTAGGACCAGAGGGTCCACAGAGTTAGGACCGGAGGGTCCACAGAGTTATAGCCTCGAGTGGCTAATATGTTTTATATGTTGTATTTTGGGGAACTCACTAAGTTGTGCGCTTACAGTGTTTGTGTTATGTGTTTCAGGTACCAGTGAGGATCATGGGAAGGTGCTGGCATGATCAGTACACACTATTGGAGTTTCATACATTTTGATCTTGGGATGTAGTTTTATGGATTTTTTCTGTGATACATTGAGAGTTGAAAATCTTTATGAATGAAATTACATTTTTAAAAAGTGAAAAATTTGTTTGAAATTTACGTTGTTACAAGTTGGTATCCGAGCCTTGGTTTGAGGGATTCGGGTGCACCTTCGGGCGTATCGAAACTCAAACTGAGGATTTGAGAGATTTTCAAAATAAAACCACAAAATTTTTCTAAAGGAGTAAGAGTTTTTAAAAAGAGCAGAGCAAAGCAGTGTGTACGATCAGCCAGCGCCCGAACAGTGATTTCCCCAAAATACCCTTATATTATGTGTTACGAGATATGATATGATATGTTGTGAATGTTAGAGTAGGATAGGTATTCTTATTAGGACTAGAGTGGCCTGATTTTTGATTCCTTAGCTTAGGGATTATGCTTCTAGGAGACGCTTGAGAGTGAGTAGGTAGCAACAAGGAGCTTATGAGAGGTCTGCTAGAGAGTAACTTATGCATAGTGAGAGTAGAGTACTCGAAATTTGGGATCCTAGGAGGAGGTATTGGGGTGAATAATGATGCGGTGTGGACGGTAGTATTGGGCCCGTACTACTGAAGACACCGGATCAGACCGCATCCCAAGTAAGAATCCTTAGGGTACCAGGGATCGAGTAGGAATGGGATATCGAGTGTGTGCATACTCGAGCGAGTCGCTGATATTTTGTGTTGTATTTCAGAGAGACATCATGGTTGGGACACGCCACACACCTGAGAGCAGTGGTGTTAGTGATGAGGAGATCCACAGGTTGATTCATGAGGAGGTGGCTGTTGCCATCCGAGCCAAGATACCGGAGATGTTTAGGTCTATCAAGACCACTCTGATCGAGACTTTTGACGAGCGTTACGCTGCTCTTACTGATGCTACTGTTGTTGCAGCCACCGCAGCCGTCGCTGCTGCGAGGCCACAGGGGGGTGGCTCGTTGCTGTACCGAGAGTTCAACAACACGAAGCCACCAGAGTTTGACGGGACGTAGGATCCGATTGCTGTGATGAGATGGATTTCTGATATTGAGGGATGCTTCTATACGTGTTCTTGTCCGAAGCATCTGAGAGTTCAGCTCGCGATAAACTAGCTTCGCTTGGGAGCGAAGGACTGGTGGAAGTTTGTGACAAAGCACTACTCTTCTGCAGAGCTTGCCGTGGTGACCTAGGAGAGGTTCACCGCTATGTTTCGTGATGAGTACGTTCCCCCGGTGGAAAGGGAACGTTTGGCTCAGGAGTTCTTGACCCTCAAGCAGGGTACCGGGTCTGTTACAGTCATCACCCGGATGTTTCATGAGAGGGCGATGTTCTGCCCTGAGCACGTGTCTTCCGAGCAGGAACGCATGAGTCGGTATTTGAGCATTTTGAGGAGAGAAATCTGCGAGTTCGTGGTGAACTCGTCGCACCGAACATTTTCTGAGCTTCAAGAAAATGCCCGGAAGAGGGAGATTGAGCTAGAGACTCAGGCCAGGGAGGTGGTGGAGTCTCAGGGGAGGGATCGACGACCGACATAGTCCCAGCCGACAGTCAAGCGGGCGAAGTCCGCCAATTCGAGATCAGGGAACCAGAAGGGCCGCACTTGTGGCATGTGTGGCAAGAGTCATGAGGGGATTTGCAGAGCAGGGTCTTGCTACAAGTGTGGCAAGGAGGGGCACATAGCCAATTGTTGGGTTGAAGATTCGCTAAAGGATCGCGTCATTGGGCTCGACTGTAAAATCATTTATTTTGTACTCCGGTTTTGGGCCTGTCCAACCGTGAGTTTGTTAGGTTTATTATATAAGTATATGCTTGCATGCATATTAGGTTAACGATCTAGATTACAAGATAGAGAATTACGATAGCTTTGATTTTCTTTATCGTTCTTGTAAACCTACTAACCCTCTACAGTTGATGTTCTTGATCGAGCTCTTCTTAGGGTTGTTTTATAATCATTCGACTTGTTTGATTCATTCTTGACTTGTTCTTTATTTTCGTGTTCTTGCTGTTTAATATTTATTTACCTGTTTATGATCTAATCGATCTTCAAGATTAAGTTTTAATCTCATCAATTGGTATCAGAGCAGGAGGCAGTGTAATCGATACACATCTTTTCTGTGAAAAGGTTTCAATTAGGGTTTTTCCGCAATTACTGATATTTATTGAGCCGTCATCTCATTATTGACGTATCTTGATATTTATTGTTTTGCCCTAATCTGATTTATTACAAGTCTGATCTTTGAACAGGTTTTTCGATCATAATGGACGAGTCGCAATCAAATCCCATCAATATTTCCAACATCGGTTCAACCACGAAGATTCCAATCCTATATACCTATGATTATGAAGTATGGGCACATCACTTCGAAGACTATGTTATAGGATCTGAGGATAATGGATACCTCATATGGGAAGCAATCATTAATGGACCTTTTTCTCATTTTGCAACGTCAAGGATTATTAAAACTCAAAAGGAGTATAATGATCTACTGAAGGATGTCAAAGATATTGCGCAAGATGAAAAGGATAAATTCCAGTGTAATATCAAGGCGTTAAGATTGATAAGATTCGCCCTTCAGTCCGACACCTTCAGGTTGGTCAGCTCATGCACGACGGCAAAGGAAGTTTGGGATAGACTTCGCGAACTGTACTCTACAGACGAGGATCTTGAACATTCTATCCAAACCTTGCTCTTATCTGAGTTTGGAGAATTCAGGCAAGGAGCCGAAGAAACTGTGACCCAGACGTTCGATCACTTCAATCATCTTCTCAGCAGAATGATCAAACATGACATCGAAAGGAAGCTTATCGAGCAGAAGGTTACATTCTTAAATGGTCTAAGGTCAGAATGGAGAGCAGTGGTGTCAACAGTTAAAGCCCATGAGCAGTTTAAATCATACTCTTTGGAGAAACTGGTGGGTATTCTCAAGTCTCAGGAGAAGATTGTGCTGCAGGAAAAGAACGTTGTTTCAAGCCTAGGTTCACTGGCCCTCCTGTCAAAAAGTAAAGCTGTGATGGAGGATGAAGACCTCAACTTGGAGGAGTATGACCTCACGTCTGAGGATTATGCTATGATGGTGTCTAACACCAAGAGGTTCATTAAGAAGAGATTCCCCAGCAACAAAAACCGAAACTGGCAGGGGAGTTATAGTTCAGAAAAGGTTAACAATGAACCGAAGGTTGAAGAGCCCAAGAAGGAACCGAAGGCAGATGGTGATTCTGGAGTAAGCTGTTACTACTGTGGTGGGAAAAACCACTATGCTAAGGATTGTGTCCTCAAAAAGATGGCTGAAAAAGATGAGGAAAAGGATGAGGAAGCTTTGCTACAGAAAAGGCTTGATGAGATGAGAAAGAAGAAATCTACCGCTAACCCTTCCATGAATGCTCTTATTGTGCAGGATTCGGTTGCTAATGATGAGTTCGGTGGAGTGGAAGTTTGGTCAACCGACTCTGAAGACGATGAAGTGAGGAAGCCTTCTCATGGAAAGGCTTGTGTGGCAAAGGAGGAGAGCAGTGGAGGAAGGTGCTTCATGGTGTCCGATGTATCTCAAATGACGGGATACAACACTGATGGTGGAAGCAATGAACCGAAGGAGCAGCAGGATATGTGCTTTACAGCCAAACCGCTCAGCGTGCAGTTCAACGAGCTCGATGAATTGATCAAGAAGGTACAATCGGTTTTCGTTTCATTTAAAGTACCACAATCCTCATATGAGAAAGAACTAAAAAATGTTAATACAAGAATTTCTCATCTAGATAGTAGCTTAACTCAAACTTGAGTCACCAATTCTAACCTAACTGATCAATTAAGCAGGGTGTCTTTGAAGAGTGAGGAGCGGCGCATGTGGATCGAGTTGAAGGAGTCTGAATTAGTTAAAATAAAAGACGAAAACATTTATTTACAAAGAGACAATTTAAAGTTGTTAAAACAGTGGAATGTTTTTTGTTTAATTGCAAAACGTCTTTATTCTAATATTACTCAGCTTCACTTGGACTGTGAAATAGGCCAAAAGATCCATCGCATGATTTTGCCCTTCCTTGACTTTAAGGAGGATGAAATCGATGCTGAAGCTTATAATTGTGAGAGTGTGATATCATCTGATGACATTAATCCGACCTACATGTATGGACTGGACAAAATAGAATCTTTCATTAAATCCAAGGACCACAAGGACATGCTTAAAAACCTTTTGGATGAAAATGATAGACTTAAATTGAGAACCGAAACCATACAAAAATTTGACTCTTTAAACGCCAACTTGAGCTCAGAAAACAAAATTGATGTTGAAAATGCATCTGAGCTTAATGAGGATGACAATATGAGTGAAATTTCTGTAGAGGACACGGTGGACTGCTCAGACTTTGTAAAAAACGAACCTGAAAACCACAAGAATCTAATTTCTGAAAATTCAGTGGAATTCGCTAGATTGTCCCAACAAAAGTCCCCGATCTTAGCAGAAAAAGCGGCTGTATATCAAAAGGTCCGGACCACTCAAAATCAAGTGTACAAGGTCACTAGAGTAACCGAACATCAGACTGCTGAACTCACAGCAATTGTAAACGAAGACAATGCCGATGGCTGCGATGAGTTCTTCTGGTCAGCTCCAATCGATAATGCTGATGAAACGGTAGGGTTATCTGAAAGGAACTCATGGAAAAGTAAAGGACGCTACATACCAGAACCCTTGAACAAGCCAGATAATTTCGATGTGCCAAGTACTAGTGGTACGAAAGACATTCCTCAAGAGAATGGAAGTTCGGCAAAAGAAGACATTCCCTCTAGTTCCTCAGTTCAAAGTGAAACTCCCACTGTTCAAAGTGAACCAGCCAAGGAGAAACCAAAAGTGAAAGCCAATATTCATCATCAACCGAAGCAGATGAGGAATAAGAAACGTGAAAGGAACCAGAGATACAGGAAGAATCTCTCTGAAAGGAAACAATTCTGGCAATCCCAGAATGCATATTTCTCACATCAAGACAAGAATCTAAAAGTTGAGAACAATCCTGTTAAAAAACACGAGAGCCACAACAACCGAAAGTCAAGGTTCGGTTCAGAAGAGAATTCCAACCGAAAGCAAAGGTTCGGTTCTGAAAATGACTCCAACCGAAAGCATAGGTTCGGTTCAGAGAACTGCTCCAACCGAAAGCAAAGGTTCGTCTCTGAAATCAAAGGAAGTCACAACTCTAAGGTCAGTCCCACCAATGATCAAAAGCAAAAGGGTCACCTAGAGTCTCAAGCCAAGAAGTCATCTCAATCTAAACCCACTCCTTCCCATTCATTTAATTCTTCCAATTCATCTCCATCTTGCTCTAAAGCTCATTCTGTTTGTTCTCAAAAATCTCATTCGTCAGCTGAACAAAAGGACAAACAGAAGGTTAATGCATCCAAACCAGAGTCTAAACCGAACGCACCTAATCCTAATAAAATCAAAGTTTTTACCATTAAAAAGAAAGATGAAACAACACTTATAAAACAAAAATATCTTGTTGACATCTCTCTTACTATTCATGTTCCTATGAAAAGCTCACGTGGACCCAAGAAACTTTGGGTTCCTAAATCTGCTTAATTTTTGCAGGTTATAAGTGACGAGCAGTTCGACGAAGAATGGTACATCGACAGTGGCTGGTCGCGTCACATGACAGGGAGGAAAGAAGAGCTCAGGGAATACAGGTCTCTCTCAAACGGTGGCAACGTCAAGTTCGGAAACAACTCTTTTGGCACCATAAAGGGATACGGAATGATAACTAATGGTGATTTTACTATAAGGAAGGTGGCATATGTGGAAGGACTACAACACAACCTCATCAGTGTATCTCAGCTTGTTGGAGGTACAGGTCTCAAAGTCTCATTCGACGATGAAGGTTCTGAAATTATTGAGAAGAAGACAAAGAAAGTAATTCTCAAGTCGGAGCGTAAGGGTGAAATGTTTCCTCTAAACCTTAAACCCATTAAAGGAAACCCAACTATATGCTTGTTATCAAAAGCACAATCTGATGAAAGCTGGTTGTGGCACCGAAGACTCTCTCATCTCAACTTTAAAGATATCAACAGACTTATCACTGGAGGTCATGTTCGAGGCCTTCCATTGCTCAAGTTCGACAGAGATCATTTGTGTGCTGCATGCGAAATGGGGAAGCAGAGTCGTCAAAGTCATCCATCTATAATTAACACAAAAGTTGTTGAACCACTCGAATTACTTCATATTGATTTGTGTGGTCCATCATCTATCGAAAGCATCGGTGGTAGCAGGTATATTCTTGTTATTGTTGATGACTTTTCACGATTTACATGGGTGTTCTTTCTAAAGCTCAAATCTGAAGCGACTCATAAGCTGAAAGTGTTCATCAAGCAGATTGAAGTACAGCTCAAGAGGGTCGTTCGCAACATCAGAAGCGACAATGGTCTGGAATTCAAGAACAGAGAATTTGAAGAATTTCTAGCAGAAAAGGGAATAAGTCACAACTTCTCAGCTCCCTACACACCTCAACAGAACGGAATTGTCGAAAGACGAAACCGATCTTTGTGTGAAGCTGCCCGAACAATGCTAAGTTTCGCTTCCTTACCTCTTTATTTTTGGGCTGATGCTATTTCTGCTGCTTGTTTTACACAGAACAGGTCTTATCTCAACAAACGATTCACGCTCACACCATACGAGATTCTCAACAACAGAAAGCCCAATGTGAAATTTTTCCATGTGTTCGGCTCACGGTGTTTCATCTTTAACTCTAAAGAACACCGCAACAAGTTCGATGTCAAAGCCGACGAGGGAATCTTTCTGGGCTACTCTCTCACTTCCAAAGCATACAGAGTTCTGAACAAGCGTTCGAGAAAAATCGAAGAGACTTATTACGTGACTTTCGACGATAGCTATGTCAAAAGGCTACAGGCCAAAGAAGACACAGCTGGGGAAATCTTTCCTCAAACTGGCCAAGTCACAGTCTCGATCGCTAATCTATACGAGAAATTTATGGAGCTCTTTGACGAACCAGAGAAAGCTACTCTCTCAGAAGCAGGCGCAGCAGACAACAAGGTAGACCATATGAAGCAAATTGTCGAAGAAGCTGCCAGGAGAATGAATGAAGGAGGATCGAATTCTGATGAACCTCCATCCAACGATGCTTCAGTTGATGGGGAGCCAAGCTCACATATTGAGGGGGAGCCAAGCTCACATATTGAGGGGGAGCCAAGCTCTACAACTGCTACCGAAAGTCCAACTGCAACCGAAAGTGCTTCTCCAACCGAAGGTGCATCAACGCCTGAAAGTCCAGCACCACAAGAAACCTCTGAACCTCAAGTTTCTCATAGCTCATCAATCGAGGGGGAGCATGGTGATATGTCACTTGACTACGAAAGCCAATCCGAGCCAGAAGAAATGATCAATGTTGAACTAGATCCAACCTTTGATCCAAACTATCCTCCTCTTACCAAATGGACCAGAGATCATCCTATCTCTCAAGTGGTTGGTGATGTCTCCGAAAAGGTTCTGACCCGATCACAACTGAAGGCAAAACAGACATCCTTATTTTCAAAGGTTGAGTTTTGTATGTTTAACTCATTCGTATCAAAAGTTGAACCGAAGACAGTTAAAACTGCTCTCGATCACTCCGATTGGGCTCAAGCGATGCAAGACGAACTGAACGAATTTGAAAGGAACAAAGTCTGGCGCCTCATTCCAACTCCTCCAGATGCCTCGGTTGTTGGTCTCAAATGGGTCTTTAGGAATAAAATGGACAAGGAAGGGAATGTTATTAGGAACAAAGCTCGTCTGGTAGTAAAGGGATATTGTCAGGAGGAAGGGATTGATTATGAAGAGACTTTCGCTCTCGTAGCTAGGCTGGAATCTGTTAGAATATTTCTTGCTTACGCTGCCCATAAAAACTTTGAAGTTTTCCAAATGGACGTCAAGTGTGCATTTCTGAATGGAGAACTTGAAGAAACCGTGTATGTGGAGCAACCTCCTGGGTTCGTGAACGAAAAATATCCAAATCATTGCTACATTCTGGATAAAGCTGTGTATGGCCTCAAACAAGCTCCGAGAGCCTGGTATAAAACGCTAACTAAATTCTTAAAGATGTCTAAATTCAAACAAGGTTCGGTTGACCCAACCTTCTTTCGCAAAAAGGAAGGTAACCACCTTATGATAGTACAAATTTATGTCGATGACATCATCTTTGGCTCTACGAATCCCAGCCTAACAACTGAATTCAGAAAGCTGATGGAGACTAAATTTGAAATGAGCTCAATGGGTCCTATTAACTTTTTCCTTGGTTTAAATATTAGACAGGGACCCGAAGGCATCTTTATCAATCAGGAAGCTTACACAAAGACTCTCCTAGCAAAGTTTGGTATGATGGGAGACTCCAAAGTCAAAGTCCCAATGGCATTCGGCACCAAGCTAACTCCATCTCTAGACAAACCGGCTGTTGATATCATGCTCTATCGTCAAATGATAGGCTCACTAATGTATCTTACTGCTAGCAGGCCTGACATCATGTTTTCTGTGTGTTATTGTGCTCGATTTCAGGCAAACCCACGTGAACCTCACATGCTTGCAGTGAAGAACATTTTACGCTATCTCAAGCGAACCACCTCCTTAGGTCTATGGTATCCTTCCAACTCAGGCTTCTTCGTTCAAGCCTATTCAGATGCTGACCTTGGAGGATGTGGACTCGACAGAAAAAGCACCACTAGTGGTTGTCAATTCCTTGACGGGAAGTTGGTTAGCTAGCAATCCAAGAAACAAACGTGTGTGTCGTTGTCTACTGCCGAAGCAGAATACATAGCCGTTGCATCCTGCACCTCTCAAGTGATTTGGATCCAGAGTCAACTTCGAGACTATGGACTCAATATGAAGAAGATCCCCTGATATTGTGACTCTGAAAGTGCAATTAGGATCTGTCATAACCCAGTGCAACACTCTAAAACCAAACACATAGCACTGAGGTATCACTTCATCAAAGATCACGTGGAAGATGGAAACGTCGAAGTACACTTTGTCAGAACCACTGATCAACTGGCTGACGTCTTTACCAAAGCTCTTCCTGAAGCATCATTCAACAGAATACTGCAAGGGCTAGGTATGATGGAATCAGATTCAGTACCTCACACTACCTCTCATCCTCAAATGTAAGAAGCGAAATTGACTGAACGTTCAGGTTCGGTTAAATCATCTGACTCGCTCATCACCACAAAGGTAGTTTTCTTGGTTGTATATTTCTTGTACACAGTTGTTTATCCTACCGAAGGGTCGGGTTCGGTTTTTCAAAATTTTCTTGAACCGAAACCAACCGAACGCTCGGGTTCGGTTTTTCAAATTTTTCCCAACCGAAACCAACCGAACGTTCGGGTTCGGTTTTTCAAAGTTTTCCAAAGTTTTTTTTACTCTTTCCAAGTCTTATTTTTTTTTTTTGCTTATTTTTTATCTTTTAATTTTTTTTATTTTTTTTATTATTATCTATTTCAAAAACTCCAAAAATATTTTTCTCTTTTAATTTTGTTTTTGTTCGTTCGTTTATGGAGATATAATTGTTGGATTACTTAAGTGTCCCTAGAAGCATGCTGATGTATGTGTCCCAAGCCTCATAAGATTTTGAATAATAGCCTTCATGACCTGGTATAAACAAACCTTGTCTTCCCAATAAGGCTACCACATTTATTCTAATGGTGAGCTACCTCACTCTCTTCTCATATGAGTTAAGAGTTTTCTGCTTGGTCCTTATTTTCGCAGCAGAGGTACTTTAATTTCTTACACCATCTCCATTACATTTCTCCATTACATTCGTTTCATCAACGTAACCCTTGAGACTCTCAGAAATTACCACTGAGGTTTATGGTTACACAACAGCTGTGTTTATGATCTTAGTTTCGTGCCACTACGAGCTGAGTGAAACCCAAAATTCAACACCAAATCTGTATTGACGGTGAACAATTAATTTGCTCAAGTTTTCACCAAAGAATTGACGGATGTACCTTCATGAAATCTCAAATTTTATTTTGTGTGATTCCTATGAAATTGTTAAACACCATAACATTTCTTCCCTTGGGATCCAGTTTTTCATTTTTTTCTCGAGATTTTCTATTTTCCAAGCCAATTTACAATTAATTCCTACCTACTTGTTCAACAGACTACACCGGTCTCACAAGTACTTTGATCACTTTCTTTCTTATTTCAAGATTAGAATTGTTACATCAAAGCGAAAGCCACCCTGCAGTAGCCTAATTAAAAGAAGCCTTTCAACATTTATTCACAAATGTTTGATCGTAATTCAACGGGAATCCACATTAACACTTTAAGGTCTCTCTTGACCTTGAAGGAAGAGATTCGTGCCCAGGGTCATTTGTTTCGTGTCATTATTGACATCACATTTATTCCTACAAAGAGTTGCTTTATTTCTTTTCTTTTTACACTCTTAGCACGAAAATCCTTGATTTTCCAAAAATCTGGTTCTAATAATTTCAGGCTGATTTATTGCATTGGTGGTTAATTATTAAGACATGATCAACAATCATCCACGTGGCCAATTTATTCAAAAGATGCGATTCAACAGATAAGACGAAGGGTTGCTGACTCAGGCGGGAAATAAAAGGATTGAATTTCAACCGGTGGTAAAAAGGGGCGCGTGTGAATTTGAAACGCCCACTCTTTTACTGACATAATGGACGCGTGTGCGAATTTCAAGCGATTCCTCTCTGGCACTTAAAGGCGCGTGAGGATTTGAAACGGTTTGTTCTGAAACGGTGCTTGTTGGGCGGCGTGTTCCTAGGAATCTGACAATCTCTCTCCTACGTGATCATCGCATGCCTTACCTGTCAGGCATCTGTCATTCCGGGAAACCTTTTCGTATTTCCATAGAAGATTTGAACAGATTTCTCTCTCTCCTTACAATCACTATAAAAGGCAGTCTCCACTCCCATTTACCTCTTTACTGCATCCGGATTTCCAAGAGAGTAAAAATTTCCCTAAAGCTTTCCTGTTCATCTTCTTCTTCCTACCTTCAACAATGGCAGAATCATCATCCGTCCATGCCACCTCACACATCCTTCCCATTCGTCCTCAACAGTGCTTGGTGATTGACCTAACACCTCAGACGTATGATTCTTACATGTTTCCGATCATCGAGTGCCTGAAGTACTCACAAATCGCTCCTGCACTATCTCGGGTTGAGTCTGTGCCCATGGTGCTCCTATCGCAGGTGTATGCGACTGCTCATTACGATAAAGCAGTCGACAGGGTGTTCTTCGAGGTGTCTGATCACAAGACCTCGATTTCAAGGCAACGATTTGGTACACTGCTAGGGTTTGCTGCTGACCCTTCGAGAATCAATCCGGAGACGGTTCCGGTGGACCATCTTTACAACATGTTTTACAATATGGGGTACACGGAGGTGCTCACCTCCGTCGCAAAGTTCAAGAAATCCTGCTTGCCGCCGTAGTGGAACGGCATGTTCACAGTCCTCTTCAAGGGCTTATCTGAAAGGAGCTCAGGATCCGATGGTTCAAGTCGACTGTTCCTGTCGATTATGTATGCAATTTACAACGGAGTCAACCTAGACTTTGGGTTGGTCCTCTGGCAACAGCTCATCCAGAGCCTTTCTTCTTCATCACGACATTCTGAGGTGTCGTTTTCCCGGTTCTGGACTCTTATCACAAAGTGGGCGATGGATAAGTTCGACGTCCCCACTGCTGCAGGTGCATCGATGTCTTCGATCGGTACGTTTCATACCACGAAGATCATCGTCTCCGATGCATCCAAGTTTTCTTTCATTGGCTCTATTCCGGAGACAATGTATGGCACTGTTCCTTCTGACAGCAGGATCATCAGAACGATTAAGGAGTTCAAACAGTCAGGACCGAGGAAACTCACACAGGAAATGCTCAAGTCCATCCATGATGCTGACAAACCTGTTCCTAGGGGTAAAAAGGCAGATAAAGGGAAGCAAGTGACCAAAGCTGCTAAAGGTCCTTCTCCCAGGAAGAGGAAACCAACCAAACCTGAAACATCCCCGCAGCCGAAGAAAAGGAAGACTCAACCGAAGCGAAAGCTTATCATCCCTTCCTCTTCGAGTGACTCAGAAGGCGAGAGTTCGGGTTCGGACGGCTCTCAACGAGGCGAAACCCCTCCCAGAGGCAACACCCCACCCCGATCTCCTACCCCAGACATGGAAATTCATACTTCACCCATTCCTTCACCCACTCAAACAATCCCTACTTCCATTCCCACCATAAACCCCACTACCACTATTCCTCCAACCTCTTTCCCTATACCACCACCCATTTTTACTGATACAACTACAACAACAACCGCAAAGGTTCCAACCAACGTATCTGATACGGGGGTTCATACTAATGCAACTGAAACACCACCTGTAACCGAAACCCCACCCGTAACCGAACCACCTCAAACCGAAACCCAGCATACAACCGAACCTACCCACACTCAACCACCACCCGAAACTACCCCAACCAACACTCAACCTGAACCTACAAAAACCACCACACCCCCAGCTTCACCACCCCCACCATCTCCAGATCATGCCTCTGATGGAGATAATCCGTTCCTTGGCGGTGAAAACATGACCTTCGATTCGGTCTACTTTAGTCCATTTCAGGTTCAAAGTGACGAAGAGGATGATGCTCCAGTAACAAAGAAACATCTAAAGGAGCTAAACGAGAAGGTTGATTTGCTTCTTGCGTCATCCACAAACAACCAGTCCTCTCTCTCTGAAGCCGCTCTTCAGAAGCTTGTTGATGCCTTCTCCAGGGCTCAGCATGATTCTGTAGCTTCAGCCACAGCCGCCATAGACGCCTCTACAAAAGCCTGTGAGGCAGCGACCGCAAAAGTCGATAAACTATTCTCAAACACTTCTTCCCTGTTGAAGTCCTTACAAGAGAGTGTTGATGCCACCAAGACAACTTTGGAACCAATCGTTCAGCAATTGGCCAAGTTTGTCTCAACGGAGTTACAGTCATTCGCTACACTTCGCCAATCAATCAGCGATGACAACTCGGCTCTTCGTGCCTCCATTGACGAGCGCCTCGCTAAGCTACAAGAGGATCTCGCAGCTAAAAATTCGTTAATGGACGTTCTGGCAAGCAAAACCACCGCCCTTAAGGTTAAGAGCACTCACCTTTCAAACTCTCTACAACAGCTTGAAGCTCTTCGATCCGAACGGGAGGTTATAAAAACTTGTGTTTCGGATGTACACGCTGCCCTATCTAACATCCTGGAAGCACACGATCCGATTCTCAATCATTCGGTGAGGCGAACCCTTGCTGAAAAACTTGCTCCTGCCATGGACCTTCTCAGCAAAATTGAGGGCTTACCTAGTTTCGTGTCCGATCCGAAACAAGGGGGAGAAGAGAAGAAGTCTGGATCGAAACCACCTCCTTCCTCCAAAGCTACTCACACAACCGAACCACCTCCGACTGGTCAAACTTCGGGTTCGGGTGTGAAGGATAAAGGGAAGAACATAACTGAGGAAGAAGATGAAGATGAAGATACAGAAACCATTGCGGACATGTTGAAACGTAAAAACAGTCGCAATGTTGATGATGATATCTATCGTGTGGCGCGAGAGGCTGAAGAAGCCGAACGCAAGAAGAAAGAAGCCCACGATCTCCTTGAGAGCAGGAAGACTCTCTTCCCTGCCTGGACTCGGGAGCGAATGATTAAGGAGGCCATAGATACTCCTAGCATCCTATGGCTCGAGCCGGTGATCTCCTTCGACTGCTATAATTCTGTCGATTCGCAGTTCGACATGCCGTTGACTCGAAAGGCGTTTATCTTCCACGCCTTCTCTAATATTTTTGAAGTCCCTCATCCGAACCCTGAGGTTGATAGGGAGCTGATCGAATTCTATCTGAAGGCTGCTCGTCCTCAGTATCAAACATGGAGCGCCCAGAAGATAGTGAATGTTCGGGTTTTGAAGCCTTATACCGAAGGAAGATTCATCAATGTTCGGTTCAGGGTGATTCGAGGATCTGCAAGAACTGAACATTTTATATCCCTGGCAGATCTACCGAACTTAAATCCTCATGATTGGATTGTTTTGCATAACATCCTCTTGACGAATGAAGCTGAATATGGTCCGATTATAGACCATCTCAAAAGGATGTTAGTCTGTTACATCATGGAGGTAGCCCTAATGGATCAGGAGGTTGCCACAGTCTTCAAGAAGAAACCGAAGATAGCTCCTGTGGGATCGGCCAGTGATCTCAATCAAATGAAAATGGGCAAGATCGACCCGAGACGCAATTCGGTCATGTTCACTAGAGCAGAAGGACAGAAATGTCTCTTTGCTTTAGCTGACAAACATCTTTACACCACTGCTTGTCTAGAGCACGTGCTGTCGATCATCCAAAAGTGTAAAGAGAATGTAGCAGATGATGTTAAATACTTCAACGACATGATCCAATGGTACATCAGGTTTAGACAGACGATACTGGCTCTTATCTCGCGTCTGTTTAATACCGTGAAGAAGAAGGTACCTGCTACTGCTGCTGGCCCAAGTAACAAGTGAAGATCTCGCTCCAATTGACGCAAAGGGGGAGATTGTTGGGTTGAAGATTCGCTAAAGGATTGCGTCATTGGGCTCGACTGTAAAATCATTTATTTTGTACTCCGGTTTTAGGCCTGTCCAACCGTGAGTTTGTTAGGTTTATTATATAAGTATATGCTTGCATGCATATTAGGTTAACGATCTAGATTACAAGATAGAGAATTACGATAGCTTTGATTTTCTTTATCGTTCTTGTAAACCTACTAACCCTCTACAGTTGATGTTCTTGATCGAGCTCTTCTTAGGGTTGTTTTATAATCATTCGACTCGTTTGATTCATTCTTGACTTGTTCTTTATTTTCGTGTTCTTGCTGTTTAATATTTATTTACCTGTTTAAGATCTAATCGATCTTCAAGATTAAGTTTTAATCTCATCACCAATGATTGCTCCAAGGGGTTTGCAGTCTGTTTTCATTGCAACCAGACCGGACACCGAAAGGCCGAGTGTCCGCAGTTGCGGGGGTCAGCATAGGGAGCATCACATGGATCTGCCCCTGCTACTGTAAAAGCTACAGAGAGTCGGCCGGTGAAGGACGAGGCGCCAAAGGCTCACGGGAGAGCCTTCCAGTTGACAGCGGAGGAGGTCCGCGCAACGCCCGATGTTGTGGCTAGTATGTATTCTTTCATCTATTTATTTTGAGTTTGCGGTATTATGCTTATATTATGATATGCGTAGGTACATTTCTTGTGAGTTCTGTACCTGCTTTGGTGTTATTTGACTTAGGTGCGAGTCGGTCTTTTGTGTCGTTAGCCTTTTGTCAGCACATCAGTATCTGCCGTGAGGCATTGAGTTGACCTTTGCGAGTTTCTATAGCTGATGAGAAAGCAGTGTATGCCATTGATGTGATTCGAGGATGTGTACTCGAGATCTTCGGCGTTGAGTTTCTGATTGATTTGGTCCCGATTGCGATGGGAGATGTTTGTGTCATCCTGGGCATGGACTGGTTGAGCAGGTTTGGAGCAGTTATCGACTGCGAGCGACAGATAGTGACTATACGAGACCCTAGTGGGGGAGTTCTTACAGTTTATGGCGAGGGTACTTGTTTTAGGTCAGCATTTTGTTCGGCCGCTAGAGCGAGGCAGAGCCTACAGCAGGGCTATAGTGGGTTTGTAGCTTATGTGGTCGATACGATAGTAGATGTAGAGAGACCGAGGTCGGTCGATGAGGTCCCGATAGTGTGTGAGTTCCTAGACGTTTTCCCCAAGGAGTTGCCGGGAGTGCTTCCTGAGAGGCAGGTAGAGTTCCATATCGATTTGGTTCAGAGGGCAGCGCCTATCGCCTTGCACCACCAGAGATGCAGGAGTTATCCTCACAATTGCAGGAGCTGCTGGGGAAGGGGTTTATTCGGCCGAGTAGCTCACCGTGGGGAGCGCCGATCCTTTTTGTCAAGGGAAAGGATGGTTCACATCGGATGTGCATTGATTACCGAGAGTTGAACAAGCTAACAGTCAAGAACCGTTACCCCTTACCGAGGATCGACGATTTGTTCGATCAGTTGCAGGGAGCGTCTTGGTTCCCCAAGATTGATCTGAGGTCTGGATATTATCAGATGAGAGTGCGTGATGAGGATATCCAGAAGACAGTGTTCAGGACTCGTTATGGGCATTACGAGTTCATGGTGATGCCTTTCGGGCTCACCAATGCACCGACGACATTCATGGATCTCATGAACAGGGTGTGTAGGCCGATGTTGGATCGTTCGGTGATCGTGTTCATTGATGATATATTGGTGTATTCGAGATCCAGAGAGACGCATGAGGAGCATTTGAGGGAGATCCTCAGAGTTTTGAGATCGGAGAGGCTTTATGCCAAATTATCCAAGTGCGATTTCTAGTTACGAGAGGTCCAGTTCTTAGGACACCTCATCAACCAGAATGGGATATTGGTCGATCCAGCCAAGGTTGAGGCTATGATGAGTTGGGAGGTGCCGATATCCCCTTCGGAGATCAGGAGTTTTCTGGGGTTGGCCGGTTATTATCGGAGATTTATCAAGGATTTCTCCAGGATTGTTGTTCCTCTCACCAGGTTGACCCAGAAGGGCGTGGATTTTAGTTGGGGCCCAGAGCAACAGGCCTCATTTGAGACACTTCGCCAGATATTATGCGAAGCCCCAGTATTAGCCCTTTCGGAGGGGATGGAGGATTTTGTGGTACATTGTGACGCGTCGATATCAGGATTGGGTGCGGTGCCGATGCAGAGGGGGCATGTGATATCATATGCATCGAGGCAGCTGAAGCCTCATGAGACGAGGTATCCTACTCACGACCTGGAGTTGGGGACTGTGGTGTTCGCCCTCAAGATCTGGCGTCACTGTTTGTATGGGGTTTGGTGTACCATATACACGGACCACAAGATCTTGAAGTATCTAATGGATCAGCCCAACCTGAACATGCGCCAGAGGAGATGGTTGGATGTGGTAAAGGATTATGAGTGCGAGATCCTGTACCACTCGTGAAAGGCTAACGTTGTAGCCGATGCCTTGAGTCGTAAGGCGGAGAGTGCCCCGATTCGGGATGTTTGTATGAGGTTGACAGTGATGACTCCTATGTTGGACACCATTCGAGAGGCCCAGGTAGAGGCCATGAGACCGGAGAACCGCAAGAGAGAACGGGTGATCGGGCAAGTATCTGAGTTCATTGCCGATAGCCGAGGGCTTATGACCTTCCAAGGCCGGATTTGGGTGCCATTTGAGGGCGGGGCACGTACCATTTTGATGGAGGAGGCGCACAGATCGAGGTTTTCGATCCATCCCGGGGGCCACTAAGATGTATTTGGACCTGAAGAGAGACTATTGGTGGCCTTGTATGAAGATGGATGTGGCGTGGTTTGTAGAGAGGTGCTTGACCTGTCGCAGGGTTAATGCCGAGCACCAACGACTGCATGGCAAGCTGCAGCCACTTGAGATTCCCCAGTGGAAGCAGGAACATATTTCCATGGATTTTATCACCAAATTGCCGAGGACTGCGAAAGGTGTCGATGCAATTTGGGTGATCGTTGACCGAATGACAAAGAGTGCTCATTTTCTTGCTATCAGTGAGAGCTCTTCTGTGGAAAGGCTGGCGGAGTTGTATGTGAGAGAGGTGGTATCGTGGCATGGAGTACCGATCTCGATCGTGTAGGACCGAGATGTGCGTTTCACTTCCAGGTTCTGGAAGAAATTCCACGAGGAGTTGGGTACGAGGCTGCATTTCAGTACCGCATACCACCCACAGACGGACGGTCAGAGCGAGCGGACGATTCAGACGCTTGAGGACATGCTTAGGGCATGTGTGTTGGACTTCGGAGGAAGTTGGGACACGTATCTGCCATCGACTGAGTTTTCTTATAACAATAGCCACCATTCGAGTATCGATATGCCTCCCTTTGAGTTGTTGTATGGGAGGAGGTGTCGGACTCCCATCTGCTGGGGAGAGGTTGAGCAGCGAGTGTTGGGTAGCACTAAATTAGTACTTTAGACGACAAAGCAGATACCACAGGTCAGGCAGAGGTTGTTGACAGCTCAGAGTCGCCGGAAGAGTTACGCAGATAGGCGACGATCCGATCTCAAGTTTCAGGTCGGAGATTTTGTACTCCTGAAGGAGTCTCCTTGGAAAGGAGTTATCCGATTCAGGAAGAGGGGCAAGCTAGGGCCCCGGTACATCGATCCATTCAAAGTGTCCGCGAGGATGGGCAAGGTAGCATATCGTTTGGAGGTGTCTGCGGAGTTGAGCCAGATTCATGATACCTTCCACGTGTCTCAGCTGAGGAAGTGTATAGCCGATGAGTCGGCAGTGGTGCCGTTGGAGGATATCCAGGTGGACGCGAGTCTGAATTATGTTGAGAGACCGATCACGATCTTGGACCGGAAGATCAAGGTTCTTAAGAACAAGGAGGTGCCCCTGGTTCAGGACTAGTGGCAACATTGGAGAGGGTCCGAGCTGACTTGGGAGCCAGAGTCAGAGATGAGGGAGTAGCATCTGGAGTTGTTTGCGGCATGAGACTTCGAGGGCGAAGTCTGGTTCTAGTGGGGGAGAATTGTAACATCCCGAATTTCAGGTGTGTCTCTTAAACCCTTCTCTTTTCCAAGATAGTCAAGTTAAGCCCTTAAATGTTGTATTAGGGCAAATGAGTATGTTGGGCGTACTAAAGAGTACGCTGCACATACTCATGCGCTTAAGTTGGACGCAGACTCGCCTAGGTACGCTGGGCGTACCCAGGGTTACGCTAGGCGTAGCGGGTCCAGATGCAAACCCTAATTTGTGGCTTGTGCACGATAAAAGGAATGCTAAGGCCTTGTCCTCAGCCACCATTTGAGAGAGTGAAACCCTAAGAGAGTATTTCCTTCATCCTAAAGCTTGTGTGTGAGTGTTTTGAGCTAAAGGTGCTCTTGTGTGCTAGTGAAGAAGAAGGAGGGGTGCTTGTGGAGGCTAAGGTTTGGAGTTTAATCTTGGATCTGAGTTCTTCTAAGGGAGGATCTTCACTTAGATGTATAAAGCTCAAAACTTTCCTCTTTATTTTGGTTTGGTGTTTTATGGTCCATTTCTAGGGTTTAAGTCCCAAAGGTGGAGACTTTATGAGCAAAAGGGGCTCCATTGACCTAGATCTGTCCCATTTCAGTGTTATAAGTTTTGTTGGTCCATAAAAGTCCCAGCTTAGTCGTCATTATGAAGTCATGTTTGACTTATGGGCTTTAAAGTGTTGGAAGTGGAATGTTTTGGGTGTTGGTGACTCTCATAGCCATGCAAAGGCTTAAAGTCACCAACTTTATGGATTAAGAGGCTTAGGGGTAGTCAGATATGGGAGTTTGATGTGTGTCTTAACCATTTAAGACCCCAAAAGCAAAGGAGCATGAAATTGGGATTTACGTGGGGCGTAATCCCAATACGCGCAGCGTAGGGGTCGTGTTCCCTGATTCTGTGAGGTTGTCGGGTACGGCCAGCGTACAGGTTTGGTACGCGTATCGTAACCCGGAGAGTTGACTTTTGTTGTCTTTTAGGGTTTGGTCAATGTTTGGGTCTTTGAGCCATGAGAGGAGTAAAATGGTCTTTTACCCTTCTGAGAGTGTTAAGAGAGGGATTTAGTCTAGCCTTGAGAGTTGTATTGATTAAAGTACTTATTCTATGTGATTAGGCGGAGGCTAGAGCAGATTTTTACCGAGTTTGAGATTTACCAAGTTACCCGAGGTGAGTCTTCTCACTATACTTTACCTAGAGTGGTAATTAAAGTTATATGACAGAGTATCTTGTATGCTATATATCTGATTGTGATACACTGCATTATTTCTATGTGATTTATGTCGTGTATGTTCCAGAGTTTACAGAGTTAGAACCGGAAGGTTCACAGAGTTAGGACCAGAGGGTCCACAGAGTTATAGCCTCGAGTGGCTAATATGTGTTATATGTGGTATTTTGGGGAACTCACTAAGCCTTGTGCTTACAGTGTTTGTGTTATGTATTTCAGGTACCAGTGAGGATCGCGGGAAGGTGCCGACATGATTAGTACACACTATTGGAGTTTCATAGATTTTTATTTTGGGATGTGATTTTATGGATTTGTTATGTGATACATTGAGAATTGAAAATCTTTATGAATGAAATTACATTTTTAAAAAGTGAAAATTTTGTTTGAAATTTACGTTGTTACAATGCAATTCTAAAGGCTCATACAACAGACATACAAAGTCATCTCTCGTATCATTCTATCATGAAATTTTTAGCAGATCCTTACCCCTAATCTAGCCTGCTATACACATATTTTTATCATTAATGCATTGCATTTTATTTATTTTTCTTTAGTATGGATCATACCGGGTGCTTGTTATGTTGCATGAGATATTTTGTAGGTTTTTCAATGCTTGTTGCGGTTGCAGGTTGATTAGAGACGGGCTTAGTGGGCTCCCGAGGCATTATTGGGCTTGGCGGAATCAAAGAAGAAGAATTGGGCTTTGAAAGTTATTGGCTTGGATTATTTGGGCTTGTGAAGATGGATCATAAATTTCTAATTTTGGGCTTGGAACATCCATTTGGTGGCTAAATGATGATTGGTGCATTTCAAATTACATGGACAAGGGGGGACCAAAGGAATCTTTGGTAGTGGAAGGGTGGAGTGGCTTGGTGGACCAATGGCAACACAGCAACATTTGTGCGGGTGGAATTTTCGCTGCGCGGGTACCCGCGCAACTGCCCAGTTTGGGCATTTTGGTCATTTGGCTCACCATAACTCTTAGGGATCAGATCTAGAGGCTCATTCACGTTTTTCCACCATTGGAGACCTGCAAGAGGAGATTTTGGGAGCTAGAAATCATTTCCTTTCATCTTTCCAAATCTTAGGTAGTTTCTTTATGTAATTAGATTATTGTTCTTGTTACTTTGTTGCCATGAGTGTCTAATACTCTTATTTGGTTGACTTTGGCTGAAAACCAATGAATGTTTGTGGGTTTTGAAGGATTTATATTGATTATCAATTTATTCCATGTTTATGATTCTAGTTTCCAATTCTTATGCTTATTTGATGCTTTGATCATGAGCTTAGTATTTGATTGAGCAATGGTTGATTTATTTCATTGATTTTGCATTGGATCATTGAATTTATCTAGAACAAAGGCTTTATGATGGTAGAAATCATCTCTAGCTTATGAATCATATCTCCTTAATGGATGTGTAAGCATTTGACATCCTCTAGGAATTGGGGATTCCTTCATTCTTAAGGCTAATTGATTTCTTGGGATTAATTGCTTCAATTGACCCTTGATCTTAATTAAGAAGGTGTGTTGTGGGCTTCCGCAACCTCCATACTACCTATGAGGAATCTTTTCATATCATGCTTCATAATTGCTATAACCAATTTGGGATGAAGGATAAGCTTTGTATTAGATCCTAATGATAAACACACAAATGTTCATTGTGTTGAATCGCCTTAGTTAACCAATTATTTCCAACCTTTGAGCATCTCATCAACTTGCTTAATTGCAAGGTTTTTAGTTATTCAATTATTTTAGTTTTCAAGTAATCAAACAACCCCCCTTTTAGTTTAATTGTAGTTAATTAGTTTACTTTCACTAGTTCTATTGAACTGCATTGGTGATTGAATACAACCATTTCTCTGAGGATCGATACCCCTTTTTACCATTATATTACGTTTATTTAGCAATCAAAGGGTGTAATTTGCTTGGTGGTGTTGACATCCCATCAAGTTTTGGCGCCATTGCTGGGGAAATTGGTTATTGTTATTTGATTGTTTAGGCCTAGGTCTACAAGAACCGGTGAACTACTCTACAATCCGGAAATTGAAAGAGAAGCAAAAAGGTTGAAAAAGTTAGCCAAACAAGTAAAGCAACAACAACTTGTTCAAGCTTCTTCCTCTTCTCCACTAATCAACATAGAAGATCAAGTTCATACTTCAAGTGATACCAACACCGAACCGAGTTCTCCAATTGTTGGTCATTCCTTTGAAGACATTCCGTTTGAAAACCACATAGCCATGAATCACACTCCACCTCACATTCCCAACCCAAACCCAATCAATCAAGATGCCAATACCCCACCCCATCAACCAAGACAACAACCACAAGAACCTCTCATTGATATGCCACCTTGGAATCAAGCCCCTCCTCACAACCAACCCAATTATCAACCACCACCACAACTACAAAACCAACACTTCCACCAAAACAAACCAACCTCAAAACAATGATTTTCAAGTTCAACAAGTACATTACCCAAATCAACCCAATTACCAACACCCTCCAATGTACCAAAACCCAATGTACCCACAACAACAACCTCCTTACAACCAATACCCTAACTACCAACCTTATCCACCACCAATCTACAATCCCCAAAAATACCCATATCCACCTTATCATCAACCACCCAATTACTTGCAACAAAATCCCAACAACCCCAATCCACCCAATCCCCTCAAGAGTTGACACTTAGACAAATGATGGAAACGGATGTTACTCATACACCTCTTGCTATTGTTTATCCCGCAAACCGTTGAGGGATTGAATTGAAGTCAAGTTTCATCCATCAACTAACCAAATTCCATGGGTTGGATAGAGAAGACCCTCAAAAGCATTTGAAGTCCTTTCATACTATATGTGTTAGCATGTTGCCCGACAATGTGACATTGGATGATTTCAAGTTAACTGCATTCCCGCTCACCTTGGAAGACAAAGCTAGAGAGTGGTTATTCAACTTACCACTGGGATCTATTTACACATGGGAAGAGCTACTCAAGGCCTTCAATAGCAAATTGTATCCCACCTCCCGCATTTCAAGTCAAAGAAGTGACATTTTGGGGATTCGTCAAGGGGAAAATGAAACATTTCATGATTTTTGGGAGCGCTTCAACAATTTGTGTACAAGTTGTCCTCAACACAATATACCCGAACAACTACTTCTTCAACAATTTTATGAGGGTATGAATGAAAAAGATCGGAGGATGATTGATGCTTCAAGTGGTGGTGACATCTTCAACAAAACCCCTCACGAGATCCGATTACTTTTTGGTACAATTTCTCAAAATCAAAGGAATTTTGGGACTCGAAATGACATGAAGAGAAATTCTACACAAGTGGTTGGTGAAGTTAGCAACACTCAACACTTGGAATCAAAGCTCTTGGATTTGACTAATGTGTTAAGTCAAATGGTGGTGGGAAGTGGTCAACAATTGATGGTATGTGGTATTTGTGCAATTACGGGCCATTATACGGATAAGTGTCCCACACTTGGAAGTGAACCGGAAGATGTGAATGCAATGGGCAGGTATCAAGGTCAACTAAGACCCACGGGATTTCAAAACAATTTCAACCCAAATTGGAGGAATAACCAAAAAAACCCTTATCCACCAAAGCAAAATCCACCAAATCTTTTGATGAGACCCCAACATCCACAATACCAATCCCAAAAACCTCCATATCCACAAAATTCTTATAACCCTCCTAATTACCAAAAACCTCCATAACAAGGCCAATCAAGTGGTACCCATCAAATGAGCCTTCAAGAACTTGTCACTTCTCTTGCTCAAAGCCAAACCCAATTTCAACAAGAAACCAAGAATACTTTCTCCAACATTCAAGCACAAATTGGAGACTTGGCAACCGCTCTCAACAAGATAGAACAAAGGGGTAAACTTCCATCACAAACCGAGAAGAACCCCAATGTGAGTGCCATCACCTTGCGAAGTGGGAAAACACTTGGAAAAAGTCAACCTAAAAGAGTTTCAAGAGAAGTCGAAGATGAAGTTATCATTGTGAATCTCCAAAAGTTGTAGTTCCTCCAAAGGAACCGGTTGTGCCAAACGTTGATCAACCCGAATCTTCCAACAAACCCATCAAACCATTGGTCATACCACCTCCCTTCCCTTCCCGGTTAGCCTTTTCCAAGAAAATAGAGGAAGAAAATGAATTATTTGAAACTTTTCGCAAGGTCCAAATCAACATTCCATTATTGAATGCTATTAAGAAAATTCCAAGTTATGCAAAATTCCTCAAGGATTTATGCACCACGAAGAGAAAACTCAAGGCAAATGAAAAGATTCAAGTAAATGCAAATGTGTCTGCGGTTATCCAAAAGAAGTTACCTCCCAAATGCAAGGATCCGGGAATATTTTCTATCCCTTGTACCATTGGTGATTTTCATGTTGAAAGTGCCATGCTAGATCTTGGAGCCTCGATCAATGTGATGCCATATTCGGTTTTTCAATCTCTCAATGTTGGACCTTTGGAAGAAACAGGAGTCATCATTCAATTAGAAGACAAGTCAAGTGTGTCTCCAAGAGGAGTGTTGGAGGATGTGTTAGTACAAGTTAATCAACTTGTTTTTCCGGCGGATTTTTATGTCATTGATCTTGAAGAGAAGACTCCTTCCAAATCATCTATGATCCTCCTTGGAAGACCTTTCATGCATACCGCTCACACAATCATTGATGTCCATAAAGGAAAGATAACTATGGAGTTTGATGGAGAAACCATTCACTTCAACATCTTTGAAGGAATGAGGTACCCTAGCAACATTTCTCCATTGTATCGGGTTGATGTGATTGAGCCAATAAATAGGATAAGCCCTAATGTATGCACAGACAAGATAATCATGGAATATGATTGTAATCCTAAGAGGGAACCTCAAAGAAGATTGGATCCTCCAATGATGGAAGTGGTTAAGAAGGAGATAATTAAAAGGTTCAAAAGGTGCAAAGAGAAGAAAAATGCATTTCATGACAAGCACATAACCCAAAAACACTTTATTCCGGGTCAAAAAGTTCTTCTTTGTCATTCACGCTTAAAGCTATTCCCGGGAAAATTGCGATCTCGATGGCATAGACCTTTTATTATTATAAAAGTGTTTGATCCTAGTGTGGTTGAAATCAAGAGTTTGTAAACAAGCCAAATCTTCAAAGTGAATGGGCACCATTTGAAACTATTTTATGAAGGCTTTGACATGGGAGAATTCGACAACGTAACAATGGAAACACCGATTTACGAAGGTTGACGGAAGCGGGGCTATGTCTTGGCAAAGACGTTAAATAAATGCATTGTGAATAAATAATCTCCACTTGAAGTTTTGGGTGTTTCTAAACTTGAAGTTGTCCTAAAAATAAGCATATAGAAGTCTTGTAGTGATTTGGTGAAGTTTGAAAAATTCCAAAAATTTGACCTTTGCGCGGGTGCCCGCGCAGACTTTGCGCGACCGACCCTAGCCGCGCAGGTCCCGAGTTCCAAATTACCCCAACATGGGGTGCTCTCTGATTGCTGCACGCATGTGCCCGCACAGACTTTGCGCGACCGACCCCCAGCCGCGCAGATTCTGAGTTCCAAATTACCCCAACATGGGATGTATTCTGACATATGCGCGCGGTTGCCCCCCACCCGCACAAATATGTCATTTCATAAAAAAAATTCGAGCCATTTCATATGCGTCCTTTGCGCGACCAAGCTTTCATCCATGTGTATTTAGGCAGCCAAGAACTCCATCCAAGCATATATCATTATGCGACCCATGTGTTTCTTCCATACCGTCCTTGCGGGCCTCCTCCACCTTGATCCCGGTATGATCCTTCCTTACTCTCATCCTAAGCATTGAGGACAATGCTTAATTTTAAGCTTGGGGTGAGGTAATTTAATATTTTATTTTTATTGCATTTAGGTTGTATATAGTTGCATTTAGAGTTTGTCATTTAGGGCATTCATAAAAAACTGCATAAAAAATCCAAAAAATAAAATAAAAATATTGCATATTTTGTTTCTTTCTTTTCTAATTTTCATACTTTTTAGATGCATTCTAGGTTAGGTTCATGCATTTTTGTTCTCTCTTGTCTTCTCATCCCTTCAGGTACCATAGCGCTGAGTCATAAGTATTGAATCATACATTGGTCCTGGGTCTTGATATGGAATTCCTTGTATTTGATGAATGGGACACATTTTGAGGCTCATAGACCACTTTGAGACCGCTTGTGTGGGGGTCAGATGCAGGTAGCTTGATTGGGTCTAGGTGCGGAGGGATGTGGTTGGTCATGCCAATGTGTGCAAGCAAAGACTAGCCCGGTAAGGTATTTTGAAGACATTGAAGATATTGAAGACTCACATCTTGGTTTTGGAGAGAGTACTCCTTAGTACTCCCGAGTCTTGTCCGAGCCTTGCTTAGTTAGATTCTCACCACCTTTTTAAGATAGGTTATTTTTTTAGGAGTCTAGAGTAGATACTTAGATAGATTTTGTTTATCACACCTTGCATTGAGGTGCTTGATGAACTTTGAAGTGGGTCCCCCAATTCACATCTTTTGGGACCAAATTTTTTCGGTAACACCCATTTTTGAGTCATATCCCACCCCTTTTTAGTTGATCTTGGCACATTGTCAATGATCATTAGGTGTTCATATTAGCCTCTATCTATCACTCAATTTTCACTATTGGAGTCCTATGTTACTTGGTGAAATTCCTTAGACCTTCCAAGAAGCAACACAAAGAATGAAGAAATTTGAAAAAGTGAAGACAATAAGAGCCTATTAAAGATGATTCAAGAAAAGCAACAAAAGCAAAGAAGAAAAAGAGCAACACAAAAAGAAGAACAAGATTCCAAGTTCAAGACTCATGTTATATATATGATTAAAAAAAAAACTGGATGTCAAGCAGCAAATGTGATTGAAGACCCAATAATAGAAGTTCAAGATTGAAGATTTAGGTTGTTAGGTTTAGATTTAGGTTAAGTAGAGTTTTTATTATTTTATTTTATTTTATTTTTGATTTTTGGTGAGAAAAGGCCCCGACGATGAGATGGTAGACTGTAAAGGACAGTATAAGGGAGAAGCCTCTGAAACCGGATGTTTGCCCGGAGGCCATGCTGCAAAACCCTATTTCATTATTATACACTTTGGCCTGACAAATGTAGGAATCACAGTGTGTGAAGAGGCGCCTTTCCTTCATGCACTATGGTCTACATTGGTGATTTAAAGTGCCCCCACTGGGCGCATCTCTGTTTCATTTGTCTTGCACACCGCGACCGCATCCAGCCGTGATCCATTCGCCCATCAAGTGGTTAAGATTGTGGTTTATGATTCTAAAGCGGGGAACATTTTGAAGATGCGTAGGGTCCATTGAAGGACTAATTCTGACCATGTTGACTGATGTTGACCAAGTTCTATGGTATCTTTCTTTTTCCTTTTTAGATAGTTCATCTCAAGCTCATTTTTAGTCTTGTTGTCACTTGAGGACAAGTTAGGTTTAAGCTTGGGGTGATTTGATAGCTTATTTTATTTCCTTATTTTTGTTAGTTTATTTCAGATTTTTAGATCTTTTTATCATTAATGCATTGCAATTTATTTATTTTTCTTTAGTATGGATCGTACCGGGTGCTTGTTATGTTGCATGAGATATTTTGTAGGTTTTTCGGTGCTTGTTGCGGTTGCGGGTTGATTAGAGACGGGCTTAGTGGGCTCCCGGAGCATTATTGGGCTTGGCGGAATCAAAGAAGAAGAATTGGGCTTTGAAAGTTATTGGCTTGGATTTGGGCTTGTGAAGATGGATCATAAATTTCTAATTTTGGGCTTGGAACATCCATTTGGTGGCTAAATGATGATTGGTGCATTTCAAATTACATGGACAAGGGGTGACCAAAGGAATCTTTGGTAGTGGAAGGGTGGAGTGGCTTGGTGGACCAATGGCAACACAACAACATTTGCGCGGGTGGAATTTTCGCCGCGCGAGTACCCGCGCAACTGCCCAGTTTGGGCATTTTGGTCATTTGGCTCACCATAACTCTTAGGGATCAGATCTAGAGGCTCATTCACGTTTTCCACCATTGGAGACCTGCAAGAGGCGATTTTGGGAGCTAGAAATCATTTCCTTTCATCTTTCCAAATCTTAGGTAGTTTCTTTATGCAATTAGATTATTGTTCTTGTTACTTTGTTGCCATGAGTGGCTAATACTCTTATTTGGTTGACTTTGGCTGAAAATCAATGAATGTTTGTGGGTTTTGAAGGATTTATATTGATTATCAATTTATTCCATGTTTATGATTCTAGTTTGCAATTCTTATGCTTATTTGATGCTTTGATCATGAGCTTAGTATTTGATTGAGCAATGGTTGATTTATTTCATTGATTTTGCATTGGATCATAGAATTTATCTAGAATAAAGGCTTTATGATGGTAGAAATCATCTCTAGCTTATGAATCATATCTCCTTTATGGATGTGTAAGCATTTGACATCCTCTAGGAATTGGGGATTCCTTCATTCTTAAGGCTAATTGATTTCTTGGGATTAATTGCTTCAATTGACCCTTGATCTTAATTAAGAAGGTGTGTTGTGGGCTTCCCCAACCTCCATACTACCTATGAGGAATCTTGGCATATCATGCTTCATGTTTGTTATAACCAATTTGGGATGAAGGATAAGCTTTGTATTAGATCCTAATGATAAACACACAAATGTTCATTGTGTTGAATCGCCTTAGTTAACCAATTATTTCCAACCTTTGAGCATCTCATCAACTTGCTTAGTTGCAAGGTTTTTAGTTATTCAATTATTTTAGTTTTCAAGTAATCAAACAACCCCCCTTTTAGTTTAATTGTAGTTAATTAGTTTAATTTCACTAGTTCTATTGAACTGCATTGGTGATTGAATACAACCATTTCTCCGAGGATCGATACCCCTTTTTACCATTATATTACGTTTATTTAGCAATCAAAGGGTGTAATTTGCTTGGTGGTCTTGACATCCCATCATACACATATACACATACTTAAATAAATAAACACATATGGCTATTTTGTGAAATAATTACTTGAGCTCCGTTGATTACATGCATCACACCCCTTTCTTTTGTAAAAACCCTTTTAGAAAATCATAATCTTTTGAAAATTTACCAATTCCTCAGTTTGAGTTTAGATACACTCGAGAGTGTGCCCAAATCTCGTAAACCAAGGCTCTGATACCAACTAGTAACATCCCAAAAACCACTAAATAAAAAAAATGTTCTTAAGATAACCAAAACAACCATTCATTCATTCTAAAAGCCCTTCAAAGTATAGAAATATATCAAATAGTTATTAAAGTACAAAAAAGTCATAAAATGCAGAACACCGGTGGATGCGATGAAATAATGTCGAGCTCTTCCTTTTGGAACCAGAAGTATCTGAAACATAAACATAAACCGTAAGCACAAAGCTTAGTGGGTTCCCCAAAATACCACATACCATATATACATCATGCCCCGCCCGACATTCATCGGGCCCTGCCTGGCTAACAGGCCCCGCCCAAAATACATAATGGTCCCTCCTAACATACATAATCTATAATTGAGGGTCCACTACATACTTTATCTATCTAGGGTAAAAGAACGTTTTACCTTTTCAAGGCTAGACCCTTCCAAACATGACCTAATGTCCCAAATTGGCCAAACATGCCTTCTAGTGCTACGCCCTGCATACATAATGCCTCTACGACCTGCGTAGAAGGCTTAAAAGAAATCACGGATAAGCAAGGCTACACAATGTGTAGCCAGGATTACACACCGCGTAATCATGCTTTTGCAAATCTTCATTTTAAGCTCTTAATACCTTAAGACTAAACATCCAACACTCAAATTTGAACCTAATGGACGTCTAAAATGATAAAGTTTCTGACTTCATGTAACATCCCAATGGTAAGGTACTTCTAATTTTGACCCTATAATTGAATTATATTGAATTTTGGTATCTAAGTTTAAGAAAGAGTGCAAAAAGGGCCCATTGTGGCATTTTGGTAAAGTAGGACTTGGAGGAGTACACTGTGCATGCGTGTGTACGCTAAGTGTACTAGGGCGCACCTTAGTACGCTGGATGTACACCTCGTACGCAGGGCGTTCATGGAAATCATGCAACCCTAATTTTTTTTAGGGTTTTGGCTTATATTTAAGCATCAATAAGGCCTCATATCTTCTTCTTACCCATCCTCCTTCTGTGATACCGACCCCCCAAGCAAACCTTAAGAGAAAGAGTGCATTTTGGTACCTTTAAGACAGTGTTGAAGTGGTTTTGAAGAAAGAAGAAGGTTGTGAGAAGATCTTGGAGTTGAGAGCATTTTGGATCTAGGATTTCTACCTTGATTACAACCTCTAGGAGGTATAAAGCTTGCAAATTTTCCACTTCATCTTGAAGATCTATATTCTTAATCTTTTAAGTCACTTTTTTATCCCAAATGGTGATTCTTGGACATAGCCTGTTCTTGACCCATTAAGCCGTCCTTTCAAACCTTAGGAAGGGTTTTGAGCCATAAAAATGAGGTCTTAATGGTTGGCTTTGCTCCATGCACTCTCTAGAAGGTCTTAATGTATAAGACCTTGAGTTAAGCACTTAAAGGACATGCAAGGTCATAAAGTTGGAAACTTTATGACTCTTGAGGATGATTTAGTCTTGGATTTGGAAATCGAACATAAGAACTTGAGGTATTAAGCTCTTAATGGACTTTGGGAAGTTTGGGCGTACGCCCTCAGTAATCTGATTATGCAGCGCGTACGAGGTACACTGAGTACACCTAGTGTACCTTCGGTGTACACCCCACGTACGTGTGCTGTGTCGACTCGGCTGAGTTGACTCAGTTGGGTTGACCCGGCTGGGTTGATTCAGTTAACATATGGATTTTGATCAGTTTGACGTTGACTTTGACCAAGTTTGACTTAAGGGAATTTTGGGTATTTTGGTATTATGATTGAGAATTAGTCATTTGGCTGGATAGGTGACAGTTAGAGCTGAGATTCAGAGTCGAGACCTCATCAGCTTTTGTCCTGACTGTGAGGTGAGTTTTCCTCACTATACTTATGGGTCTGAGGCACCAAGGTCAACCCATTGGATAAGATATCATGTTATGTGATAGTATATTATCATGCTATAGTGATTTGTTAGATCTGTATCCTGGTATATAGGATGATGCTATGCTTAGTGATTTATAGATCTACCTGTTTGTCTGTTGACTAATTATATGTTTATCTGTTATAGGTGCACATATTTTGTTTGGTGGTTGAGGCTTTACTGCTATGTGCATGGGCCAACAGACCGGGGGAATTCCAACCTGATGGTTGATTGGTCCCGAGGGTCTTCCATCCCGAGGATGACTGGACCCATTGTACATTGGCATTCCAACCCGATGATTGATTGGTCCTGGTGTATTCCAACCTGATGATTGACTGGACCCATTGTATATTGGCATTCCACCTAGGGTATTCCATTTTGAGGATGACTGGACCCGAAGGGTGACTAGGTTTGGGGTATTGCAACTCGATGGTTGATTGGACCTGACACGCTGTTGTATATGTTATCTATTTGTGTGTTAGTACTTTGGGGTAAACTCACTAAGCTTTGGCTTACGGTTTTTAGTTATTGTTTCAGGTATTTCTGATGATTGTGGGAATACGAAGGCGTGACCATACACATCATCTGTTTTATGTACTTTTGGATCTATGGGATACTCTGATATGGAACAACCCTTTGAAAACTATGATTTTGTAAACATTTTATGATTTTGGATTGTTTTAAAAAAGTTTAAATTTGTTGTGATTTTTATGGATGTAATACTTTATGCATTTACATGGCTTAATGGAGCTCAAGACCAAACCCTAGTCCCATTTTTATGCTATAAGATCCTCAAAAACAACAAAAATTGATAACCTCAAGCTGTGGAGTAGCTCTTACTCACAAAAGCAAAACTCATGGGACCAAAAGCATGCAAATCTATAAGTTAGACTAGGTCTAACCCAAGGAATCATAAAGATGAGAACTTTATACCTTTTGAAGTTGGCAAATGAGATGAAAGCTCTAGATCTTCAAGCTTGGGCTACACCAAACCACTAGATAGACTCATCCTTCTTCAAAATGCATTAAAACACACAAAAAAAGGCTCAAAACAATCTCACAAGGAATTATGGTTTTGAGTGGGCTACTTAGGAGAGTAGAGGTTGATGATAAGGAAGGCCTCAAGGGAGTCAAGGTCTTTAAATAAGGTCACAACCCTAAAGTTTAGGTTTTTGGATTTAGCACTCCTACGTATTGCGTACATAAGGGTACACCCCGTGTAGGGCTTTAAATGACCGCGCCCACTTCTCATTTTATGCCCCGTGTAGAGGACCTCTTACGCACCTCGTAGGAACATTTTTGCAAGAAATTAACACTTTAAGCTATAAATGAAAACTACCTGGGAAATGGGTGTTACAATTATTCTTGTTGCATCCATTGTCAGACTGGTAGGATTTGCAAAACCTAAACAATACAAACACTCAAATTATGGTAGGATTAGTTTAGAAAACATTATATTCAAGAAACTAAATTGGCATGATTCGTTGATGTTGATATTATATGTTGTGGACTTTTCCTATAATTCATGCTTCATGAAATTGTTTGTCACTTGTTTGTTGATTACTTCCAACTTTTTAAAAGGATCTCCGACCTTCTCGCTTGATTCCTAATGTCGGGATTTCGATAAGCCTGCAAACAAAATGAAATATAACTGGGATACCACATGTGAACTATATCAAGCCAATAAGATCATATCTCACCAAATTCAAAATCAATTTCATATGAAAACATATCAAACTTACCTGGCAACCCGATTTTGATTTATGTAGGAATCTGATTCTAATCTACGCTTCCTTTAATATCTCTGACTAAAAAAAAAATGGTTAATCAGAACTTTGTCTTACAACATCACTAAAGCAGAAGTTCGTATATTATTGAAGGATTACAAATCAATTTCCATAAGAATAGATTGACCCCTAAAGAATTAAGCTAAACATGCCGGATTGAACAAAAAACTGCTAGCCCTAATAAGACTTATCTATCAATACATGTACCTTATTTCTTTTTCATGTGAGAGATAGATAGATGATAAGGGAAGGAAAGAGCTTTGTTTCTTCACCGCCTGCGTTCTCAAACGGCATAAAGAAACTATTGGTTTTCACTGGAAAAGTTGTCTCCCTTTTTAGCACCACCACTGGTTTACATGTTAATGTTTCTTCTTGGCCTCATTTCCACCAACCAAAAACACAACATAAACAATAATCATGTTTGAATGAAAATAATTCTGATGATAAAAAGAAACGAAAATAGGGTTCATCCTTTTACCTGGACTGTCTAGGGTTTAAAACTGGAAAGAAGTAAAGTTGAAGGCTTGGTGGACAGGAGAAAGTACAACATAATCGATGAAAAGGGAGGAACGACGATCGAAGAGAAACGGTTTTGATTATCGATTTGTTGGTGTGCTTATCAATTAGGGAAGGATCAGAGATTGTGGTGGAAGATAATTAGAGAAGAATGATGGTAGCGTAGCCAGTGAACAGTACCCATATCGGGTAGGCGAAACCATCGCAATCCATCCTTCCCTATGGTGACGGTGGACATGAGAAAAGAGGTGGTTGGAGTCCGGATTGAAAATTGGTAGTGTTAGAGTCTGAGGATTAGAAGTTGATAATCGAGGTGGTGGATCGGTGTACCGAGGGAGGATAAAGAAAAGCATAGACGGTGAACCCATCTGAGGGTGGAAGGCCTGTTGACTTTTTACAGGTACGTGTTTGGAGAAGATGGAGAGTAAATCAGTGGTATTCTACGTAAGGTTCTAGAAGTATTTCGATGGGTGGAAAACAATGGTAGTGATGAGGGGAGAACATAACACGTGTCAAAGACACGTATCTAGCCATTTCCCTGGAATTTAAGGGACCAAATTTCCAATATGAAATTAAAAGACCAATAGAATTCAAGAACAATTCAGAACCCATAATTAATCTATATATATATATATATATATATATATATATATATATATATATATATATATATATATATATATATATATATATATATATATATATATATATATATAATAATCTAATGAATTGTGTTTACATTAGAATGGTAAAAATACTAATTATAGATCGGCTAAAAATAATAATAATAATAATAATAATAATAATAATAATAATAATAATTAACTTTTGTTCAAAGTTTTCTTACTTATTTCCCTCTAATCCTTTAGGACTTTCGATTGCAATTGGTCACTTTATCTTAAAAAAAGTGAGACATCTTAACGTAATGGTAATGTTTGTTCCAAGGAATGCAAATTCCATTCCAAAAGACAACCTAAATCGTTTAGAAATATGAAAGTACATACGGCAATACTCTTCCATCGCCATCCTCGAAGCCAAACTTCATCTTATATAGACATACAACGATAAACTTAAAAGTTAATAACATATTGAGTAACAAACTTTATCTTGTATATACATTTAGTTTATTACTTTTATAAGTTATTAAATATATATTTAACTAGACATATTTATTAATTATATTATAGTAATTTATACAATTGTTCTAATGTAATATATTATAGGACTCGTAAAATTGAGAAACGCCAATGATCAAAATAATGTGTTCTATACCTAATGGTGATGCTTGTATAGCAACTATGGACCCATAACTATTTTCACATTAATTTTGAAAATGAAATTGTAGAATGTTCCATGTCAACACATTATATATATTTCTATGATAGGTTCAAATGTTTTCAGTATCTATTGCGTGCATGTATAACTAATTATGTACAAATCATTTTAATTATTTTAAGAAAATAATTAATGCATATTAAATGCTGAAGATGTAATTAATATTCATTATATCTTCAACATGTAATATGCATTAATTACTTTCTTAAAATAACTAAAATGATTGGTCCAGAATCAATCATAGATGCACACAATAGATATTGAAAACAAAATAACCTAACCCTATATATATATATATATATATATATATATATATATATATATATATATATATATATATATATATATATATATATATATATATATATATATATATATATATATATATATATATATATATAACAAGTTGGTTGTTATCATAAGTAAAAAAAATATATGCTATTTATTTTTAATAAAGATTTTAAAGTTCATTACTAGTATACGTAATTTGTCACATTTGTTTTTATGTATTAGGCTAAAAATAGCAAATTGTTGGTGCCCTTTTCTCATGTTTTTGGTTTCGTTGCCTTCGTCATTTTCCTCACTTTTTTTTACCCTTCTTTAGTCACATTTTTTGTTCATCTTCTTCAAGTTTCTTCAAGTCTATTTAGCTTCAAATTCATATACCATTTCTCTAAAAGTTGGCACCAAAGTGTGATTGAAAATATGGAGAGATTCCCACAATTGGTCATATTCCTAAGTGTGTTTCTTTTGTTTTCGGCATATGCTAACGCCCACGTTAAGTCACTGATCATTTTTGGAGACTCCCTTTTTGATCCTGGTAACAATCGTTATATCAAGAACTGCACTATTCAAGCCAATTTTCCACCTTATGGTTCAACTTTCTTTCACCGTCCAACAGGACGATTCAGCAATGGTCGAACTGTCGCAGATTTCATAGGTAAGTCTTTTATTAGTCTATATAATTTTCCTTTATTCCTTGGGCACATCAACATTTTTTTTTTTTTTTTTAAAATGAAATATCAAATAATACACAATTTAATTTCAAGTTTAGAACAATTTTCATGTATTTAGGGTATCATTTGGATTAGAGTTGGTTTATGTTTGGATTTAATGTTAATTTGTGGTTAAACAACATGATGCAGCACAACATATGGGGATCAAGTTCCAAAAACCATACCAAAAGCTATATGGAAAAAATTTAGGAAGTATAATTGTGAAACATTTTCCGGTTCAGGCCCATGGAATCAACTTCGCCAGTGCCGGAAGTGGAATATTGCCGGAGACAAACAAATATGCAGTAAGATGATCAACCTTTCTAGCTAGTTTACTTTCACTGTGGTCACCGAATTTAAGATCATAGATAATATTTTAGTGTTTTTAGCTAACTGTTGACATTATAATCAAGAATTTAAATAAACAAATGAGTCAAAAAAATAATATCTTGGGATGACTTGTGCTTGTGTAGTGGTATACTCAAACTAAGTTCAGGATCTTATGTAGGATTATGATTGTTTTTGTAAATCCAAATCATAAGATCTACCAAAAACGGTTTAAAACATTATATATATATATATATATATATATATATATATATATATATATATATATATATATATATATATATATATATATATATATATATATATATATATATATATATATATATATATTCATCCATTAGATGGGAATAATAGTTTAAAACATGAGAATTACTCCGATACATAATTTAACAATAATCAATTCAGAAGGAAATTTGTATGGTTCATATTTGATTCATTTTGTTAACTCGATAAAAATATTCAAATTTAAAAAAATATATATATAATAATAACGATCTTACGAGAGATTCTAAAATCCTACCTCAGATCCTTCCAAAAAAATGATCCTATTATAATCGGCTCGATGTCTAAGGGATATTTATGATCATATATGGATGAACATGAGATGAAATCGATACCAAACTAGTATCGACTCGAGAATCTCAAATACAGAAATAGGTTAACAAAAGAATATCGAGTACTGAACTAAATTAACATTACCGGTACAAAGGATGGTATCAGTTTTTTGTACTAACACCGATACCGAATCCCAAATCTTGTGATTTTGAAATACCGAGTATCGTCTTATATGTTTAAATCGATACTGATTCCGGTATGGGGTCGGATTTGATACTAATTGTCCATCCCTATGAATACAATCATTATATGTAACCATTATGATAAAGATTTTAAGAACTTTGGATATACCATCTCTATTTAATTCTTTATGTGCACTGATAAAGTAGTCACGACTCACGAGTTACTATTAATAGCAAAATTGTACTTCATATTTTCTATTTAAAAACAGGTAGTTGCCGATCAGCTACGTCATAATCCTCATTTACGTGTGTAGAAAAATCATATTATTTTATTATCTATTGAGAAAATATGGCCATTGATTTATTTTTGCTTTATATCACATGTATATTTCAATGTCTCCATGATTATTATTATTGTTAAAATATTAATTGAATCATCTATTTTTCCATTTTATTTATTTGATAAGTAAATTTCAAATAATAATACGAACTAATCCGATATTCCGATTCTGTCTAAATGGATTTAACTTGTCACCTCTAATTTCAAGAAATGATTACCAGTGAAAAACACGAAAGTAAGACTGAAAATAGTTGTTTAGGACAAATAAAGTGTTGATTAGTTTTGTGATTTTAATTTGTCACCTCTAGTTTCAAGTCTAAGATTGAACCCATAATCTCATTGTTAGAAACATTTTGTTAGTCAAAAAGACTAGCTTGAACAACTATCTTCTTCCCTTACTTCGTTTGCATCATTTTGATGGGCAGGGGGTTACACCACTAGAAGTCCAATTACAACAATTCCAAGAGCTTATTCATTACAAACATTTACATAGAGATCAAATTTCAAAATCCATATTCTTCCTTGAAGCGGGTTCAAATGACATTTTTACTTACTTACAAGCACCCGAAAAGTCAACCCTATCGCCAATAGCTTTTGTAGATTCCATGTTGAGAGAAGCAGCCAATTTCCTTGACATAATCTACCAGCATGGTGCTCGTAAGATCGCAATTTTCTCAGTTGGCCCAATGGGGTGTATTCCAGGCAGAATCAACCTACCAAATGCCAGTACTCATCGTTGCTATGCTGGGGCAAACAAAATGACGAAATATTATAATTATGGCTTGGAACGTTTGGTATACAGTATACGTAGAAAGTATCGTGGTGCAATTGGTGTTTATGGAGAAGTGTTTAACACTGCACAAAGGTTGCGTGTTAGACCAAAACTACATGGTATACCTATTTTTTTGAATATGATTCGTCTAATTATATTATTTGTTACTAAATTTTGATTTCTTATGGAATTTTAATAGGGTTTTCCAATGTAAATTCGGCATGTTGTGGGGCTGGACCCCTAAAAGGACGAGTGCAATGTGGTGAAAAAGGTTACACGATGTGTTCAAATGCTAATGAGTACTTTTATTGGGATTATTTTCATCCAAGTGAACATACTTATGAACTTATCTCCAAAGCCTTATGGTCTGGAGGCAGATATGCAATCCGACCCATAAACTTGAGGACTTTGGCTAACATAACCTTGCCACATTCTTAAACCCATTTTTATTTACGTATTTATGGGTTATATGGATGGCGTTGAGTTGAACAATAATATTTAAAGGAATAATGTGGGTTGCCATGTAATATTTAGGTTCCCTTTTGTCGTGAGTATGTTTTAAATTATGAACAAATAACTATAAATGCTTAGGCATTTTATGTTTGCGTTATTTAATAATTTTCTTGTATGAATTTTGTTTATATGATATGAAAAATAATAATAACCTTCTATTTTCGGATTATGAACACAAGACAATAATCCTTGTATTTCATCAGCTCAATAAAGTTTAGAAACATGATTAATCAGTAATTCAACAATATTAAGAAAAGAATATACATATAAACATGTTGATTATGAATAGTTTACAGTAGGGGTGTTGATCGGGTAAAATTTTTGGGTTTTGGGTAGAACGGGTCGGATAGTGCGGGTATTTCCTTAAAATAATAATACCTGATACCGACCTATATTGTAATTCGAGTTCTTGGGTTTCAGGTATTCGGGGTTTAGGTCGGGTCGGGTATTTTCGGCTATACCCGAAAATTACTTAAGTGTCACTTATTGATTTTTTTTAATTCTATTTTGCATTTCGGTTGTTTTAATAAAAAGTTGGGTAACAAAATATTTCATACAATTAACAAATACATATATGATAAGAATACAAGTCATTATAATATGTTATGTGATTTTTGTATTTCATTTCAAATTTTGATAAAAAAAAGTTTATAGAGTACATGATTAGTGTTTGATCAAATTTGGATTAACCAAACATGTTACATGATTTAATTCAAAATGTGAGTACATAAAAGTTATAAATAAAAAAATTTAGCATGTTATCTAAATTGCAGGGACCAATTATATAACTATATTTCAATTCACAAATAAGAAATAACAAAAAAGAAACATATGCTTAGTCGAAAAAAAAAAAAAGAAACAGATCCGTAGTGCACAAAGAAAATAAAAGGGAATCTAACATCTCATTCATTTTCATTATATTTGTTGTAACATTCTCTTCAAAACTTCATTTCATTTTCAACAATTTCTTTTGTATTTACTATATTCAAATAATGAAGGCATATAACATTTGGTGTAAACTATAAAAAACAATAATTATGTAAAATAATGATACAACTTTAATTGTTATTATAACTTGTGTATTAATTAGTTTTTTTTTAATCGGGTATTCATGTATACTCAAATTTTTTTAAATCTACCCAATACCCGACCTTTTTAAATATCAGGTTACCCGATTACCCGAAATTTGAAACCCGAAACCCGATTTACCCGACCCGATCTACCCGAATTCAAAATGGGTCGGATCGAGTAATCGGGTATTGGGTATTTTTCAACAGGCCTAGTTTACAGATTTGATCGAAGACAAAGACAAGATACAAACAACTCTTATCTTCTACTTAAGATCTCTCTCTCTCTCTCTCTCTCTCTCATATGAAATTTCAACCGATAATGATGTATATTTATCCTTATAATCGTGTCTTCTTTGATACTAACAATTTATAATCTAACGATTGTGGCCCACATGGTTATCAAAAACAAAACCCAGCTGACCAGCCACGACAACTGACAACGTTGATTTTCATATTTATACAGATGCTTAATATCTAAACTGCGCCCCAAATTAAGTTATTTTCTAAATTAGATTATTAAATTAGCCACTGGGCTTTTGATAGTGTACTTAATTACAACATCTATTCTATGGGTAGTTGGGTACTTACATATGGAGATCAAAGCCAATTGTATATAGAGGTTACAAAATCCGCAAATGACTATTTCTTTGTAATTAATTCTTTCTTGCTTTGGTAGCTCGTTGCTAAAATTCATTTGTTCGAAGAAAAAAAGATGTGGAGATTGTGACTTGTGAGGTGATTTTTGGATTTTAATAATTAGTGATTATTACAAATGAATAATCATAGTCATGTAATGAGTTAGTTATTTATTTTAACGTTCGAATGCTTGATAATTTTATATATTACTAGAAAGAATGTGAGGCGATGTTAGGATTTTAATATCTAGCGTTTATTATGAATAAATAATTAAAGTTGCGTAACAAGTTACTTTTATTTTAAAGTTAGGATGGTTGACAATTTTATATATTGTTAGAAAAGAAAGTTTTATAACAATTTGCATGTTTGTTTCTAAAATCACTTTTCTTGTAATATGGTTTGAGCTTCTGGTTTAAATCTTGTTGTTTTCTAATGCTATTTTTTTGCTCAAACGTTCAAAAAAAAGATAAAAATCACTTTTTAACAAACAGTGTGCAACTCCTCTTTAATATCATTATCCATTGGGGTTCATGTATGGATTGACTTTGGTTCGTTGGGAGGCATGAGAAAATCAAGGGAGTTTGGAGTAGAATAGTTGGTTTAATTAATAAACTTCATGATAAAATGATAACTTTACATTCTAATATTCAAAGACAAGTAGGAGAAGGTTTGACAACCTTGTTTTGAAAGAGGTGGGTTGGCAAGCTGCCTCTGTCGCTTAGATTTCCAAGACTTATCTTTTTTAAAAGATATAAGATTAAGTTATTAAAGATAAGTGGAGTGAAGTTAACTTAGAGTGGAAATAGAGACATGTTATTCGAGGGAGGGTTGAGGAAATGCAAATTAATGACTTGACCAACTTTATATGGTCAATTATCTATCGGATCAACAAGATGGTTGGCGGTGGATGCTTGATAATCCCACTATTTTACGGTGAAGGCTACATGGAGACATATTAATTGGTTGCATAGCATAGCTTTTCATACTAGATTGAATCAATTTATTCATAGAAAGGTAAGTATTCTTTGTTGGAGAATTCATTTGGATATGTTACCGACTTGTACAAAGTTGGAAAATAAAGGTTTAGATATCACATCAATTCTTTGTCCTTTATGATCCTCAGATTCTGAAGTGGTTAATCGTACTTTTTCGGCATGTGAAGTGGGGGGGGGGGGGGGGGGGGGGGTTGTTGGATGGATTGACACCGTGTTGTTATCGTCAACAAAACGAATGATGTTAGATGATATTATTATAAGTATGTGGTGGGGTGTTGGAAATAGTGTTTAAGGTCATAACTATTGATAATATTTCTAATATAGTTATTTTTAGGACCCAATTGAGCAATTAAATGACAAAATGAAATTGGGAGAAATTTGTTTATTAATTTTTCATTGTATGATAAACTAATTAGAACCCAATTTGGAATTAGTTAGAAATTAATTAATTGCAGGGACTGAATCTTAATTAATTAGAACAGTCTAGCATGACGATTTTAGTAAAAAGTAGTAGTTTTGACACCAAGTTACTGGATAACTATAAATAAGGAGCTAAGGATCAAACCATAGTTGCCTATTCCTTGCTCCCAAAATCTGCGTCCAACCCCATTTGCCTCCCTCATTGGCGACACAACACATTCCCATTAGGGTTTGTGTTTGGCGATTTGGTTCCCCCTTGAAGGTGTTGTCTTATTGCTTGGTTTGTGATTTTAGATACGATTCCATTAGAGAGATTATGGTTTGGATCCTTGTATCCATTCAAAGTGGCAAGAACGAGATTGCAAGCAATGGGATTTTTGGCTAACAAAGATGTATGTAATTCTTGTTGCAATAATTGTACGAACATAAGATCCTTGTAGGTTTTAGTTTGAACATATAACTAGAAATATAATATGTTTCCGCTATCATTGATTATATGTTAATGTGTTCAACACTTTTCATGGGTAATCTAGAAGTACACGAATAATATCATTTTTGCCTTTAAAAGGATTAGAAGGTATTCATTATGAGAATTAATAAGAGATGATTCATGTAATTTGTTTGTTACTAGAAATTGAAAACCTAAAGTAAATTAGCTTTCGTGGTTGCAAAATCCAATTATAACTATACTTTTGTAATTGTTATATTTTCTCTAGAAATTTCTAGCATTATTTATATTAATATATATCACATCGATACAATCCTATGAATTGTCATATATGTTGTAGTCTTTACTCTCTCCAAATGACTTTTGTAAAGAGTAAACAAAAGACTCTACATATAGTATTAGAGTTGTTGTCTAACAACACAGACTTGACACATCCATATTTATCAACATCAAGAATTTATATTTTAAGGGAGTGGTAGTGTATCTCGTAATAGTACGAAATGATCCAATAAGTTGATAGATGATACCAAAAAAAAATCATTGATTTAAGTGTGAACCTCCATTATTTTTTAAAAGAAAATTTCAATGTATATTATGGAAAAATAATTATATGTGTTTTAAGATATGTGGATCAGGTCTAAAATTTTGTAAACGACAATAAAAATCTTAAATTTGATTAGATGAATTAATGTTTCTATAGATTATAAAACTTTTTTACAAAACAAATAGACTTATAACTAACTTGGAGGGTAGAATGGTCTTGTTAATCTTACTTTATAACTTGGAGTGTAGAATGATTAATTGTGATAACATCAATGTGAAAAGAACTTAAATAATTTTCGAAATAAAAGTTTGGTGGCATAATTGCCCAAGAGGTTAGTTTAGGTCCTTTTGGAAATAAAATAATAAGGATACACTGTATCTTTTTTATTATTATTATTAAATTACGCTATCGCCAAACGAATATTGTGACCGAGAACCACGTGAGGAAATCCGGTTCATGAACATCTCTCAATAAAACACGGTCTCGTGATAGAAAATTAGAAATCATTGTAAACTACATATCTTGATGGCATTATCATTTTCATTTTATTTGGAATTAAAGATTATTATATACTAATACTAATGTTTAATAAAATTAAATTATTTGAAGTTATGCATCATGATAATAGTCCTCTATGAAAAATCCTGAAAGTTGATTTAAAACGAAAAAAAATGATCACTGTTAGATGAAAAATGAACCAATTTTAAATTTGACAGTTTGAAGTTTAATTTTAAAAGAAAATAAAAATACTGGTCTGGTTCCACTTGAAACTAAAAATAGAAGAAAACAGAAAACATACTAAATGTTTGGTATCAAAAAATTGTTGTGTATGTATCACTCTCTTATATGTATTATTTAAATAGGTATTAGTTAAAATTAAAGTAATTAGAGATTTTGTTATAGAGAAAACAAACCTGAAAGTCGGAAAACCCAAAAATTGAAAATTTGAAACTTTTTGGGTTGGTTGATTTAAGCAAAAAATAATAATAATAATAATAATAATAATAATAATAATAATAAAAATAAAAACAAAATGATCAATTTTGTTTTGAATAAAAACGGTTTAAAATAAGGATGAGATTTAGAACCGAAAAACCGAAAAGGAACACAACAAAAAACCTAACCTTTAGCGGCGACAAAAAGCGTTGCAATTGATGCCGCTTTTTGTCGCTAATACCTTTAGCGACGACATCTCGTCGCTAAGGGTCGCAGCTATTACCTCGTAGCTAATAGTTGGTTGTCATCGCAAATACCGTCGTCTCTAATACTTGTCGTTGCTAATACCTGAATGTCGTCGCAAATAGTGTCGTCTCTATTAATATCCCGACACCCAGCCAGAGTTTTTTCGGCAAAGCTTCCCGGAGGTGTAGGTCGTCGCAATTGGCCCTTGTCATGCCTAAAGGCGTCGCTGTTAATATTTTTTTAATTTTCTTTTAAATTTTTTATGAGAAAAAACATATTTTTTATAATATTAGATTATATATATTATAAAATGCAATTTTTATAAAAATACATAAATAAATACATACCACATTATATAAAAACATCCAACATACCATATTCCATAAAATATCTAATAAATCTCAAACAAACATCTAATATATCATCCATAAACTATCTAATAAATCTAAAATAACATCTTCTATAACATAAAACAAGAAATACTATGTGTTTTCATCTTCCCCATCGTTGTTTTCCTCATTGTTGACTTGGTTTCAAACGAGCGAATAATGTCTCCAATGACCGTCACAAATGTCGGGTTTTGAAGAAAAGCATTCACATCAACATCCTACAATTAAGTCACAAACACATTAAGTCATTAACAATTCAACAAACTATCAAACCATCAAAGCACCAAATCAATTAAGTCTTTAACAATTTAACAAACTATCGAGCTACCAAAAATTACTACAAATACATTAAGTTCTTAACAATATAACAAAGCTACCAAATTCTTTAAGAATTTAACCAGTACATGTGTTGGTTGCGGTACTTGTGACTGTGATTGCCATTGCGATGGAGCACTTGCACCCGCAGCTGAAGAAGGTTTAGGCCCAATGCCTCTCACATGCCCTCTTCGTGTACCCAACACCTTCTCAAATATTGCGATCCAATCAATGGTGTCTGGATCACCACCAGAGTCGACTATGTGATGAGTTTGTAGAGCAACCTCAGCAACCAAGGTATTCTGTATTTCACAAAGATTGTTAATATACGTTAAAACTAACACAAAAAAACCAACAATTTACTTCATTTTTAAGTAATAATAACTTACATATTGGTCTTCAACCAAAGGATCAACAAATTCGCCTTTTTTATTCACACGAGGAAGATGAAATGCTTCAAGTCTATTCAAATTCTGTTTAACATTACAAAATATGTTATACTTGAATAACCATTAAAAAATATGTTATAACTGAATAAGCATTATTGTACCTTACTTTCTTTAAACAAGCACTACCGTAGCTGCACGTCTCTCTACGATTCTTAACTAATTGCTTCTTCCGATATTCTTTGTTTCCAGCGGATCATTTTTGATGTTTTCCTGTTAAGAAGTGGTCAATTGCAGCATTCCAACGCTGCAGATCCATACCCGCAGGGGCTTGAGCCCTTATTGCCTCCACATTCCCTGCAAAATCAGTCAAACGATTTTTTTGCAATATTTTTGCGGCCTCTATACCGCGCACATATCCGATTGTTCAGTGATGCCCAATAAGTTGCAGCCATGGGATCATTTGTAATCGCTCCAAAATCAAACCATGTCTACAAAATAAAATAGAGAAATTAAAAATAAATCAAATTAAACAATATTAAATATATAACTTTATAAATAATTTACCGAAAGATATTGGAACATGCCAACCCTTTCAGCTTCAGAAACATCAGTCCATGTGTCCTTATCAAAACTGATGTCCCGTCACATATAGCTCCCAACCTCCCGAATGAAACATTCATACACCTCCCCAATCAGCATGTTAGTATTTATGTCGAATATTATCTTCAGAGGCCGTTCACCGTTATCTTTAAATAGTTTGTGCATTTTTTTTTATTTACCTCCATGCCTCTTCATCTCGGAGGCACCGTTGCATAAAAAAATATTAGTCAAAATAATTTTTTATATACACACAATATGAAATACAATGAATTAGAGTAAATCTTAATTATCATCGTTCTGGTGATCACAAAAACCTCCACCGAACGGATGTGGTGGCTCGTCACCACCGTCATCTGCATGGCCCATCACAACAGCCATGAGATGGAGCAATGCAATCCAAAAAAATGACATCCGGAAAAATTATAACACAATATGAATATATATACATATAATATGATATGATTACAACAAATACAAACCTTATTTTACTAGTCAAATGTAAAGATTTTTTTTAATCATTCTCGCCCTCAGACACTTCAATGTCTGCTAACACATCACTATCATAATCATACACTTCCTCATCATAATCAGTCTCGCAATCAGACACATTATTGATGATACTCGTTGGTGGTTCAACTTCAATATCATCTTTAACCGATTGAGAATTTTGAAAGTATTGGCTAAAGTTGATTGAGAGAGTGAAATTAGAAGAAGCATTACTAAGAACGACATCAGTTTAATCATTGCCGACATTTTCAATGGGATCATGGTCAGCATCGTTCATCGGTAGATCCCAAATTCTTCTATGATTAACATTTTCAACAACCCACCATTGGTTGTCATTTCCGTCACTTCGAGAAGGTTCTTGGATGTAAAATACTAGCTTGGCCTGCGTAGCAAATATGAGTTGATCTTCGCTGCTCAATTCGCATTGTGGGTCGATACTGGTGAAATTATTATTAGATTTAACTCCTGCAGTATCGAACCACTTGCAACGAAAAAGTACGATGGAATATTTATGAGGATAATACAACTTGATAATCTCTTCTAGCTGACCATAATATTTCTATTTATTCTATGCCTCGGTTAGAACCCCCAAGTTTTGTGTTGATCATTGGGCTCACGCATAAGTACCATAAACCTAACATCATTCACTATGCAAGCGGGGTAAGTAAAGGCATTCGCATGCGCACCGATTGAATGAGCCGATAACTCTTTGTTAAACTCTGGAGATTTTTGTTTTTGCATATCATAGACCTTATGAAGGAACCATTTAGGGAATTCGGTTTTTTCATCACTTTAAGGATGTAATGATTTGAATTCACTACATAGATGAAATATATATATATATATATATATATATATATATATATATATATATATATATATATATATATATATATATATATATACAATGAATTAAAAATAGACAATGAATTAAAAAATAAGAACACTTACGAAATATACTTTCTGACTTCCTTACAACTATCAAGCACAAACCAATGTAGACGTTTTCTCTCCTCTAGACTGAGATTTTTCATTTTCTTTGCGCTAGCCGGTCGACACTTGTTTTGAAACACCTATAACTTTGTTTCTTCTATGACAACTTCCTCGTTTTTTTCAAGGCTATTGAATCGAGTCTTAACATCTTCAAGGTACATCGAACAAAATGATAATGCCTCTTCAGCGACATAACCCTCAACTATAGAACCTTCCAGCCTCGCCTTGTTTCTAACATAGTTTTTTAGTTTTTTCATATACCTTTCGAAGGGATACATCCAGCTCATACATACTGGGCCTCTGGAAATAGCTTCATCAGGGTAAATGCAAAACTAAATGAACCATAATGTCAAAAAACGCAGGAGGATAGATCACCTCTAATTTGCATAATATTTTAATAATGGATGGTTTCGCTTCTTTCATATCCTTCACTGATAGTGTTCTTGAGCAAAGTTGTTTAAAAAACATACAAAGCTCTATTATTGGTGTATAAACATCTTTCCCCAAAAGATCTATAAACGATAGTATATATTTGTTATTTTATATCATCTTTTTTTTTTTTTTCATATTTTGATTTTTAATATCAATTTAATTTTGTTTTTATTTTTCTATTTTGAGTAAATTATAACTTAGTAGATTTAGCGTTTTAATTCTTAATTTTAATTTTTTATTATAACATTGTACTTTAAACGATAGTATATATTTATTATTGATTTCATATTTTGACTTTTAATATCAACTTATTTTGGTTTTTATTTTTCTATTTTGAGTAAATTATAATTTAGTAGATTTAGTGTTTTAATTTTTAATTTTTTTTTATTATACCATTGTATTTTAAACGATATTATATATATTTGTTATTTATTTCATCTTTTTTTTTTTTTCCATATTTTGATTTTTAATATCAACTTATTTTTGTTTTTATTTTTCTATTATAACATTATACCTTTTCGTATTTATTTTTATTTATATTATCTTAGTTATTTTTGTTTTTTATTATATTATACTACTTTAAAAATACATTGTAAATTACAACATCTTTTTTTTTCAAGTATAACATCTTATCATAACATACATATACATCCAATATACATATATTTTATCATAACATACAATATACACACATACAAATACACTTATATATATATATATATATATATATATATATATATATATATATATATATATATATATATATATATATATTTCACTTATATTTTTTCATACATACAAATACATTTCATATAGAAAATGCATATATATACATTTCAATACAAACACTTACATTTTCACTTAAAAATGCCTACATTTTATATACATATATTTTTTCACATACATTTTTTCATATATGCCCATATACATACATTTCACATAGAAATACACTTATACATAGTTTCACATACACTTTTTATACATACATTTTTTCATACAAATTCACATATATACATTTGCATATACATTTTTACATACATATTCATACATGTAGATTTCACACACACACGCGCGCGCACACACACACACACACACACACACACACACACACACATATATATATATATATATACATTTCACATACCAAAATATATACAATTAACATATACTTATACATTAAGAACAAAAAAAAAGGGAAAAAGAAAGAGGCACCTGCTGAGTCGTCGGAAAAGTAACCAGTCGCCGGAAAATGGTGACACCGGTGCTGTTGTGGTGGTGACCACCACCGGAGACTAGTTAAAAACACCAAAAAACATGAAATTAGAGATAAATATGGTAAGAAAACAAGAGAAAAATAAAAGGGAAAAGAAAACTTACATTACAGGAGGTTTAGGGTCACCGGAGAACTCGAAACTCGCCGGAAATCGCTAGAAAACGCCGGTAATCGCTGAAAATTAGTGGATATCAACGAAAATTAAAGCCCTAGAAGCAATCTACAGTTAGTGGTGGTATGGATTGGTGTATTATGTCAGAAAAACGAGCTTCATTGGAGGTTTTGCGAGAAAGAAAAGGTGTAGAAAATGAATCGTCTGGGACGGTGTGGGAGTCAAAAGGGCGTCACCTTTAGCAGTGACGAAGAGACAATAGCGGCGACACGATGGAGGGTAAAACATACACCATTCTGTGGTCACTATTAACCGTCCGATCTAAAATTAATCGAACGGCCAGGATGACATTGACGCGGATCGCCATCATTAGCGGCGACAAGTCATTGCAATTGATGTCGCTTCTATTACTTCCCACGAGATGAAACCCTAGCCGATGGATCCGTTTAGCATCGTACGGTCACGATCAAATGACGTGTGGCAAACGAGGATCATAGGTGGCACACCTTTAGCGACGACGTATATAGAGACGAAAGTACTCTTAGCGGTGACATGATCTATTGTCGTCGCTAAAGGATGGTGTCGTCGCTATTGATGACGTCGCTAAAGGGCTAAATTCTTGTTGTGGAAACGGAATCAGACTAGAATCGGAACCGTTAGAACCAGAATACATAGAATTGATCCGGGTCCCGGGTTTAAAAAATGACTTTATCCGAGTTCCAGGTTTCGGGTCCTAGTAAATCGGGTTTAAGAACCGAAACCGTGTTAGGAACCGGAACAGGTTTTAGGGACCAAAACAAGTTTCTATTAAAAGTTTAAAACATGCATATTTCATTCTTTTGAAGTCGGATTGGCATGAGGTTTTTTCCAGAGTGTAGTTTATAGTTTGTACATGATTTTAGACTATAATTTTGTCATTTTTGAGTTAATATTCAATGACTTACAGTCTCTCAAAGTCGGGGTATCAAGGCTGGACATTTTATGTTTTTCATTTTTTTTGTATTATATGAATGTTTTAAAATGTGCTTATCTAATTAGTTTGAAGTTAGAATTGTTGGATTAGGTGTATAAACCCATAACTATTTTGGTATGTACTTGGCCTGATTATGAACATGGTCCTTTTGGGTTGCCTTCACCATAGCAACTGATTGGATGAATTAATGAGAAAAAGGATTAATTATGATTTATTAATATATTATGTGAATAATATTCTAAAAGAGAAATCATATTGTTTAATTAATATTGATCAAGAATTAATTTAGAATTAATTTTATAGTCAAAAGAGATTAACTAAATATAGGGGACCGATACTGTAATTATAAGATAGCTACAAAGTTGGGCTTATGATCCATAAGGAAGCAGTGGATGAATTCTATATGAGAGTCCATATAGAAATCTTCCAAGGGGCCTTCTGGAAGGATCTTTAGGCTGCTTAAGGACTAAGAAACTGGATTAGGGTTTCCAAGTTGATAACCCTAGAAGCCTAACTATAAATGGAACCATTTAGGCCACCAAAATCCTGCTTAACCTTTTGTGAGAACCCTAGGATGATTTTTGTGCCTTCTCCTCCCTTTCCTAAGTCATCTTGTTGCTAGTGGTGTTTGTGACTCCATTATAGGTGCAACACTTGGGGCAGTAGGGTTTCAAAAATTAAGATCAAGGAGGTTTGTGATTGTTATTGCTACATAACAATCAAGGTAAGATCTAATCCATAACCTTATGTCAATTTCAATAATAGTATGTTAGATCTAGGGTTTATGACCTTTAAACCTTTAAATTATACTTTTAATCTATTAACAAATTATACTTTTAATTTGATTAACCTTTAAACCATATTATTATGGATTTATTAATTCTCTCTTTTAATTAAACTCTTAATTAATTTAATAAAATCCATAAGGGTGTCATTTGAACTATTCAAAATACTAGGGTTTTAGAATTTAATATTTCAAAATTAATACATTTGAATTAAATCTTAAATTCCAAAACTTGAGAAAAAATTTTAAAACTTTTCAAGACATTAGGGTCTAACTATTTAAATTTCAAAAACTAAAACTATGGTCTTCCTGAATCCTATGGAAAAAGTTTTCAACATGAAGGTAATGTTCCACAATTAGATTGTGGAAATGGAAATCATGCTTCACTTCCTCCACCTCCACCAATAGTTCTCCCTGACCCACATGTTTGAAGACTTGAAAAGTTCAAGGTCACTCAAGCCCTATTGGCAAGTAAACATGAAAATGGAAAGTCTGTGTGTGCAAACGTTTTGGAGATGAAGTCACACATTGACAAGTTGGGAATGTTGGGTGTCATTGTCTCAAGGAAGCTGGCTGTTGACTTGGTTCTTCAATCACTTTCTGGATCATATAGTGAGTTCATTCGAGAGTACTATATAATGGACCATGACGTGACCCTCATTGATCTTACATATTTGCTTATTATTGTTGAATCAACAATGATTTGGCGTACTAGTAAAGCAAATTTGACTAGTAGATCAACCTCCTAAACTTCCATGGACATTGACAATGGCAACATTGGAAGTCCAGAAAAGTCTTCTCTTCCCAATGGAAAGGGATCGGCCAAGGTCAAACTGTTTGACCGAATGGTAAAGAGAAGGGTTGAATCTGAGATTGTCCCATGTGTTATTCCAAAAGAGTTTGTTTGTTTCTACTGCCTAGAGAAGGGGCATTGATGCGAAGCTGCTGTATCTACCTGAAGGATCAAGAGGATGGGAGAGTCAAGATGTATGACTTTGCTTTAGGTAAAATTCACTATCTAACTCTATTAAGTTCCTATTTGTAGATTCTTAATACATGATGTGATAAGATTGGATTTTGATGTTTTGTAGGATCGAAGAAAAGAAAGGAAGCTTAAATGAAAAGTAAGCTGAGTCTGATCACGAAGAAATGGATTTCGATCGCATGGTTCAAAGATTGGATTTTTGAGCTACTACTTAGAAGAGCTAGGATAGATTTCTTAGGAATATTTACATAGTTTACATTTGTAATTGTGATTGTAAGGACAAGTTTTTCCATATTTTTATAAATAAAATAAATTTTGGTATTGTGTTATTTATATCCTTGCAATGGTATTTGTGAAAATTGATGTTTGTTTGTTTCTATTATTAGCAATGTTGAAATGGATGTGATTCTTAGTAATGTTATTTTTGGTAGTGTCAGAAATTTACCAAATAAGGAAAGATTCTTATCATCCAATTTTCAATTGGACAGAAACTTGGAATCATGCGACTTGCATCGTATGATGAATGATAACCTTCGTATTTGAGAAATTAAGACTTATTCCTTGTTCACACAAGTATGTGTGTCAAGTGAAGGACTAAAGGACTATAACACAATGTTGTGCACTGGTCAAGCCCACCACAAAATGATATGACTATTCGTCATGATTTACTAAAAGTTTAGTAAATATGGTTATGCTTACAAGATTAAGTGTGATTCTAAATCATTGGAAAAGTTCCAATGAATAGCGGAACGAATATGAAGAGTCAATTAGGCAGAAAGATAAAAGTTTCTCCAATCTGAAAATAAGGGAGAGTACTTAAGTATCATGTTTTATGATCATCTTAGTGATTATGAAAACGTATCACAATTGATCCTGTAAGGACAACTTAGTGCATAAGTATGACTAAGAAGAGGAATCGATAATTGTTGAAATGGTTAAATCAAAAGGACGAGTCATACTTCGCTCCAAAATCGAGTCTTAGAGTAATATTCCAAGATTGTTACTTGAGTGACATAATCTTATGAAAAAGGTTGAAGAACACTCATCAAATGTGGAGTAAAAAAGTTTCTTACTCTTATACATTTGAAATTGTTAAGTTGTGATGTTTTGGATAAGACAAAGACCAACTAGGACCAATTGTGTGAGGTGTCTATCTTGATAAGAAACTACACTAACTCTTGAATATTTGTTTGAGAATAAATGTTTCTTGACAAAAGAATCTTATATGTCAAGAGGTTAGTGGGAGTCTTAAAGATCTTGAAACGTTTCAAGAACTAATCAAGAGTAAACCTATCATTAATCACTAGTTGACACAATTTTGTTTCTATGCCATTCCAGTAAAGTTACTTATGCATATGAGTTCTACGAGTTCTCATATGACTGCATAAGGCAAAGCATCTTGATCAATGAAAGTTCAATGATCTGTATGGATGATCTGCTTCACTACTTAGAAGACATGGTAGGCCCTTGTGCTGCCAGATGGCAAGAAATAAAGATTGAAAAAGTTCAGTCCATATGAGTATGGATTTGTCACTAACCTTGTCTTATGATTATGGTTATGACAAATTCACATGTATAGGAACACATGCGCCATTAAATCTAAGTGTCATAAGGTCTCTCTCCACTTCATGAAAATGATTGTGTGGAAACGCTTTCACTATGAGAGATTTTAAGAAAATAGCAATTGTGATATTTTTATTCTCAAATTCGATTATGACTACGACATTACTCTTCATAATTCGAATTGTGAGATTTGGCAATTAGTTTAAACATTTAAGACTTATTGCTATAAGTGCTGAAATTGTTTAGACACACATATGAGCTATTTAAGGAAAGGTGTATGAGTTTGAGAAGCTTAGATAAAGGCTTATCAAAGCATCTCGTATAAAAGTATGAACCTTCATTATGAAATTCAATAAGTATTGTTTTCTAGAAGTTCATCCGATTTCTAGATACATGTCAAAGCTAGAGGGAGCATAAGTCTTACGCTGGCAAGGATAGAATCATCATGTTAGTGGAAGCATGATCATTATTTTAAGTGTTGGAAGTTAGCAATATTAATTATAGAAAACAAAAAGTTTCACTTTGCAAAGTTGCAGGGGTTGAAAGATTGTTTTGCTATAATTAAGGGAGAGAATATTATACTTCGTTTCAAATCTAAAAGCTTAGATCGAGAAATTTTAATCAAATTTAGTCAAAGGACATATATGAATGGTATGTTGAAAAGATTCAACATAAGGGAATTCTATATATGACAATATTATAGCTAGAAACTGGTAAAGTATCACGTTTTTCATGAATCGTGTTCCATACGCTTCTGGTATAGGATCGATTGCATATGTTGTAACATTCGACCGTTCTAAACTTTCCAAATGCCTAGGGATTTAAGAGGGCAAAAGGACTAGAACTGGAAATGATTAAAATAATGAAAAAACTATCGAGGACAATTGAAGGTTCGCCAAGGGTTGGTCCTTGTGGGCAGTTGGAAGTATAGTAATGGATGGACCATATTGACATTATTATGAGTAGATAGGACTCTATTTAGAATGAGTTGTCATATGGAAAATATGGAAATGTTTCCATAAATGGGAGTTGGATATCAATAATCTATTTCTAGATTAGAAACTTTTATGCAAGAAGGATGTCCAAAGGAATGTACTTTGAACGTAAGACTTCATATCTATGGAATTGCCATGTAACAGTCTCCAATAGAGCACTTTGTAATATCATTAGATGAGTCTTGGTGACTTTGGTGCCATGGCATTACAAAGGGATCATTGCATAAAATGTTAGAATCTAACATATTCTAATAGTGGCAAGAATTGGTATTCTTACACTTATGATAAGGATTAGGAATTGTGAAATGGGCATCGTTGGGAATGTGTTCAATTAATCTATTTCACAAAGTAAGGACCATATGTAAACATAGTGTGCATGCTTGGAGCATGGGAAAACTGTTGTTATAATTCAATAATAAGTTTATTATCCGAAGCATTATACAATGAATAATGAGTAATCAATATGGCGATTAAATAAAGGTGTTTTATTTATACTCAAAAATTTTGGTGCCATATAGGATTAGTATTTTTCTTGTGTTTCACTTTGTATGCTTTGACTTCCAGAATAACTAGGTTATTCAAACCATCCACATTCGATCATACTTTGGAAGTAGGTAATGAAGTAAGATTGTCATGAATCCGACTGTAGATTGTCTAAAGCGTTTTAGACATAGAAAAATTATGTTGCAGTGTTCATGAGTGTTCCTGAAATAAGATTTGAGTATTAGATTAAACCCATGCTCACTTGAATCACTTCATGGATTTTATCACAAGTGATTAGTAAGATGATAATATCTTATATTCTTGAAACTGAGACATATGAGTTGTAATTTACAAGTCGGTTGCACATTGATAATATGTAAATGCACCAGTAACTTGGTGTTATATAACATATTGTTGTGTGTGGTTTGATGTGTAGGTACAAGCGAGCATTTGAGTCGAAGTTTATACATTCCTTTTACCCTAAGAGAGATAAAAGCGATACTTGTGGGCCCCTCGATGATTTAGTGATGACACCCTAATCGCTTGGCCAAGCGTGGACTAAGTTGATGTGTTCAATTGTAGTTTGTTGTCAATTGTCATAAATCGGAAATCGAGAAACAACACATAGACAGAGAGAATGATTAAAAATTGATGTCTTATGTCTATACGATATCTAGAATGGAGGAATATATGATCCCTTATTTAAAGGACGCGTTACTGATAAGATTAGAGTTGACATCGGCTTTTGAAAGCTACGACTGCTAATCAGGTTCTGAAGTCATACTTGAAAAATAGTTATTAGACTTATCCAAGTGGGGGACTGTTGGATTAGGTGTCTAAGCCCATAACTATTTTGGTATGTACTTGACCCGATTATGAGCATAGTCCTTTTAGGTTGCCTTCACCATAGCAACTGATAGGATGAATTAAGGAGAAAAAAGATTAATTATGATTTATTAATATATTATGTGAATAATATATTAAAAGAGAAATCATATTGTTTAATTAATATTGATCAAGAATTAATTTAGAGATAATTTTGTGTTCAAAAGAGATGAATTAAATAATGGGGACCGATACTGTAATTATAAGATAGTTACAAAGTTGGGCTTAGGATCCATTAGGAAGTAGTGGATAAATTCTATATGAGAGTCCATATAGAAATCGTCCAATTGGCCTTTTGGAAGGATCTTTGGGTTGCTAAAGGACTAAGCAACTAGATTAGGGTTTCCAAGTTGATAACCCTAGAAGCCTAACTATAAAAGGAACCCTTTAGGCCACCAAAATCATGCCTAACCTTTTGAGAGAACCCTAGGAGGATTTTTGTGCCTTCTCCTCCTTCTCCTAAGTCATCTTGTTGCTAGTGGTGTTTGTGACTCCATTAGAGGTGCAACACTTGGGGCACTAGGCTTTTCGAAGTCAAGATCAAGGAGGTTTGTGATTGTTATTGCTACATAACAATCAAGGTAATATTTAATCCCTAACCTTATGTCAATTTCGATAATAGTATGTTAGATATAGGGTTTATGAGCTTTGGATGATTATTACATGTACAACTAAACAAACTAGATTCAAAGTTGTAGGGTTTGCATGTTCACAATAGGATTGATGTAATGCTCAAAACCATCAGTAATAACATGTGTTTTTTTCCAAAGTGTAGTCTAGAGTTTGTACATGATTTTAGACTATAGTTTTGTTATTTTTCGTTTCATATTCGTTGACTAACAGTCCTCCAAAGCCGGGATATCAAATCTGTGAATTTTCTGTTTTTCATTTTTATTTTTATATTTTGTGAAATTTTAAAAGTGCGTATCTAATTCTTTTAATGTCGGATTATCATGTGGTTTTTTTTGCAACGTGTAGTTTAGAGTTTGTATATGATTTTAGACTAAATTTTGTCATTTTTGGTTTAATATTCAATGACTTACAGTGCCCAGAAGTTGGGATATCAAAGTTGAAGATTTTCGAAATTAAACCACTAAGTAATTACCAAAAATTCCGGAGTTTTCCGGTTCTAGACCCACTTTACCCGGTTCCACCCGACTCACTTTAATGCTTTCGGGTTTTCTGGTTCTAGACCCACTTTACCCGTTACCTTGCCTGGAACCAGTTCCTATATACCGGTCCGGTTTTCGGTCCTACAAAATTCTGTTAATCAGTTCCCAGGTTTTCTGGGTCCGGGTCTACCGATCCGATTTTGGACCCACTCTCATCCCTAGTTTAAACCACAAGTTACTTCTTCCAACATAATATTCGAGGCAAAGGTACTGATCTTGACTCTATTTGTATTTTTAAAAAAAAATTTTAATTATTTTTTTTGCTTGAAAATGATGGGTATTGGCCGGTTAATAAGATTCAATATTTTGAAAAATACTTGGTTGAGGGATATCCCTTTATTACTCGATTTTCTAGATCCCTTTATGATAAAATAAATTTTGCACGATTAATGATCGATTGCCGACTCATGTTTGGTCAAATTGTTTGTGTCGTAAACCGAGGGGAGGGGCTGAGTTTGAGCAACAAATCAACTTACAATAGGTGTTGCGGGTTGTGGTGGTGTATGATCATTGTAATAGATGGGCATGGGAGTTTGATGGTATATGTAATTACTTGGTTTCTTCTTCAAAGCGATTGACTAAAAAAAGACTTTAGTCCTAGGGTACATTCCAACTGAATTGAACTTGATTCCTATCGAGTTAAGGTGTTGCCTTGGAATGCTCTTGAACAACATTTACACTAGAAATTTTTTTGACAAATGAGGAATTGGGGTGTAATATTTGCTATGCTTTATTTGTGATTCCTATCTCTAAGAGTTTGGATCATCTTGTTTTCTCTTTTCTCTTTGAACATTTTTTGGAGTCGAATATGTTGGTAGTGGGCTATTAATATCTCTATTGTCTCTATTTTATTCGAATTTCATAAATTGGAAAAACTAACTCACGCTTAAGGTGGCCCACGAAATGTTATGTGAAGATGAAAATCGATACGAGAGAAAGAGATTCCATTGATTCTTACTTTCATAGTTACATAATGATCTGAGAGTGAAGAATATATACAATGATTAACTTAGCTAACATTCTCTCTCTCTCTCTCTCTCTCTCTCTCTCTAAGACTGACTACCATTAATTAACTTCTAACTGAAATGTAACAACTTGGTAATTTTCACATGAGGGATTTATAACCAACAACCCCCCCTCCCTCAAGATGGAGGTGGAGAAAACAAACCCAACTTCCATACAACTTCTTGGTGTTTCGGACCAGATAAAACTTTAGTGAACACGCCTGCTAATTTATCATGTGTTGAAACATGAGAAAGAGAAATAAGACTTTCTTGCATCTTTTCTCTTATAAAATGACGATCTAAATCAATGTGTTTAGTCATCTCATGAAAAACGAGGTTGCTAGCAATGTATATAGTTGCTTAATTATCACACTTCAAAGGAATGTGAATAAGATCTTAAACTTCTAATTCAACAAGTAATCTATTCAACCATGCTAATTCTGAAGATACACGTCTCATAGACCTATATTCTGCATCGGCTGATGATAAGTACACGGTGGTTTGTTTCTTCGATTTCTAGGAAAGACGTGAGCTACCAAATATTATGTAACAACCACTTATAGATCTTCTTGTGATTAGACAAGTAGCCTAGTTTGAATCGCAGAAAGCTTCAAGCTTTAAACTTCGTTTATTGTTCAGTAAAATCCCTTACATAGTTGTTCCTTTAAGATATTTCAAAACATGTTTTGCAGCTTCAAAATGTGCTTAAGAAGGTTGTTGATTAAATTGACTTAGGTGATGTTTCTTTTAAGCAAAAATTCATTAAGTCTGTGGACCACTTCTGCAACCGTATATAGTAAAATAGGTGGATCAAACGGTTGCAAACTGTCATAAGAAGCATGTTTGTTTTTTAACATCTGCATGCTGCTGCAGATATTAAAGAAATTAAAATAAACTGATTTTATATACCAAAAATAGTTTTTTAATATAAGAAATTTAATAATATATGATATTCAAGCAAGATTTTATGATATTTCAGCAAAAACTAATGATATTTCGAAAAAAAAATAATGATATTTCAGAAAAAAATTATCATTATTCAATATAAAGAACGAAAAAAATAATTCAGCAAGAATAAAGAAAAAAACGAAAAAAAAGGTAAAACAAGAATTTAGCAAAATTTCAGCAACATATAATCAATATTCATCAAGATTTCAGCAAGAAAAAAAGAAAAAGAGGTTGGAAGAGGCAATACAAGTGTTGCCCTAAATAGAACACTCATAGAGGTTTTTGTTTACTCAAAAGACTTCTAAAAAACAAATAATTGCGAGATGCAAAGTGTTGTGTGTATGCTGCGCCATGCAACAATAAGAGGTCTGAAGAGGTTTTTTTTTTTACAAAAAACAAACAACACCTTAGATGTTGAACAGCAAAGGACAAATCAGGTCTTGTATGTAACAAGAAATTCAACTTCCCAACTAGTTGTCTGTAAACACTGGGATCAGACATATGATTCTCCATAATTGGTAGCAATTTCAAATGTAAAGGCAATGGAGTATTTGTAGGAGTAGTATCCAACATAGAATAAGAATGGAGTAGTTCCATTATGAATTTATGTTGGTGAATAATCGTTCCTTGTTCTGTTTCATTGAACTCCAATCCAAGGAAAAAATTAATAAATCCCAAGTCTTTGATTTTGAAGTGATCATCAAGAAAAGTCTTTAGATCCTGAATTTCTGTAGGATTGTTTCCAATAACCAAAATATCATCTACATAAATAGATACTATGATAAGGGTATTAGATGTCTTTTTTAAAAGGAGTAGATGATCATTCAAAGAATGAGAATAACCTGTTGACTTGAGAGCTATTGAAAGCTTTGAATACCATTGCCTAGAAGTTTGTTTGAGACCATAGAGGGATTTATTTAACTTGCATACAAGAGAAGAAGAATGAACATTCAAACCAGGTCGTATTTTCATATAAACTTCTTCATGCAAAAATGCATTATTTACATTAAATTGATGTATCTTCCATCCTTTTTGACAGCAATAGAAGCAATGCATATCACTGTATTGAACTTTAAAACAAGGGAAGAAGTCTCATGATAATCTATCCCTTGTTTTGTGTAAAACCCTTTGCTACAAGCCTGGCTTTGCCCCTTTCAGTTGTTCCATTAGATCTTTATTTCACGTTATATACCCATCTACAAGAAATAGGTTTCTTTCCTTTGGGCGATTTGACTATATTCCATGTGTTACTAGCTAGTAATGCATTAAACTCTTTTTGCATTGGAGCTTCCTAAGCGGGATGATCTTTTTCTTGATTATAGAAGGCTAGTTCAGCTTCATGAGTAATTGCTTGAAAAACAAAAGAATTGTTTATTGTTGAAGCAGTACATGGTTGATTGGAGAAATTGTTGATTCATAAATTGGTTATGGTATGAGAACAAGAGAATTCATTGGTGACAATATCTATGCATACAAAATCTTGAAACTTGGATCGTGGTTGCACTATCCTTATACATCTTCTCAGGGATTGATCAGGAATAGTGGTATGAGATGAAGATTGTTAAAAATTTGATTCACGAATATGATTGTTTGGAGATGTAGGATTTTGACTTGATTGTTGAGTGGAATGATCATATGAAATGGATTGAGGAGTGTATAAAGAACCATCTAAATTTCAAGATTTTTTTTTTACCATGGGTAATAATGGAAATTTATCTTAAAAAAAATTACATCTCTAGAAATGAATATCCAATGAAAACACATGGGTATGATATTGGCATGAATTTATCTCTCTGTATAGGAGATGAAGAATCATAACACAGACAACCAAAGGATTTGAGATAAGAAAGATCAAGCTTCTTTTGAAATAAAACTTCATAAGGATTTTTGTTTTGTAAAAATTTGGTTAGGGTTCTATCTATCAAATGAATAGCAGTTTTAGCACATTCTCCCCAATATGCAGAACCAAGACCTGATTGAAAATAGAGTGCCCTTGCAACTTCCAATATGTGTCTATATTTTTTTCTACTAAGACATTTTGTTGTGGATTATGAGGGACAAAAGTCTGATGAATAATCTCATGTTGTTGAAAAATTGTAGTCCTTCTGTGCTTGAATCCAATTCATATGCATTATCTCTTCTAATAACTTTGATAACTTTCCCAAATTGAGTTTTAATGAGATTTACAAATTCTTTTATCAAAATAAATGCATAACTCTTGAATTTTAGCAAATGTATTCAAGTGTATCTACTACAATCATCAACAATCGTCAAAAAGTATTTATGACCATCAAAAGTAGAGTGTTTATATGGACCCCAGATGTCAATATGAACAAGATCAAAAGAATTAAGAGACACACAACTGCTTTTTGGAAAAGGAAGTTTTGTTTGTTTAGCTTGAGAACAAGTAAAACAAGAATCAAGATAATGATCAATAACATGATATGAATCTAGCAGTATTTGCCTTAGTTTATTGATTGGTACATGTCCAATTATGTTATGCCACAATTTCACACTAGACAATGAAACATAATCTAAATTACCGAATTTGAATACTGAAAAACTCAAACTAAAAGACAGATTGTCTTGAATGTCTTGATGATCAAAGACATACAGATCATTGACCCTTTTTCCAAAGATCCCTAGATCAAGATCATTCTTGGAAGGGTCCTGCATCAAACATTGATCATCAGTGAATATGATAAATGTATTCAACTGTTTCATGAGTTTTGGTATAGAAACAAGGTTCTATTTAAATTAAGGAACATACAAGACTTTGTTTAAAACAATAAAATTATGAAGTTTTACTTCACCATGGTAAGAAACAAGAATACTATGACCATTAGGAAGACCAATTGTGTGTGGCTGATAAAGCTTATGCAAGGAAAAATAATTGATTAGAAAACATATGGTCAGTAGCACCAAAATCAACAATCCAAGAAGTGTGAGTTTTTAAGAATGAAGAAGATTGATAAAAATTGGCAGTTAAATGCTCAAAAGAGAAGGCATTACCTTATGGATTCAAGGAATCATCAGAAATGGTTGAATTGACTTGATTGGACTAAGAATGAACATTAGTTTTGTTCAAAAAAGTGTGAAGTTTTTGATATTATTCTGGATACAATAAAGGAGAAGGAGATGCGGTAGCATTGTTAACAGTACTTTTGAAGTCTTCCTTCTTATTCTTTGTGAATTTGAAATTGCTAGGACAACCATCTAGATGGTAGCACTAAGATTTTGTATGTCTAGTCTTCTTACAATGATTACAAGTCAAGGATTTCATGTTATTGTGCTCATTTGAAGCAAGCATAACAATAGATTCAAAATTCATCATCGAACAGGAATGAATCTCTCTTTGTCATTCTTCTTGTAGTGACAAGGAATATGCAGTAGAGATTGAGGAAAGAGGCTTCATCATTAAAATTTGACCTAGAGTTACTTTCTAAGAATCATTAAGTCCCATCAAGAGTTGAATCAATTGTTGTTCCTCCAGAAATTTACAAATGCTTGCAGCAGATCCGCATGTACAATTAGGTATAGACTATACAATGCGTAATTCATCCCATACTTTTGATAATTTTTTGAAGTATGTTGAAAAATTGTCAGTACCTTGAGCAATTGAATATATCTGGTGTTGAACTTGGTAAACCATCGCTCCATCAGGTTGAGATAATCGTTGATTTAGTTCATGCCATATTTCTTTAGCAGTAGGAAGAAAAAGAACACTGTCTACAATATTCTTATGTAGAGAGTTCAATAACCAGCTTGTAACCATCGAATTCATATGAAACCATGTAGCATAAGTTTCTGAATTAGAAGAAGGTTGGTTAACAGATCCATCAACAAATCCGAGTATGTTTTAAGCTGAAAGAGCAATGGTTATCGAACGTTCATGCTGAAAATACCACGCCATTGAAGACATTTGAGACGAGCACAGAACTTGGATTATCAGATGAATTAAGAAAAAATGGACTGGAATGATGAACTAAATTGTGTGAATTTACAATTTTAGATTGCGTAATAGACATCATGAATGTGAAGATGATCAAACAGATTAAATGTAGAAAAGAATTAAAAAATGGATCGAAATCCGCTCTGATACCATGTTATGTGCAGATGAAAAACAATATGAGAGAAAGAGATTCCATTGATTCTTAATTTCATAATTACAGAATGATCTGAAACATCAATAATATATACACTGATTAACTCAGCTAACATTATCTCTCTCTCTCTCTCTCTCTCTCTCTCTCTCTCCCTCTCTAACAGATTAACTACCATTAATTAACTTATAACTGAAATGTAACAACTTGGTAATTAGCACGTGAGGGATTTATGACCAACACAAAATTACTTTGATGTGGTGGTTCTTACGGCTTCTTGAAATCTTTGGAAGTTTAGAAATTGATTGATGTTTAGAGAAATCAAACCAAGGAAAGTTATCCTTATTTACAAGAGTATCTCACAATCTTTCTTTTGGCTTTTTTATAGAAGTGCAAAACTCGGAATAGATTGGTTTCACACGCAATTAGTGATATTTAATCTTTGTAATTTTCCTTTTATTTCTAGCATATTGTAAATTTTATAAAATCGTTGTTGTTCCAAATTTATCCTTACTAGTGACGCATTAGATAGTTTTCTTTGGAGAAACAAATCATGGAACTTATATATTAACATCCATTCATGTTTCCATGGTTTGTTAAGACATTTTGTGATGGCACATGAGGAACTTAATTGACTTGCCTAGTTAAACCAAAAAAATCCCCTGGATCACTTTCATTATTTGGATCGCATGTAAGAAACTACTCAATACTCAAGGTAAATTTAGATAACGGGAGCATAATTAATATTATGCTTTATGTTTAATGTGGTCCCATCTTTGTCTACCAAAAAACAATATTTATTATTAATAAAGTTTAAACGTTCTATCTTAAACTCCTATGTAATGTCCCATCATTTCCAAAATAAAATAACCACTTAAAAATTTGATTCAAAAACCATTTAGTAACATTTGTTTGATTGAAACTGTACATTATCATAGTTAAATTCACAAAACTGCAGAAACAAATATCTTCAATGTGTGTGTACAGTCCCGCCGAGCTCTTTTCACGTATAATATACAAAAATGTTTAATCCACAACTGTAAGTATAAAGCTTAGTGAGGTCCTAGTATATAACATATTCCATCATACATACAATGCATCTAGATAAAGTGTTTGGATCTAGCGATGAATAGAAAAATCTCCTATCCACATACAGATGCATGACAATCATGCATGAAATAACGGGTCTACTCCAACCCCGGGTGAATGTTATGGGCCAAATCATATTCTTTCATTCACATCTTTCCATGGAGTAAAATATTTTTCTTGCAATGCCAAAGGCTAAATCCCAGTCTTACATGCAATTACCAGCGGCCAGATCCTAGTCTTCCATACAACTTCCAGGGGTCAGATCCTGGTCTTTCATATATTTCCAGGGGCCATATCCTGGTCTTTCATGTAATTGCTAGGGGCCAAATCCTAGTCTTCCATATAATTTCCAGGAGTCAGATCTTGGTCTTCCATACAATACATAAAGTTATATGTAGTCACGAATCAAATAGACAGTCAAACAGATGACCCACCCGAGAGCGAACAATCAAACAAGAACATCACAATCAAACATTAGACCAAGAGTTCTCAAGCTATCCAACTTAAAAAACATAGAACCCAAGATATCATTACCACCTAAACATATAACATAAACACATAACATATACTAGCATATCCATAATCTTATCAACTAGCCTTCCATAGTGTAACGCCCATGTGTCTAGGCTAAAGCATTAATAATGGTGTAATAGTCTAGGTCAACCTTTGTAATTCATTTTGAAGTAATAAAGAGGAATTATGTGAATTATGTGCTTATTTGCTTAATTATTATGATTTAATTAATTAATAATAAAAAGAAGCGTTGAAAATAAATATTAGATACAGCCTATATATTTTAAGAAAGTTGTAGTGGCCGAAACAAGGATTCCGGGGATATAAAGAACGCCGAAATCCGAGTTATAACGAAGAAGTTATGACCTGTCGAAGTTTCGCGATGGAACCGGTACAGCACCGGGAAGCGTAAAAAGTGAATTTTGATAAAGTGCTTTTTAGCCTTAGCGTTCTAAACGAAATTCATAGTATTCGTTAAAACGAGAATTTTGATAAAAAAAAAACGTCCAAATTTGACTTCGTATGAGGAAGTTATGATTTTTCTAAGTTTCAGCTTAGCAGTAGACAGCTAAAAAACTCGAATTTAAGATCGAGCGATATTTAGCCGACACAACCTAAACGAGAATCGAAGGTCTCGTCAATAGTAGGACAACGGTAAAAAGACTGACTAAAACGGACGTCGAATGAATAAGTTATGAATTTTTAACGGATTTTCTTGTCCCGGTCTGTTAAAAATAATAATATTAAAAATTACATCAAAATTAGCCGACGAAGTCTAAACGAAAGTTGTAGAATATATTCCCGCCTATGCGTACATATAAAGAACGTCAAAACCGGAGCCCGTATGTGAAAGTTGTGGATTTTAGAAGGTTTGGGTGCAATTTTCGAGAAATTCGCATGGATTGGAGTCTGCCACGTCACCCTCGCCTCGCTGCTAACCCATGTCCGAAGCAGCTGTGTCATCCGAGTCATGGCCCAATCCGATACCGACACGTATCGCATGCGTGGCCTGTTCGAAGCGAGCCACGTCTCGCCTACCAGCCTCCGACGCGCCTTCGCATCCGAGCCACGTCTCCCTTCCGATCCGAGCCTCGCAGCTGCTACGTGGAGTCTTCTTAGCCACCAGTCTTCGGTCTCGCACCCTATATATAAATAGGAGGATTGCGAGATCTCCCGGGTACTTTTTGAAAATTGGCACTTTTCACCCCTAAACTTATATTTTGACTATTTTGACTTCCTCCGAAGCCCCGGTATCATTTCCAACACCCGAAACACATCCCGAAGTGCCTGAAGACCGGAAAAATTTGATCTTTTCGGTTTTGAAGCTCCAACCTCGCAGAGACCGGTTTTTCATTAATGCCCCCGGTTTTATCAGAAACGATCATTTTAAGAAACGAAGTGCTCTCCGATTATCATCAAATCAAGTGAGTGTATAGTCACTTTCATCTTACACATAGATATGAAGTATTTTATATAAATACGTGCTATGTGTATATATATTGATTGTTTATTTGAGGTGGTTGTTGAATGGATGTTTATACAAGTTTTAAATTGATTTAAACTGTATATATATTTTATCTACAAATATGTTGGGTATAACATGGATAGATGAAATAGTTGGTGTGTGATAAATTGATGAGAGGCCTCGATGTTGTTGTTGTTCCAGTCATCTAGCGGAGTATGGATGACGACCACGGACTCTTGTAGACAGTCCAGTGAAACGCTAGCAGGCTCGCAACCTGTAGGTGTTTGTGGGCTTGATGTTCACCGGTGTACTCCATCCCCCACATGGTTTCCTTACGGACATATATGGCCGAGGAATCCCCTTAGTAGTAGAGTCGATCCCGATGATAAAATCCTTAGACTAGGTCCCTTATATAGGTGCTTAGGGACGTAAAGTGAGGATAACGGGAATGGGTAATCAGGGTTACTATTGGTTTGATGAAATTAATAAATTTATTGTTGGTCGATGTAATTAATAAATTTATTATTATTTGTGGGTTGAAAACCCAATATACTCACCAGGCTCCTAAGCCTGACCCACTCCGCTTTCTATTTTACAGGTAGTGGACCCAGAGCATAATTTGGATGATGATGATGGATTTTTGGATTATAGGCCAGTAGTTGTAAATAACTGTTGTAAGGCTTATAATGTACTGTTTATGCTTTTGATCTGTATCGAACATGACATCCCGATTCTTTTTAATGAAATACATTTCTACGGAAATGCTTTGATAAACCTTTATCATATTTTCATTTTGAGAACAAATTCCGCAACACTTTTATGTAAAATGTTACTCTGATTTTCAAACAAGCATAAACAAAATCGGTCTTTTCTGGCCGTGAAAATGGAATGTCACACATAGTTACTCTACCATTGAACACTTCTTAGTTAAGTCCTTTGTAGGTCAGTCATACATAGTCCTTACAGATCTAAGCCTAAAAATTTAGATCTACTTCTTTTTAATAACTTAATGGATAAAGTTTACAACTTTATCCATTAGGACCTCACGATAAGATAAGATCTTAAGACCTAAGTCCATTAAGTGCTTAATATGACCCTAACTTGCTCATGGATCCAAAATAGCTCCAAACAACACTCTTTTCTCATTCTCATAAACCTAAGGACTATTTAGGAGTCACAACAAGCACTGAAGTTGATCAAACTCCGAAAGCATTCATTGAAGGGACCAAAATCATCTAAAATGAGCTCAAACTTTAAACAAGAAGAACAAATTTCAAGATGATAACTTTTTACCTCTAACAACTCAGAAATCTAAAGTGAATGATGGATCCAAGTTAGCGTATTTCTTCCTTGCACCACAATGAACTTCCATATTCTGCAGTTTTCACTGAAAACCAAGAACAAGGCTTTCATTTAATCAAAAAAACTCACAAACATGAAAAACGGGGCAAGGGTTTCGTTTAAGGAGGATAAAGGTTGAGGGAAATGAGTTAACCCTAGAGTTAAAGCCCTTAAATACGAAGGAAACCCTAAAACAATTTGGGCTTGGGTTGAACCACTTGTCACATTATGGCATCCTACTTGCCACATCATGACGTCCATCTAGATGCACGACCACTTTCATGCCATGTCATCGTCACTATCTCACTACGTCTTGGCATGTGATTTTCCCCAAAACCACATCTTTGACTCCTTTCAGTCTTGAACTGATCCGATATGGAAAACAAGTGTTACATCCTATAATGTCCCAATTTCAAACCAAATTTTACATTTTTAAAATAGGGTTAGACATCAAAAACTATTCTTGAAATACATGTCAATACACTCATTTATTTCAAAAGAATAATGTTAAATCATAGTACATTATGAAAATCAGCAAAAGTCTCAAAACATAACACTGATGGTAATATATAATCACACCATGCCCTTCCCTTTCGAACTTGATCAACCTAAAAAACATTTAACTTAATAATGCATGCACAAAGCTTAATGAGTTCTCTATTATACAACATATTTCATCGTACATATGTGTATGTTATGGTCTAACTGTAGCCTTAAATTCATTTCCGTTGCTACAATCCTACTATAGTCTTGCATCTTGTAGTGCAACTATAGTCTTAATTGTTATAGTCCAACTATAGGCTTGCATACATGTGTTATGATCTAACCACAATCTTTCTTATAACCGTTATAGTCCAAATCTATTCATCCCTACCTCCATACTGTAACAACAACTAATATTCATAATAGTCATACGTAGTGGGAAATAAGATAGACAGCTGAACCGTTATTCCTACCCGAAGGCAATATATATCAGAGAAGAACCATGCAATAACGCCAGATCAAGAGTTCTATCTCTATATGGTTTTAACTATGTACAACCCCTATGAAATTCACTTAATGATTTACCAATAATAGAATAAACCACAACCAAACAAACTTTTCAGATATACTAGCACACGATAATGTTAGTGTAAGACATGGTTTCTAGTACATGGTTTATCTCTTAGTTTCTTTAAGCTATTTAAAGAGTTAAACTTTTAGGAGATTGCAATGCGACTGCTTGATGTGCACGAAGCGAGCCACATCATTAAGTAGAAACGTGAAATTTTAATTTGTCACGTCACAAAGTCGTCACAACCTAAAACGCTAAGTCTTGGGCCTTAAGCCATATTTAAGGAATGAGATGTTTAGTGTTTAATACCATCTTCATCCTCCAATATCTAGATCGAACCCCTAGCCCCCATTTTATCATTCCTTGAATTTTAGTGTTTTAGTGTGTAAAATAAGAAGGTGATTTTGATGCAGTGTAAGAGTGATATATCTTATGTAGTGTCAACCTTTTTTTTCTTGCTCTGGACTTTTATATGTATTCAAGCTCCAAGCTTGTTGCATCTTAAGTTGTATATCCATGCTTTTAAGCTTATTCTTGGTCCTTTCATGTTGTTTGAGTGGAGTTTGAAAAACTCCATACCCAAAGGTTGAGTCTTAGGGTCTTCTATAACCTTTGTAACACTTGAAGTTGATTTTTGTCTTCCATTTTGTGCCATGCAAGGTTGTGGATAAACTTTTAGTTCCTTTTGACCTAGAATTAGATGGTGTTTGGATCATACAAATGGATAAATCTGGAAACTTTATCCATTAAGACCATATTTTAATGAGGTATGGAGGGTTAGAGTTCAGATCTTGAAGGATTAAGACTTCAGGAGAAAGTTGGTCGTTTCCCGTTATTTGTGGCGCGAGGGGTAAGGAACCGCGACACAAGTCATGATGAGAAATCACAACTATTTTGTCTTCTAATGGTCATGACACGACTAGTGGTTAATCGTGGCATGATAACTATTGATTTTGACTGTTGAGTGTTTGACCAGTTTGACATTTGGTTAAAATTGTTGGGATTTGAGCTAAATAGACTAAGTACGAACCTCTATTGGTTTTAGTTGGCTCCTGATAGTTGTTTATTTATTTAAGACCGTGTAATTTTTGTAGCTCGTTTCATGTGAGTTTTCTCACTATACTGTATGTTCCAATATTTATCCTCTGTATGTTAGGATGTAGATATGTTGTAGTATGATGTTAAGCAAGTACATTAGCTTATTTGTTTGTTTATTGTTGTTGGACTGTGTATTTGTTTATTTTTATCTATCAACATATTTTATTTGGGGGTTGATGGCGGACCAACTATTAGTTGAAGACAAGATACCCAAAGGGCAGACCAGCTATACGTATAAGGGCAAGGGGAGGGTCAACTATAAGTAAAAGGCCATTACTAGTATGCACTGAATGTGTATTGTGGTATATGGTATTTTGGGGAACTCAATAGGATTTGGCTTATAGTTTTGGATTAAATGTTTTTCAGGTACTTCTTCGAATAGAGGGAAGGGTATGGTTTGACTGTACACGTGCATCGACATTTGTATGAGACTTCCGCACAATTTTACTATTTACTCTGATTTGAATATTTGGGGTTTTGATTCTCAAGCAATGTTTTTTATTATCCTTGAATGAATATTTTGAATGAATTATTGACTTTTAAAAATGAATTTTTGGTTTGAAAAATGGGACGTTGCACCTAGCCTATCATATAATTGTATACTTGTTCGATTTAAGTGTATAAGGTCCAAAATAAATTTGTATAATGTTGATGAATAAAAGTAAAGTCCTTTTGGGTTGCCCTCATGACCAGGAAATGGCTTGGATTGATCAAAAGAAAGAGATAAATGATTTATTATTATATGATATGATTGATATATTAATTAGAAATAATAATAATTAATTAAGAATTAATCAGAATTAATTTGGAATTGATTATGGGTTATATAGAATTAATTATTAATACAAGGGCTAAGCTATAATTATTCAATAGATAAATAAAAGAGAGGATCTAGAATCCACCTTACGGTGGACGATTTTGGAGGCTCTTAATACAGCTTCTGGAAGCCTCCAACTGGTAAAAGAAAACTAGATTTGGAATAATATTATTTTAAGTTCAAATCTAGAGTTTTGTCTGTATCAGGCAGCTATATAAAGGGGCATGCCCTTATGATTTTCTGCCTAACCCTTTACCAAGAGAGTTCTACGAAAAATTTTATCCTCTCCCCTCTCTCCTTCATTCATAGGATTTCTTGTGTTTGGGTGTGACACATTAGAGGCTCGCACACCTTTGGAGCTAGTTTTTCAAGGAGATTATCAAGGTTTTCATAAGCTTAATTCGACTTAAGCTATAAGGTACGTGGTTCTATTCATGAATTTGATTCATAGGGTTTGAAGGTTTTTTGTTTCCTAAGTATGTTGTTATTAATAGTGAAAAGAAATAGATCCATTAAGTTGCATGTACCCTTAAGAGTTAAGTGAAATTTCGCATGTAGATTTGAGCTGAAACCTAGAAATCCCATCAATACTAACATAAAACAAGAAACTTTTCACATTCAACTGCTATAGTCCAACTATAGTATTGATTGTTATAGTGCAATTATAGTTTTTTGGCTCCTAACTGGTATAGTCCAAATATAGTATTTAATATAGGCATTATGATCTAAAGATACTCTATCATATAATTGTTATGGTCCAACCATAGTCTTCCATACAATTGCTATTATCCAGTCATAGTATTTCATATAGAAGTCACAAAGACAATCTATCAACTAAGACATCTAATGTCACATATAGTATAGTGAGAAAACTCACGTGAGTCTTGCAACAAAATCTCAACCACAATTTATGTAATGAAACATCTAACACAAATCACCTAACACTAATCTAAGACCAGTCCTCAACCAAATCCTCAAGTCCACCAAAATTTTACAAAAAGTCAAATTGGTCAAAGTCATTAGTCAACGGATAAGTGCTAAAAGTCAACGGTCAACAATCAACATGTCAAAGTGTGTAGCGACCCATCTCATGGTTACGTCGTGATCACTAGATGACAAGATAGTCAGGAACCCAAATCTAACCTCGTGTTGCGACCCTTTCATGTTCGTGTCGCGCTTTTCAAGGTAGAGTCCATTAAGCAGTTAGTAAATTAAGACCAAGACTCATATGTTATAGAATACCTCAAAATATGGACTTAATGGATAAAGTTTCCTACTTTATCCATTTGCATGCCTCTAAAAACTTTTTATAAAACCTGGGATTTAAAGAGTCCAAAATGCTAACTTCTTTCATGAATCAGATAGGGATATAAACATGCATTCCTTTTAATTAATAAACTCCAAAAAAACACTCATAAATAATCTTTAGGACCTTGAGTTTTTTAAAATCCAAAATATATAACAAAAGGGACCAAATAAAATTAGAAACCTAGATCTTGAAGTAAAACACAGAAAGGAAGGAAATTGATGACTTACAAAGGTCTAGGAGGATGTTAGGAAGTTGAATCTACTCTAGATCTAGCTTATTGACCATAAAAACCACTTGCTTCTTCACCAAGGTTCACCAAAACACCACCAAGGCACAAAAAGGAAGAAGAGAGGAAAGGGTTTTGAAGTTTGAGGGTTTATGGAGATAGAGGCTGAAGAAATGACTAACCCTAGAAGTAAGTTTCCTTATATATGGCTTAAGTCATGAGATTAGGGTTTAAGATTTCTCCGGGTTCACGCCGTGGCCTATACTTTGTTGCGTCACAACATTCAGTGTGGCATGTGGCGCGACATTCTAACATGCTCATCGCGAATTAGGGCTTTTCCAAAAAACCTTCTTTCTCAATTTCCATGAATTCACTAAATAAGGACTTTAGATAAACGATTGTTACACATCCTAATCAAATTACAGGGCGTATTAATGCATTAGAATGTTGTAATTTATTTTGTATTTTAGGCCCATATTTCGTAGGGATAATGACTTAAGAAGGTAACATACTTTAGCTTTTGGTCATTAAATTATTTTCTGCACTTTATTAACCCTTCAATTTGTTGAAACATGTACATTATACCACTATAACCGGTAATAATGGGTTTTGCCGGTTTCCGACGTGATTTTCGGCCAAATATAATTTTCCAGTTATTTTCTCCGGTCATCTTCTTCGACGACTTTTGCCACTACTCATGCTTTCATTCCTTTACGTTATAGTCTCTCAATCCTCCATTAACACCAGGGACCATCTTAGAATCCCAACATCATTGTTACCCTTTCTTCTCTTCTTCCACCTTCCTCATTTCCTCAATTCCAAATCCTCCTTTATAATCCTTCGAAATCGCAATCATACTATGAAATTTATCCATTAATAACAATTTTTTCATCATTTTTTCCTCTCAAATATAGCCTAGAGCACTCATGTTTCTGAAAAGTCTTCCCTAATTTTAGAAACCATGAAGATGATAAACCTTAAGGTTGAAATTGATACATCGCCGCCGTTTTGGTTGGTGAAGGAGGCGGTGACTCGGTTCGGAGGAAGTGGTTCGTGGGTTCTTCTTAACATCCTTCAACTATCTGAAAAGACGAAGAGGAAAAAGCGACAATAAACCCTTATCAAAACGTCGTCATCTTCGTCGGAACGTCGCCTTTCTTCCTTCTGATTTTCTATAACCCCAAGCACTGATCTGCGAACCCTAACACCTTCAGTTCAGATCTGGGTTTTAAAAGAAAATCTTTTAAATGCTCTTTCTTATTCATGTCGTTCATCAATGGCGGGGCTGTAACTTAACGAAGATGATGGTGATCCGACAAACATGGAAGGAGACGGCACTATAATATAGTTAGGGTTTCTAATGGCCCGCCATCCTTCCTTCCAAACGCCCATTGCTTTTTCCTCTTTTTCTTTTCAGATCTAAGGTGGTTTTCAGAACAGAAGTATGTGAATAAGTGATCTAGTGGTGGCGAATTGTGGTGGTGTTGGTGAGCTACCATGGTGATGGCGTTGACCTCTTGCTACTCTAATTCCATCCCAAGAAATCTTTCCGACCTCTTCTTTCATATTATATTTTATGAATTTGATGAAAATGAACTCACAAATTGTTTGCACAAAAATGAACACACAAAAATGACGCTAGAGAACATGACCGCAAATTCATACTTGGTCGGAAACTAGCAAAACCCACAATTATCGGTCGTAACGGTATAATGTACATGTTTCAACAAGTTCTATGGTTAATAAAGTGTGAAAAATAATATAGTGACTACATATGACCAAAAGCTAAAATACGTTACCCTCTCAAGTCGTTATCCAAATTTTGTATGTTCCTTATTAACCCATTTAGCTTACACCTTTCTAACTATACAATGTATTTATTATTGACTCTAGGGAAATGATACGAAGAATCAAAAAATATCAACAATTACATTTTAGACAGAGATAATATAGTAATATTACAATAGAATAATACCTTATGTCAGATGGAGAGAATACAGTAAAAGTACACTAAGATAATATCTTATGTAATGATATTTTAACAAAAAAAAAAGGACAACAAGAATACAATATTGTTACATTAAGATAATGCCTCTAAGACATATATATATATATATATATATATATATATATATATATATATATATATATATATATATATATATGTTTAGGTGTTTAAACTAAGTATTGTGTTATTGTTTGCATTAATGTGGGCCAATCAAAATTAAGTAAAAAAATAGATAATTAAATAAAAAAATAAGGGTAATGTAGTAATTTGTTCAGTAACTTCAAAAAATAATCCCTTAAATCATGGGATTGACTTTCTTACCTAAATAATCCCACCCATAAAGCCCTAAGCGACCCTGTCTCACTCGTAGAGCTCGATCCATAGGTTGTGGATGTTCTTGGTGCCAGGTTTGGTGCCCCAAGCGGCGAATGAATCGGAGGGGAAACGGGGGCGGAGCCAATTGGAGAGGGACTGCAGCGTGGAAAAATGATGCAGGTTGGTCATCAATCGCAAACTAGCAGTATAGCACCACCGTTCACTATCAATCGACACTCCTCAGGAGCCGCCACACTCCGCCTCTCCCATGCATCGCAAAGGGGCTTCTCCTTTGTGGGTGCGGCTTCAACAAAGAACAATGAGAGGGAATCTAGAGGTTTGGCTTGTAGTTGCGGTTCCAAGGTAATCGGTCTACTCATTCATTCTCCTCTTTTTGTTTTGGTTATTGTCTTCAAATCACCATCACTGCCGGTTGTCACGGCCGCCGGCCATTTCTGCAGATGGATTGGTTTGGTTGTATTTGTATATGGCTTGGCTTAGCTTCTTCTAATCTAATTGCTGAAATATCCATCATGCAAGTTTCACTTTCAGCCTTTTGTTAATTCTTTCTAGAAGCCTCAAAGTGCTTCATATTCATTTATTTCAAAATTTTGTTGATTTTCGGCTGTTTTTTTATTTGTCTGATTAAAAAGTCCAAATACATTGCTCAAGAGTGTTGTGTTTTTTTTTGTAACCGTTTGTGTTCCTAAGACATTGCTTTACAAACACAGTTTTCACTAAAATTTTGTGGGATTTGGAGAGTAATGTTTGCACTTCAGTTTTGTTATAATTGGATTTAGATTTTTCAAAGCTTAGTATTTTGATAGAAAGAAAATGAAAATGGATGCAATAATGTGGTAGATTTTCAGAACTACTGCAAAAGCATAGTGTTCACTTTTTTTGTTGTTTCACTTTGGCAGTAGATAGAATGGTAGTTGTTGCATTCATTATATATGGCAGGCTCGGATGGGATTTAATCTTATTCATCACAAGTTGTAGTAGTAGGTAGCAGGATTAAGAGTTTCATTCAACTGATGACATTTGTGCTGTGGTAGGCTGGTAAGCAAGCATGATCTTGACTTTGTTTAAACAATAAATTATCAAATGCTTAGTATGATATTGACTTTGTTTAAACAATAAATATAATAGTTAAACAAAATTAAAAAATACGTGATCAACGAGATTCTAAACACTGACAGGATTATGAAAATGAAATAGAACAAAGATTGGTAAATATCTTTCTTGTTATTTCAGATCCTGTTTGGCTTTCTGTACAACGAGATTCAATGAGTGATTTTTTACTTCCATTTGGTATTTGACAATTACAGAAATTTGTTGCTGGCTTAATATCTTTCTTGTTATTTCAGATCCTATTTGGTTTTCTACACATTGTGAATCTTGGAATAATCTTATTCATTTATTTAGATGATTCAATGGATGATATTGGTGAGATTCCAATTCTATTGGAATGGAATGACGAATTCCAGTTCTGTTGGAATGGAATGACGAATTCCAATTCTGTTGGAATCACAAAAGTTGATGCTTGAAGAACAGTCCATATTATTCTTTTAGAATGTATTAGACATTGTTAGATTTTGATGTTTTCTTCCCCGTTTTGATTTTTTTTAGTTTTATTCTTTAAAAATAAATGTATTTCTTAACAATTGTTATCCGTATTCTATAAGAAATAATGTATTTTTTGTTTTTATTCTTCAATTGATTGTTCAAGATTTTGTTATTCTACAACAAGTTGTTATTCTTCAAGAAGTTTTTAAAGTCATCATCAAGAAATAGGTTCAAGAATATTTTTATTATTTATGTTTCAAGAATATTTTTATTTTTGAATATACTCATAAAACATTCTGTCAGAATGTCCAAATTAAAAGAATTATAATTCATAAAATCGGATATTTAAAATTAATAGAATCTATGATCCCTTAAAAAAACAATTTTCCTTTATTAAATCTATATTAATTGACTAAATTACCCTCATAATTAATTAAGATGGTTTTTTCAATTATATTTAATTCAATAAAATATATTAATCACTTTGTTAAAATAAGTAGATTTGATTGGCCCACATTTATGCATACAATAACACACTAATTACTTTAAACAAAATAACCTAAGCATATATATATATATATATATATATATATATATATATATATATATATATATATATATATATATATATTCAAACAAAAAGAATACAATAAGATAAAACCATAACCATCTGAGAGAAAAAAAAAGTAAAATTACAGTAATATAATATCCACTTTTAGACAAAGAAAATACTATTACATTAAAGTAAAATAATACTATCTATCAGAAAGAAATAATATAGTAAAAATACAAAAAGATAATATTCTAATCCAAACATAAAGAATAAAATAAGATTATACCATTTATTAGATAAAAAAATATCGTAAGACTATAATAAGATAATAAACTTTGTTAGATAGATAGAATACACTAATATTTTTATAAGACAATAATCTTTATCTAACAAAGTGAATACAGTAAGATAATTTTATCTGTTAGACAAAGAGAACAATTAAAACTATAGCAAAATAATAATATTTGTCTTTTTTTGTAAAAAAAAAACTAATGACTTTATGGTTAATAAGCCTGAAATATAGAGAGTTTTCTAAAAATTACATGCTAAAATCCAATATTAATGTCTAAATCTCGAATATATAAACGGTTTGAGTTTCTTATCTTTAATATAAATAGTTCTTGCTTTTTTGTTATGACTTTTTCTACTAAAAAATTGGATTTTTCATAAATAAGTTAAAGTTTTCTAGCTTAAGATTACTTTTTATGTAACATCCCCTTTTTTACGGTCAGAATATACCGATTTGTTTGTGCTTATTTAAATGCGGAATTTGTTCCAATAAAACATGATAATGATATTATCAAAGCATTTCCGATGAAATGAATTTTATTTATATTAAACATTGGAATTTTATCTTCAATACAGAAACATAAGCATAACGAAATATTACAAACCTTACAGTAATTAAACTAGTGGCCTAATACTACTTGAATCTCACAGCAGAATGTATCTTTCATATAGCCACCTGTGTTACAATAAACTTAGTGGGTCAGGTTGGGAAACCTGGTGAGTACATAGGGATGTCAATCCCACAATGTGATATAGTGTATAACTCAAACCTGCAAATCCAACTATTATCATTAAGATAAATATATCATATCTCTGAAGGAATTTATCCCATCCCGTCGATTATCACATATAGATCCTCTACAACGATCTTACAAGATCTAGTGTAAAGGATCAATATGAATAACAAACTGACGACGTTGCTTCGGAATTCCCTGGCAGTAAACGAGGATCAATAAATACATCAAAAGAGGGGAATGTAATTAGTTTCACCACGAACCTCCGTTTGTAAAACTACAAGACAATTAAGTCAGGGATGGTTATCTAGATAATTGTGCCTGGCATTGGTTTGACATCGTGAGGTATTTTACCCCCAAAGTCACTCTATTCGGCAATACAACATCAGACATACCTGGTAGTGGTCTATTATTGACACACTCTATTAGACAGTCTACGATGTTCCCTCAGTTACTTCGTGAAAGGAAACACTGGCACATGAAGCTCGTTCGATCACTTCACAAAAGAAACGATGACTCCAAAGCTCTTGAAAATAAAAAGTATGGGAAATACTAATAAAGTACTCCCGTACACTCTTGTACCCCAACACGCAATAGTGTCAAAAAGAAGGACTTTGTACATGATAGTACTTCTGGCACATTATAGTACCCTGGTATGAGTAGGAGTCGTACCCTAGAACATAATAATACACCGACACAAGTAGCACCTAAGACACAGAGCTTTGAAAAATACTTGGTACATAGAAAGTACTTATGTATGTAGAACATACTCCATCAATCTTCTCGAACAGAGTTTATATCCTCTATTTCAATCACACACATATCCTTACTAAGATACTACCCAATATCCAACTTAATTGAACTAAGAATCTCTTTTAAGTCTTATTTCATCATTAAGCAAGCCTACAATGCTTATAATCAACTTTCAATACTAACTTTGTTACGGCAACACTATCTTAATTTAGTGTAATATTTTATACTGAGTATTAAGTAATAACATATATTCATCTTCTCATTTATACTACTTCTATTATTATTATCGTGTAAGTACATCTCAACACATATAGAACCATGCCTGGTTCACGTAGCATATAACATCAAATATATATATAACAAATATTACCAGATAATAAGCATATAAATCACATATCAAATTTCATCATATATTTAACACTTTTATTAATACTTGTATTAAAATCATGTTCATGAAAGAGACTATGTACTCACTTGTTAAAATGATGACTCGAAATTCGGGCAACGCTTCGCTTCTAATAATCGTCTTTTCCTTCGATGAAACCTAGGATTATTATCACTAGATTTTAGTCTAATATTTATTAAGACTAATTATTAGTCTAGATTCATCGTTAACCCAAAGTCTACTTCACGATCTATCAAGTAAGGAACAACCAGGTAGGATCATATCAGAGGTAGGGTCTATTTCGTATACGAAGTATACGGTTTGGAAATCCCACTTTAAACACCTCACTAAATCACAACCTAGACATCGTCCCCTTAAGTAGATCAATTAGTATAACGACTTGGAATCACTGATAAATCTTGTTTATAGGCACATAAAAATGATAATGAACTTAAAAATAAGTTATACTTAAAGTATTACAAGCATAAATCACTTACAAGGGGGTTTAGCGGGGAACCGGGATCTGCCCGGGCAGAACTTCTGAGCCGAAAGCTCTTCTTCTCGGGGCATTCCGACGCTCCGGGACTCACTTCTAACACCTAGGAGGTGCTAGGGAAAAAAGTTATAGGGTTTGAGGGGTGTTTAATTGGGAGAGAGTTGGATAGAAAGGTGTGAAGAAAAGAGTGATTTGAGCCTTCTATTTATAGGTTGTCCAGGGGCGATTCGTGTTGTGAACTTTACATTCGCATCGTGACCTTGCGTAGGCACCACGGCTTCGCCTGGTGCTGACATGTGGCACAAGACACAAATAAAACAATCATTCTTAAAAAAATCATAACTTTAGCATACAAGCTCCATTTTTACGTTCTTTATATCCATGCGTAGGTATTGACAAGATCTACAACTTTTGTTTACACTTCATCGGCAAATTTTGAAATTATTTTTGAAGTTATATTTTAACAGGCTTAGACAGTTAATGTCCGTTAAAAATTCATAACTTTTCATCTGACGTCCGTTTTCGGCTGTCTTTATATCGGTGAGCTCCTATTAACAAGATCTTTAACTCTCATTCAGGCTGTGTCGGCTAAAAATCGACCGATCTAAAATTTGATTTCCGGGTTGTATACTACTATGCAAAATATTAGAAAAATCATAACTTTTTCAAATGAAGTCAGATTTGGACGTTCTCTATATGCACGCTCTCGGTTTAACGTATACTATAGATCTCATTTAAATCTCTAAGGCTTAAAAGTAGCTTATCAAAAAATCACTTTTTACAATACGCGGCACTGTGTCGATTTAGTCGCAAAACTTCGACGGGTCATAACATCTTCGTTTTATGTTGGATTTCAGCGTTCTTTATATGTACGGAATCCTTGTGACATATACTATAACTTTGGTTAATATCATTTATCCTAAATAATCTTCTATCAAAAATTCTTTTGTAATACTTATTATCTCTAAATTGACTAACCCGAATCTACGGACGTTACAATTATCTCCCCCTTAGGATGATTACGTCCCAGAATCATCAACAAAACAAGGCTTGTATAATGATTCTATATGTTATGTTTTCATACTAGGTAATAATTGTAACTCTTATGTCCTTTTAAATAAGTATCTAACTCTTGGACTTCTTGACTGCTAGCGGTGCTCAATCCTGCACCCTCTCTTCATGTTATGTTAGACTTTAAATCGTAACCTTCGTGTTACAAAATCGATTCTTATTGGAGAGTCCTGCTCCTTCTTGAACATACTTAACTTAAGATAATTTCTTTACTTCGATTATTGTGACAGACCAATAGGTCATATTGTAATGATCTCTCATCGTATGATTCAACATTTAGACTCAGGTATTTTAGAGTCAAATTCCAAAATGAAAGATACATTCCCTCATATTATAATGTGATATAATCACATTCTAGCACGTAACACTTCTAGCTACAAGCTTCTTACTTTCATGGTGATTATGATACTTCTATTGATTTCTTCGATTATCTTTTACTTCAATCTTGTGGATTAAGTCAGATGCTACATCGATCTTGGTTCTCTAAACCATGTAACATACTATCTTATCTGGATTCGATTTGATATGACCACTAGGGTCGGAATGACAATCATCTTCTTAGTCATTACCGAAACGATGGTAACGACAGACATGAACAAAACAGAATCAATTACTAGCGCCTTGGTATCCTTGTGACTTTCCCTGATCCAAATGTGAGTCATGTGCTTCCGGTAGTATAGGCCTCTAGCACCTTTCACACCTACTCATACTTGTCCCAAGTATTATCTCGCATTCCTCAATTTCTTCTTTCCTAAAATAAAAAAACAATTTAACACATATGAATGTGTCCAAATAATCTAAAAAAAATCCCAAGACTATAGTAGGACTACTTCCACGCATAGCTTCAACAACAATTCTGCTTCAACTCGGTTGGTAATGGAAACGCCAGATGATAGGACAACTTTAGGAATTACACCAAGCTTTCTGTCATCCTACCAATCAAATGTGTACATTTAGATGTACCATACTCCTCTACATGTACTATTATTTTATCAGATGCATTCTAAAGGCAAGATACCACTCTTACGATATTTTCCAGTAGGTTCCATTCACTATCAGATGCCGTCTCATTTCCTCCATTTACTTAATTCGCTACTTGTCTTCACCATGCCGTTTTGTTCACAGAAGCATGCGTTCAGTGTATCAGGACGAGAATATATATATATATATATATATATATATATATATATATATATAGAGAGAGAGAGAGAGAGAGAGAGAAAGAGGGAGAGAGAGAAGGTTTAGACGTGTAATCCTCCTTATTACTCCGAAAAGTTACATGTCAGTTCTAATATCATAATTAAACGTTTAGAAATCCGAACACATAAAATTTCCAGATCTGATCGACAATAGACCGTAGATCTAATAGCATCATAAAGCATATTATAGCGTAAATCATTTAGCACATAAAACCAATTTAGGCATCTCCGCTAAATAAGCTATTGCTCGTGTCTATTCAGGCATACATCCTAAATATAGCAGGCACTTATCTCAAAATTATCGCTTAGCATTCTTAGTTTAAGTCTACAAATAAATCCTTACTCCTAGTTCACTTAAACTAATGCTCTGATACCAACTGTGACATCCCCATTTTCACGGCCAGAAAAGACCGATTTGTTTATGATTATTTAAAAATCAGAGTATCCTTTTCGAAAAATGGTATTGCATAATTTGTTCCCATAAAACATGATAATGATATTATCGACGCATTCTCGAAGAAATGAATTATATTTATATTAAAACATTGGAATGTCATCGTCAATACAAACACATGAGCATAAAGAAATATTACGAGCCTTACAGTAATTAAATTAGTGGCCTAATACTCCTTGAATCTCTCAGCAGAATGTATCTTTCATATAGCCACCTGTGTCACAATAAACTTAGTAGATCAGGTTAGGAAACCTGGTGAGTACATATGGATTTCAATCCCACAATGTGATAATATTGTATAACTTAAACCTGAAAATTCAACTATTATCATTAACACAGATATATCATATCTCTAAAATAATTTATCCCATCCCGTCGATTCCTACATATAGATCCTATACAACGATCTTACAAGATCTAGTCTAAAGGATCAATATGAATAACAAACTGACGACGTTGCTTCGGAAATTCCCTGGAAGCAAATGAGGATCGATAAATACATCAAGTGAGGGGAATGGAATAAGTTTCACCACGAACCTCGGTTTGTAATACAACAATACATTTAAGTCAGGGCTGGTTATCTAGATAATTTTGCCTAGCAGTGGTCTAACATTGTGAGGTATTTTAACCCCAGAGTCACCCTATCCGGCAATACAACATCAGACATACGTGGTAGTGGTCTATTACTGAAACACTCTATTAGCCAGTCTACGGAGTTCGTAATACAACAAAGGAAACGCAGAAACATGAAGCTCGTCCGATCACTTCATAAAAGAAACGATGACTCCAAGGCTTTCAAAATAAAAAAGCATGGGGAAATAGTAATAAAGTATTATGTACGCTCCTGTACCCCGACACGCAATAGTGTAAAAAAGAAGGACTTTGTACATGATAGTACTTCTGGCACATTATACTATCTTGGTATGAGTAGGACTCGTACCGTAGAACATAATAATACCTCGGCACAAGCAGCATCTAAGACACAGAACTTTGAAAAAGACTTGGTACATAGAAAGTAGTTTTGTATGTAGAACATACTCCATCAATCCCTTCAAACAGACTTTATATCCTCTATTTTGATCACATGCATACACTTCATAAGATACTACCCAATATCCAACTTAACTAAGAATCTCTTTTAAGCCTTATTTCATCATTAAGCAAGCCTACAATTCTTATAATCAACTTTCAATACTTACTCTGAACACTATCTTAATTTAGTGTAATATTTTATACTGAGTATTAAGTATTAACATACATTCATCTTCTCGTTTATAATACTTCTATTATTATTATCGTGTAAATACATCTCAACACATATCGAACCATGCCTGGTTCACGTAGCGTATATCATTAAATATACATATAACACATATTTCCAGATAATAAGCGTATAAATCACATATCAACTTGTATCATATATTTAACACTTTTATTAATACTTGTATTAAAATCATGTTCATGAAAGGGACTATGCACTCACTTGTTAAAGTGATGAATCGAAATTCAGGCAACGCTTCACTTCTAACAATTGTCTTTCCCTTCGATGAAACCTAGGATTATTATCAGAAGATTTTAGTCTAATATTTATTACAACTAATTATTAGTCTAGATTCAACGTTAACTCAAAGTCTACTTCACGATCTATCAAGTAAGGAACAACCAGGTAGTATGATATCGGAGATAGGGTTCATTTGGTATACGAAGTATACTGTTTCGAAATCCCACTTTAAACACCTCACTAAATCACAACCTAGACATCATCCTCGTAAGTATATCAATCAGTATAATGACTCGGAATCACTGATAAATCTTTTTTATAGGTTCATAATGTAATGACCCAAATTTTCAAATATATTTTACATTTTTAATTAACCAAACATTCCCATAAAATATGAAGTAACATTGACCATTGTTTTCAAAATTCATAACATTAACATTCTATTCCAAACATCAGAGTGTCCCATCAAATCAAATGTCGGAGAGTGTATGTCACGCGATCAAGCCTTGCCCTTGCCCTTAGGCTCAGAAGTACCTGAAACAAATCAACAAACTGTAAGATGACGCTTAGTGAGTAACCCAAAGCATACTCCACACAAACCACATAATCACATAGTCCATATTAGCTATAAAAGTTACATAAACCATATAAGCCATGCATACAAACATATAAGGATGTCATGGGCTCCCCCGAGGGTCTTACTCCAGGATGTCATGGGCTCCCCCACATGGTCTTACACCTAAGTGCCATGGGCTCCCCCATGGTCTTTAGCTGGAAAGCCATGGGCTCCCCCACATGGTCTTACATCCAAGTGTCATGGGCTCCCCCATGGTCTTTACTTGAAAAGCCATGGGCACCCCCCACATGGTCTTACATCCCAGCGTCATGGGCTCCCACCATGGTCTTCCGTGCAAGTATCACATATATAACTAGCATACCACTTAGAATATAACCAACTATCACCCCACATATCACTACATCAACTAGTGTACCACATGTCACAAAATGGAACGGCCTTGGTGCCTTTGACCCATTAGTATGCTGAGGAGACTCACCTCACAAGAATGCTGAACCGATAAGATTAGATCAGATAATCCCAAAAAGGGGAAATATAACCTAAAATCCATGCATGGCATCCATGCTTGACCAAAAGTTAGATCTAGAACACCATGGGACCATTTTTCCTTGGAGACTCATAAAGTTGCAAACTTTATGAACCCCATGCATGCAATCGACAAGAATGATGGGAAATGAAGAGTAAACTCAAGATCTAGTCATATTCTAAGATAAAAATTGAATCTTGAATGCTTATAATAGTCTAAAAAATGGTCAAGCTCAAGAGTGAAGGCTTTGTTTGCTGGATCTCCTCCTTCTTCTCACTATCTTCTTTTTCTTAAGCTGTAAAAGTCACTCTAGCTCACAATATGAGAGAAAATGGGGATTAGGGTTTAGCACTGACGTTCTTAGGGTTTGGAGGCTGATGGAAGGTCAGCCTCAAGGTTTTAAGGAGATTATATAGGGTGCAAACCCTAAAACTTAGGGTTTTCCTTTACAGTGCCTACTCGTCGAGTTGGCACTTCCAACTCGTCGAGTAGGTCCTAAATCCCGTGTCCTACAACGATCTCTACAAGACGAGTTGGAGCTCCCCAACTCGTTGAGTTCCTGACTAAAACCCTAAAATTCTGAAAAGAAATACATACCTGAAATGAGCGTTACAAATCTCCCCCACTTGAACTAGACTTCGTCCTCGAAGTCTGCTGATGCGAACAAATCTGGGTAGTGCTCTCTCATCTCATCCTCCAGCTCCCATTTCCATTCAGAGCCTCTTCGGTGCTGCCATTCCACCTTTACTAACCTCACCTCCTTGTTCCAAAGAACCTTGGTCTTCCTATCCAAAATTGCAATGGGCCTCTCAATGCAATTCAGGCTCTCGTCCACCTGTATGTCATCCAGATAAACAATTGTGGCCTCGTTTGTGACACACTTCCGAAGCTGGGACACATGAAAGGTGATGTGTATCTGGCTAAGCTCGTCTGGAAGATCCAAGCGATAGGCCACCTTGTCCACCCGGGCAGTAATCCTGAATGGTCCAATATATAGGGCCCAAGATTGCCCCTCTTACAGAACCTAATGACACCCTTCCATGGTGATACTTTCAGCAAGACGAAACCCCCCCACCTAAAACTCAAGATTCGATCGACGCCGGTCAACATAGCTTTTCTGACGGCTCTGTGCGACTCATAGTTTGTCATGCACCTGCTGAATCAACTCAGTCGTCTTGAGCACTACCTTGGTGCTCCCCATGACTCGGTGGCCTACTTCACCCCAACAAATAGGGGGCCTACACCTCCGACCATACAACATCTCAAACGGTGGTCGGTTGATACTAGCATGATAACTTTTATTTTATGAAAATTGTGCTAGTTGGAGGTATGCATCCCAACTCCCTACAAAGTCCAACACACATGCCCGAAGCATATCCTCGAGTGTCTGGATCTTCCTCTTGCTCTAGCCATCTGTCTGTGGGTCGTACGTCGTGCTGAAATGTAACTGAGTGCCTAGTTCCTTGTGGAATTTCTTCCAGAATCTAGATGTAAATCGAACATAGTTGTCAGAGACTACTAACACTGGCACCCCATGCCTAGCCACCACCTCTCGCACGTAAATATTCGCTAATTTCTCAGCAGAGATGCTCTTGGAGATTGGAATAAGTGAACATTCTTCGTTAGCCTATCCACAATAACCCATATGGCGTCCACACCCCTCGTTTTCCTTTGTAACTTCGTGATGAAGTCCATAGTGATCTCCTGCCACTTCCACATAGGAATAAGTAGCCGCTGAACCTTGTCATGTGGTCGCTAATGTTCGGCCTTGACCTTCCTGCAGGTCAAGCACCGCTCCATGAACCAAGCGATCTCCCGCTTCATGCAGGGCCATCAATAGCTTAGTCTCAGATCTCTATACATTTTTGTAGCTCTCAGATGTATAGAGAACTTGGACTTGTGTGCCTGCTCCAATATCTTCTGTTTCACTCCCCCGGTCACCGGTACCCACACCCGACCAGACTTTATCAAGAGCCCCCAACCATCCTATATAAATAAGGGAAACTGCCCCCGAATCCACTCTATCATCTAGTTCTCTTTCTTTTAACCCTCCACTTGAGCCTTCTTGATCATATCTAGTAGTGGAGAGACCACCGTCATCCTCAGACAAACGTTCCCGATCGGAGAACCTTCCATCTTGCGGCTCAAAGCATTGGCCACCATGTTGGCCTTCCTTGGATGGTATAAGATCTCACAGTCATAATCTTTCAGCACATCCAACCACCTCCTATGTTGCATGTTGAGGTTTTTCTGATCCATCAAATACTTCAAACTCTTATGATCAGTATAAATAGTGCAACGTACTCGATACAAGTAGTGTCTCCAAATCTTGAGGGCAAACACCACTACCCCTAATTCTAGGTCATGAGTGGGGTAATTCGCCTGATGAGGCTTCAACTGCCTCAAGGCTTAAGCAATCACATGCCCCCTCTGCATCAGTACCGCCCCTAACCCTGAGATCAAAGCATCACAATACACTACCAAATCATCCAGCCCCTCCAGTAGCACTAGAATCGGGGCCTCGCATAACTTCTATCTCAAGGCCTCGAAAGCCAACTGCTGGTCCGGGCCCCACCGAAAGGTCAGATTCTTCTTGGTGAATCAGGTCAATGGCACGACGATCTTGGAGAAATCCTGGATGAGCCTCCAATAATACCCTGCTAGACCTAAGAAGCTCCAAATCTCATATGCATTCTTCGGTACTTCCCATCGCATCAGTGCCTCAACTGTGGCTGGATCAACCGAAATACCCTCCTGGTTGATGATGTGCCCTAAAAATGCACCTCACTCAAACAGAAATCACACTTTGAGAACTTGGCAAAAATTCTTTACTTTATCAGTGTCTCCAATACCTCTCTTAGATGCTACTCGTGCTGCTCCTTGGTCTTAGAATAGACCAAAATATCATTGATAAAACGACAACCGACTAATCCAACATTGACCTACACACCCTAATCATGACATCCTTGAACGTTGCTGGGGCATTGGTGAGCCCGAATGGCATCACCACAAACTCATAGTGCCCGTACCGAGTCCTAAAAGATGTATTTGATATATCCTCTTCCCGAATCCTCATCTGATGGTACCCCGACTAAAGAGTAATCTTGGAAAACCAAGACGCACCCTGCAGTTGATCGAACAAATCATCGATCCTTGGTAGCAGATAACGGTTTTTCACCGTTAGTTTGTTTAGCTCTCGATAATCAATACACATCCTGTATGACCCGTCCTTCTTTTTCACAAATAGGATCGGTGCTCCCCACGGGGAAGTTTTCGGACGGATAAACCCTCAGTCTAGGAGCTCCTAAAGTTGCGTAGATAGCTCCTGCATCTCAGGTGGATCTAGCCGGTATGGTGCCTTGGCTATCGGAGCGGCACCCTGCACCAAATCAATGCGAAACTCCACCTGCCTCTCTGGAGACACTCCAAGCAATTCTCCAGGTAAGACATTCTGAAACTCTCGTACCACTGGAACACTACCCAAATCTATCAAGGTATCGACCCTCGTATCCGAGATATATGCCAAAAATCCTGAGCAACCCTACTAAAGAAGTCTCCTAGCCCTCACAGCTGAACAGAGGGTTGGCCCCTACGAGGCCCTCTCTCCATGAATAACTAGTTCTCCCCCACTTGGGGTTCGAACCCTCACCAACTGGAGCTCGCAATCGATCATGGGCCCATTAGCCCTAGACCAGTCCATCCCGACGATCACCTTCAGTCCTCGTAACGGTATCGAAACTAGGTCAACACAAAACCTCTCCCCAAGCACATTCAGGACACAGTCCCGGTACACCCTCGCAGCACTCACAGTGCGGTCGTCCACAATCTCAACCTCAAGCAGGGAACCCAAAGTCCCCAGCGCATCACAAAAATTCTGTCTAAGCGTAAGAGATACAAACGATTGGGTAGCACCCGAATCGAATAGAACGTGGGTTGACATACCATTAACCAAAAAGGTCCCTACACATGAGCATATATATATACACATATGCAATACAAATAAATATCAAGCACGAAAGATATAACATGTACTAGCCACGACGTCTGACGCTACCCGAGCCTCCTCGGTAGTCAACTGAAAAGCACGACTCTTCACCACTGGAGCATCCGCCTTAGCAGTGCATCCATCTGTGATCAGTGTGGCAGGCGCAGGCACCACCACTGCTCCTCCCCCTCCCTGCAACCTCGGACAATCGGCCCATTTGTGTCCGGTTTGGTTGCAGTGAAAGCAAATCAAGCCCTTCTTGGGGCAATCCCTGCTCAAGTGACCCTGCTGGCTACATGAGTAACATCCTGAGCCTGCTACCCGACAAGCCCCACTGTGTGGTTTACCATACTTGGCACACCGGTCACAGCCCTGCTGGCCCTTGCTGGAAGAATCCGAGGTCTTAGACTTTTTAGTCTGACCTACTACTGTTTGTGCCTGCTCGGGTTTCCGCTTGGTGTGTAACTCCAACTCCATCTCCTGCTCATGGGCCTTCTCCACCATCTCGTTCAGGCTCTTGCACCTCGTAAAGCTCACAAACTCACATATATCATCCCCCATCATGGAATGATACCTTGTCCTCCTCATATCTTTATCCATAGCATACTGCGGGATCAATAGTGATCGTTCCCAAAACTTGGTGGTGATCTCCGCGACAGCCTCAGTGGTCTGTTGAAGCTCCTGAAACTCCCTCACTAACCATTGCACCTCAATAGGTGGTGCAAACTCCAGATCAAATCATCTGACAATCTCAGCCCATATCATCTCAGCCAAACCGACTGCCCCCACCTGGCTAGTCACATCTTCCCACCAATCCCAGGCTCAATCCCTCAACATACATGAAGCAAACCCCACCTTTTCCGCATCCAGGCAAGAATTCATGCATTGGGCGTTCTCTATGTCTGCCACCTAGTGTCGGCTAACTATGGGAGCCCTGACCCCAAATAACTTTGGTGCCCCGTATGCCTTGAACTCCCGGAATGAGGGAGTTAGAGCCTCGACCTGGCCCGCAACAATCTCGGATCTGAATGCCCTGAGCCTCTCCTTTATAATCTCCATCATCCCTTCCTTGACCATCCCAAAAATCACTAGGGTAGCATCAAGGATGCCCCTCGTAACCTCGGCTACAATGAGCTCGCGCAGCCTCTCATTAATGGGCTCGATACCGTCGCCCGACCCAGATCCGGATCCTGATCCTGATCCCCCTGCTCCAATTCATGTCACCACCATACTGAACTACAATGTCACAAATCATAATGATCAAGATGTCCAAAAAGGGGGATCCTCCCACACCGGTTCTCCTTAGAGCTTCCAGATCTAACATCAGTTTGGGTATAAGTCATGTGCTTTCAGTAGTACAAGCCCAATACTACCTTCCATACCTACATGTACCTTCCCCAAGGTTCTACCTAATAACTCTAATTCGTCATAGAACAAAAAATATCTCACAGGCTACAACATAACTCAAATCCTAGGCTATCCTAAGTTTTTCTCTATCCACATCAAACCAGAAATCAGACCAATCATAACAGGTTGCCTTTATGTATTCAAATTGTACACAGAAAAGGATCAAATAGACTTTCGAATAATAGATTCTACCCTAGGCCCACTACTAAACAAGGAACATAAATAAGGCCAAATCAATCATTCTAAGCATATAAGTTCCTAACCGTATACAATTTTAGAAGCATACACATAGCAAAATCCATCCGACTATCATAATCCAAATATCAGTATAACATGGCTAACATATTGGGGAACTACTTACTTGGCTCGGCCGATCACGCACATTGCACTCTCCTCCTTTCCCTTTTTAGAAGTTGTTAACTTTTATTTTTTTGAAAACACTTTTATCATTTCCTTAGTTTGAGTCATGACACACCCGAGAGTGTGCCTGAATCCCTCAAACAAAGGTTTTGATACCAACTTGTAACGACCCAAATTTTCAAATAAAATTTTCATTTTTAATTAACCAAACATTCCCATAAAATATGAAGTAACATTGACCATTGTTTTCAAAATTCATAACATTAACATTTTATTCCAAACATCAGAGTGTCCCATCAAATCAAATGTTGGAGAGTGCATAACACGCCATCAAGCCTTTCCCTTTCCCTTAGGCTCAGAAGTAGTTGAAACAAATCAATAAACTGTAAGATAACACTTAGTGAGTTCCCCAGAGCATACCCTACATAATCCACATAATCACAAAATCCATATTAGCTATAAAAGCTACATAAACCATATAAGCCATGCAAACAAACATATAAGGATGTCGTGGGCTCCTCCCAGGGTCTTAATCCAAGACACCATGGCCTCCCCCACATGGTCTTACACCTAAGTTCTATGGGCTCCGCCATAGTCTTTAGCTGGAAAGTCATGGGCTACCCCACATGGTCTTACATCCAAGTGCCATGGGCTCCCCCATGATCTTTACTTGACTAGCCATAGGCTCCCCACATGGTCTTACATCCAAGCGCCATGGGCTCCCCCCATGGTCTTCCCTGCAAGTATCATATATATCACTAGCATACCACTTAGCATATAACTAACTATTATACCACATATCACAACATTAACAAGTGTACCATATATCAAAAAATGGGCCGACATTGGTGCCTTCGACCCATTAGTATGGTGAGGAGACTCACCTCACAAGAATGTTGAACCGATAAAATTGGATCAGATAAGTCTAACGTGTGGCTCCAACTCAACTGCCTATAACCATCATATAATTAACTTTTCACAATCCCGAAATACCATAAATACCCTCAAAGTCAAACTTGGTCAACCCTGGTCAAAGTCCAAGACAACAGTCAAGGTCAACAGTCCATGTTGACCCCAACTCGTTGAGTACATCTAGCAACTCGTCGAGTTCCTTCAAAGTCCAGAAAATCGAGACAAACCCTAGCCAACTCGTTGAGTTGTCTCATCAACTCAGCTAGTTCACTTAATATCCAGAAGATGGGGAAACCTGATCCAACTCGTCGAGTTGTCTCATCAACTCGGTGAGTTTTCCCCCTGTTTGCTTATTCCGATGATACATCGATTGCAGGGACTCTAGAGCTTAGATTTGAAACCTAAAGATATCTAGAAGGGTAAAGTTTCCAACTTTATCCTCTAGAACCACTTTGAATGCTCTAAAGCCCTTAATAAAGGTTGGAAACCTCAAAATCTTAGCTATGTGGTTTAAGACTCTAGGGATCTGGAATCCCTCCTTTCTATAAGAGGTTCTAATACTCAAAACATTCCAAAGATGGAGGCTTTATGGACATGCATGTCCAATGCATGTCTTGAAGTCAAAATGGCCAAAAAGGGAAAATATACCCTAAAATCCATGCATGGCATCCATGCTTGACCAAAAGCTAGATCTAGCCCACAATGGGACCATTTTACCCTGGAGATTCATAAAGTTTCAAGCTTTATGAACCCCATGCATGCAATCAACAAGAATGATGGGAAATGAAGAGTAAACTCAAGATCAAGTCATATTCTAAGATAAAAATTGAATCTTGAATGCTTCCAATAGTCCACAAGTTGGTCAAGCTCAAGAGTGAAGGCTTTGTTTGCTGGATCTCCTTCTTCTTCTTCTCACTATCTTCTTCTTCTTCTTCTTAAGCTCCAAAAGTCACTCTAGATTACAATATGAGAGAAAATGGGGATTAGGGTTTAGCACTGACTTTCTTAGGGTTTGGAGGATGATGGAAGGTCAGCCTCAAGGTTTTAAGGAGATTATATAGGGTGCAAACACTAAAATTTAGGGTTTTCCTTTACAGCGCCTACTCATCGATTTAGGCCTTCCAACTCGTCGAGTAGGTCCTAAATCCCGCATCCTACAACGATCTCTACTCGACGAGTTGGAGCTCCCCAACTAGTCGAGTTCCAGCTTAAAACCCTAAAATTCTAAAAAGAAATAGATACCAGAAATGAGCATTACACATAATAAACATAATGAACTTAAACATAAGTTATATTTAAAGTATGGTATGCATAACTCACTTACAAGGGGGTTTAGCGAGGAACCGGGCTTTACGCGGGCAGAACTTCTGAGCCGAAAGCTCTTCTTCTCAGGGCATTCTGGCGCTCTGGGACTCGCTTATAACACCTAGGAGATGCTAGGGAAAAACTTAAAGGGTTTGGGGGTGTTTGGGAGAGAGTTGGATTGAAAGGTGTGAGGAAATGAGTGATTTGCGCCTTCTATTTATAAGTTGTCTATCGGTGATTCGCATCCGTTAAAAATTCATAACTTTGTCATTCGACGTCCATTTTCGACTGTATTTATATCGTTCACCTTCTATTGACAAGATCTTTAATTCTCATTTAGGTTGTGTCCGGTAAAAATCGACCGATCTAAAATTCGATTTCCGGGTTGTATACTGCTATGCAAAATATTAGAAAAATCATAATTTCCTCAAATGAAGTCAGATTTGGCGTTCTCTATACGCACTCTCTCGGCTTAATGTATACTATGACTTTTGTTTAAATCTCTAAGGCTTAATAGTAGCTTATAAAAAATCACTTTTTACAATACGAAGCGTTGTGCCGGTTTAGTCGCAAAATTTTGACGAGTCATAAGTTCTTCGTTTTAAGTCGGATTTCAGCGTTCTTTATATGTAATAAATCTTTTTGACATATAATATAACTTTGGTTAGTATTGTTTATTCTAAATAATCTTCTATCAAAAATTAATTTTTAACTCTTATTATCTCTAAATCGACTAGCCCAAATCTGCGGGCGTTACATTTTAAAGAATGTTTAAAAGTAAGCTTATATATATATATATATATATATATATATATATATATATATATATATATGGGAAAAGTGAATATACCCTTAAGGGTATATAAGTTTACATACCCAATACATAAGACTATGTAGTATTATACATGGGTTTGAATTTCTTAGAACAAAAAAACAATTATTGTATTCACTAATAACTCCAATTCAATCGATGAGTATTGTTGAATAATAACCCCAAATCAATCGGCGACTACTATGCCTTCTTTTCTACCAAACTGAAGCAATTGATAACTCTAATTTAATCTATCAAACAAATGATTGATTTCTTTAATCTCGATTTTCCACTTATTAGTCCTTGTCCATATCGATTCTATCTAGTGCTAAAAAGATTATATGATGCCTCTAACCCCTTTCCCCGCCTAACGAATCGTATTCAACTAGACAATGGTGATAAAACTTCTTCCCCCATAATCATATGTGAATTGGAATCAAGGTATCGACACTATCCACCTATTGTTGTTGCTTATTTCTATTGTTGGCCTATCCAATTGTATATGTTGCTCATGTATGGTACTTTACTCATTTAAATGGTCTAGTATGAGAAGAAGATAAGTTTTACACATAAGGTGCTTAATGAAATGCCCGATAGAAACTCAACATTTGGGAATCCCGGTGATGAGCAAATTATGTCGTGTGTAGGTTGTTCAGTTGACCAAGTTTGACTATTGGCTTGCTATTGATTTTAGGTATCCAAGTTTTTAGTTTTGTATTCTCAGCCTTGGGTGGCTTACTATTTGGATATGACATTGGTGCAACCTTTGGTGTTACGTTTTCTTTACATGTATCTATCTCATCATCTACATACAAATTTAACAAGAAATTTCATTAGAATTCATTACATATTAATTATTTCCAAATCGCCATAATTAAATTTGATCCTTATCTTAATTGTTCTACTGTCAGCTAAGCTTAGTGGCATAACATGGTTCAGTCTATATGTTGTTCAACTTAGGTCTCTGGTCCTATATGGAGCTCTTTTTGGTTCTATCCTCATCTACCCAATTGCAAATTTCCTCGGTACTTGTCTTCTCTACTAATAAACTATCACCTTGACAATTTAACATCAATATTAGTCCTATGTTAATGAATTGATTATGAAACATTAGTTGTAGATTTATAAAGGTAGGAAGCATGAACTTCTATTAGCATCTCTACTATATTTGATTGGTGGTTTTGTCACAACCTATGCTCCAGGTCTTGGTGTTCTTTTACTAGGTCGAGCTCTCTATTGCTTAGGCATTGTTTTGGTAAGTAGTAAGCTTCCTTTGATCCAAATCATCCTTAAAAATAAAACATTTCCTCAACTAAATCGGATCCTTGTTTGGTTTTCAGGCTATGCATGGTGCACCACTTTATGTTGTAGAGACTTTCCCTTCTCAAATATGTGGAACTTTAATTTCTATAAAAGAACTGTTAATAGTTCTTGGAATCTTAGTATTTAAAACTCCACTCCATCACTTGGTTTACATACAAAAAACACATAAACAAACATCTAACCAATTTTGAAAGGGTTAACATGGTGTTTATACTTTGTACAGTTGGGATACTTTCTAGGCAACTTTCAGATTGATGTTATTGGAGGTTAGAGATATATTTTGGGTACAATGCACTGAATTATCTCTTAATGGGGTTAGGTGTGTGGGGTCTACCTCAGGGCCAAAATTATGGTGAACATGGAAAACGTGTTAGAAACGCTTGGTAGGGTTATCTTTGTCAAAATAGTGGTTGCTCACTTGACGGGGATATGTTGAAAGAAAATGTAGGAACTCTAGAAAAAGTTTGGGTTGTTGTATATCGAATGGACCATGTATATGCTGACAGAAAATGTATAGAGCAAAAGTATTAATTTTTTGGAGTATGTTGAAATAGCAACCCACTTTTCATATTTATCCGAAATAGCAATTTACTTATCATTTTTAAGCAAAATATCACTTTTGGTCGTATTTTTTTATGTGATTTTAACTTCCCTATCCTTAAGTTCTTGAAGATTTACATACCATCTTTGGGACAAAGGCAAAAAGCGATATATATATATATATATATATATATATATATATATATATATATATATATATGATGCTATTTTGTGAAGAAAAAAAAAGTTATGATGCTACTTTTAGAGGTCCTTTTTCACCACAATTGACTAATATGTCTAATCATTTGCTATTTTGTGAAAAAAAAAACAAAGGTATGATGCTACTTTTAGAGGTCCTCTTTCACCACAATTGACTAATATGTCTAATCGTTTGATTAGTAATGTTGATTGCTATAATTGTAGGCATACTCAAAGTAATATAAAGGGAACAATAATTAAAATGAAACAACAAATAAGAGCTTACATAAATCAATTCCATTAATAAGATTACAAAATGCATCCAATTACAAACAGAATTACAATGTACCACAGAATCATATGAACCAAATGAAGAATAAACATGTTAAGACCTTAAAACCCCCTTATTCCCCTTCTAAGTTCCAACTCCAATCAGAATTTAACCGGAGTCCCAACTATCTGAATTAGTTCATTCTGATGCTTCCACAAGTGCTTCCACTTCAGAAACGAAAAATGGCCTCCAAGTTCAATGGCACTATTGAAAGTGCCAACTTACTTTCTGAATAGGTTGACAAGAGCATTGTCTCTATAATTAGACTATCTAGAGACCTGATAATTTAATCACACAAGCTCAGAAAACAAATGGTTAACTATTAGTTTTAAAAATTATGTGTGTGAGTGACTGTATACCAACAAACATATATTTAACATTAACCTAACAAACATATATTTGACATAAATCAATAAAACTAGGTTTCTATTTATGACATTAACCCAACAAACATATATTTGACATCAACACACAATTAACTTTCTTGAGAAATATGATTATGATGCTCTAATAAATTATACATCAAACAATGAAAAGAGAGTAATTATATTTACCTTGTAGATGAGATGGTGAAAGAGTTGGGTTGGGGTTGGGGAATTTTGAATAGAAAGGAAAATACACAACTTGATTCACATCAAAAATGAAAAAAGTAATTGTTTAAATATATAAGATGGAGTTTTGTCGAACACTTGGTGGGCTTCTTCTAATACATTTGCAAATAAATAAGATTTTTCATGTGGTATCCAAAAGCAACATGATATCAGCAAACCTTCACTCAATGTTGTGTTTTAATCCATAATCTAAGTCTGAATACTACCAAAATTGAGGGATCTTAACCAATGGTGATTTTTTTCCCTAACCTAATGTGATTTTTTCCCAAACTAACTTGATAGCTTTTTGTGTTTTGTGGATTTTGTCAACTTAAATTCCTATAACCATGGATATTTTTTGGAGATTAATACTTACTAGAAAAATCGAACCAGCTTCTAGGTAGGAAACCTCATTTTTCACATATCTTCTAATTCTAAATCGTGACTAATAAGGGGTAAGATTAATTGTGTAGAACACTATGACCCCCAAGTTGATGGCTTTTTTCCAATGCCATCGAATCAGAGAACCTCAATATGTTTGAACTCATTTTTCTTTCTTCAGTACGTTGATAATGGAAGTAGTATGTTCAAAGGAGTTGAAAATAATGGGAAGGAATCGTGTAATAAAAAAACATACGAAAACAATTAAGAAACGAGTGAAATGTTTTAACAAAACTATGTAGTTTTAAGGATTATGGTACCCCAAGCTTATATACCTTAGGGTATATTCACTTTTTTCAATTTACTTTTAAATCATAAGTGTAGTTACCACACACTCATTTTTTTCAATTGCCAATTCAGCATTACATTATTATTCTCACTCTCATCTAACTTAGGAAGTTGTCACCCTATAATTTCTTTTGAATATATATATATTATATATATATATATATATATATATATATATATATATATATATATATATATATATATATATATATATATATATATATAATGTAACATCCCACTCTGGCATGTATTACAATATTGTTTGCTTTGGGATCTCGACACGAAAGCTTTCCACGGTTTACCCTCATGGGATTGTTCTCGCTCGGACATGCTTAACTATAGAGTTCTTATGGGATCTACTAACCCACAAATTTAAAACCACATTTTAAATCTGTGAGGGTAGTATATTCCATCAGAACTCTGCAGTTAAGCGTGTGTGGGTGAATGCGATTCCAGGAAGAATGACCCCTTGAGAAGTTTTTGTGATGGGAGCTCAAAGTGGATAATATTGTGGTACGTGATAGAGGGGATGTTATATATATATATATATATATATATATATATATATATATATATATATATATATATATATATATATATTGTGGTACGTGATAGAGGGGATGTTATATATATATATATATATATATATATATATATATATATATATATATATATATATATATATATATATATAGAGAGAGAGAGAGAGAGAGAAAGGTTTGAGTTGTTAAGGTTTAAACACTTCGACCAACTATTCAAACATTTCACATAATTCTCTTATATTAGCTTCACATGTTTCATAGATTCAAGGATCTTAATATACTACTAAGTTAACTTAAAATCTGTCAATAAATCCAAATCCGAAAACTTTGAGAATTTTAGTCCATGACTCTCTTTTAGTCTATCTAACGGCTATTCATTCAAATGATGAATTAGGCTCCGCAACACAACATAAATGTGATGAGAAACCACCATGCAAGACTTCACAGATGTGTTAGTGTGTTCCCCCACCCTTACAATGTCACATCACCCCACCACACCATGTAGTGGGGTAGAGTACCCCATAGCCTATCAAAGAATAAAATTAGAACTAAAGAATCTTAAATAACATTATGTTCATGTTTGGACTATTGTTCGTTCAAGCCTCATGGGCAAATAAACAGCTTCAAAAAACAAAATATTATTCCACCGGATATTATCAAAAGCGATACTTTGTAATATTTTTTATCGAAAAAAAAAGGTTTTGTATACACTATTTGTTGATCAGATTGTTAGTATGTTAATGATTAGAGTTTAGGCTTAAGACCCTTAGGGCTTAGATTACGCCCCATATATATATATATATATATATATATATATATATATATATATATATATATATATATATATATATATATATATATATATATATATATATATATATATATATATATATATATATATATATATATATATATATATATATATATATATATATATATATATATATGAGCTTTAACCTTCATTATTAATAAAACAATCTATTCTATAACATGGTATGAGAGCTCTAATTAAAAACTTTACTGCTGACCACAAGTCGAAGTCGTTACCCTTTATCTCCGGCGACATTCTCTCATGGTCGTCGGAGGTGCATTCAATATGCTTCATATTTTTCCCATTTTTTTTTCTCTCCTCATAAATAATAAAACAGTCGTCAGCATGAAACCAGAGCTCCTTTCTCGACTTTCTACTGCATCGTCTACTTATGCCTTTTCCTCGGATGACCCATACGTCCGAGCGTTTTGCATCCTCCTCGACTTGTCTCTTCTTCAGATCTCTTTTCCGAGTCAATTGGAATAGGCTCCGTCCACCGCAGCTCGAGCCATCTTTCTTTCTCGCTGCTTTTCTCCAGACTCCTCTGCCATCGACTTTATGATCATCACCACCAGTGCTCCTCTCTTCTTCTACAATGGAACCACATGGCCGACACTTCTTCTTTCTCCAGAGCAAGCAGTCGTTGTTTAGCCGCCATCATCAAAGCTTTGCCACCGCCGACACGACTGTCTTCATTTATGTTTTTTTTTGTCTCAGATTAATCGACTCCTTCCAATGAAACTGTTGGGGGTTACTAGTATGTTGATGATTAGAGTTTAGACCCAAGGCCCTTAGAGTTTAAATTAGGTCACTTATGTGTTTCTATTTATAATAAGATTTAACCATTACTATTAATAAAATAATATTTTCTATAACATGTATGCCGGAATACTACATAACTACATATAGACTTGATGAATGCAATTATTTTTGACTATTTACTATTAACGAATATACAAGACATGTCTTCTTTTGTCAATAAAATACAAGTCTTCACTCTTCTATAAAAACTTGCATGGACATCCCTTCTTGACCACTGGTTTGAATTGTATTTTATTGAAATAAAAACTTTGGACTTGAAGCTTGAATGACAATGTAAATATATTGAAAATGAATGAATTTGAATTAGAATGTAACAAGTTGTTATAAATTTTGTGGAAGGAGGAACATGTCTTGAACGAGTGGTCGCCAAGCCGGCAAAAGGGGCCAACTCAAAGATACGTCAATCCTTGAATATTTTGACTTTCAATAAAAATATAACTTAAAGCGTTGACTTCTTTAAACAAAGGTATGCACTCTTCCTTTGGGGAAAGCATGGATGACTTATTTGTACTTAAGAATAAACTAATGATTTTTGGATCAACTTAAAATCATATTATGGTTGTTACGGGTCAATAACTTGAAACTTATAACTTTTCTGTGTATGGGATAAGGTGTCACATTATTGTCATTATGGATTGTAAAGTGGTTGACCATAAACAACATTCATAATTCAGATTGGCCAAGACCATCTAGGGACTAGTAGAAAGACCTTTTTTTTCATTCCTTTCGAGCCTGTAGTAGGTTAAAAAGTTTTTTATGCGTTTGTTATTTTATCTAATTAATAAATGAAAATAAAATAAGTCTAAAGATTACGCATCTAACTTCATTAGTAATACGTTTAACTTAGAAACCACAATTTGATAAACAACGTGATTGACACGATTTAAGTTTTCTGTGTATAAATTTTAGAAATTTATGTTTCGTGTCGATATAAATTTTAAGTTCGTGTTTCGTGCTTTACAAGTGTAAAACACGAATTCACCTTTTTAAAATATGTATAAGACAATTATATTTGTGTTACATGCGATATATATATATATATATATATATATATATATATATATATATATATATATATATATATATATATATATATATATATATATATATATATATATATATATATATATATATATAAACAGGACACGCGGCACGTATAAACATGTATACACATGAATTAAATGCATGTTTTCCTAGCTTAAAAATGGTATTTTGACTATATGCATATAAATTCGTGTAGATATGTATTTTTATTTAACACGGTTAAAAATATGTCTATACGTGTCAAGTCGCCTGTCTTATATAGGTGTAGGATAATCATAAAACAGTAATAAAATGCATGTTTTCCTACGGTTAGGTGTAACCGAATTCTCATGCCCAAGGGTTCTTATATAGGTGTATGATTTAGGGTTTCAGTCATTATCCTTATCTGGTTATTTAGCCACCAAGCAGCCCATAAGATAACTCTAGAATCCCCATTACGGACGAATTCTTAAGGCCTTATCCTTAGAATTCGTCCACCCTATCATTTAGGGTTCCCTTGCCCAACCTTATAACTATCACATAATTACAATTCAGTCCCCCTAGTTCAATTAACTTCTTTTGATCACAAAATTAATTCTTAATTAATTCTTGACCAATGTTAATTAAACAAATATGATTTTTCTTTTTAATATATTATTCTTATAATATATTAACGAACCATAATAACCTCTTTCTCTAATATTCACCCAGTCAAGTTGCTTTGGTGAAGGCAACCCAAAAGGACCATGCACAACTGAGTCAAGTACATACTAAATATAGTTATGGACTTAGACACTAATCCAAAAAAATCATCACCAAGATCTTAGCTACAAGATTGAAGAGTATTATTGGTGGGGTCATCGGAGAGGTTCAATCAACTTATGTGGAAGGACGAAGCATCCTTGATGGACCATTAATTCTTAACGAGATTTGCTCTTCGGCAAATCGTATGAAAAAAGAATATTACTTTTCAAAATTGACTTTGATAAAGCATTTGACTCATTATACTGGGGATTTCTAGATTCAGTGCTTACTCAAATGGGATTTGGAAATAAATGGAGATCATGGATTCGTGGTTGCTTACCACCATCTCGAGCTTTAGTGATTGTCAATTATAACACCCATAAAATTCAAGCCAATTTAAAACTTTTTCAACCAATTAAAATCATTAATTATTACAAAGTGCTTTCAAAATAGTTTCATGTAAGAGTATCCTAGAAATCAAAGTCATAAAATGTGAGGAGCTGTACGATTACACCTTCGTCTTCCCGCGATCATCCAAAGTAGCTAAAACTAAAACTGAAACTATAAGCCCGAAGCTTAGTGAGTTCCCCCAAAATACCCATACAGAAAACAATATACATATAATCACAAACAACATACTATGGGTCCAATCAACCATCAGGTCGGAACACCCCAGGCCCTCAACCATCAGGTTGGAATGCCAACATACTATGGGTCCAGTCATCCTCAGGATGGAATACCCTATGCCCACAACCATCGGGGTTTGGAATGCCAACATACTACGAGTCCAATCATCCTCGGGATGGAATACTCACGGTCCACAACCATATGGTTGGAATACCCAGGTCTGTTGGCTCTCGCACAAAGTAGATAACCCTCAACCACCAATCAAACATGTGAACATATATCAGATAATCACATAATAGTCTATAGATAGACAAACCGATCTAATGGATCATAATAGCATCATAACATCCTATCTACCAGGATACTGATCTAACAGATCATAACAACATACTACCATCCTATTTACCAGGATATTGATCTAACAGATCATACTAGCATAACATATCAGGATAACCATCCAAAAAGAGTCGGCCTTGGTGCCTTAAACCCTTGAGTATAGTGAGGAAAACTCACCTCACAACTGTCGAACTATAGTGATAAAATCAAACTCTCGAATCACAGCCACAAACTTCACCACCTATATTCACCATAAACCACTTCCATAAATTCCCAATTTCCTAAAATACCCCCAGAAGTCAAAATGGTCATCCCTTGGTCGAAGTCAAAGTCAACGGTCAAGGTCAACAATCCATGTTGACCCGACTCGTCGAGTTCCTTAACAACTCAGAAATCACCAAAACCCTAATTGACTCGCCGAGTTTCCAACCATCACATCGAGGCCTTGCACGTCCAGATGTCGGGGAAAACCCTAACTTACTCGTCAAGTCCTCTTACTAACCCGCCGAGTTCATGAATAGTCAACTACGGGGAACCTTCATCCGGCTCGTCGAGTCGGCTAAGCGACTCGTCGAGCTCATGCAGTCCATTTCTTACCTAGGCGTTTTTAAGCCACCCCAAAGCTCAATATTGTAGATCCGGCTTCCTAAGGCACAAATTCCACGTAAAGTTGCAAACTTTACGTGCATGCAAGGTCTTAAAGGGTTTGAACACTAAAACCAAGTCTAGAATGAGGTTTAGGTCATGGTGAGGGGTTCATGTGAGATCAAGTTGATAACTTTATGAGTTTGAGACCTGGAGAAGTCCAGATCTGAAGTTGCAACTTCGGATCATGGCTAAAACCTGAGATGGCTCACATATATGCCATAAATGGCCCTAAACCTAAACATGAAAGGATCTAGCTAAAGATAAGTCAAGGTAATGACTTGTTACCTCCAAAATGATGCCAAGATGAAGTAGAGTCAGATCCACAAGCTCCTATTTTCTCCAAGCTTCTTACACTTCACACCTTCTTCACAAAATGCACTAAAAGCACTCTTTAAGCCTCACAAACACTCAAAAACAAGGTTAATAGCGATTAGGATTTCCTCTGGCCATCAAGAGGTGATAAGGGATTAGAGGTAAGGACTTAAGGTCCTTTAAATAGGGTGTAAAACCCTAAAATTTAGGGTTTCATCTCCCAGCTCCTACTCGTCGATTATGGATCCTCCAACTTGTCGAGTAGATCCAATAATTCACGCAGGCTAACCCGCCTCTACACGACGAGTTAGGGCAACCAAATCATTGATTAAGCCCATAACCATGTATAATATGCTTTAAAACTTATATCTGGGAGTCGGTTAATGCTCCCACATCTTGGTCTCCGACTCCCAAGTTCACTCGGATCCCCTCTGATGCTTCCATTGTATCTTTACCAAAGGTACTTCCTTGTTCCGTATAACCTTTACCTTCCTCTCAAGAAGAGCCACTGGTCTCTTCACGTAATTTAGGCGCTCATCAACCTGAATATAATCTAATGACACTACTGCATACTCATCTTGAACTCACTTCTGCAGCTGTGAAACATGGAAAGTGTTGTGGATCTGACTAAGCTCCTCAAGAAGATCTAGTCTATACGCCACCTAGCAAACCCTGGCAAGAATCCTAAATAGCCTAATATATCAGGGATCCAATTTCCCCTCTTCCTAAAGCGAATCACACCCTTCCATGGTGAGACCTTCAGGAGTACATGTCACCGACCTGAAACTCCAACTCAGATCGGCGTCGGTCGGCATAACTCTTTTCCAACTCTGTGCGGTATGAAACCGTTGTCTGATCTGCTGAATCATCTCGGTAGTCCGCAGAACTACCTCAGTCCGACCCATCACCCTGTTACCAACCTCGCCCCAACAGACTGCGGTGCGGCATCTCCATCGATACAACAGCTCATAAGGTGGAGCACCAGTGCTAGAATGAAAGTTGTTGTTGTAAGATAACTCTTTAAGAGGTAGGTAGGAGTCCCAGCTCCCACCAAAGTCAATAACATAGGCTCTCAGCATATCCTCGATAGTTTGTATGGTCCGCTAACTCTAGTCGTCTGTCTGTGGGTGGTAGGTTGTGCTGAAGTGCAGCCGCGTGCCCAATTCCTCGTGGAACTTCTGCAAAAAACGGGAGGTAAACCGAACATCGCGATCTGAGAAAATAGAGACTGACACCCCATGGCGAGCAACGATCTCACGGATATACACGTCAGCCAACTTCTCGGCCGATGAACTCTCCCGTATCGCTAAAAACTGGGCGCTCTTGACTTGGTCAATCGATCCACGATGACCCAAACGCCCGTAGATCCGGGCTAGTGAATTTAGAAATAATAGGGGTCGAAAATGAAATTTTGACAAAAGGTTATTTAGAATAAATAATCTTAACTAGGTTGTAGAATACGTCTCAAGGGTTCCGTACATATAAATAACGTTGAAATCCAAGTTATAACGAAGAAGTTATGGTCCGTCGAAGTTTTACGGCAAAACTGGCACGACACCGTGAGACGTAAATAGTGAGTTTACGATGGAGGAATTTTTAGCCTTATAAATCTAAACAAAAGTTGTAGTATACGTTAAACCGAGAACATAGAAAAAAAAGAACGCCCAAATCTGACTTCGTATGAGGAAGTTATGAATTTTCTAAGATTTGGCTTAATAGTGCACAACCCGAAACTCGAATTTTAGATCGAGCGGTTTTTGGCCTACGCGACCTAAATGAGAATTGAAGATCTCATTAATAGGAACCCAACGGTAAAAAGACGGACGAAAACAGAGTCCTTACGTAGAAGTTATGAATTTTACGTGGACATTTAACAGTATAATCTCCTCGTACTGTTAGATTTAAGATCGGTCAAGAATTAGCCAACGAAGTCGAAATGAAAGTTGTATATCTTATTTTTACCCATGCATGGATATAAAGAACGTCAAAAATGGAGGTTGTATGTGAAAGTTACGGATTTTAGATGTCGGAAGTGTGTTGTGCGAAAATGGGTGATGTGGCACAATCTTGGCCATTGCTTTCTCCCCAAGTCTTGCCACTAGACGGTGTCGTGGTATTCTCAGGAAACCGTTGAAGTAGGATGAACAAAAAAAACTAATGGATATTGTGTTATATTTTGTTTCATCATACTCTTAATATTTTGGCATGTAATATTAAAATACAATACTCGATGTAAACGATGAATGTTGTTATATTACATGTGTGATGATGATGATGTTATGTTTCAATTATATTCACTGTAATGATATTTCAAGATGAAGTCACGCACAAGCCCCCGGACGTTTCCGCCTTCTGTTTCGGGGGTGTGACAAAAGCTCCCCACAGCAAAGCCACGAAAGGTGAAACCTCTTCTAAGAAATGCAAGACCAGGGTCATCGAATTTTCGGATGACGCACCTGTCTCCCCGTCCAACTCTCAAGATGATAGTGTTGTCAATTTGGACACAGAATCTGAAGATGACTCTGTTCCACTTCTCAGACACAAAAGACAGAAGACCATCCCTGGCCTGAGCCAAATGTGTGACCTGACAAATACCGCAGTCTCTCAAAAGACTCTGGTAGTCCTTGGTACACCTGCAGGCATACTTGTTTCAACCCTCTCTAGCTACTCAGATGTAGAACGTGCTTCTGTTTCACTTGAACATGGAGACACAAACCCAAGAAGATCCCAAGAGGATCTTAGTGGTGCTACTCACCCTAAGGTCTCCACGGCATCCCACCTTCATATCTTTGATCCAGAGGAGTTGTGCTCCATCCTTCTTGCTGTAACCCAAACACTTGATACACCTACCCAACTGCAGGGCACATCTTCAGCCCTTGTTGGAACCAGGCCGAGGCTAGACTTGACTACGGGTCAAGGAGACCAAGGAAGCCTGGGAAATCCTACTCTGCCTACATTACAGATGAGTGGTTTAGGCATGGTGAGCACAAATGTGCAAGGATCCACGAACCCAGAGGACACACCAGTGCGTACTCATAGATTTGACGGTTATGTTTCAGATGACTCTTGGACCTGGTATCAACCAAACACCGAGTCCGAAGTCAGGAAGTACGAAGCCTTCCGCAGGGCCTTCCAAGCTCGCAAAGATCAGCAGAGAAAGCAACAGCAACAAAAGGAGCAGGAGATTCAATCAGTTTCCAAATATTTGGCAGACTCTATCAGCAACGCAAAGGCTATTTATGATCTTCTACAAATTCAAGACTAGATGTCTCGTATGGAAGCAACAATGCAAAATGCTCAAAATCTTCACAATGTTGGTTCATCCAAACCTCTCCCCACTGCATTCGCACAAGGATCCAATGAAGACGGCACCGCAATTGCAATTAGTTCAGGACCAACGCTTGGACTTGATGATCTTGAAATTGATGAAGTCGATCAGTCTACTCACTCCGATGATTTCGTAATGATCTTTGATGAAGATGAAGAGTCTAGTGGTTCTCAACACTCCACCTCTAATCCAAAAGAGAAAAAGAAGAAAAAGAAGCTCGATGTATCCCGAAAGGAATTTGTCTCTCTTCAGTCCAAGGTTGACAAGATTTTGGTTGCAGTCACCAGTTCCCAACCGCAAGACTCGGATATTGGTGGTCCGCAATCCCTAACAGAAAGAATTGAGAGACTAGAGACTAGAGAAAGACTGGCTGCTGAAAGACTCTCTCTAAAGGTGGAAATGGGTATTCGTGCCCTTGACAACAACATAACTGCTGATCATAAACAATTTTTCTCTACCGCAGAACATCTCATTAAGGAAGTCACTGCTCTCAAGGATGAACTCAAATCTACCTTAGAAAATCAAGCTATCTCATCCAAGAATCTTGTACAAGAAACGCATAATGCGTATGAATCAACTCTCTTTGTGCTCCAAACCACAATCAATGGCCTAAGACGTTCTCTCACGACTAACTCCAGTGTTGATGAAATCATGTGGTTGACCAAGGACATCTACAACTTGTTGTTTAATACCAAAGTTCCTTCCAACACTCAACTCTCGGATCTGATCAAGTCTCAGTTTACCACCACATTCTCCAAGATTGATGGCCTTCATCAATGGTTTAAGGAGCAAAAGGAGGTTGCTTCCTCAAAAGGGGGAAGTGAAGACTCAAATCCACAACTGCATCAATCTACTGAAGCAATTCCCATTCCAACCTTCGGTCCAACTCACTTTGGTACACCACCACCAAGGATCGAAACTCAATAACACCCTTCTTAGCAAACTCAAATCCAACTGCATATGTACACAAGCTTCCCTCTCCAGTTCAAACTCATTAATCTCTTCCACTTCAACAAAACTCACCACATCAAGAACACTCTTCGATTAAAAAAGAACACCTCAATCCCCACCTCGTCAAGAAACTCCACCACACTTCAAAAATCTGGAGCCAATCATGTAATCTGAGCATTCCAATGACTCCCCCGCAACCCAGCAAAGGAAGAAAGATTGGAAAGCAACAAAATTTGTTGAAATGGTCTGGAGAGAACATGATTTTGATATGACAATGGATGAAACGCTGATCAACTATGGGTTAATCCTACTAGAAGATTGCTTGAGGACGACTATAGGCCAGTTTTGACCTATGTTGAACCCCCTTCGGATGGATATTGGGATATCCCAATCTCTCCCAATGTCAAGTTCTTCAGTGTCTATGAACCCTTCGATCGCAGTCTACATCATAAATAAAGACTACCCCTTGAGTTTGAACGATTCAGTCGTTTTCATGCCAAGCATGGATCAGCATTCGAAAGCATTTGGTCCAACGATAGACCCTCAGGAGTCACGAGCTATAAGATCAGAAGATTTATGAATTCAGACTTTGTCTAGTACACACTAACAAGAAGAGGTAACGATTATATCCGAACTCAAGCAGATTTTCCCTGCATGAGTGCGGAGGAAGTATTCTTGATTGCTAGGGTATTTCAGATCAAGTCTGAAAAACATCCCAAGATGAAGATTTCATATGAGAAGGCTTGTGAGTACCTGAATCCGCAGTTTACGACTTTGCCAAGATTGATGTTGATATTCATCCAGCTCTTGTTCAAAAGTTTAATCTTCCTCCACTTGATCCAACTCCTTTCTTCACCGAAGGATATCAAGATCGATCCTTAGGTGCAACCAACTTTCCAGAATTAGGAGTTGTGTTCAAAACAGTCAACAACAACGTTAAATACTTCGTCCCCATCACAGCTATGCACCGCCTAACCCGCAGGCTACTAGAAGTCACCTTGACTTCGGTGCAGAGATCAAAACACATGACTAATGAAGTAAAATTTGAAATCACAAGGAGGATCACTTGGCTAGGTGAAGTAAGGGATCGTTTGATTTGCATTTACCCAGTTTGGTTAGAGCTGACTGCTGACCCGGTCAGTAGTCAGACTGTTTGATGGGCCTCTATTGTGGCTAACTCGGTAAGCAATCAATGACCAAGGGGCTGACTCGGTCCAAAAAAAAAGAGGCTGACCGATTTTCTTCTCCTGCGCCCTAACACAAATCGCCGCTCATTCTTCCTCTTCCTTCAATATTCAGCACGACAACAAGCAGCAACAGCTCCTGCGCCACGACGACACAACAATTTCTCCTCCAGCTTCCAGCCACTTCACCTCCTGCGCCGACGAAGACACAGCCCCGACGAAGACACAGATCGACTATAGGTACGTTTCTTCGTTTTTTTTTTGTTTTTTTTTTCTAAAATCACAAAACCCTTCAATGTTTGCTGTCAAATTGATGATTTCATTCTGAAATTAGGGTTTGAAATTACTTCTTTCATTATTCTTGGATTCAATTAGAACAAAGGGTTAGCATGAAATCAATTTATAATGTGTTTTTGTTTATGAAAACTGATTTTATCTATACGAAGGAATGAATTGCTTGTGTATGAAATCTGTATGAACTAATGTGTGAAATCACAGCCCCTTATATAGTTGTTAAATCGAATGAATTGTGTACTGTGTGTATTGTTGGATTAATGTCTAAGTCCATAACTATTTTGGTATGTACTTGACCCGATGGTGCATGGTCCTTTTGGGTTGCCTTCACCAAAGCAACTTAATTGGAGAAATAAATAGAGAGAGAGGTTATTATGATTTATTAATATGTTATAAGAATAATATATTAAAGGAGAAATCATATTTGTTTAATTAATATTGGTCAATAATTAATTAAGAATTAATTTTGTGGTCAAATGTAATTAATTAAACTAGAGGGGCTGAATTGTAATTATGTGATAGTTACAAAATATGGTAATGGTTATCCTAAATATGGGTTGAACGAATTCAAGAAGATAAGGATCCTTGAAATCGTGCAAAGGATAAAGGATAAGGGTTTTCAAGGCTTATCTTATGGTTACTTGGTGGGCAAGCAACTAGATAAGGATAAGGACTAAAACCCTAATCTTTACACCGATATAAAAACCCCTAAGGCTCATGAATTCGTCCATGCCTTCCCAAGAGGTCCTAGAGACAAATTCTTATACTTCTCCTCTCTCTTTATACCTTCTCCATTTGCTCTTGGTGTTTGTAAGCCATTAGAGGAGTGACACTTGTGACTCTAAGCCTTCCAAAGTCAATTCAAGGAGGAATTCGATTGTTATTGTTACATAACAATCAAAGGTATGATCTTAAACCCATTTATATGTTAATATCGATTTCCATATGCTAGAATTAGGGTTTATAGCCTTGGATAACTTGCATGTACAATAGAGAAACCTAGATCCAAGCATTAGGGTTTGTATGAGCACATAGGATGTCTTATGACCAAAACCCATCAGTGGTATCAGAGCCTTGATTGGTTTCTATTGTATTGATGCTTAATGTAACTGAAAAACGTGTTTTGGCCTCATTGATCGACCTGACTCGGCGAGTCAGCCCTACTCGGCGAGTTCCAGAGGGTGACTCGGCGAGTCGGTGCGTCAGACAGAGGTATATCCGGGATTTCTTGTTGTTTTTGCTTATGGATAGTTACCTTATCATATTAGATCAATATAAATCCGATTTTATGATATATTTGACTATATTCTTGATCTAATTGAAGATATTTATCAATTAATAAGATAATTGTTTCCTTATGTGATAACTGATTAATTATTTTGACTAAATTGATAAATTGTTTTGCAAGAAATCATTAAATAAATCAAATATAGATAATTATGTGATTAAATGTTAATTAAGATTATTTGTTATTTGATCCTTGTTGTTTTGAAAAGTTTCATATGTTTCCCTTTAGGTTTTATAATTTAAGTTTGAACCCAAAAGTTTTGTTGTTTTGAAATTTAAATAGTTAAAACCCTAATGTTTTGAAAAAGGTTTCAAAACTTGCCCTCAAGTTTTGGAATTTAAATTTTGATTAATAGTTTAATTTGATGTATATTTAAATTCTAAACCCTAATGTCTTGAAATGTTTCAAAACTTGTTCTCAAGTTTTGGAATTTAAAAGTTCATTAAAAGTATAATTAGGAATGTTAGGTTTACAATTTAATTGAATTAAAAGTATAATTGTTAAATTAGACCACCTAATATTTTAAAAGTGTAAAATACACCCTATACTATATATAACATTAAAAGTCTAACATTATATATATGTACGAGTAAAAGTCAGTCTTACCGTTAGTAGGCCTCATTCACAAAGTTGGTCTATAAGGGGTGTTTAAGGAAATTGCCTATAAAATGGCGATTGAATGGGTATCCACTCTTACCCACCGCACTCTTGACTAGTGGAGGCTCGTTAGCCGAACGGGTAGGATAGGACGAAACCTTCCATTATAAGTATAATAAAGTATAAAAGTAACTAAATGTTTTCATAAAATTCCCAATATTTTAGTTACTTAGGCAAAAGTGAATTGATGCAACTCCATGAAATTACACTTTGTGCCCTTGCGAAGACGTTAGTGGAGCGTGTGTGGTTTACCGGCACACTAAATGGTTCTAAGCGAAGGTAGAAAAGGGTGACTCAATGTTTGTCATAGTTTGGTGGAGCGTGTGTGGTTTACCGGCACATCGAATAGGTGACTGTAACATGTGAGGGCACCATGTAAGTTTGCATGGTTATTCACACCCGCTTTGTGATCCTCGGCATCCCAGTCACAAACAAGAGGGGCATATCGAGATTTAAACATGCCATTGAAAGTTCAATAATCTCAAAGGATCTAGGAGTTTTCATAGATTTAAAACTTATATTTCTTTTTCGCTTTTCATGGTGGAAATTAGTGAATCGTCATTCACTTACCTTCAAATATTCTGCAATTAAGGTTACGGCATCCCTCTCCCGAGTTGTGGAATATTGTGTTGGGTCCTAGCCTTTGTATTTCATTTGGGTGATTTACTAAGGACTCAATCTATCAACTAACTTGAATTTGTTTTTCTCCCGTTTTGTAGATGTCAAAGTTCGACAACTATGGTCTTCCAAAATCCCATGGAACAAGCATTCCACATGAAGATGATATTCCACGATTCAATCGAGGAACAAGAAATCATGCTTCACTTCCTCCTCCTCCTCCTATTGTTCTCCCTAACCCACAAGATCGAAGAATTGAAAGGTTCAATATCACTAAAGCCCTATTGGAAATGAAACATGAAGATGGTAAACCCATGTGTGCCCACGTTCTAGGAATGAAATCACACATTGATAGGTTGATAATATTGGGTGTGTCATTCCCAGATGAGTTGGCTGTGAATTGGGTTTTGCAGTCACTTCCTGACTCATATAATGAGTTCAAAAGAAAGTATTATATGATGGATCATGACGACAACCTCATTGACCTAACTTACATGCTCATTGCTGCTGAATCAGAAATGATTTGACGAAGCAATGGAGCGTATTTGTTGGGAAAGTCAACCAACCATGCTTCCGAGGACGTGCTAGGAGAACCGACCTACGTTTTCTGCCAAAAGAAAGGGTGTTCGATACAAGTCTGCCCAAAGAGCCTGAAGAGTCCAGAAGATGGGAGAGTCAAAAAGTATGGTTGCGCTTCAGGTAAAATCCACTATCTAACTCCATTAAGTTCCTATTCATTGATTCTTAATACATAATGTGATAAGATTGTATTTGAATGTTTTGCAGGATCGGTGAAAAGAAAGGAAGCTTGGTGAAAGAGCAAGATGAATCTAATCACAAGGAATGGATCTTGATCGCATGAACTTGAAGATTAGATTTTGAGCTTAGATAGTTATGATAGAGTTGTTAGAAATTTTCCTTTTGAAATACATAGTTTTCAAAGAATTTTGCATTGTAAGGACAAATGTTTTCCGCTGCTTTTATAAATAAAATAAATTTTCGTTTGACTTATTTATTTATTTGTTTATTTCCTTGCAATGAAATCGTTATGAAAATTGGTGTTTGCATATTTCTACAACAAATCGATATGATTCTTATTTATGGTGTTATGGAAAAGTCAAGAATTTACCAAATAAGGAGAGTTTCTCATCACCCAAGTTTCAATTGGACAGAAATTTGGAATCATGCAACTTGGTTGCACGATGAATGAGAAATTTCATATTTGGAAATTAGACTAATTCATTGACAAAGTGTCAAGTGAAGGAGATCGAGCACACAAAGTTGCGTGTTGATCAAGTCCACCATAAGAGTAACAATGATATTCGTCATGATTTACTAAAGGTTTAGTAAATATGATTATACTTACAAGATTAAGTGTAATTATGAATTGATTGAAAAAGTTTAAATCAATAGCAAAACGAATAAGAAGAATCAAGTAGGCAGAAAGATAAAAGTTTCTCCATTCTAAGAAGAAAAGAGAGTAGCTTTTATGCTTTATGATAGGTCTTAATGATTAAGAACCATATCTCAATTGATCCTCTAAGTAAGTCTTAGTATAATTGTATGTCTAAGAAAAGGAATCGAGGATTGAAGAAATGGTTAAATCAAGAAGTCAATCATACTTCATTCCAATAACAAGTCTTAAAGTTAAGATTGTGACAATGAGTGAAAAGTATTAAAGGTTTATAACATTCATCAAATGTGGAAAGTTGTGATGTCTTGGATAAGACAAAGACCAACTAGGATCAATTTATGAAGTGTTTTGATAAAAGATACACTAACTCTTGAATATTTGTTTGTCAAGAAATGGTTATTGACAAGAGAATCTTATATGTCAAGGAGTCAGTGGGAGTCTTAATGGTCTTGAAAACTTTCAAAAACAACTCAAATAAACCTTATCAATCATCACTAGCACATGAGTTGAGGTTTACAACCTATCGTGTTGACATTATTTTGTTTCTGTGCTATTCCAATTGAGTTAATTATGCATGTGAGTTCTATGAGTTCTCATTTTGAACGCATAAAAGGCAAAGCACCTTAATCGATGAAAGGTACATTGATAGGAAAGGGTGAGCTGCTTAACTACTTGGAAGACATGGTGGGCAGCTGTGCTACCAAAAGGCAAGAAATCAAGATTAAGAAAGTTCAGTCCATATGAGTTTGAATTTGTCGTAAACTTTGGTTTTAACAAATTCACATGGATAGGAACACATACACCGTTTAAATCTAAGTGTCATAAGATTTCCTCCTTCATGAAAATGATTGTGAGGAAATGCTTTCACTAAGAAAGATTTTAAGAAGATAGTGATTGTGAAATTGCATTCTCGAATTCGATTATGGTTACGGTATCCCTTTCCATAATTTGAATTGTGAGGTTTGGCAATTAGTCTTAATTGTTTAGACACACATATGAACTATCAAAGGCAAAGATGTATAAGTTCAAGAAGATTTGATAAAAGATTATCAAAGCACTAAGTATTAGAAACATGAACTTAAGAAATTCAACAAGTATTGTTTTTCTGAAAGTTAAGATGTTTAAGAATACATGTCGAAGCTAGTGGGAGCATAAGTGTTATGTTTTATAGTAATCATCATGATAGTGGGAGCATTAAAGTTATGATTATATGATTATTATGGAAAGTATTGCAAGTTGGCAATATTAATTATAGAAAAACAAGAGTCATACCTTGCAAATTAGTAAGGATTGTAAAGTTGTTTTGCTATAATTAAGGAAGAGAATATTATGCTTCGTTTCAAATCTAAAGGCTTAGGTTGTGGAATGTTAATAAATTTAGTCAAAGGTACATAGTGTGTTCTTAAAATTTCGATTATGATTACGGCATTCCTCTTCACAATTCGAATTTTGAGAACATAGCAAATAAAACATTATGCGTCGTGTCCCATATGCTTCGGGTATAGGATCGATTGCAAATGCTTTAATGTTTGACCATTCTAAATTTTTTCCAAATGTCTAGCACATTTAGAGGTAAAAGGGACTAGAATCGGTTTTGACTAAAATAATTAAACAACTATCAAAGGACAATCCAAGTTCGACGAGGATTGGTTACTTGTGAGTAGTTGGAAGTATAGTATTGGAAGATATGGAAATGTTTTCATATTGGATGGACCATATCGACATTATTAGGAATAGATAAGATTCTATTAAGAATAAGTTGTCATATGGAAAATATGGAAATGTATCCATATTGGGAATTGAATATTAATAATCTATGACTAGATTAGAAACTTTTATGCAGAAGGATGTTCAAAGGAATGTACTTTGAGTGAGAGGCATCATATCTAAGGAATTGTCTTGTAACAATCTCCGATAGAGGACTTTGTAATATCATTGGCAATAGTCTTTGTGACTTTGGTGCAGTGACATTACGAAAGGATCATTGCATAAAATGTTAGAATCTAGCATATTCTATAAGTGGCAAGAATTTGATATTCTTAAACTTATGAAAAATGGATTTGGAGTTGTGAAATGAGAATGATTGGAAATGTGTCCAATGTGATCTATTTCACAAAGTAAGAACCATAGGTAAACATTGTGTGCATGCTAGGAGCATGGGACAAGTGTAATAATTCAAGTAAGAAGTTGATTACCCAAAACGACAAATAATGAGTAATCGATATGGTGATAAATAAAAGGGGTTTTATTTATACTCAAAGTTTTGAGGCCATATGGGATTAGTATTACTCTTGTCTTTCACTTTGCATGTTTTGACTTCAAGAATAATTGAGTTTATTAAGAATAATCGAATTATTCAAACAGGCCACAGTCGTTCATATGTTGGAAGTAGATATGAACGAAGATTGTCGTGAATTGGTGTGTGGATTGTCTAAAGAGCATTAGACATAAGCAAATGTTTGTTGCAACGTTCATGAGTGCTTATGAATATGATTTGAGCATTGGATTAAACCCACGCTCACTTGGATCACTCCATGAGTTGTATCACGAGTGATTGATGAGACGATAACATCTTATATTCTTGAAACCAAGATGTGTGAGTTGTATCTTGAGAATCGGTTGCACATTGATAATATGTAAACGCACTAGTAACTTGGTGTTATAAAACATATTGTTGTGTGTGATTTGGTTAGTGAGTGCAAGCAAGCATTGTATCAAAGTTTATCCGTTCCTTTTATTCAAAGTAGAATAAAAGCGATATCTTTGGGCCCGTCGATGATTTAGTGATGACAAACGTAAATGCTCGGCCGGGCTAGGGCTAATTTGATTTGTTCAATTAGTCAGTCGTCATAAATCGGAAATCGAGATATAGTACAAAGAGAATGATTTGAAATCATATCTCATACAATATCTAGAATGGAGGAATATATGATCCCTTATCTAAGGACACGCGTATCTGATATGATCAGAGTTGAAAACGGCTTTGGAAAGCTACGATTGCAGATCAGTTGTTGAAGTCATACGCAGAATAGTTGTTAGACTTATCCAAGTGGGAGACTGTGTTGGATTAGTGTCTAAATCCATAACTATTTTGGTATGTACTTGACCCGATGGTGCATGGTCCTTTTGGGTTGCCTTCACCAAAGCAACTTGATTGGAGAAATAAATAGAGAGAGAGGTTATTATTATTTATTAATATGTTATAAGAATAATATATTAAAGGAGAAATCATATTTGTTTAATTAATATTAGTCAATAATTAATTAAGAATTAATTTTGTGGTTAAATGTAATTAATTAAACTAGAGGGGCTGAATTGTAATTATGTGATAGTTAAAAAATATGGTAATGGTTATCCTAAATATGGGTTGAACGAATTCAAGAAGATAAGGATCCTTGAAATCGTCCAAAGGATAAAGGATAAGGGTTTTAAAGGCTTATTTTATGGTTACTTGGTGGGCAAGCAACTAGATAAGGATAAGGACTAAAACCCTAATCTCTACACCTATATAAAGACCCCTAAGGCTCATGAATTCATCCATTCCTTCCCAAGAGGTCCTAGAGACGAATTCTTAAACCTCTCCTCTCTCTCTTTATACCTTCTCCATTTGCTCTTGGTGTTTGTAAGCCATTAGAGGAGTGACACTTGTGACTCTAAGCCTTCCAAAGTCAATTCAAGGAGGAATTCGATTGTTATTGCTACATAACAATCAAAGGTATGATCTTAAACCCATTTATATGTTAATATCGATTTCCATATGCTAGAATTAGGGTTTATAGCCTTGGATAACTTGCATGTACAATAGAGAAACCTAGATCCAAGCATTAAGGTTTGTATGAGCACATAGGATGTCTTATGACCATAACCCATCATGTATATGATATGTTTATCTGCATATGAGTGTAAGATCAAAATGCTCAAGACACAGATTAGAATTTGTTACATAGGTATATGTGTATTACCAAACTGATATATGAGATCTTGTCTTCAAGTTATGTACAGTGTGTATATGATATCTCCTAAGTATTGTCTTCAAGTTGTATTATCTTTAGGTTAAACAAAAAATATATGTTTTATCTTATTGACATCATGCAAATAGTGTTAGCTATTTGTAAATGTGTGTTATGTGGATGATTAGATTTTTTTTCTTTTTACAATAGACATGACAGATAAAAGAAATAGGGTTAGTTGGAAGTCGAAATTGGTGGACAAAACTTTTTTGGAAGCATGTATACAAGAATTAACAAGCAATGACCGGGAGGGTAGCGGACTAAAAGCAAGCTCATGGGTTGTGGTCGCGGAGAAATTGAAAACATATCATAATTTTATTGTCGACAAAAAACAAATGAAAAACCGATACGACTATTTAAAAGAAAAGTATGCAGTGTGGTTAAAACTTAAAAACAAAACAGGAAATATTTATAATCCCACGAATTCTTTTAACATGACTAATGAAGAATGGGAAGCGGAAGCGAAGGTACATATATACATATTTTTTAAAGTAGATTATTTTTTTACTACTTTAATAATATTTATTAAATTTGTCAAACAGTTGAACAACTATGTAGATAAGCTGAGAAATGCACCCCTCCCTTGCCCTGAACTTTATACCCAACTATTTGACAGGGCGACCTCGACCGGTGTTCACAGTTGGGGGCCATCTTCGACATTACCTCATCCCAATGAAACCTTCAGTACACATGATTTTGAGGATACAGAGAAGGATGAGCCAGCACCTCATGCAGATACCCCAAGCTCAACAGTACCTCAACCTACTAGTGAGGAATCATCTGGGCGGACAAAAAACAAGGGGGGAAAATGAAATGGTCCTAAAGAAACCACACTTGATGATGAGTTGAAAGAAGTTGGAAAAGAGATTATCAAGGCTGCATAAGCATTCACCGAAGAAAATAATCTTGACAAGGAGATGGATGCTTGTATGGCGAAGTTGACAAGCTTGTAGTGGGGAGAATATGATCCGAAATACACCACTGCTCTTATGTTATTTGCTGAAAGTGCTGGTAATAGGAATATTTGGTTGCACCTTAACTTGTCAACTTGCGAGTCGTGGGTAACAAATGCGGGAAAAAAGTTTGGATTAGTTGGTTGACTTTAGTATTTACATGTTACATTTGACTTTAGTATGTTATGGTTCATTGTTTGACTTTAGTATGTTATGGTTCATTGTTAGACATTAGTATTCTATGGTTTAGTTATGTTATGAATTGTTTTTCTTAGGTGCGGTTATGTTATATGAATTTATATGTTATGGAATGTTATGTTTTTCGTATTTACATGTTACGGTTTGTTATGTTATGGATTGTTATGTTATTGATTAAAATGTAATTTGTATTTGACATCTAACAGGACACATGGATAAAGAAGGTGACCTTTTATATTTTCTTATATTCTCGTGGTATTGGTTGATGTTGGTCCGACAAAGGCAAAGAATAATTAAAAGTATAAGAGCTAGCGAACACGTAGCAAAGGGATATGTGTATACGCAAGATTTGATACACAGATGTCCTATACAATGTTACGATATGATACGTCTTTCACAAGATGCATTTGTACTATTATGCAATCACTTTACACAAAGAAATTGGTTGCAATCTAGTAGGACAATAAGCGTTGAAGAGAAGATGGCTATGTTTTTACATGTTATAGGACATAATGAATGTTTTCGAGCCGTTAAAGAAAGATTCCATCACTCCACACAAACGATTCATCAATGTTTTCATGAGGTCTTACGTGCAATGATGTGTTTTGCACGAGAAATTATAGTACCAACCTCGTCTAATTCAACAAGAAATACCTCAGAATGACATAGACGGCTAATGCAGATATTTTCCGGAGCAATAGGTGCACTAGATGGAACACTTGTACATGCAGTTGTGCCTGTTGATCAACAAACTCGTTATAGGGGAAGAGGAAAAGGTGAATGTTATCAAAATGTAATTGGAATTTGTAATTTTGATATGATATTCACCTTTGTATGGGTTGGATGGGAGGGCGTAGCAGATGATTCTAAAGTTTTGAAAGAAGTTGCATTTAACCCAACTTCCGGATTTCCATTCCCTCCACCAGGTTTGTAACTTTGCTATATGTTTTATTATCTATATTATTTATATGATAAATTTGTCATACATCTACAGATAAATATTACCTTTGTGATGTCGCATACACCAACACCCGTGGATTTATGGCTCCCTACCGCAATACTAGGTATTAGTTAGCCGATTTTCGAAGAAACAGAGCTTTGACTAAGGAAGAAATGTTCAATCATGCTCATGCACAACTTAGAAAGTACATTGAACGTGCTTATGGTGTATTGAAGGCGAGATTTCCAATTTTAAAACAAATGGCTCCTTATCCTTTTCCAGTGCAAAGAGACATAGTCATTTCTTGTGTTGCGGTCCATAATTTTATAAGGAAATACGATATTGAAGATGAATTATTACGAACTTTGAAAAAAACACTATGGTTACTCATAATGTGGGTGGTGGAGGAAATGAGGGTCAAAACATAGAAGGCATAGAATGGGGTTCAGAAGCCGTTAACTATATGACTAATTTGCATGACCAGATTGTTAATTAGTTACTTTCAAATGGTTCACGTTAAATGGTGTACTTTTTTTTATTATGTATGACAATTTTTATTTGGATTTTGTTTTACACTTTGTATTTGGATTTTAATTGATGTATGTTTAATTTGGATTTTATATGATAATTTGTGGTTTTATAATTTTTTTATCCAGCACAAGAGACGACACAAGGGTAATATGGTCATTTTTTCATTCAGCACAACCATTCAGATAAATAATCAAACGGCATAAACTCGGTCAGCATTTCTAACCCAGTCAGCTTCTAACTGAGTCAGCTCTAACCCAATCAGCAACTATCAAACGACCCCTAAGAATGTTTTGGTGGTTGTTAATCAAGTTCCTGAAACTCAACAAATGAAGAAGTTAAGAGGTCAGTTAGGGGGGAAATTGTTGAAATAGGAAAGTGAGCCTCTTAAACTTAGTCAATCCGAAGATTCCTCTTCAACCGCAATTATCTCCCAACCGCAATCAATTTCAATTATCCACGGTATCATCAACAACACAAACTTAGCATTTTAACCTTTTATGTTTACATTGTTTTGTCTAGTGTACCATGCATGGACACTTCTATCAGAATTATAGTCTTTGTTTACTTCTCATGTAATTTCTCAGAACTCTATGAATAGAGTTCTCTGCTTCTTAATGAAAAACCTTCACCTCTATCATTCTCTTATCTCTCAATATATCTCTATTACTCTCTCTATTCTTACCTTCTATGATCTTTGTGAACTTACATTCATATATTTAGATCGAACTCTCAAACTCTCCTTCGGAGCAAGTCCTCGTGACTTCATTCACTTCAAGCTGATCACATATACTAACTTGGTTTGAATGCGAACTTTGTTAAGAATCAGATTAGTGTTTACTTGATATTTGTTGTCATTTACATTTCCTTTACTTTTTGCAATTACATTTCCACATCTAACAACTCTAACTTATTATTGTTAAGCTTTATGATCCTTTGAGATTAACTTCATTCCGCAATATATAACTTGTGCTAACGTTTGTTCAAGTGTTCTCAAAAGTTTCTCTCTCAATAATAACATCATAATATACTGATCTAACAGATCATACTAGCATAACATATCAGGATATCCATCCAAAAAGGGTTGGCCTTGGTGCCTTAGACCCTCGAGTATAGTGAGGAAATCTCACCTTACAACTATCGAACTATCGTGATAAGACTCGAATCATAGCCACGAACTCCACCACCTATATTCACCATAAACCACTTCCATAAAATCCTAATTTCCTAAATTACCCCCCAGAAGTCAAACTAGTCATCCCTTGGTAAAAGTCAAAGTCAATGGTCAAGGTCAACAATCCATGTTAACCCGACTCGTCGAGTGCAGCTAGCAACTCGTCAAGTTCCTTAAGAACTCAGAAATCACCTAAACCCTAACCGATTCACCGAGTTTTCAACCAACTCATCGAGTCCTTGTGTGTCCAGATGTCGGGGAAAATCCTAACTGACTCATTGATTCCTCTTACTAACTTGCCGAGTTCATGCAGGATCAAATACGGGGAACCTTCATCCGCCTCGCTGAGTCGACTAAGCGACTCGTCAAGTTCATGCAGTCCATTTCTTATCCAAATGTTTTTAATCCACCCCAAAGCTCAATATTGTAGATCCAACTTCCTAAGGCACAAATTCCACGTAAACTTGCAAACTTTACGTGCATGCAAGGTCTTAAAGGCTTTGAACACTAAAACCAAGTCTAGAATGAGGTTTAGGGCACGGTAAGGGGTTCATATGAGATAAAGTTGATAGCTTTATGAGTTTGTGACTTGGAGGAGTCCAGATCTGAAGTTACAACTTCGGATCATGGCTAAAACCCAAGATGGCTCACATATATGCCATAAATGGCCCTAAACCTAAGCATGAAAGGCTCTAGCTAAAGATAAGTAAAGGTAACGACTTGTTACCTCCAAAATTGTTGGATTAGTGTCTAAGTCCATAACTATATTTGGTATGCACCTGACCCGGTTGTGCATGGTCCTTTTGGGTTGCCTTCACCAAAGCCACTTGAGTGGATGAATATTAGAGAAAGAGGTTATTATGGTTTATTAATAGATTATAAGAATAATATATTAAAAGAGAAATCAAATTTGTTTAATTAACATTGGTCAATAATTAATTAAGAATTAATTTTGTGATGAAAAGAAGTTAATTGAACTATGGGGACTGAATTGTAATTATGTGATAGTTACAAAGTTGGGCAAGGGAACCTTAAATGATAGGGTGGTCGAATTCTAAGGATAGGCCTTAAGAATTCGTCCATAATGGGGAATCTAGAGTTATCTTATGGGCTGCTTAGTGGCTAAGTAACCAGATAAGGATAATGATTGAAACCCTAATTCCCACACCTATATAAGGACCCCTTGGGCATGAGAATTTGGCTACACCTAACCCTAGAAGTCTTAGAGCCGAATTTTCCCTCTCCCTCTCTCTCTTGCTTCATCTAATTGCTTTTGGTGCTCGTGATTCATTAGAGGCACAACATTTGAGGTGTTAAGGTTCTCAAAGCTTCAAGATCTACAATCAACAATCAAGGTATCCATCTAACTTGTTTATTTGATATTCAATTATATTTTGTTGTATGCTAGAATAGGGTTTTTCAAGTCTTGGACAATATGCACGAATCATTAGAAAAACTAGATCCAAGCATTAGGGTTTGCATGAACACCATAAGAATGTTGTTTTTCTCATAACCCATCAGTAGTATCAGAGCTTACATTGTTTATTCGAATGTATTTGATGCAAAGTTTATTGTTCAAATCTGCAAAATTTGTTTTTTTGTATTGACTGAACTCACAGCGTGACCATAGAGGCTCACGACGTGAGTACAGCAGATTGCTAGATTACGAATTTTTTGCCTTGATTTGCTTTGGATAATTGCCATAAATTAATTTTTCGAATTAAAAATCAGATTTTTTATTTTGGTGATTGATATCTAAATCAAATTAATGGATAATTGTCAATTTAAGATAATTACTAGCTTTATAAGATAAAGATTAATCATTTGTAAATTGAATTAAATTATCTTGTACGGAAAAGATTAAATTATGTGATAAATATTAATAATGTGATTATCTAATAATTTTCGAATTTAATCTAGTAATGTTTTGAAAAGTTTGAAAACTTGCCCTCATGTTTTGGAATTTAATTTTTGGATTAAAAGTTTAATTTTGAAATTATTAAATTCCAAACCCTAGAATTTTACAAGTTTAAAATTCACCGTATAGTATTATAATATTATAAGAATAATTATTATATATGTATAACTTAAATGCTAGTCTTACCGCTAGTAGGCCTCATTCACGAAGCCGATCTATAGGGGGTATAAGGTTATGGACTATAAAATGGCCGTTTAATGGGTGTCCACTCTCACCCACCACTTCTTTGATTGGTGGAGGGTCGTTAGCTAAACGGGTAGGATAGGGGCAACCCTTTCCTCATTAAAAGTATAATGAATTTATAAAGTAACTAAATGTTTTTTTTTCAATCTTAGTTACTTTATGCAAAAGTGAGTTTAATGCAATTCCATGAAATTACACTTTGTATCATTGCTAAGACGTTAGTGGAGCGTGTGTGGTTAACCGGCACACTAATTGGGCTCTAAGAAAAGGTGGCAAATGGTGACTCGATGTTTGTCATGGATCGATGGAGCATGTATGGTTAACCGGTACGTCGATTAGGTGACTGTAACATTGGGGGCACCGTGTACATTTACATGGTTATTCATACCCGCTTTGTGATCCTCGGCATCCCAATCACAAACTTGAGGGGCATATCGAGATTTAAACATGTCATTGAAAAGTTCAATGAATCTCAAAAGATCTAGAAGTTTTCAATAAATTTAAAACTTAATCTTAATTTGTTTTTCATGGAAGAAATTAGTGAATCGTCATTCACTTACCTTCAAATTATTTGCTCTTTAGATTACGACATCCCTCTTCTAAATTGCAAATAATGTTGTTGGATCCTAGCCCTAATTTTTCATTTGGGTGTTTAATTGGGGATTCTTATCTAATCAAATTTTGTCTCTTTTCCTTTTCAGATGTCGAACCTGAACAACAATGCCTCTAGCGCAAACGCCTCCGGCTTGTTCTCACTCATGAACTTGTGTGGGAGAGTGATCTTCGACAGAAACAATTTCAACGATTGGATCTGCAACATAAGGATAGTCACCCACTACAAGGACAAATAATATGTCCTCGACAAGGAGCTGAAAGAGGTGGACATGAACACTGCCACTCCCGAAGAGATCGTTGCCTTTGAGGCCCATGAGCATGATGTCACGAAAGTCCATTGCATCATGCTAGCAACAATGACTGCTGAACTCCAAAAGTCCTACGAGGACTTCTATCCCTACAAAATGCATCAGGACTTGGTGGAGCCCGGGAAGATAAACTTGATCATGGGGAACAGAAGATCGTCGCCTGTCACCAAGATTTGAGTTTACTCTTTAGTGCTTAGTAATGGATTAGGATTAGATTTAAATAATTGTTGATATTCGCCAGATTTGGCAAGAAACATCATTTCTTTTCATGGTTTGTATAGAAAAGGTTTTAGATATTCATTTGATAATGAAAAGGGTTCTATTAAAGCTTATCTTAATGGTGTTTTCTATTTTGAAGCATTTCCTTGTAATTGGAATATATGAAATTGTGATGCTTGTAGACAATTTAGGAAATGATGTATTGCATATCGAATCTTTGAATAGTTTGGACAAAGCATGCTTGTGGCATTGTCGTCTTGGAGATGTCAACAAGAAACACATAGCCCAATTCCAAAAGGATGGAGTGTTGGAGTCATTCGACCTTAGGGATGATGATGTGTGCGAGTCTTGTTTGCTTGGAAAGATGACCAAGTCACCCTTCACTGGTATTTGTTAAAGGGGTGATGGTTTATTGGATCTCATACACACCAATGTGTGTGGGCCCTTTAGATCCACCACAAGGGATGTAAGTCGCTTCTATGTGACTTTCACTGATGATTATAGCAGATATGGATATATCTACTTGATCAAGCACAAGTCAGAAACCTTTGAAAAGTTCAAAGAGTTTAAACAAGAAGTGGAGAATCATTTGGGCGGGAAAATCAAGATGCTTCAATCCGATCGAGGTGGAGAGTACCTTAGTCTTGAATTCCACGACTATCTCAAGGAATGCGGAATCGTTTCGCAATTGACACCACCTAGGACACCGCAGTTGAAAGGTGTGGCTGAGAGGCGTAATCGAACCTTGCTAGACATGGTTCCTTCCATGATAAGTCATGCTTCACTACCTATCTCATTCTGGGGGTATGCCTTAGAAACTGTCTCGCATATCCTTAACTTAGTCCCCACAAATAAGGTTGCCAAAACACCTCACGAGATGTGGACATGGAAAGCTCCCTCGTTGGCACACAACAAGGTTTGGGGTTGCGAGGATTTCGTAATACGGAGACTCACGACAAGCTCGAGCCTCGTAGTGAGCGGTGTATTTTCATCGTCTACCCGCAAAAGTCCTTTGGATATCTCTTCTATAGACTAAGTAACAATGTTGTCTTCATTGTGAGGAGAGGGGTTTTCTGAGAACGAGAACTCATAAGCCAAGGGGATAGTAGGAAGCAAATCGATCTTGAAGAGCTGAAAGAGTCGAGCAATGAAGGAACCTCAAATGCTGGCGCTCAACCCGAGGAGGAAACTCCGGTTGAACCTATTGATGAATCCTTACCTCTTAGATGTTCCAGTAGAGTTAGTGTTCCACCTGTGTTATATGGTTTTCACATAACAAGTGAGGGTGATACGTTTATTAGTGATAGGACACTAATAAATTTGGATGAACCTAATAGCTACAAGGAAGCCATGGCAGGCCCGGAATCTGCAAAATGGAAAGAGGCTATGGACAACAAGATTCAGTCCATGTATGACAACAAAGTTTGGAATCTGGTTGACAATGTGTCGGATCGTAAGACGGTCGGGTGCAAATGGATCTTCAAGAAGAAGACCGGCATTGATGGGAAGGTACACACCTATAAGGCGTGATTGGTTGCGAAGGGCTTTACTCAAACTCCCGGAGTTGACTATGATGAGACCTTCTCACCAGTTGCGAAGATAAAGTCTATTAGAGTGATGCTAGCCATTGTTGCATTTCATGACTATGAGATATGGCAGATGGACGTCAAAACCGCTTTCCTTAATGGGAAGTTGGTTGAGGATGTTTACATGAATCAACCAGAGGGTTTTGTCGATGCGAAGCACCCCAATAGAGTGTGTAAGTTTGAGAAGTCCATTTATGGATTGAAACAAGTATCTCGCCGATGGGAGTATAGTTAGCTTCCTCGTATTGTATATGTCAAAGCCAGTGGGAGTATAGTTAGCTTCCTCGTATTGTATGTCGATGACATACTACATATAGGAAACGACATCCCGATGCTGCAGGAAGTCAAGTCCTGGCTTGGGAAGTGTTTCACTATGAAGGATCTCAGAGAAGCTGCCTATATTTTGGGAATAAGGATAGTGAGAAACAGAAATAAAAGGCTGATAGAACTTAGTCAGAATACTTACTTGGACAAGGTACTAAAGCGTTTTATTATGGAGAATTCCAAGAAAGGGGAGTTACCGATACAAAGTAATGCCAAGTTGAGAAAGACTCAAAGTCCAAGTACCGAAGTCTAGATAGCACAGATGAGCCGAGTAACTTACGCTTCCACAGTTGGCTCGATCATGTATGCTATGACTTGTACTCACCCTGATGTGGCCTTCGCTTTGAGCATGGTCAGTAGATATCAAGGGAACCCTAGCAAAGCACATTGGACCGCAGTCAAGAATATTCTTAAGTACCTTCGGAGGACCAAGGAATGGTTTCTAGTCCTCGGTGGGAGTGATGACTTAAGGGTGCGAGGGTATAGTGACGTTAGTTTTCAGACCGACAGGGACAACTACCGTTCGCATTCGGGCTGGGTCTTTACTCTAAATAGAGGAGCAGTGACTTCGAAAAGTTCCAAGCAGGAAACCGTAGCTGATTCAACGTGCGAATCAGAGTATATAGCAGCAAGCGAAGCGTCAAAGGAGACGATATGGTTGAAGAACTTCATCGGAGACCTTGGAGTTGTGCCAGCCATAAAGGAGCCTATGGAAATTTTCTGTGATAATGAAGGAGCGTTTGCCTTGACCAAGGAACCGAGGTATCATGGTAGATCTCGACATATCGACATGAAATAACATTTTATTCGACATCGGGTGGAAGAGGGACTCCTCGTAGTGAAGAGGGTATCGTCGGAGGATAACCCAGCATATCCCATTACGAAGGGACTAAGTAGGGTTAAGCACTTGCAGCATGCTAGGAGCATCGGGATGAAGGACGATATTAGTTTAGATTATATAGCTTTGAAATGTGTACTAGATAAATGTAATTAACATTTGATGATTAAATAAAAGAGTATTATTTATAAGTAAAGTTACTGCCTTATGTCGATTATTGTAACGCCTGCGTTTCCAGGCTAGGCATTTTCGTTGATGTAATAATCTAGGTTAACCCTTGTAACTCTTTTTGGAGTATTAATGATGAAATATTTGAGTATTATGTGAATTATGTGAATTATGTGTTTATTTTCTTAATTATAATAATTTAATGAATTAAGAATAAAATAAGCGTCAAAATTAAAGTATGATATAAGCCCAATATCTTTGCATAAAGATGTAGTGGTCGAAACAAGGATTCCAAAGATATAAAGAATGCCGAAATCCGAGTTATAACAAAGAAGTTATGACCTGTCGAAGTTTCGCGACAGAACCGGCAACACTGAATGACGTAAAAAGTGAAATTTACGTTAGAGCGATATTTAGCCTTAGTGATCTAAACGAAAGTCATAGAGTTCGTTAAACCGAGAGCGTGCATAAAAAGAACGCCCAAATCTGACTTCGTATGAGGAAGTTATGATTTTTCGAAGTTTCGACTTAGCGGTATGCAGCCCGAATACTCGATTTGAGACCGAGCGGTTTTTAACCGAAACAATCTAAATGAGAATCAAAGCTCTCATTAATTGTAGTAAAACGATAAAAAGATAGGCGAAAACGGACATCGGATGAAGAAGTTATGATTTTATAACGGAGTTTTCCTGTCCCGGCCTACTAAAAATAAATAACAAAAATAAAATCAAAATTAGCCGACGGAGTCTAAACAAAAGTTGTATATTGTAGTCTCACCTACGCGTGGATATAAAGAACGTCGAAAACGGAGTTCGTATGAGGAAGATATGAATTTTTGAAGTTTATTAAATATTTTCGATATTTAATTTAAATATATATTAACCGATATTATCCTTGGGGGAGTCAGCGACCTTATCGTCGTTACGCCCAGCGTAATTTCAGATTACGCCCAGCGTAATTTGAAGTTCTAGCCCCTATAAAAGGGTGTCGAGGGCAGCCGAGTAGTTTGCTCATTTCTTCCCTTTTTCTCGTGCTTTTGCATCGTTTTTCGTGCAAGAATTATCCCGAAGCCCCGGTATCATTCCCGAGCCCCAAAGCAAGTCTCGAGGTCCCAAAGATCCCGAGAAGTAAGATTCCCGAGCCGAAGCTCTGCCCGCGAGGAGTCCGGTTTTTGTGAAGATCTTCCAGATCTGCCGAAGAATACTACTTCTACAAGCCGTAGTGCTGTCCGATCATCTTCTGATCAAGTGAGTGTATAGTTACTTTCTTCTAACACATAATTATGAAGTATTTTATATAAAATACGTGTTATGTGTATATTTTGTTGTTATGTGTGTGAATGTATATTCACTATCTTCTATCTCATAGATCTTATTTATTCTTTATGAAATACGTGTTATGTGTATGTATCTCATCTGTTATTTGGAATATGTATTGAATGAGAATGCTATACAGGTTTTAAACTATGTATAAAAATGTATATTTTTATCTACTAATATGTTGGGTAGAACATGGGTAGATAGTTGGTGCATAATAAACAGATGAGAGGCCTCGTTGTTGTTTTGATTCAGTCATCTAGCGGAGTTTAGATGACGACCACAGACTTTTCTAGACAGTCATGTGGAACGCTAGCAGGTTCCCCACCTGTAGGTGTTAATGAACTTGGGTGTTCATTCGCTGTACTCCATCCCCCTCATGGTTGCCTTATTTGACTTATATTGCTGAGGAACCCCCGAAGCATGTGTTGTCGCCCCGATGAAATATTCTTAGACTAGGTCCCTTGTGTTAGTTATTTTAGGGACATAAAGTGAGAATAACGGGAATGGGTAATTGGGTTATTGTTGGCTGATGAAAATTAATTTAATTATTTATTGTGGGTTGAAAACCCTATATGCTCACCAGGCTCCCAAGCCTGACCCACTCAGTTTTATTTGTATTACAGGAAGTGATGCAAGGGCATAAGATGGATGAACCATCAATTTGTTTTGTTTACAAGTCTTTATATGTATATATTTGTTGAATGACTTGTAATGTTATCGTTTATGCTTTATGGTCTGTATCGGAACATGACATCCCGAGTTTTGATTATATAATGAAAATACATTTCTTTTATGAAATGCTTTGGTAAACATTGTTTTATCACGTTTTGTTTTTGGGAACAAATTCCGCAACTCTTTCAAATCAAAAGTATTTACTCTAAAATTATTTTAAAAGCATAAATGAAAATCGGTCTTTTCTGACCGAGATTTTGGGGATGTCACAGTTGGTATCAGAGCATTAGTTTAAGCGAACTAGGAATTTGTAGGATTTCTAGACTTAAACTTAGAATGCTAAGTGAAATTTTGAGATATGTGTTTGTTATGTTTTAGACACGAGCACTAGTTTATTTTAGGAAAGTTGCCTAAAATGCTTTTATGTGCTAAATGTTATATGTTGCCATATATGATATTATTTGTTCGGATCTATGGTCTGTTGCCGACCGGATCTAGAAACCTTATGTGTGTAGGATTCTAAGCGTACGTCTACAGTATTAGAACTAGCATGTAAACGTTTCGGATTGATAAGGATGATTTGAATATCTATCGTGAATGAGGATCTAATTTCACCTTATTCGGTGTGTAGATCAAAAAAAATGGTGAGAACAAGAAGTGGAGTTGGAAATGCTGATGAAAACAGGAATCAACCACCAGTGATTGAGCAAATACCTGTCATAGCAGCAGCACCTGAGCCAATAACCATGGCTGGTGTGCAAATAATGATTCAAACAATGTTGGATCGTCAAATGGAGGAGACTAGGCAGTTGCTGCAACAGAATCGTGAAGAACTGTCAATTCGTGTGGAAGAGCCCGAATTAAATGAAGGGCACTCGGAAGGTGGAAACTTCAGTGGGTCTGTTGGTCAAGCCAACCCACCGATAGTTAGGAAAAACAACCATGATGGAAGGAATGATGGAATGGGATGCAAGTACAAGGACTTTCTAACTTGCAAACCATCGACCTTCAATGGAAAGGAGGATCCGATTGGAGTTATAGATTGGATCTCATAAATGGAATTGGCCTTCATGACTTGTGGCTGCAGAGGCAAGTTGTAGACTATCTATGCAGTGCGTCAATTCTGAGGTGGAGCCGTTCGTTGGTGGAACACTCTAGGGAAGACGTTAAGCCCTAATGAGCCACTGCAGTTGACATGGGCAGAGTTCTTGGTGCAGTTCAACCGTAAGTTCTGCTCGGCTCAAAATCTGTTGGAGTTGGAGAATAAGTTTTTGGCATTGACAAAAGGCAGCATGTTGGTTGATGAATACACTAATAACTTTACCGATAAGATGGAGTTTGCCTTGCGTATCATCCCAGACGAGCTGACAAAGGTGGACTGGTATACGAAGGGACTCCTATGGGAGTATGAGGTGCCAGTATGTCAGGCACATACTCTAGAGGCAACTATCTGGGCTGCTAAGTCTATTGAGAACATGATTAAGGGGAGAACCACCAACAAGGTTGAGGTTGGTGAGAAGAGAAAGTTTGAGGGAACATCTAGTTCCAGTAAGAAAAGCAAATTTTCGAAATCTAATTCGAAAAAGTTTAGTGGAGGAAAAGGAGGCGAAGCGAAGTGGTGTGATAAGTGTAAGAAAAAGCACTTTGGGAAATGTAGCAAGGATGTAACCTGCTACAAGTGCGGAAAAATTGGGCATTTTGCCAATGAGTGTCCGAACAACAAAAAGGATGTGTTTTGGTTGTAATGAAGAGGGACACATTTTAAAAGACTGTCCGAAGAAGAAGGAGGCAGCTAAGCCCAACATTCCACCAAAGCCGAAGGCGAGAGCCTTCCAGATGACACTTGAAGTTGTGAAAGATGAAGCTGATGTCGTTTCAGGTACCTTTCTCGTAAACGAATTACCTGCTCAAATTTTGTTTGATTCTGGAGCCAACTACTCCTTTATTTCGCATGAGTTTGGTAGGAAACTAGCTTTGCCTGTTAATAGACTAGATAATGCTTTATTAGTCGAAGTTGCTAGTGGCAAGTTTGTACATGTTAGCCATCGTATGAAAGACGTCTTAATCGACCTTAATGGGAATAAGTTTCACGAGGAATTATTGCCTATCGAACTTAATGGTTTCGACATCGTTCTGGGAATGGATTGGCTTAGCGCCAATGATGCCGAAATTTTATGCAAGAAGAAGATAGTTAAAGTAAACCCGCCTGGGAAAGATTCGTTTATGGTGTATGGGGACAAATGCAGAGTGAATTCTGGAATCATTTCCCTAATGAAAGCCAGAAAGTGTTTGACCAAGGGATGTACATCATATTTAGCATTCGTGATTGATGCTAAGAAGGAAAAGAAGGTGATACAGAGTATTCCAGTGGTGTGTGATTATCCAGAAGTATTTCTCGAAGATCTTCCTGGATTACCGCCTGATCGACAAGTGGAATTCCGTATTGACTTGTTACTAGGAACCACGCCAATTGCAAAAGCACTGTACCGATTAGCACCGACGGAGATGAAGGAGCTAATGATGCAACTTCAGGAGTTATGGGACAAATGTTTCATTAGACCTAGTTCATCACCCTGGGGAGCTCCGGTGTTATTCGTGAAGACGAAAGATGGAAGTATGAGAATGTGCATTGATTACAGAGAGCTGAACAAGGCAACAATAAAGAATAGATATCCGTTGCCAAGGATTGATGACCTGTTTGATCAATTGCAAGGTTCAAGCTATTTCTCGAAGATCGATCTAAGGTCAGGATATCATCAGCTAAAAGTAAAAGAGCAAGATATCGAGAAGACTGCATTCAAAACTAGATATGGACACTACGAGTTCTTGGTTATGTCGTTTGGACTAACCAATGCTCCGGCAGCATTCATGGATTTAATGAATAGGGTTTATAATCCGTTCCTTGATAACTCTGTGATAGTGTTCATAGACGACATTCTGATTTATTCAAAAAGCCAAGAGGAGCATGGCAGACACTTGCGAGAAGTGTTGGAAGTCTTGAAAAAGGAGAAGTTGTATGCGAAGTCTCCAAATGTGATTTTTGGATTTGAGAAGTCCAATCCTTGGGTCACGTGGTCAACCAAGAAGGGATAATGGTTGATCCAGCAAAGATTGAAGCTGTGATGAAGTGGGAACAACCGAAAAGTCCCACAGAGATCCGAAGCTTTTTAGGATTAGTCGGATATTACCGAAGGTTTATCCAAGGCTTTTCTTCAATTGCTACTCCATTAACAGCTTTGACCCACAAAGGAGCTACTTATGCTTGGAGTGATAAGCATAAAGAAGCATTCGAGAAGCTAAAGAAGAAGCTATGCGAGGCACCGATACTTTCTTTACCCGATGGAGTTGAAGACTTCGCTGTCTATAGCGATGCGTCTGGGGTTGGATTGGGTTGTGTTTTGACCCAAAGAGAAAAGGTGATAGCATATGCATCTCGACAGCTGAAGGAGCATGAAAAGAATTACCCGACTCGTGATTTGGAGTTGGCAGCGGTAGTTTTCGCTCTGAAAATATGGAGGCAGTACCTCTATGGCACGAAGTGTAAACTTTTCACTGATCATAAGAGTCTCCAATATCTCTTTAATCAGAAAGAGTTAAATATGAGGCAACGATGCTGGCTAGAATTACTTAAAGACTATGACTGCGAGATACTTTACCACCCCGGTAAGGCTAATGTTGTTGCTGATGCTCTCAGTCGGAAGGTCAATCTTGAAAGGAAAAGGCCAAGAGCGTTGAGAATTGAAGTTGTCTCGACCATTGTGGAAAGTATAAAGAAAGCTCAAGAGGAAGCTTCTGAGAAGAATGACCGAAGGGAGGAACATTTGGGAAAAACGTTGGTGTTTGATACAAACGGTCATGGACTGAAGGTGTTCCAAGGTCGGATTTGGGTACCTAAGTCCGAAGGGATAAGAGATCTTCTGATGGAAGAAGATCACAAGACCATGTACTCACTTCATCCCGGTAGCACTAAAATGTATAGGGACCTGAAACCCTACTACTGGTGGCCGACGATGAAGCTTGATGTTGCAAAGTATGTGGCTGAGTGTGTGACATGTGCGAGAGTAAAGACACAACATCAGAAACCGTACAGGAGTTTAGAACCATTTCCTGTGCCTATGGGTAAGTGGGAAGACATTGCTATGGATTTTGTCACTAAATTTCCCAGAACAAAGAATGGTCACGACATGATTTGGGTGGTCGTTGATCGATTCACTAAGAGTGCACATTTCATAGCAGCCAAGGAGAAATGGTCTATGGATAAGCTTGCAAATTCTTATGTAAAGGAAATTGTGAGGCTTCACGGTGTTCCGTTAACGATTGTATCAGATCGTGATAGCCGTTTCACCTCACGGTTTCGGAAAAGTCTACAAGAGGAAATGGGTACCAAGTTGTGTTTAAGTACAACTTACCATCCGCAGACTGATGGTCAGAGTGAAAGAACAATACAAACACTTGAAGATATGCTGAGAGCATGTACCCTGGAATTCCTAGGTAATTGGGATGAACATTTACCTTTGGTAGAATTTTCCTACAATAATAGTTTCCACTCGAGCATTAAGATGGCACCTTATCAAGCTTTGTACGGACATAAGTGTCGTACGTCGTCTTGTTGGCTTGAGGCTAGAGAAAAGCAATTTATGCGTCCCGAGATGGTCCATCAAACCGCTGAAAAGTTGAAAGTAATTAGAGAAAGAATGTTAGCAACTCAAGATCGTCAAAAGAGCTATGCTGACAAGAAGCGAAGACCGATGACTTTCGAAGTTGGAGATTCGGTTTTGCTTAAAGTCTCGCCGTGGAAGGGACTTATAAGATTTGGTAAAAAGGGAAAGTTGAGTCCAAGGTTTATTGGACCATTTAAAGTTCTTCAGAGGGTTGGGAACTAAGCTTACAAGCTCGAATTACCCGAAGAACTGAATGGAATTCATAACACTTTCCATGTGTGTTATTTGAGGAAGTTCACGGGAGAAGTTCCTGATATAATTCCAATTTCTGAATTGAGAATTGATGAAAACAAGAGGTTAATTGAAGAACCAAAGGCAATCGTTGACCGAAAGACTAAGAAGTTACAAAGCAAGATGGTCAAATTAGTGCTTGTTCATTGGAAACATTCAAATGGGCCAAATCTCACATCGGAAACGAAGAGTGACATGTTGAGTCGCTATCCGCATTTGTTTGTTGATGTGTGATTCCGGGGACGGAATCATCCTAAGGGGGAGAGAATTGTAAAGCCCGCGTTTCCAAGCTAGGCATTTTCGTTGATGTAATAGTCTAGGTTAACCCTTGTAACTCTTTTTGGAGTATTAATGATGAAATATTTGAGTATTATGTGAATTATGTGAATTATGTGTTTATTTTCTTAATTATTATAATTTAATGAATTAAGAATAAAATAAGCGTCAAAATTAAAGTATGAGATAAGCCCAATATCTTTGCATAAAGATGTAGTGGTCGAAACAAGGATTCCAAAGATATAAAGAATGCCGAAATCCGAGTTATAACAAAGAAGTTATGACCTGTCGAAGTTTCGCGACAGAACCGGCAATGCTGAATGACGTAAAAAGTGAAATTTACGTTAGAGCGATATTTAGCCTTAGTGATCTAAACAAAAGTCGTAGATTTCGTTAAATCGAGAGCGTGCATAAAAAGAACGCCCAAATCTGACTTCGTATGAGGAAGTTATGATTTTTCGAAGTTTCGACTTAGCGGTATGCAACCCGAATACTCGATTTGAGACCGAGTGGTTTTTAGCCGAAATAATCTAAATGAGAATCAAAGATCTCATTAATTGTAGTAAAACGATAAAAAGATAGGCGAAAACGGACGTCGGATGAAGAAGTTATGATTTTATAATGGAGTTTTCCTGTCCTGGCCTACTAAAAATAAATAATAAAAATAAAATCAAAGTTAGCCGACGGAGTCTAAACGAAAGCTGTAGATCGTAGTCTCACCTACGCGTGGATATAAAGAACGTCGAAAACGGAGTTCGTATGAGGAAGATATGAATTTTTGAAGTTTATTAAATATTTTCAATATTTAATTTAAATATATATTAACCGATATTATCCTTGGGGGAGTCAGCGACCTTATCGTCGTTACGCCCAGCGTAATTTCAGATTACGCCCAGCGTAATTTCAGATTACGCCCAGCGTAATTTGAAGTTCCAGCCCCTATAAAAGGGTGTCGAGGACAGCCGAGTAGTTTGCTCATTTCTTCCCTTTTTCTCGCGTTTTTGCATCGTTTTTCGTGCAAGAATTATCCCGAAGCCCCGGTATCATTCCCGAGCCCCGAAGCAAGTCCCGAGGTCCCGAAGATCCCGAGAAGTAAGATTCCCGAGCCGAAGCTCTGCCCGCGAGGAGTCCGGTTTTTGTGAAGATCTTCCAGATCTGCCGAAAAATACTACTTCTACAAGCCGTAGTGATGTCCGATCATCTTCTGATCAAGTGAGTGTGTAGTTACTTTCTTCTAACGCATAATTATGAAGTATTTTATATAAAATACGTGTTATGTGTATATTTTGTTGTTATGTGTGTGAATGTATATTCACTATCTTCTATCTCATAGATCTGATTTATTCTCTATGAAATACGTGTTATGTGTATGTATCTCATCTGTTATTTGGAATATGTATTGAATGAGAATGCTATACAGGTTTTAAACTATGTATAAAAATGTATATTTTTATCTACTAATATGTTGGGTAGAACATGGGTAGATATTTGGTGCATAATAAACAGATTAGAGGCCTCGTTGTTGTTTTGATTCAGTCATCTAGCGAAGTTTAGATGACGACCACAGACTTTTCTAGACAGTCATGTGGAACGCTAGCAGGTTCGCCACCTGTAGGTGTTAATGAACTTGGGTGTTCATTCGCTGTACTCCATCCCCCTCATGGTTGCCTTATTTGACTTATATTGCTGAGGAACCCCCGAAGCATGTGTTGTCCCCCCGATGAAATATTCTTAGACTAGGTCCCTTGTGTTAGTTATTTTAGGGACATAAAGTGAGAATAATGGGAATGGGTAATTGGGTTATTGTTGGCTGATGAAAATTAATTTAATTATGTATTGTGGGTTGAAAACCCTATATGCTCACCAGGCTCCCAAGCCTGACCCACTCAGTTTTATTTGTATTACAGGAAGTGGCGCAAGGGCATAAGATGGATGAACCATCAAGTTGTTTTGTTTACAAGTTTGTATATGTATATATTTGTTGAATGACTTGTAATGTTATCGTTTATGCTTTATGGTCTGTATCGGAACATGACATCCCGAGTTTCGATTATATAATGAAAATACATTTCTTTATGAAATGCTTTGGTAAACATTGTTTTATCACGTTTTGTTTTTAGGAACAAATTTCGCAACTCTTTCAAATCAAAAGGATTTACTCTGAAATTATTTTAAAAGCATAAATGAAAATCGGTCTTTTCTGGCCGAGATTTTGGGGATGTCACAATTATTTACCTATTGTTTCACTTTGCATGTTTTGACTTCGTGAATAATAAGATTATTCGAACGTTCCACAGTCGCGCATACTTTGGGAGTAGGTATGAAAGAAGATTGTCATGAATTGGTTTGTAGATTTTCTAAAGTGTATTAGACATAGCAAAGGTTTTCTGCAACGTTCACGAGTGCTTATGAATTTGATTTGAGCATTGGATTAAACTCGCACTTGCTGGTATCACTTCATGGAATTTATCTCGAGTGATTGCAAGACGATAATATCATATGGTCTTAAACCTAGATATATGGTTTATTATTTTTGAGTTGGTTGTGCATTGATAATGCGTAAACGCATCAGTAACTTGATGTTATAAAATGCATTCTTGTGTATGATTTGATGAGTGAATGGTAAATGGATATAAGTCGAAGTTTATCTGTTCCTTTTATCCTAAGAGGGTAAAAGCGGTATCTTGGCCCCTCGATGATTTGTTTTGACTTATGTGACGGGCCAAGTAATGACTGAATTGATGTGTTCAATTAAGTTCTATGTCATACGAATCAGAGATTGAGAAACAAACTGTTGGACAATAAGTATGACTATGTTCCATGTAATTGTCTGCACGATATCTAGAATGGAGGACTGTACGATCCCTTATCTAAAGGACATGTTATTGATAAGATCAAGAGTTTTGAGAACTGAGATTGCTAATCGGATCCAGAAGTTACATTTGTGTTTGTAGTTATTAGACTTATCCAAGTGGGAGACTGTTGGATTATTGTCTAAGTCCATAACTGTATTTGGTATATACCTGACCCGGTTGTGCATGGTCCTTTTGGGTTGCCTTCACTAAAGCAACTTGACTGGATGAATAATAGAGAAAAAGGTTATTATGGTTTATTAATATATTATAAGAATAATATATATTAAAAGAGAAATCATATTTGTTTAATTAACATTGGTCAAGAGTTAATTAAGAATTAATTTTGTGATCAAAAGAAGTTAACTGAACTATGGGGACTGAATTGTAATTATGTGATAGTTACAAAGTTAGGCAAGGGAACCCTAAATGATAGGGTGGACGAATTCTAAGGATAAGGCCTTAAGAGTTCGTCCATAATGGGGATTCTAGAGTTATCTTATGGGCTGCTTGGTGCCTAATTAACCATATAAGGATAATGACTGAAACCCTAATTCCTACACATATATAAGGACCCCTTGGGCATGACAATTCGGCTACACCTAACCCTAGAAGTCTTAGAGCCGGATTTTTCCTCTCCACTCTCTCTCTTGCTTCATCCAATTGCTTTGGTGTTTATGATTCATTAGAGGCACAACATTTGAGGTGCTAAGGTTCTCAAAACTTCAATATCTACAATCAAAAATCAAGGTTTTCATCTAACTTGTTTATTTGATATTCAATTAGATTTTGTTGTATGCTAGAATAGGGTTTTTTGAAGTCTTGGACAATATGCATGAATCATTAGAAAAAACTAAATCCAAGAATTAGGGTTTGCATGAACACCATAGGAATGTTGTTTTGCTCATAACCCATCAAAAATAATGCCAAGATGAAGTAGAGTCAGATCCATAAGCTCCTTTTTGCTCCAAGCTTCTTACACTTCACACCTTCTTCACAAAATGCACCAAAACCACTCTTTAAGCCTCACAAACACTCAAGAACAAGGTTAATAGCGATTAGGGTTTCTTCTGGCCGTCAAGAGGTGATAAGGGACTGGAGGTAAGGACATAAGGTCCTTTAAATAGGGTGTAAAACCCTAAAATTGAGGGTTTCATCTCCCAACTCCTACTCGTCGAGTCTGGATCCTCTGACTCGTCGATTAGATCCAATAATTCACGCGGGCTAACCCGCCTATACATGAAGAGTTAGGGAAACCAAGTCGTCGAGTAAGCCCATAACCATGTACAATATGCTATAAAACTTATACTTGGGATTTAGGGTGTTACACGGTTCACCCACCAAAGAATTTGACATTAGCAAAGGGGTACGACATGGTGACCCTTTTTCTCCATTCCTCTTTATCATCGCAATGGAAGGTCTTAACGTTGCTCTCAAAGCGACGATTGAAAAATGAATTTTCAAAGGAATTAAAATCCCTGAAAATGGACCATTAATCCTTCGGAAGTTCCTTCGGGGGGGGGGGGGGGGAGGGGGAGGGGGAGGGGGTGGAACAGAAAGGAAAAACAAGATTCACTGGGTATCATGGGAAAAAGTAACGACACCAAAGGAAAATAATGGATTAGGGGTAGGATCAATACATGCACTTAACGTGCGGCTCATCGTCAAATGGTGGTGGCATTTGAAAAATGAACCAACATCACTTTGGTGTCAGGTTATAACATGTATTCACTGTCTTTCTAATAAACCCTATGATTATCTCTCAAAGAAAACTATTACTGGGGTGTGGGAAAATATTACAAGGACCATGAAGGATTTTCAGGGAGCTAGACTTAATCTCAATGACATTTTCAGACAGGAGATCAAATCAGGCGAAAATACCATGTTCTGGCAAGACACTTGGATGAATAATGAGAAACTAAAAACGAAATATCCTTCACTTTATGATTTAGAATTACATAAATCATGCTTTGTTGCTTCTCGTATCGTAAATACTGGTAACTTTTGGGAATGGAAATCTTGTCCATTAGTTGCAGGATTATCCATATAATTAGACAGGTTAAAACAGGAGATTGCTTCGTGTCAACTACAACCTGGTCATGACAAATGGACATGCTTGCTAATGCCAGAAGGAAGTTTCACAGTGGAAGCAATCAGAAGGAGACTAGACAAAGCTGCACAACACTCTTCTAATCTTCCACTAATCAGTTGGTGCAAGGTTATCCCAATAAATGTGCTTTGCTTTGTTTGGAGGGTTGTATAAGGATACATTCCATCTGCTATAACATTACGATCACGTGGCATGAATATCGAATCGACAGTATGTGAAACTTGTATTGGTGAAGTTGAGTGTTGATCATATCCTTATGAGATGCTCATACGCAAGACTTATAATGAAGAAGATCTTCGGATGGTATGGATTAAACAAAGAAGAATTCAATGATGTTGGTCAACTACTTCATTTTGCAGCCTCATGGGGTGGATGCCCTAAAAAACGCATTAAACTGCTATGTATTTGCTACAGTCTGCTATGGAATCTTTGGAGGATCAGGAATGACAGATTATTTTCAAGAGTATCTACTACAATTTGTAGAGGCACTAAAACATCAAAACGTTGACATATTTATGGCTCAAATGTAGGGGCAATAGTTCAGTTGGTAATTGGATAGATTAGAATTCATCTCCTCTTTCTCCTATGTAATAAACTAAAAACTATGTTTGTTCTTCTTTGCCCTTACCTAGTCACTTGCTAAGCATAAGGCCTTTTTAATATATTTTGCAGTTTGTAAAAAAGTATGAAAACAATAACTATTATTATTAAATTAAACAATAACTATTTTTATTAAATTCAAAAGAAAATAATAGATGCTTCTTTTAGGGTTTTAGCCCATACTTTGACCATTAACTCATGCTGCCACCTCTTCATTTTAACCATCAGCCCCACACGCACAACATCCGTGACAAATCCTCAATAGTCACTCCTTGCTTTCACGCGCATTTATGTGATCCTCCATGTATAAATATACACTCTCCTCATCTCTCTCTCTCCCTCCATAACCAAATGGGTAACTACGTTTCAGCTTGCAGCTTAGGGATCTCCCCGAGAATGAAAACCAACAAAGCAGCAAGAGTAATTTTTCCGACAGGAGAAATCCGGCAGTTTGAAGATTCCGTCAAGGCAGCCGAGATTATGCTTGATTGCCCCAATTTCTTCCTAGTCAACTCGAAGTCGTTGAACATCAACCGGCGGTTTTCGCCTCTCTCCGCTGACGAAGATCTGGAATCTGGAAACGTATACATCATGTTTCCGATGAGAAGAGTGAATTTGATGGTGACGCCGGCGGATATGGCGGTGTTTTGGATGTCGGCTAATAGTGCGCCGAAGCGGATTTCAGGAAGGATATCTCCGGAAGCAATAGTTGGTGGCGATGCGATGGTTAATGAGGCTGAGCAGCCGAGGTTGGTGGTGGAGGTGTCGGAGTTTAGTCATCGGTTAGCGGTTTGCCGATCAAAGAAGCCGTTTCTTGATACCATTACGGAGGAGCCAATTCGTTCCAAGTACCAAGTAGTGCAGAAGGTGTTGTTTTCTCAAAGGGTAGAAAAGTAATTAGCAAAACTTGTACATATATAAGATTTATTGCGATTTTTTATACGCTTTATAATGAATTATTCGAAACACGATTTGTCATTGAACTTTTATTATTGTTTTCTTACTTATAAAGAATTCTAACAGCTAGAAAACACTTTTGAGATCCAAAAAAATATTTATTCCTGAAAACAATAAAAATAAACAACATTCCTTATGAATATAAAATCACATTGGTTTTATATATAAAAGTATAATTACTCTATAAGAAATTTATGAACATTTCGCCAAATAATTATTTACTGTTTTTTACATTGTTTACACAGATATAGTTGGTCGAGTTTTTAAATTTTGTTAGGTACTCAAACTTTCAACATCAACATTACACTTTTGGTATGGGTTGGTGATGTTCCTTTGTTTGGTTTGAAGGTTTTTAAAAGATAACTTCGCGTTTGTGAACGTGATTTTTTAGAGTTAAAGTTTGAATTTTGTTTCGTTTTATTTAAATAAAAAGGTGAATTATAAAAAAATTGTTTGATATCATAAACTTAAAGTTTTTGTTTTAGACAAAAACATTAATCTAAATATTAAATATTTTTGTCTGTTATCGTTTCAACGGCGAGGCTGAAAAGTAAAACCACATAGTTTACTATTTTAGTAAAATTGATAAAATGAAGTATATATATATATATATATATATATATATATATATATATATATATATATATATATATATATATATATATATATATATATATTTATTTGCACGTCAGGTCTTGTCGTATAAACAATGAAACAATATAAAAATTGTTATGATTTGGAGGGTTGAGCTGCGGAGGAGGGGGGAGGACGGAGGCCAAAGCTGTGGTCGGTGATGGCGCAAGGGAGGTTGCATGAGTTTGGCGTTTGGCGGTGTGGTGGTAATAGACGGAAGCTAATCGGCACGTTGTAAGGTATGTGTCATGTGTGAATCATGAAGCGGGAGTTCGACTTGGAGAATAAAAACGATAATTGAAAACAATTCTTTTTTTACCTTTTTTTTCTTTACGTAATTTTTACTTGTATTAGGTTTTTTTTTATTGGATTATACTTTAAATGAGTTGAGTATTTGGAATATATATATATATATATATATATATATATATATATATATATATATATATATATATATATATATATATATATATATATATATATATATATATATATATATACCCCCAAACTTTAAGGTTTAAGGTAGTTAGTAGCATATAAGTTTTTATAAATTAAAATATAGATAGGTTAAGGCACACACATGGACTCGCCTCTCATAGGCCTTAAAAACATGACACACTATTCATATATTGTTTTATATAATTTTAGACTTCTAGATAACTTTTATATATATATATATATATATATATATATATATATATATATATATATATATATATATATATATATATATATATATATATATATATATATATCAAATAATTATATTCAAATAAAAATTGAATGTTTTTTCCCAAAGATACCCTAAAACATGTCTTAGCAATATATTTTAGGTTAGTTTTTATTTATAAGTTTTTTTTAATGCAAAGTAATTACATACTTGTTTAACTAAGTTTAACTAATTTGTAATGATATTTTATATTTTATTTGTTGCATTAGAAGATCAAACTAATTATAATGATTTAACTTAGTAAAAATACATAATAGTTAAAATATGTTAGTACTTTATTTTTATTTTTTTTAAAATGTATTGTTTAAAGGGTTAATGACACATTAGCCTAACAATACTTTTGAAATTTGTCGAATCAGTCCCTAAAGTTTTTTTTTTTTTTTGATGTTTTATGGGGGAATAAAATTATTTGTGTCGGGTGTAATTGGTTCTTTTTTGAATAAACGAAAAGGTAAGTCAGTGACATCTTTTCCATCTCATTTAATTGACTAAATTATACCCTCTTTTCCATCTATATCTCTCTCTGTCTCTCTCTTTCCATCCCTCTCTCTCTTTCTCTCAACTTACTTAATCGCATATGAAAAATGAGAGTTCATAAGAAATCAATTGATCGAGTTTATTTTACTTCATTATTTAGATTTCGAGTTTTCATTGCAAATCGGAAGTGAGAGTTCATCAGAATCGATTTGATGGGTTTCGATTTCGATTTTGATTGCACATGTGGGTTTCAAAAGGTTTGTGTACATCAGAGTTTTGAAATGTTTAACATAGATGAAGATTCGACTTCAATAAATCCGGTGGGTTTGGTTTAAGGAATTGCTTTTGGATGGTTCATATTCAACAAACAATTTTAGAAATCATTTTTCTTTACAGGCAATATCTGTGTGTTCTTTGTATATGTGTTTCTGAAAATCGATTCTTACTTGATTGTTTGAGGAAAATGATTCTTCAGACTGTGATTTCATCATACACAATTCCTCTAGGATTTCGATTTTTGAAGAATCCACTTAAGAAAACGATTTTACCTTATAAGCTTAAAGGTCGCATAACGTTGGTCTTCCATAAATTTCTTAATCGAAGCAGCAACTCCATATGAACAGTTGAATATTTCTTGAATCATTCTTAATTCATCCTATATTTTCTTCATTTTGGTGAAATAAGTGGGGAAAGATTCTGTTCCTTGATTAATGGAAAATAATTGTTTCTAAATTTGATAAATCAATGCTCCATTAGCTTGTTTATATCCTTGATTTTAGTTAAGACCATATTTCTTTGGTTGTTGATAGAAACAAGACACTCTCGATAATGTCTTTTGATGACTATTCGTAGATATGATTGTATTTATATTTGGTAGTTATATTTTCACCAAAACACATGGGATTTAGTACCTCGCCCACATAATGCTAATGCCATTGGTTGCCATTGGATTTATCGACACAAGTTCAAATCAGACGGTTCTCTTGAAAGATATAAGGCACGACTAGTTGTTAATGGTAAGTCTCAGGAGGTTGGTGTTGATTGTAGTGAAACATTCATTCTCGTAGTCAAACCTGCCACTATTAGAACAGTTCTCAGTTTGGCCTTGAGTAGAAATTGGTCAATTAATCAACTTGATGTCAAAAACGCTTTTCTTCATGGCACTCTCAAAGAAACAGTCTACATGCATCAACCACCTGGCTTTACTGATCCCTCCTATTCAGGTCATGTTTGCAAACTACGTAAGTCTTTGTATGGTTTAAAACAGGCACCACGCGCCTAGTACCAACGGTTCGCCCATTACCTCCTCAACATCGGGTTTATGTGTAGCACAAGTGATAACTCTCTATTCATCTTACGCATAAACAATAAGTATGCATATTTATTGGTTTATGTGGACGATATCATTCTTACAACCTCCTCCCTCACACTCAAGGATGCCATTATCTCTTCTCTTAAGTCGGAGTTTGACATAAATGATTTGAGAAAACTAACATATTTTTTAGGTGTTTCAGTTACTTACTCCTAAGGTGGTATGTTCCTTTCTCAACATAAATATGCTACTGAAATCATCAAACGAGCCAAAATGGAGAATTATAAACCTATTGCTACCCCCGCTGACACGAATTCTAAACTCAGTGCTTTTATGGGTGACCCAGTCGCTGACCCCTCGGCCTATCGTCAACTTGCTGGTGCTTTGCAATATTTAACCTTCACGCGCCTTGACATAGCTTACGCAGTTCAGCAAATCTGCCGCTTCATGCATGCCCCTAGAGAGCCATATCTTAATGCATTAAAACACATTATACGCTATTTGCAAGGAAGTAAAGCTCTCAGATTACACTTATACTCATCCAAACCATCTCAACTCGTTGCTTTTATTGATGCAGATTGGGGTGGTTGCCCTGACACTGAATGTTCTACTTCTGGTTATTGCGTGTTCCTCAGTGACAATTTGGTATCTTGGTCTGCTAAACGTCAACCCACATTATCTCATTCAAGTGCCGAGGCGAAATATAGGGGTGTTGCTAATGTCGTTGCCGAAGCTTGCTGGCTATGCAATATACTTCTTGAACTTCAAACCCCCCTCAAGACGGCTACCTTAGTTTATTGTGATAATGTCTCTGCCATTTATCTTTCTGGTAACCCGGTGCAACGTCAACGGACAAAGCACATTGAAATGGATATACACTTTGTTCGTGATAAAGTAGCTCTTGGTCATATTAGAGTTCTTCATGTCCCTTTTTCTTACCAATATGTTGATATCTTTACCAAGGGATTACCACGATAATTATTCTTGGATTTTAGATCCAGTTTGAGCATTCGTCCTCCTCCCGCTCCTACTGAGGGAGGCTATTCGTAGATATGATTGTATTTATATTTGGTAGTTATATTTTCCCTAATTATAGGGATTTCTTGTATTGTATAAATATACACATTGTGATTAATAAGAGGGCATGCAAATTCACTCTGTTTTAATGACGAATTCAGTAGTTAAACATAGTTGGATTTTGGGACGGGTGTCTGCGATTCAGGGAGAAGATATAAGGAGGATACGTGCTTTCTTTTCTTCTTTTGCTATGTATTTTTTCACATAAATGGGAGTTGGTTTCAAAAGTATATCATCCAGACAGGATGAACATGAATTTTGGAAGACATACCGAATGCCTTAAGTAATAGCATACCTTAAACAAGTTCTTATATTGGTCATTATACAAAAAAAAATCGAACTTTTAAACACCTTATTTTAAAACATTTTTATTGTATATCTTATACATATTTTAAACGAGTTACACATATATGATGTTTCCCTTTTACTTATCTTGGGCTTCCTATTTGGGAGAACATGAAACTAGCTATAAATTGGAGTCCTATTGTGGAAAAGTTTAAAGCGAAGCTTTCCTTGTGGAAACCTAGAAATCTTTCGTTTGGTGGGAGGCTTACTCTTGTGAAATCTGTTTTAGGTAGTCTCCCCCAATATTACTTTTCCCTTTTAAAAAACACCTGAAAAAATTATTGATATCTTGGAGAGCATTAGAAGAAAGTTCCTTTGGGAGGTATTGATAACAAAATGAAGATTCATTGGATCGCTTAGGATGTGATGGTAATGTTAAAACATAAAGGATGTCTAGGAGCGAGGAGCCTTTAAATATCTAAATATTGTTCTTCTTGCTAAATGGTGGTGGGGATTAAAAATTAAAAGCGACTCTCATTGGTCTTTTTATATTAAAGCTTTGCATAACACTTTATGTGACGATGGGATGCCTTTTGCTAAATGTGGTACCCCGGGGAATTGGTTATCCATTTTTCGTATAAAAATGGGATCTTGAGGAGTGGAATATTCCTTTGGATGATCTTTTTTGCATGAAAATGGTGGGGGGGGTGGGGGGGAGGGAGGGGGGAATCACATATTTTTCTGGAAGGATAAATGGTTTACTGATTTAATTATTAAAGATGTGTTCCCGTCATTGTACAAGATTGAAGAGAACAAAAATTGCTTAGTTACTGATAGAATAAAAGGTGATTTGATGGCTGTTTTTTTTTTTTGTGACATCCCCAATTTCAAGGCTAGAAAAGACTGATTTGTTTATGCTTTGTTTTATAAAATCAGAGTAATCCTTTGATTAAAAGAGTTGCAGAATTTGTTCCCAAAACAAAATATGATAAGAATCTATTAAAACTTTTCTTGAAGAAGTGTATTTTCATTAAATAACAAAATCTCGGGATGTCATGTTCCGATACAGACCAAAAGCATAAAGAGTATAAAATAGACCTTTCAACAGTTATTTATAACTACTGATCTATAATCCAAAGTCTCTCGTCATGTCAACCAGCTTATGCACTTGTGCCACTACCTGTGATACAAAGAAAACTGAGTGGGTCGGACTTGGGAGCCTGATGAGCATATAAGGTTTTCAACCCACAATAATATAATTATTATATTTAATCATCAAACAATCAACCCAATTACCCATCCCCATTATCTTCTTTATTTCTTAAGGTTTTACCCTAAGAATCAACTATCCTTCATTCATTCGTTCCTAAGGATTGACCTAAGGAATTGGCACAAAGTCCATTGCTGCCTGAGGTTCCTATAACAAACACTAAATTCATAGTTGCCAAGGTTCGTCTATACAGTACTAAATCCATAGCTACCAAGGTTCATCTATACAGTACTAAATCCATAGCTACCAAGGTTCATCTACACTGTATTAAATCTATAGTTACCATCGTATTATTATAAGGCACTAAATCTATAGCTGCCAGGGTTTTTAGAGTACACCGGTGAACATCAAGTCCACAACAGCTACAAGTTGCGAGCTTGTTAGTGTTCCACAGGACTGTCTAAAATAGTCTGTGGTTGTCATCCTTACTCTGATGAATGACGGGGGGGGGGGGGGGGGGGGGGCATCGTTTGGGTAAAGGTTTCACTCATTTTTCACCTGACACCCTCATCTCATGAACTATTTCATATTTTGTCTCATCCTCAACTAATCTTTCATCACACACCAACTATTTCATCTACCCATGTTCTACCCAACATATTTGTAGATATAAATTACATATATAGTTTAAATCATATACAAACCTATATAAAACATTCATCCAACATCCATCTCAAATAAACAAACAATATATAAACACATAACACGTATTTCATAGCAAATACTTCATATCTATGGGTAGAAGAAAGTAACTACACACTTACTTGATAAGATGATGATTGGACAGCACTACGACTCTTCAAGTACTATTCTTTTGATGCAACCGTGATATCTTCCAAAAACCAGGCTTCTTGTGGGCAGAGATTCGGCTCGAAACTCTTTTCTTCTCGGGATCTTCAGGGCTTCGGGACTTGCTTCGGGTGTCGGGGTGATACCGGGGATTTAGGGGTACTTAAAGAGGGCTAGAGAGGGTATCGGAAGTGAGAGAGTGAAGGAATTAGCAACCAAAATCGGCCGCCCTTCGATTTCTATTTATTGGGCCATTTTTCTGGATTCACATCGTGAGTTCAGTCATCATCAGGTGCGTCATCGCAACTTCGGTCTGACAGGCTCCAGGAGACGTCATTACTGAGTTCACGTCGTGAACCCAGTGTTCACGTCGTGAAGTCTGACACAGTGTCGGGGCTCATGCCTCGAACTTCAGAAATTCATATCTTTTGCACACGAGCTCCATTTTTAACATTCTTTATATGCACGCGTAGGTGAGATTATGATCTACAACTGTCGTTTGGACTCCGTCGGCTAATTTTGACTATAATTTTTTATTATATTATTTTCAGTAGGCCGGGACAGGAAAACTCCGTTATAAACTCATAACTTCTTCATCCGACTTCCATTTTCGTTTTGTCTTTTTACCTTTGAAATACTATCAACGAGATCTTCGATTCTTGTTTATATTGTTTTGGCTAGAAATCTCTCGATCTCATATTCGAACTTTGGGCTGCATACTGCTAAGCTGAAACTTAGAAAATTCAGAACTTCCTCATACGAAGTCAGATTTGGACGTTCTTTTTATGCATGCTCTTGGTTTAACGTATTCTACGACTTTCATTTAGATTGCTAAGGCCAAATATCGATCTAACGCAAATTCACTATTTACGTCGCGCTGTGTCGTGCCAGTTTTGTCGCGAAACTTCGACATGTCATAACTTCTTCGTTATAACTCGGATTTAGGCGTTCTTTATATGTACGGAATCCTTATAACATATACTACAACTTAGTTAAGATTACTCCTTCTAAAAAATCTTCCATCAAAAAGTCATTTTTGACGCTCATTGTCTCTAAATTGACTAGCCCTGATCTACGGGCGTTACATTTTTGGGGTAAATGGAGAAGACAACTTAGAAGGGGGCAAAGAGACAGAAGTGTTGATCTATTTGAGTGCAACAGTGAGTGGTCTGACACCGCCTAAGGCCTCAAATACGTAGGGTTGAAGGGCTGATAGTTCCGGACTCTTTTTGGTGCGTTCTATAAGACTCTTAATGGATGATAATTGTGGTGATGATAACTTACTTCGAGGTTTCAATTGGGTTTGTTGGGTTCCAATCAAAATTAACTGTTTTGTCTGGCATGTTATTTCCATCAAAGTTCATGTGGCTAAGTACTTTGCTATTAGAGGCATAGTTTTGAATCATGTGACTTGTTCGTTTTGCAACTCTGATGATGAAGAGGTGGATCACATTTTCTTTAAGTATAGTTTTCCAGCTCAGATTTGGAGTTGGTATGTCTCCTATAATGGGATGTCATCTTCGATTCCTAAGAACAAAATGGAGTTGCTTGAGATGTTGGTTGCCCTGGTTACTAGTAAGAAGAAAAAAAAAAGCTAAAGTTGACAATTTTTTATTCGGTGGTGTGGTTAATATGGAAGGTTTTCAACAACAAAAAATGTTCTCCTTTAAAAGTGGCGTATGACATCCAATCAATGTCTTTTAATTGGATTAAGCATAAATCCTCTTGGAACTTTATTAATTGGTTTGATTGGTGTGTTGCTCCTTGTAGTGTTTATACTTGTAACTTCATCTAACGTCTCGTTAGTTTTTTTAATGTATCCGTCGTTCCATAAAAAAACTTTGATGTTAATTTAGTGGCATGTAATTAAGTAGTTCAATTAATAATCCCTTTTATCTGTTTAAATTTTGTTTTTTAAAAAGAAAATAAAACCTTTAAGATTTCTTAAACATTGTCTGAATTACAATGATGAAAACTATATATTCCTATAACAATTAACTTATTAGAAATAGACTTATTAAGGTAATTAACTTTTCAGTTTGTTCACATCTGGGTAACTATTTTTTTGTACATATCTAGATAACGAACATTTTGAAAGTGTTCACATATGACCATTATGACTGGTTGTAGCAGGTTACATCTGGTCATAATGGTCATATGTGAACATTTCCACTAAGTTCGTTACCTAGATGTGTACAAAAAAATATAGTTACCTAGATGTGAACAAATCGAAAAGGTAAGAGTAAATTACACAAATGGTCACTATGGTTTGGGTAATTTGTGCATTTGGTCCATAACTTATTCTTTAACTCAGATGATCCATACTGTTTATTTTTGTTGTGTGTTTGGTCCCTGTATTGTGTCATTTTTAATTAATTTTCTTATTTATGTATTTATTTTTTATATATTTAAAAAAATTAATAGACCACCCATATATGTATCTTCTCACCCACAAACCACTGTCTCTTCATTGAATTTTCCACCACCATAACCCAATAGAAGGGTTGTGGTGTTGGTTCGCCGGAGTTGAAAGACCTAGAAAATAAAGGATGGTGAAAACGTCAATGTTACAAAAAATTGAAAAGAAATAGAAGTTGAGGATGATGAGAAATGGGATGGTGACTGGTGGGACCCAATTTAAAATTTTCAAATGTGATTTTAGATTTAGAATGAGGAGATACAAATATATGAGGTCTATTATTTTTTTAAATATATAAAAATATAAATGTATAAATAAGAAAATTAACTAAAAACTAAATTAAAAATGAAACAATAGACTTTTGAGGTGAGACATGGACCAAACGCATAACAAAAATAAACAGTAGGGATCATTCGAGTTAAAAAATAAGTTAGAGATCAACCACAAATTACCCAAACCACAGAAACCATTCGTGTATTTTACTCTTACGTTTTCGGTTTGTTTAGATGTGTAACTTTCTTTTTTTGTACACATCTAAGTAACAGATTTTTTGAAAGTGTTCACATATGACAATTATAACCGATGTAACCTGTTACGGCCGGTCATAATGATCAATCATATGTAATCCGTTATCTAGATGTGTAAAAAAAATACCCAAATTTATAAAAACCAAAAAATTAATTATTTTAATAAGTCTATTTCCCCATATTTATTAATAAGAAAAAAAACAAGCTTTGCCGACGCCGTTTCATGGGGGATAAATCAAAGGCGTGAAGTTTGACCACTCTTTATTTTGTTATCACTTACCACACGCTTTAAGTAATCTGTGGAGGTAGAACGGCCATGGGAGGATATGGATGTTGATGTTAATCACATAAATATAACTAAAATAAGGTTTGTTCGTAGTAATTAAAAGTATTACTTTCTACCATCTATCTTAATAATATTTCTACTTTATCCATGATATTATTATATTCATGACTTTATTACAGTTTAATAATAGTTAATCAAATTTATTATAGAAAAATTTACAAAATAGTCCCTAAGGTTTGTTGTTTTCTTCAAATACTGAAATACGGTCCAAATCTTTTAAAGAGTTAAAGATTTAGTCCCTTCCAGGTAGTTGCCACTGCAAGATAAATGATAAGAGACTCTTCATCTAAAAACTTGCTGACTTCTTGTTAATGTATTATTAACTATTAGATATATAATTTTTGTTATATTAACAACTTAATCTTCTAACTTTTATTAATTAATTCTTATCAAAACATAAGTGGGTCAAACTCTAATATAAAAAACGATTAAAAGTAGTCAAACTAATTTCAACATTTTATAACATTTCCTATTAATTTCATTGTATTAACTTAATTCAACTAGAGCTATATTTATAGGTGTTGCAAAATGTTATCCATCAGAGGTCGACTTATTCTTATAAAATCAGTTTTAATATTTTCTATATGTAGTTGTTTAAGTCTCAAAATTAATGGAATCTTTAAAGAGTGATTTTGTTTTGTTTTTTTAACGGGGGAGGTGATATGGGAGAAAGAGAGATTATTTGGGTTAGAAAGGAAGAAAGCAATGGCTAGAAATCTTAAGGGTGGTTTTGGATTTGATAGTCTTTTTTCTTTCGGTAAGTGTTAGAAAATTGGGAAGTTTTGATTGTTTGGATTCAGTGAGAGCCATAAGAAACTTTCACATTGAAATATTTTAATGGTACAACTGAAATCTCAATCGGATAAAACTCAGTGTTTTTCTAGAATAGAGAATGAAGAAAGTTATGATTTTCTTGTGTAACAGATTTGTATGAGCAATAAACAGGAAATAACCATTGTCTGAAAACCAACAAAAAAACTATCATATCGAGAGTTTCGTATGAGCAATAAACAATAAATAACCACTATCTGAAAACTGACAAAAAATTGTCATATTGATAGTTGGAAACCCGCCACAAAACTGTCACTAAACTGCCTAAAACTTGGGTATAGGATTAGGGTCAAAAAATCGGGTCTAAAATCTAAAGTTTGGAAAGGCTCTACCCCTTAGACCCTACTACTAGGGGCACCGCCTCAGACGCCCATGGTTCAGGGGCATCGCCTCTAAATAACAATGTACTTTAAATCAGAATAAAATCAAACAAGTGGGCACTCCGCACCACACTTACTTGTTCATTACATATCAAAGTTACATTAGTTAACAGTTCATCACATTACACTTAAATAATATTGGTGACACAGATCACCAAAAATTAGGGCTCTTCTCTTTAAATAGATTTGCGGATTTCTAGAAGATGATAATGTTTTTATAGGTCCGTGTTATTAAAGCTTTATATGGTTAAAATGGTGCCTTTACGAATGATATGGTTAGATCTCGTTATAACAACCTGCAATATAATAGTATTAGTGTTTTCTATCAATTGTAAAGTAACGTGCTTGATTTGTTATCATTTTGTCATTTTCATATCAGGAAAAGTCAAAGGGAAATTTTTTAGGAAGCTATATGGATTAGAGATGTTACTCTAAACCTTAGATTCCATAGAGTATAGTCCTTACGGGAGACAAGCTTGGCCTTATGAAAGATCAGGTATGCAAGGGAGATTGGCATTTGATCTTCATATATTGTTGAAATAATGGTTCAAAGAAGACAAATGGGCGAACCTTCATCAACTTTTGTAGTCGTTTGTTCTCTCAGACCAATGGAAAAAATAAGTTTATGATTTGGACTAAAATGACAATTTTTTGGTGGCTTATGTGAGACATTTTCTTGATGATAGTTTTTTAGGTGGCTAATGGTCATATCGGGTGGAATGTTTTGTTCTATATAAAGTGGAATATTTTGTTTTGGAGGTTATGTTTAAACGAATTCCTATATATGTGAATTTGGTTGAGAAAGGGTGATATGGCCTTATTTATATATATTTTATGCCATTATTTTAATATATTGAGCTTAAATGTTATATTTTAAGATAAATGATACTTATAATGCTTTGAATTGGAAAAATACAAATAAATTCATAGCTGGTGAGTAAAAGGAAATGATTGGAACCAAATGGATGTGATAATGACCAAAATTCGAATACTTGCAATATTCAGTTAACGCGTCGTGTCGACCTCAACTAGTACACATCGCGCCCATAATTTACAATTTGCGTACATCACAAATAATCTGAAGTGTGTGGTGCATAATCTTCAATAATGCGTCGTGAATCCCCTGTTTCTGGATTTTTATAAATAAATATCTTCTTACATCTAATTCATTGTGCTTTTGAAAGCCAACTTGGGATACAAGTTGTATTAGGATTTTAAAAGAACAGAAAGGAATTCAAAGTTGAATAACATGATTGGAATATCGTTTTGAAGATCAAAGCGAGGATTCAACATTTTATCATTCGGTTTGCTTATTTATCATGTTTAGAAATTATCTTATGTTTCTTAGCTATGATTATGACATAATACCATTTGCTTCTGCTTAGATGTAAATTAACCCTTAATATTATGGTTTGATTTGTTAGTTTGGATTTATAAAGATTATTATTTGTTACTAAAAGCGATTGAAAAATAAAACAAAAGAAGTCAGTACATAGCTACGGAAGACAAACGGGCAACAAGTTGCGTCGCTAAGCCTTTCTGGACGGCAATACTAATTCTTTTGAAGACAATGCCCGTAGATCTAGGGGACATTACATTACTATGCATGGCTCGTTGTACTCTGTTGACGAGCTCTACCGCCTTAGGTGCGAGAAAACGAAAGGTATCAAATACAAAAGGTATAAACATGTGTTGATTTTCAATGTATGCATTCTAGTGTTTGGTCACTGATAGTTTCATTTTATTACTTCTTTTCTTAGTTTATTTTTTAGTTCATTTTAGTCAATATTTATGCATATTTTCCCTTTTTGTTATTTTTCACCTTTATCAGGTACTTTCTAGTCTTTTGAGCTTAATTGCACGATTTACCGAAGACTATTCGCCAATGGAGGTATGGAAGGAGTGCAGGACTTTTGGAGGCTTGCGGTTTGCTTATGGACTTGAAGTGGTGCGATTGAGCTTGGTGTCAACATAAACAAGAAAGCGACTTTCACTTAATTTTTGGACGAGAATGATGACGAAACGACGAGGACTCGAGCTATGGAAGATTAAAGGAGCATTGGAGCATCTTTGAAGGCTTTGGAAGGCATAATTAGGCTCCCAAGAAATTGTGCAAATGGGTTGAAACATTGATAAGAAGACTGGGCTGGTGTGCTAATTAAATGGGCCAAGGGACCCATTCAGCGAGACCCACGTGGTCCGTGTGGATCCACAAACGATCCGTGTGGATCGTGTTGTGAAGTATTCGGGTTTTTGACGTGAATCTGTACTTTGGGAAGGTTAGTGGGGTACTTTTGTCCAGCTTTTGGATCCGGAAATTGAACTCTTTTTACTGAAGATGTTAATAGAACTCATCAACAATACACTCAAGAACAACTCCTTTTTGCTCTCAAGAGGATTTGGAAGAATTTGAAGATTGGAGTAATTTCCTTTCATCTTTGCAAGTTGAATAATGTTTGGTACCTCTAAACTATCTTGTATTTCTTTTATTTTGTCCATGCTTAAATAGACTTATATTTTGGTTTATTAGGGTTGAGCCCATGGATGATTGGTTGTTTTGAAGACTTATGTTATCTTGTGTTTGAAGTTTATGGAAATGTTTTCTAGTCAAACATCTTCTTGTGTTTATTTATCCTTGATCATGAGCTTTGATGAATGAATGCTTATTTTTGTTGACTAATTTCTTGGTTAAGTAATGGACCCTCAAATTAGTAAGCAATAAGTGGTTTTTATGTTTGTTTTCATTTCATTTAAACCATGGAAATGTTTCCTCCATAATGATAATGTAAGCATTTGATTATCTTTTGGACTTGGTAACTCTTAAAACTTAAAGCTAATTGATTTTCACAAGATTATTTGCTTCACTGATTTTGTGACTTTAATTAAGGGAATGTGTTAAGAGCTCCTCTAACCATTTTAATAACAAAGAAGAATTGAGGTAATTTATGATTATGAATTGCTATAGCCAAGTTAAATTAATTCACAAGTGTTATTTCATTTGTCTAATGATAAGTCAATCAAGTCATCCATGTGGTGTACCCCAAAATCAACCAACTTTACTTCATTGAATTTAATCAAATCATCTACTTGTTTACTTGTCATATTTACACCTTAGCTTAGTTCTAATTTTATGAAACAATCAAAAAGATTTAACCCCCCCCCCCCCATTTTACTTTTACTCTTGTTTTATAAGTAATTGAACAAGTGATTTACATAGAGATTTAAATTAAACCAATCTCTATGGATACGATCCCTTTACCACTATACACTATTTTAGTGTGTAATATTTAGGGTATTTATTTTGTTGGCCTCAAAAACCACCATTCACCTTGCACGCAACATCTTTTAAAGCAGTTTGTCCCGTTGTGAAACTCTCACTCCTCAAGCCCACAAGAGGGGAGACCCCAGTAAGATCCATACAAGCGTGCTTCCCTCCTACCCATTTAGAGAACAAAATGTCAGTTGGCGTGAGTGTTGTTCTTCCATCCATCGGGCAATTCAAAAAGTTCACAAACACTTCTTTCTTAACGGAAATCCTGGCATGCCGAAAAATGTCAAAGAGAACGTCCCTGCCCATATCATGCCAGTATTTGAAACCCGTGAGCTCTCTATAATTAATTGTATGCTCCTCAAAGGAATCCAAACATTCCTTTAGGCACAGTGGGCATATCTTGTCAATAGGAAATAGAGGAATCATAAGGCGGTATCAAAGGATAGTACGGTATTACACAAGAGACATATTTTGGTCGAGACCGTCAATAGGGATAGCTAGCAAAAAATATTGAGCATGTGGTGCTCGAAGACACTCAAAAAATGCTTTCTGTCTAATAGACATGATCCTTCAAAGACATGTGTAGGTCGACCTACGCAACCCTTTGTCAAAGAAAAAAGTTGCCTCCACCATGTGGACAAGTTGGCAAGTCCTTAAACCAAAGAAAAGTTTTGAATTACCCATACATGAATGAAGCAAAAGGAGCTTAATTTTTGGGTCACATAGTTGGGGAAGAAGACTCATCAAATCAACATCATTGAAAGCTCTCTTCATGGCCAACCCACTAATAAACCTCGTGTTTATGCTAACAGCCCCCCCCCCCCCCCCCCCCCAAAGGAGCTTCACTCCCAAAGACGGTATCCTTATATTTGTAATGAATAAGCTAACACGAAGCTTCCTGCCATCATACGAGGGCCAAAAGATCTCTGTTTTTTAATATTTAACTCTGGTCGCAATCTTGGACCACTAACCCAAATAATGCTCAAAACTTTGGCGACCTCCTTTGAATCTCCAATGATGGTCTCATCATCTAGATACCAAGCATGAAGAAAGAGCTTGCATTTGTCTCTAATATCTTGTACTAGCGGGTGCAATACAAGGGCAAAAAGGAGAGGTCCCAAAGGGTCTCCTTGATGCACCCTAGTAGTGGACCATATATACTTGTCTCATATATAAAGCATTGTTGTCTGCCCATATAAGAATTCCACCCATAAAGAAATAGAAGGGAACATCCTCGTCACCTTGTAAAGTAAGGCTGATCTATCCATCAGGTTAAAGGCATTCGAGAAATCCACCGTAAGCATTATAAGAGACCCATCAACATGGTGTTCACTTAAAACCCTATTGGTGTTGTGTAAAACAGCCTCAGTACCCACCAAAAAACCTACTCCAAACTGAAAATCATTTAGGTACTTGGGTATTTATTTACCCACACCTTTCATAACAACTTTGGAAACTAACCACCTCCATATAGTGCCTACTGCAACTGGTCAAATCCCATTGTCTGGTTTAATAAGAGGCGTGAGAGGAGCAGATGCAATAGACTCTGCCAAAATAGACATCTTCTCGCTAACCACAAATTAGCCACCACAGTGATAGCACATAAGAGATCACTGGCTATTGGTTAACCCTATCCACAAAGGGCATCTAAAATATGTCGTGGCCTCAAGCCATCTCTCCTTCGTGAAGTTCATTTAGGGAATGATTTAAGACAACCAAGAACACTATTAATCATTGCTACAAGTGGAGTTTCATAAAATAATGGGCCTGGCATGGAAGCGGGTGGCTTGAAAGGATGCTTATCCTTTAAAGCTTCAAAAGTATCCTATTGAATAACGCAACCCCCGAAGAGCGTGTAACAAATGGTTTTGAAGTACTTCCATTGTTGATCCTTAAATTGAGATGGATTCCATTTTAGTCTCTAAGTTCAAGAAAATGTGAAAAAGGAGCCTTAGTGACATTGCTGTAATTATGGCCTTAGGAGTATGTCATGTGTACGTGGTGTACGTTGGGAGTACATCAGTCTATGTTAGGCGTACTTTCTAGTTAAGGAAACTGATATGTGTATTTTTATATATATTTTTATACATTATATCTTAATATTTTAGCCTTTATTATTCTCTTTTAGAACTAAAAAGTACTTATAATGCTTTGAATTATGATTTGCAGCTATTCGTTGACGATAGAGCACAAAAGAAAAGACTAGAGTGGAATTAGGGCTTAGAGGCTAAAAGAAGGAAAAAATGTTGGAGGAGCCGATTACGCCCAACGTAATTGACTAGAACGCTTAGCGTAATGGCAAAACAAGACTTACGACCAACGTAACGACCAGCGATAAGTTTCTAAGTACGCCCAGCGTAATCCGACTTACGCCCAGCATACGTAAGTCGGTTCCAAGGGCTATAAAAAGTGATTATCAACTAACCAGAGGGGAGGATTCGACTTCTAACCTAATTTAGTCGATAATTAACTTCTGCTAAGCCGTTTTGAGGGTCTAGAAGGCGGCCGGAAGGCCGTTAAGCTAACGGGAGCGAAGATCGGAGGGATTGGAGAGCGGATACATGTCGGTGATCATATGGGTTGTTAACGTGACCATGTTTAGCATTTCATTGTGATACTATTATGTGTTTAGTTTCTGATTTAGGTGTAAAAACCTTTTGCTTTTTGTTCATGATTGAATGAAACCTTGATTATTGGACCAATTGCTATATTGAATTATTTGTTTATGTTTAATTTATCTTGCCAAGCTTGTTAAAAGATCCTTATGTGTTAATGATAAATATTTGTTGTTAATTGTCACGTAAATTAAGTTGTATGAACATCTGCTTGTTTACTTGTGTCTTATGACTTTGATGACCATCAAGATTATAAGTTTAGAAATAGTGAATGCGAAACTAGGATTAACTTGGGAATAAGTAAATTAATGTGTGAGCCTTGTTTGGTGACCATCAACAAGAGGTTAATTAAATGACCAATTTGATTAACTATTATTACAAGTCTTGCTCGATACGAACTGAACACTAGGAAGCATGTTAGTTTAATCAACTGATCACTGTTTGAATTGACTTGTTTGCTAAAGGATTAGTTATAGTGAACGCGAATCTAATCATTTTAGGAATCGGTGAACATGAATAAATGAATTTGTGTATGCAATTGTCTATGCTTTTAAGGTGTAATTTATCTAAACCAAAGTACCTGAAGAGATTTGCTTTCCTGTTAGTTTATCAAGATTTGTTAATTAATTGTTCGTTTGAGATTCAATAACCATTTCTTTATTCTTTTCGTGTGTCCTGTAACCTATAATCAAATATTTTAAATTAATTCACCACTGTTCCCTGTGATCGACACCCGACTTACCTAAGCTATACTGTAATCTGACTAGGTACACTGCCTATAAGTGCATAGTTAGTCTAAGTTTGTTAGGTTATAAATATTAAAATTAGTGGGTACTTCGGTGCACATCAAGTTTTTGGCGTCGTTGCCGGGGAACGGCTTGTAATTAATTTAGTTTATTTGATTATTCGTTATTTGTTTTTAGTTTAGTTAGTTTTTATTTTTAGTTTTATTTTCGTTGATATCATTTCACTTGTCGGGAAGGTTCTTGTTGTTATTTGTAGAAATTTGGGATCATACACATTGCTTGGTTTTACTTTTCACATGGGTTTCGAGAATGCAAGCGATTAGGGAATTCTTGACCTGCTTAGCCTACTACTTTGTTGATTTGTCCAAATCAATCCATGGGGTGTAGTATAGCAAGGCGTATTGTGGTGGTTAAGTAGAAGACTGAGCTCTTGCTGTTCTTGACTAGTTAGGTCACTTCTTGTTCTCCTTCTAGTTAAAGGTGCGAAGAAAACAAAGGAAATATTCTAACGGGACCTGAAAGTGGTTGTTTTCACAAACCAATTCTTGCGTGCAAGGGTTTTAATCAACCGTTGTTGTTTGATCTCGACAAAAAACAAGTGATCATGATGTCACATTTTTTTTAAAAAAATATGTCACTCATTGGAAAGTCATGACTGTTGTTGAAGCAATTTAAAAAAAAATGAAAAATGAAATAATAGTTTGGAAATTGTTAGATTTAGGGAAATTTAAAAATTTAAAAACTTGAAATAATAGTTTAATTTAGAAAAATCTAGTGATAATTTAAATTTTTTGCTAGTATTGTATGAGATGATCCGATGAGAACTCAAATGTTTAGTTGAGCCAATACACGTTATAGTGCATTTGTGGCCTCCCTTATTTTAGTGAAATCATGGAACAAAAACAGAACCTCGCTTAGTTTGAGGGATGCAATATGTTTAGCATCGTGTACCAGAAATGTATCCAGGAAAATTATTATCGTTAGCCAATAAAGGTTGAAGTTGAGCGCCCCTGCTTAAGCATGTAGGTTTTGAGTGAAAAAAGTGAGGTACATGTAAAAAAAAAGAGAGAATTGCAAGAAAAGTTTGAAGAATTTTGGAGCAACTAAAGTGAAGATCAAAAGATCAAAATTCCGAAGAAATTCAAAAAGTTGAAGATACCAGAAATCAAAAATCAAACAAGGTGGTGAATTCAAAGAAATCAAAGATCAAATTATCAAGGAAGTGAAGAATTCAAAAGAGCTCCATAGTGGTATCATAAATTGTAATTCTAGATTATGTATGCTTGGGTTGCTCAACCAAAAACACCTTGAGGTTAGGAGATTTTCTGCAGATGGATTCGGAGGGATGCATAAAATGAGCATTGTTCAAAAGAAGGGGGCGAGTGTTTATGAAGATTGTGAGTATTTAAAGTATGGGGGGTACTTTAGGAAAATTTTAGACACAAATGCATGCGTTGTGGTCTTGACATAATGGCTGACTTTAAAATGGATTGTTTAGTGCGATATTGGTAAAATAAAATTAAATTTGCTTGGGGGCAAGCAAAGGCTAAGTGTGAGGTATTTTGATATGTGTATTTTTATATATATTTTTATACATTATATCTTAATATTTTAGCCTTTATTATTCTCTTTTAGAACTAAAAAGTACTTATAATGCTTTGAATTATGATTTGCAGCTATTCGTTGACGATAGAGCACAAAAGAAAAGACTGGAGCGGAATTAGGGCTTAGAGGCTAAAAGAAGGAAAAAATGTTGGAGGAACCGATTACGCCCAACGTAATTGACTAGAATGCTTAGCGTAATGGCAAAACAAGACTTACGCCCAGCGTAATATATAAGTACGCCTAGTGTAACTGTTGCATCCGGATAACCTCTTCGCGATAAGTTTCTAAGTACGCCCAGCGTAATCCGACTTACACCCAGCGTACGTAAGTCGATTCCAAGGGCTATAAAAAGCGATTATCAGCTAACCAGAGGGGAGGATTCGACTTCTAACCTAATTCAATCGATAATTAACTTCTGCTAAGCCGTTTTGAGGGTCTAGAAGGCGGCCGGAAGGCCGTTAAGCTAACGGGAGCGAAGATCGGAAGGATTCGAGACCAGATACATGTCGGTAATCATATGGGTTGTTAACGTGACCATGTTTAGCATTCCATTGTGATACTATTATGTGTTTAGTTTCTGATTTAGGTGTAAAAACCTTTTGCTTTTTGTTCATGATTGAATGAAACCTTGATTATTGGATCAATTGCTATATTGAATTGTTTGTTTATGTTTAATTTATCTTGCCAAGCTTGTTAAAAGATCCTTATGTGTTAATGATAATTATTTGCTATTAATTGTCACGTAAATTAAGTTGTATGAACATCTGCTTGTTTACCATTAAGATTATAAGTCTAGAAATAACGAATGCGAAACTAGGATTAACTTGGGAATAAGTAAATTAATGTGTGAGCCTTGTTTGATGACCATCAACAAGAGGTTAATTAAATGACCAATTTGATTAACTATTATTACAAGTCTTGCTCGATACGAACTGAACACTAGGAAGCATGTTAGTTTAATCAACTGATCACTGTTTGAATTGACTTGTTTGCTAAAGGATTAGTTATAGTGAACGCGAATCTAATCATTTTAGGAATCGGTGAACATGAATAAATGAATTTGTGTATGCAGTTGTCTATGATTTTAAGGTGTAATTTATCTAAACCAAAGTACCTGAAGAGATTTGCTTTCCTGTTAGTTTATCAAGATTTGTTAATTAAGTGTTCGTTTGAGATTCAATAACCATTTCTTTATTCTTTTCGTGTGTCCTGTAACCTATAATCAGATATTTTAAATTAATTCACCACCATTCCCTGTGATCGACACCCGACTTACCTAAGCTATACTGTAATCTGACTAGGTACACTGCCTATAAGTGCATAGTTAGTCTAAGTTTGTTAGGTTGTAAATATTAAAATTAGTGGGTACATCCGTGCACATCAGAAACCCTAATATTTAGGGTGTGTCGTAAAACATCCTAAAAATACGGTCCAAAAATTTTATTTTTAAATCATTAACAAGGTTGTAAAAATCGTTTGACGGTAGTTCGACGGTCAACTGGTGTTAAGGGATTAATTGGTCTTGACGGGGATTAATCGAGGATTAGTAGGGGACCATAGATTATTAATAAAATATTAAAATTAATTAAATATTAATATATCTTAATAAAAACAAGTACTTCGAAATTAGAAAATAAGAAAAATTGTAATTTTGAAATTTGGAAATACGAAAATATGAACATTTTGGTAAAATATTTGAAATTTTGAAAATTTGAAATTTTTCGAGAAAAAAAAGAACGTTGGTTTTTTGAATTTTTAAAATTTTTTTTGACCTTTTTTTGACTTTTTTGACTTTTGTTGACTGATTAATCCCGCCGAACCCGATTAATCCTAAATTTCCGATTAACGCCCTAATCCTCAACGGTTGGAGAACGCCAAGCGATTAATCCCGAGTGAATCCTCCTAGGCTAAAAGTTGTGGTGTGTGGAATGCAGTCATCCCGAGCTCTTCCCCTTACTAGCGGAAGTACCTGAAACCCAAACTAAAAATTGTAAGCACAAAGCTTAGTGAGTCTCCCCATACTACCACATACCATACACATAAACACATATACATTGGGGCCCACCCTGCTACAACGGGCATCGCGCAACATCAGCCTTGTCCGACATCGGTCCCCGGCTCGACATCAGACCGCATCCGACATCGAGCCCCGCCCGACATCAAGCAAAGCCCGAAATACATATGAATATAACTACTAATACACATAACATGAGCATAACCACCTAATCATAGACATATAAACGTTCCGCGGGCCCTGCTCGGTATTGGACCGAAATCCGGAAAGCATATAAACATTCCTCGGGAACCGCCCCAACATTGGACTGTAGTCCGGAAACATATAGATACAAACACATGAAAGAATCACAAAGACATCAAGCATACTAACATTCTTCAGGTACCGCCTTGACATCGGGTCGAAACCCGGAAAACATATAAACTTACATCGGGCCCCGCCCGACATCAGACCTTAGTCTGAAACATACTAACATACATAAATGGGCCGGCCTTGGTGCCTTCGACATGTTCCTACTGCTGGAAAACTCACCTCAAACGTTGAGTGAAGTAGCCCACAATCGGCTCTACTCACGCCCTATACAAAACAACCCCTTAGATACCATTCCTTACTTCAAGACCACTTCACAGGTTAACCTTGGTCAAAGTCAATGTCCAAGTCAAATTCAACATTCAGTCTAAGTCAAAGTCAACAATCCAAGTTGACCCAACTCGTCGAGTCATCCCCCTGACTCGCTGAGTTCCCTTGTTACTCATAGTTGTGATAACACGAGCCAACTCGTCGAGTCCCTTCATAGACTCGTCGAGTTCTACCTTGTACATAATTGGGACAAATCGAGTCTACTCGTCGAGTGCCTCTCTGGACTCGCCGAGTTCTTCAGTCTGTTTGGGCCATCTTAATAGATTAATCCGCAACTCTTCAGATCTAAGCTTCATACTCCTCATATACCCTGAAAATGTCCTTTTAAGGGTGAAGTTTCCAACTTTACCCATTAATACCTTTCCTTAGTGGGTTTAGCTCAAACCCTAACTTCTTAGAACCTAAACACTACATGGACACGAAAAGCTTCCACCTTTAACTTCATGCATGACCTTTTGGAGCTTAAAAGGCCAAAATGACATCCTATGGCTTGCATGGGGCTTCAATGGACATAAATTTTGCACCTTTATGCTATGAAAGCCCTCTATCATCCTAGATCTGAAGGTATACTCACTTGGGACATCCATATCCCAAAGATCAAGCTTTTTGGACCAAAAACCCAATAAAGTGAAAATAAGGAGATCTAAAGAACTACTAATCAAGTTAGAGACCTGATTACCAGAAAATGACGAGCATGAAAGGAAGTCTCTGGATCTACTATCTTCTCCTTGAATCCTTTAGCTTCTTCTTCTTCTTCCACAAGCTTCAAAACACACAAAGCTCACTCAAAAATGGCTCACAAGCTCACAAATGCATTAGGGTTTCTGGAACTAGGGTTTGGGACTTGGAGGCTGGAAATGAGGCTAGCATGTGGGGATTAGGATGCTTAAATAGGGTACAAAACCCCAAAATTAGGGTTTCATCCTGGCAGCCCTACTCGTCGAGTCGAGGCTCTCAACTCATCAAGAAGGTGACTTAAAATCCCGCATCCATTCTTGTTTTTACTCGACGAGTTTGGGGCTCCCAACTCGTCGAGTAGCTCTACAAAAGTGAATAAATTATAATTAAATGCGTACTACGAACCAGGCGTTACAATTCTCCCCCACTTGTCTTAGACTTCGTCCTCGAAGTCTGTTGCGTCGGGAAACAACTCCGGGTAATGCTCCCTCATCTCCTCCTCGAGCTCCCAAGTCCACTCGGAACCCTTGCGGTGCTGCCACTGCACCTTCACCAGCTCAACCCTCTTGTGCCTCAGCTCCTTCGTCTTCTTGTCGAGAATAGTTGCCGGTCTCTCGATGTAGTTCAGGTTGTCATCAACCTGAATATCCTCTAGAGGCACAACCGCTAAGTCATCCACTAAGCACTTCCGCAGCTGAGAAACATGGAAAGTGCTGTGGATCTGGTTGAGCTTTGCTGGAAGATCCAAACGGTAAGCAACCCGGCCTACCCGAGCTAACACCATGAACGGAACGATGTATTTGGGGCCTAGCTTGCATCGATTCCTGAACCGGATGACACCCTTCCAAGGTGACACCTTCAGGAGGACCATGTCGCCCACCTGAAACTCTAAGTCTGAACGGCACTTGTCGGCATAGCTTTTCTGCCGACTCTGAGCAGTCTGGAGCCTACTTCGGACCTGCTGGATCCTCTCAGTGGTCTTGAGTACTACCTCAGTACTCCCCATGACCCTCTGTCCGACCTGTCCCCAAAAAATTGGGGTAATACAATTCCTCCCATAGAGCATCTCAAAGGGAGGTCGGCCTATGCCGGCGTGGTAACTGTTGCTATACGGAAACTCCGCTAACGGAAGATACGTATCCCAACCGCCACCGAAATCCAAAACACATGCGCATAACATGTCCTCGAGAGTCTGAATCATCCTCTCGCTCTGTCCATCCATTAGAGGGTGGAAAGAGGTGCTAAAGTGGAGACGAGTACCCATCTCTTCGTGAAACCGCTTCCAAAATTTAGAAGTGAAATGAACATCCCGGTCTGACACCACCGAAACGGGCACTCCATGACGTACCACTACCTCACAAACATAAATCTCGGCCAACTTCTCAACCGATATACTCTCCTGGATCAGGATAAAATGTGCACTCTTGGTCAACCGATCCACGATGACCTATATTGAATCTATTCTACGTGCGGTCCTAGGAAGCTTGGTGATGAAATCCATGGCGATGTCTTCCCATTTCCACATGGGAATGTCTAACGGCTGCATCTTTCCGTGTGGTCGTTGGTGCTCGTCTTTGACCTTCTTGCAGGTCAAACACCAGTCTACATACCATGCTACGTCCCGTTCTACATACCGCTCTATGGGCATCGACCACTACATTGGCCTTGCCTGGTTGATAACGGATCTCACAATTGTAATCCTTCACCACATCTAGCCACCGACGCTGCCTCATGTTTAGATTCGGATGATCCATGAGGTACCTCAAGCTCTTGTGCTACGTGTAAATGGTACAACGGACCCCATAGAGGTAATGTCGCCAAATCTTGAGGGCGAAAACTACAGCCCCAACTCTAAATCATGCGTCAGATAGTTTTCTTCGTGAGGCTTCAACTACCTCGAAGCATAAGCTATCACGTGACCCCGCTGCATCAATACCGCACCCATGCCCATGATCGAAGCATCACAGTAAACCACAAAGTCATCGAATCCCTCCAGCAAAGTCAAAATCGGTGCTTCGCACAATCGCTGTCTGAGAGTCTCGAAGGTTGCCTGCTGCTCAGGCCCGCAGCAGAATGTCACCGACTTCTTGGTCAGCCAGGTCAAAGGAACAGTGATCTTGGAGAAATCCTGGATGAATCTTTGATAATAACCCGCTAGACTAAGAAAACTCTGAATCTCAGTTGGAGACCTTGGAACCTCCCACTGCATCGCGACCTCTATCTTGGCCGGATCGACCAGAATACCCTTCTGGTTGACAAGGTTCCCCAAAAACTACACCTCACACAACCAAAACTCACACTTGGAGAACATTGCAACAAGTCTCTCCCTCCTCGGTGTCTCCAACACCTCCCTCAGGTGCTCCTCATGCTGCTCCTGAGTCTTGGAATAAACCAAGACGCCATTAATGAAGACTATCACGGACCGATCCAGCATTGGCCTGCACATGCAATTCATGAGATGCATGAACGCGGCAGGAATGTTGGTGAGCCCAAACGACATCACCACGAAATCATAGTGACCATAGCAAGTCCTAAAAGTTGTCTTCTGCACATCCTCATCTCTAACTCGCATCTGGTGATAACCCGATCGCAGATCAATCTTGGAGAACCAAGATGTACCCTGTAGTTGGTCAAAGAAATCATCAATCCTCGGGAGGGGATAATGGTTCTTCATGTTACCTTATTCAGCTCTTGGTAGTCTATGCACATCCGATGTGACCCATCCTTCTTCTTCACAAATAGGATTGGGGCTCCCCATGGCGAACTATTCGGCCTGATAAATCCCTTGTCTAGCAACTCTTGCAGCTGCGTAGACAACTCCTGCATCTCTGGAGGAGCCAACCAATATGGTGCCTTCGCTATCGGAGCCGCACCAGGGATTAGGTCAATCCTGAAGTTAACCTGTCTCTCCGGAGGTATCCCATGCAAATCCTATGGGAACACGTCCGGGTACTCCCGTACGATCGGTACATCATCCACTGTCGCCTTACCCTTATCCCGGGTATCTATAACATAAGAGACATACCCTGCGCAACCCTGCTGAAGGTAGTGCCTCACCCTCGCTGCTGAACATAAAGTCGGTCCACACTGCGACCTCTCGCCCTGAATCACTAACCCTCCCCCACTAGGAGTCTAAACTCTCACTAGCTGCTTCTCGCAGTCGATCACTGCCCCATTGGGGATCAACCAGTCCATACCCACTATAACCTTATTCCCTCGCAAGGGAATGGGGACTAAATCCATGGAGAACTGCTCATCGAACAACTGTAGTGTACATCCCCGATGCACCCTCGCAACCCGAACGGTCCTATCATCCGCTATCTCTACATCCAATGGACACTCTAGCTCCCCCGGAGCTCCAAAAAATCACTTGCTAAGCGTGAACGAAATAAAAAGATCGGGTAGCCCTCGAATCGAACAATACCAGAGCTGATATACCGTTCGCTAAGAACGATCCTATAACAAAACAAGTAGACATAAACGATAATCAATACAAATAAAGAGATAAGGAGAGAATACATACCCATCACAACATCGGGAGCTACACGTGCCTCCTCTGCAGTAAGTTAAAAAGCCTTTCTTCTCGCCGTAGGCACCTTAGGCTGGCCCAGATGGCCATTTGTAATCCTCAACATAGCAGGAGCGGGCATCGCCACCTGTCCTGTCGCTGCTAAACCCGAACATTGGGCCCTTTTGCGGACCCTATGATTACATTGAAAGCAAATCATATCTGAAATTGCTATGGTGGTGGTGGTAGCAGTACAATCCCTGCTTATATGACCAGTTCGGCCGCACTTGAAGCAGCCCGAACTCCCCGCCCTGCACGCCCCCTCATGCATCTTTCCGCACTTGCCACACCGGTTGCGACCCTGCTAGCTCCTCAATCTGTGATCTAATACCTTGGGCTTCTTGCATGAACTACCTGTTTGAACCCCATCTGATTTCCTCTTCTTCTCCATCGCCCTCTCCTGTGCCCTAGCAATCATATCCTCCAGTGTCTTGCAGCTGGATCGGCTCACAAACTGGTAGATATCACTCCGCAGAATCTCATGATATCAGGCCTTTTTCATCTCCTCATCCGCCACGTACTGCAGAACGAGAAGGGACCTCTCCTTTAACATATAGGTGATCTCGTCCATCGTCTCGTATTCTGCTGGAGGTCCTGGAACTCCCTCGCCAGTTGGTGCACCTCAATCACTGGTGCAAACTTGGCCCTGAACCTGGCTGAGAAATCACTCCAAGTCATCGCATCAATAGCGGCATCATCACCAATATCTCTCCTAACCTCCTCCTACCAATCTCGTGCCCTTTCCTTTAAGAGGCATGAAGCAAGTCGAAACTTGTCCCCTTCGGGACATCTACTGGTGCGAAAAGCGTTGGCGACATCTGCCAACCATCTGTCGCTAGCAATGGGGTCCCAAGCCCCATGATAGTCGGGAGCTCCACAGGCTTTGAGCTCCCTGAATGTTAGCGTGCGCGACCCCATCATGGCCGCCACCTCAATGCGGAATGCACTCAGCCTCTCATCCAAAAGCTCCAAGATACCCTCCTTAATTGTACCGAATATCACAGGAGTCTGGTCTAAAATGTTGCGCATGACCTCAGATGAGATGAACTCTCTCGTCTGCTCGTCTAACTGCCCGACTCTAAAGCCCAAGCCTGATCCCTCACCAGCGCCTGAAGTGCCAACTGGTCTAGTGCGTAACGTCACCATACTGAAAATACACCGTAACAAACATCAGTATACATATCATCACTCGAGGGATCTCACACACTACAAGTTTCCTTGGTTCATCTCAGCATTCCTTGATTCGAGTAAGTATCCTCTACTTTCATTAGTACGAGCCCATGCTACCTTCCACATCTATCCATACTTACCTCAAGAACTGCCTCGAATCCACCAAGTCCCTTCTACTACTACTGCTTCACGCGTTAATCTCATCCTAGGCTTGCCCTAGGGTAATCACCGACCCACTCTCCGCCATCAGCTGCATAAGAAGTCCCTACTATCTCCCCCTAACTAGCTCGCGAATACTATTACATATCACTAAGACTAGATAAGTCTTCGAATGCGAGGCCCTACCCTACAACGGTTGGAATCAGACAAGAGCTGCGAAATAGAGCTAAACCTAACCTTCTGAAATTATTTAGTCCTCGCAATATGTAACTTAACATATTCATTTACTAGTTAGTTAAAGATAACTAGAACCCCTAAAAGCACAAAGCAACCAGCATTCGAGCATTAAGTACACATAATAAAACATGTCCTAATCAGGCCATCATATCACTGACAAATATGTACTAGCATGAAGTTCATAAAGCTGATACACATATAACAGGCACATAAAGCATCCTTCCTAGATCCTTAGCCCTAATCTAGCATGTAGTTCTCATAGGCATATCATAACATAAACTTGTATGGGTAATTTGGGAGTACTTACTTGAGCTAGGCTAATTGCATGCACCACACCCTTTTTCTCTTTTTGAAACCTGTTTCTCTTTTCAAAATTCTTTTCATAAAAATGCCTTTCTCTTGAAAACTTTCATACCAAGTCCCTAGTTTGAGTTCAGACACACCCGAGAGTGTGCCCGAATCCCTCAAACCAAGACTCTGATACCAACTTGAAACATCCTAAAAATACGGTCCAAAAATTTCATTTTTAAATCATTAATAAAAACCATAAGTATCATTCATCATATAAAAGTCATAAATCGTGTATCTCATAAATATTATAACATCTGTCAATATATCAAATCATATGTCAAAACATCAGAGTGTATCCTCCCAGGCTAAAAGCTATGGTGTGTGCAGTGCAATCATCCCGATCTCTTCCCCTTACTAGCGGAAGTACGTGAAACTAAAACTGAAAACTGTAAGCACGAATCTTAGTGAGTCTCCCTGCTACATCGAGCACTACCTGGCATCGGCCTTGTCCGACATCGGTCCCCGCCCAAGGTGGAGATGTGGAAACACTACCCTGGGCTAATTACTACAGCAGACTTCAAGGACGAAGTCTAATTCAAGTGGGGGAGAATTGTAACATTTGGTTTTGAAGTACTTCCATTGTTGATCCTTAAATTGAGATGTATTGCATTTTGGTCCCTAAGTTCAAGAAAATGTGCAAAAGGAGCCCTAGTGGTATTGTTGTAATTATGTCCTTTGGAGTACGCCATGTGATGCGTAAATAATTCTGCACTAGTTAATCCTACCAATGTAACTAATTATTACCTAAGGGCATGTACCTTGTTGAGAATAGTATAGCATAATAGACAGGTATCGAACATAGGGAACAAGATGATTAGCTAATTCTTATCTACTAACTAAATTTCTATTTAATTCAAAAAAGGTGTTTTCTCTAGTTTTGTAAGACTAGAAACTTAATTAACTAAACTAACCAACTATCAACTATTAAGGCAAATATGAAAACTAAAAGCAAGAAACACAAAAGACGATTTAAACCAAGGTAATTGAGAGACTTTCGTTTAGCTTCGATTTACTTGCTATTATGGTTGGTTTATGGAAGTGCAATGGATTAGTGTTTCATTGGTTAATGATTCCTAAGATAACCAAGTTAATGTTCACTAGCTTAATCCTTAAGCAAACAAGTTCATTCATACGATGATCAGACGGATAAACTAACAAGTTTACTAGTGTTCAATTCGAGTTAAATTAGACTTATAATGGATTGATCAAATTGGTTTATTGATTCAATTCAATATATGGTTGGTCATCATATATTAGCTCCTACAATTATTTACCCACTTTTCTATTTAAACCTAGGTTTTGGTCAAAACACTAGTCCTACAATTTTTCCAATTCACAAATATCATAAGTTTCAAGTTCAGTTAAGAAAGATGGTCATGCAGTCTAGATCAAACTCAGCAATAAATAGAAAAAGTAGTTCTCATAAGCATAGAAGGTTCTTTAATAAGATAAAGTAACAAATAACCAATAAAACTTAATCCTAACCATAAATCAAGCCATAAAAAGTCAAGCAAACCTACACTAAACGAAAGTCATAGGGTTTTGGCCCATGGTTTTAGCAATCAAACTCAGCAAAAAACGAGATTCATTGTAACAAACATGATTAAACTAAAGTAGAAAATTGTAAATAAGGGTTGTATTTTCCTTAATGCTCTCAATTCCCAAGCTATGATTGACTTCCTCAATTCCAAGCTTCAAAACAGATACCTGGCCTTAAAAAATCGACAGTAGCTTCCAGTAAAAGTTACAATTTCGGAGGAGAATGACTTTTATTTATAATTTCCCGAAAACAGATCACCACTTCGTGGTAAGTCCACCATATTATGGCCTTCGTGGTTATCTTGTATTCAACAAGTCTTCTAGATCCATCAGGACAGTCCAAAACACCACGTCGTGGAAATGTCACCACGACTAGAGAGTGTATTTTTCTTCATTTTAAGACTTGATCCAAATTCCTAGCTTCCAGCTTCCAGCTTCCTTTAGCATGTCTTTTACCCCTACAACACAATATATAACAAATTAAGTATCTTTTTTTTTCTATAAAGGGCATAAAAATGACTAGAAATATTAAGATATGATTTAAAACTATATATATATATATATATATATATATATATGTACATATCACCATGCGTATGTGGTGTATGCTGAGCGTACTATGGAACACCCTAGTATGCTGGGAATACATTAGTGTACGTTGGGCGTACTTGCTAGTTAAGGAAACCCTAATTTTTAGGGTGTGTCTTGTATTTAAGAACTATTGTGGCCTCATTTCATCCACCTTAACTGCCTCCATCCCTCTCAGATGTTTGTGCAACCCTAGTTTCACATTGAAGAGCCTTTTCAAGCTTAGAAGTGTTTTTTTGGTGCCTTAGAAGAAGAAGGAAGGAAGCCAATCTCATCTTGAAGGAGTGGAACACTTGGATCTGGGACTTTTACTTCATTTGCAACCATTCTAAGGTAAAAAGCTTGCAACTTTATTCCTCTAGCATATAGATCTAGATTTGGGAGTCTTTATGGAGCTTTTTGGTCCCAAAATGTTAGATCTTGAATATGGCATGTTCTTGACCTTTGAGTTTTCCTTTCAGACCCTAGGAGGATCTTAAGTCATAAAAATGGGTTCTAAATAGCTAGTTGAGCTTCATGCATCATTTAGAAGGTCTTAATGGAATAAGACCTTGTGTTTTATTTGACATGCTAGGTCATAAAGTCGGAGACTTTATGACTCCTAAGAGTATTTTAGCCATGGATCTGAAGTTAGACGTAAGAGATTAAGCCATTAAGTTCTTAATGGAAATTTTGGACTTGCAAGGGTATGCCTTATGTACGAGGTCAACCACCCAGATGGTGGTAAACTGCGAGGCTGCATGTACGCCTAGCGTACCTCCAGAGTACGCTCCACATACGAAGTCTGGGTTGACTCGGTCGAGCTGACTCAGTTGGGTTGACTCGGCTAGGTTGACTCAGTTGACTTATGGACTTTGACCAAGTTTGACCCCAAGGGTATTTTGGGATTTTGGTTGTGATTGGTCACTTGGATGGATATGTATCGGTTGGAGTTGAGATTCAAAGTCGGGACCTCATCAACTATGGATCAAAACGAGAGGTGAGTTTTCCTCACTGTACTTACGGGTCGAAGGCACCAAGGCCAGCCCATTGGATTAGATATCTTGTCATGTGATAGTATGTTATTATGCTGTAAAGATATGTTAGATCGGTATCCTGGTATATAGAATGATGCTATGCTTAGCGATCTGTATATCTACCAGATTGTCTGTTGACTGGTTATATGTTGGTTGGTGGTTGAGGTTTTACTGCTATGTGTGTGAGCCAACAGACCGGGGGTATTCTAACCTAATGGTTGGTTGGGCCTAAGGGTATTCCATCCCGAGGACGACTGGATCCCTTGTATATTGGCATTCCAACCCGATGATTGATTAAACCGACATGATTGTATGGTATATGGTGACACTGGATTACATTGTGCATCGGTCAATAGGCCTGAGGTATTCCAATGCGATGGTTGATTGGACTCGACATGTATGGTATTCCAACCCGATGGCTGATTGGACAAACATGCTTATGATACAAGGGTAATCCATCCTAAGGATGACTGGGCCCATCGTAGACATGCATGGTATTCCAGACCGAGGCTGATTGGGTTGGGCATGAGTATTTGAGCATGCTTGTTTGTATATGTTATCTATTTGTGTGGTGGTATTTTGGGTAAACTCTCAAAATTTCATGCTTATAATTGTGGTTATGGTTTCAGGTACTTCAGTGGACCATGGCAAGACGAAGACGTGACCGTACACATCTTTGGTTTTCGATTGATTTGATATTGGGAGTCTCTAATTTTAAATAATATTTTGAAAACAATGGTTTTGTATCACTTCCATTAATAAACGGGTTGTTTTGAAAAGTTTTAAATTTGTTGAATTTTTGGGATGTAACTGAGCATAACACTTTTACTGTTGTAGTAAAATGTCCATCTGCAACCTTACGGAGACATTGCCTGATGTTGGTGTTACTTGATGTTGACTTCGCCTGAATGATGTCTCCACTTAGTCCCTTGGACCCCACCTCGGTACTGCCTAACATGTTTTTTACTAATGTGTTGATACCATCCTCTTTCCCCCATGTAGCCAAGTCCTTCAAGATAGAACTTTTTCGTAAGGATTTTCTATTCCTAGACCTATATTCTTGTCTATTCTTGGGACTAAACACCTGTTGCGTACAACGGGGAAGGAGTAACAGACTAACCCATGCATCGTAAATCTTTATGTATTAAAGTTTCGATTTTTATTACATACAACTGATTTTTATATAGGCTAAAGGATCAATCTGAATAATATTCATGACCATTAATGTTAATAACTAGATCTAATCTTTCATAATCCAAACATTTAATTAGTTATTTAAATAGTTAATTGCATGATCATTATGTTAGCTGTTCTCATAATTAATAGTTAAATAATCATACCAAGATAACTAATCATTATAGAAATAGGTAATTAACAATATAATATCATTGCACTTCTAATAAATCAATCGTAAGAAAAGAGGGGAATTCAAGATCTAAGTGAAAGTACTTTAAAATATTGCTTGAATCAACTTCCTAGCTTAGTTTGTTAGTTAAATTTGAGTTTAATTTATTTTTAACAAAACCGCCAATAATTGTTTAATTTTATGGTTCGAAATCATGTTATTCCTCTTGTATTTGATACCTGATCTTACTTCAACTATACTACTACACACCATTAGTTACACCTCCTAGTATATTACAGTCTAGTTGTGATAATATCAGTTTTATAAATTTAAAACTTTGATCATATATATATATATATATATATATATATATATATATATATATATATATATATATATATAATGAACAACACATCAAAAAGGATTGATGTTGATTAAATGGGTTTTCCTATGTGTAATTTGACAGCATAGACCGGTGATCATTTATTAATTATTTGCACAATTGCTAATTCTATTTGGAGTATAATTGCTTGGCGGTAGGATGTTAATGTCCAATCTCTTAACATATCTGCATATTTGAATTTTTGGTCAAACAAACTGAAGCTTAATGCGCTTCAAAGGAGAAGTCTTGACATAAACATTATAAAAAGTCCATGAGAACCATCTAGTCTTTTTGGAACAATACAATTTCGAAACTGTTAAACATACAAAGACGAAGATCTTTGATAACTTAAGTCATTATTTTCAACCTAGATAGCCAATGTTGCTATTATATCAATTAAAGTAGGAAATTTATTCTTTCTTTTACCCATCAACCTCAAATATAGAGGTACATTGTCAATATCCTTGTGATTGTGGCTTAAGTATACATATATTTTAAAATTATCAATATAGATTATAGAAATAGACTTTAGATATGTTGAATTCTAACTTGATACTTAAACAATCTGATAATTACTATTAGGAACTAATAACGAATTATTTAGAATAGACAAACAAACGAATGAACAAATAATAGTTATGATTAAATATCCAAAACTTTTCACAACCAACCAATGATTAATATAGAAGATTAAATGTTGAGATGTCTCAAGATAATAAATCCAATTATATTATTATTGTTATCAATTTTCATCCAGAAATCAGATTGATCATTCGCGATCAGATCTAATTATAGGAAAATAGTAGATACAAACTGTCCTGTTATTGGACACATTTAAATGTGAAACAATAAAGTAAAACCGACTTGTTTGTAGTTGATCTCGATTTGTAGAAATCTGCACGGATCTGACTCCTATCCTTAAAAGTTTTTACTGCGCTTTTATCGGCTGTAAGCAACAGACCCCAGGATTTAATTTAGAATTAGTGATAGGCTAGGCTAAATGTGTGTGTGTAAGTTTAGCACATCCCTTGATCCACTACGCCTTTAAACGCCTATCAAGAACTAAGCATTATAAACTCACTAAATGTTTCTTTCCCAACCAATATGGGATAATGGAAACTAGTCAACTTGCTTATTCCATTAACATTCCCAACAATATATAAATTAAGAATAAGACTCGCGCCCCCTAATCAATATAACTATAATTGTTCACCAAATTAAAACCCTCGTTCTTCAAATTAGGAATACTTGATAGAAGATAACCTTACATGAAGGTTTATGGGGTGATCTAATTCTATTATAAGTGTTTTTTGGATCCTTGTTAACCGAAGCGATAAATGTTATGTACTATTTTGTTTGTTAACTTTTAAGTAGAATCCAATAAAATAATATTCTATTTTGGGAATCGATTAATCCCAAACTTCCAAATGCAAGGCATAATAAAATTGTTTTTTTTTTATCTTCATATCGAGTTGAATAGGATAAAGAAAGAAATGGAAGCCATGCGGTTTTGAACTTAAGATTGCAGGAACCAACATCGTGGTCTTGTACATGTTCATGTCATTTTCCAAAGGTGCAACTTTTAGTTCAAAGCATCTTGCTTTGAACTAATTCGAGAAAAAAAAAACGCTTACCATAGAATTTTGACAAATTGGAGCATCCCTTCTAGTGGGCTTGAGGGATGAGGGTTTCAAGGCAGGACATACTACTTTAAAAGTTGTTAAATGCAAAGTCATGAAACATGAGAAGTCGTGCATAGAAAATGAACACATGTTCGTATCATTTGCATTTGATACGTTTGGTTTCCTCGCCCTGAGCCCCCGAATGTTGTGAAGCTTTTTACTAGGGTACAATAGATCATGCATATCATTGTTATGTCCCCTAGATTTATAGGATGTAGTCTTTAAAAGAATTAGTTTTATCATACAAAAAGATTTAGCAGCGTAACTTGTTACCCGTTTGCCTTCTTACTCTTTGTATTGTGACCACTAATTAATTATTAGTTATCGATATATAAAAAACTTGTATATATTGAAATTTTAATTTTTGTCCAAGATGTCCTAATTCGAGAAGGTAGGTCACAATTACAATGATATTAAGAGTGTACACCGTGTATTTATGTTGAAAATGGTAAGAGGAGGAAGACATGACCTATCTTTCCTTTTTCCATTTTAACAATATTCTCGATTTTGATTGAAAAGAATGCACGAAAGTGCAAAGCTATGATCTAAATGACATAGTATAAGACTAACATATAATACGAGTTATTGAAATAAAAATGATGTGAAATAAGCTTATACATACAATATCTTAAATTAAGATTGAGAACTTATGATGTACATGAAAAATAATTGATCAACCTCTTTAGATCATCATCCCATTTCCAAATCAAAGACTTAACATATAATACGAGTTATTGAAATAAAAATCATGTTTATTGAATAGATTTAGTCATTTGATTCAATATAATCTCTAAATATTATTAAAAGAGAAACCTTATGACATCATCTAAAACAATCTGGACCGTTGATTGTGTTTTCTTTATAGGTTTTTCACCCTTAGATCAATTTGCTTACGTCACCTTGATCAAACAAGAAGTCAACCTATTATATTAGAAAATTAAATATAGGAATTGAATGAAAATGATACTTGATTTCTTTCCAAACTTACAACCACAAAATTGGTTCCTTATTAATGTAAACCTTAAATTTAGGTTCTATTTCCATTCAAAATTGTTTTCCAAATTATATTATATGTTGAAATCTCGGAAACTATTAATTGCAAATTTCAAAAGTTTCGGATATTTTTATGAACCAATACACTTTCAAGCATGATATCTTCTATTTTAAGTTTAAATGAGATTTCAATTGATTACCTGCTAATTTTCATCATATTGACTTTTATATATATATTTCAAACCTTTTTAATAATCGATTTACACAAACATTATGTCATAATTCCCACGTAGAAAACAAATCTCTAAATATTATTAAAAGAGAAACCTTACGACATCATCTAAAACAATCTGGACCGTTGATTGTGTTTTCTTTATAGGTTTTACACCCTTAGATCAATTTGCTTACGTCACCTTGATCAAACAAGAAGTCAATCCGTTGTATTAGGAAATTAAATGTAGGAATTGAATAAAAATGATACTTGAATTCTTTCCAAACTTACAACTACAAAATTGGTTCCTTATTAATGTAAACCTTAAATTTAGGCTCTATTTCCATTCAAAATTGCTTTCCAAATACATTATATGTTGAAATCTCAGAAACTATTGATTTCAAATTTCAAAAGTTTCGGATATTTTTATGAACCAATACACTTTCAAGCATGATATCTTCTATTTTAAGTTTAAATGAGATTTCAATTGATTACCTACTAATTTTCATCATATTGACTTGTATATATATATTTCAAACCTTTTTAATAATCGATTTACACAAACATTATGTCATAATTCCCACGTAGAAAACAAATGCAAAAAAACTTCAACCTTCCCACCAGTCTGATTAGTCGAATAAATGTATGTATTTATTCCTTAAATCATTTTAATCTGTAAGTTTGATATTGTTTTCGAAATTATATATTTTTACTCATTCGTATGGTTCTTTGTTGAATAGTTATAATTTGGATGTATAATGTTGTTTTTGAAAAAAAAAATTTGATGTTGTGTTCGGTTCTTGGTTCCATCTTTTTAATCGGTAACTATGATTCTATTTTCGAAAACAATAAACTCAATGTTAAAATTGGATGTTATATATAATGAAATTATGATGTTACATGTCTGTGTATACCTTTGTAAAAAATCAATAGACAAGACAAGAGATGAAATGACATAATATAACAGACGGGTTGTACAAAAGACATGAACGCACTCATTAGAAAGTTTGTTTATGTCTCCGACAGTAACAGAATAAGAATAAGAAATATACCTTCTCAACAATTGATGTGAGCTTTAAAGTTAAATATAAGCATGTTGTGAAAGATGAAAATAGGCTCCTGTATTCTTTTTTCAAAAAGAATCGGTACCATACATGGGCAGGTAAGAATGCACGGTATAATAGAAGTGTGCACTCAACTAGAGTCAGCATTTGACCCTGAAATACCAAAAACGCCCCTCAGAACCTTTTGAAAAAAAAATCAGGTATACTCAACAACCAAAAATGTAATCTAATCTAAAAAAAAGAAAAAAAAAGAAAAGAAAAATATAAATTTTGTTGTTATGATATATGTTTTTTAGTTTTGGTTCAAAGGCAAAATGGTGATTTAAAAAAAAACTAATAGTTAGGCTGTTAACTTAGGCAATCATAAAAGCTTTATGAAACAGTGAAACAAGGTCCAAAAACTACAACCTGATTCTTTTAGGGACCAAAACCAAAAAAATCAACTAAACATATAGACCAAATATGTAATTCACTAAGAATAAATGAAAAAACTTTTGTTTATACTGATCCCCCCCCCCCTTTTGACATCATGGTGGTAGATTGAGCTTCATCACTTCTGCCCCTAATTTGCTCTTTGCTTTATAGTAAGGAATGTTCTTTATTACCACTGGATCATTTATTGCATGTTCAGGATCCATTGATATAATCCCTGTTGTATTTCAAATTCAATAATAAAATTGTAATTAATTAACTTTTCATTGAAGTTAATAAAGTATAAATTTATCTCACTTCCTGCTCATCCATGTTTTCTCATTGCTATAGCATCACGAAGTTGATCATATCACATATTTTTCTAAATAAGAAACACTAATATCAACAAAAGAAGTTATTTAATTTCGTAATAAAGTTGAATTAAAAAAATAAGTAAATAAATAAATAAGAAATAAAAGAACCTTGTATTACCACCATATTTTATGTTTGACCTCATCACCATATTTAAATTCTCCCATAATTTGAGGCATTGTGATTAACCAAAATGCAACAATGCTTGGATCTTTCATGCTATCAATAATATGCTGAAACACAAAAGTAGATGTTTTGAAGTGAGATAATTGTTACAAAAGGAAATGGGGTAGAATCGTAATTGACATTTACCTAATAAGGGTTTTTTGTTTTTTTCATTATGTTGTAAGCTTTACATGGAGGCTCGATAATTTGCAAAGTAAATAAAACTAAAAGGGTGTTTCTTTTTTCCTTCATTAAACTCTATAGTGAAAGACTATATGAATAAAGTGTTCTATACATAAAGATTGTAGATAAAGATGGAAAATAAAACGCAATGGATTATGAGAAATCACAAAAAATAAGAACCAAACCTAGGAACCAACATCGAAGAAAAACCCTACTTTCTTTACTTCAAAAAAAATCAACATACCTACACATACTCAAAACCATAGAAAGAATTTCACAAAACAAATGTTATTTCATAAAAAAAGGAGCCTGAAAAAAAAAGATGGTAGTAAACCGAAGAAGACATATCAAAATCAACAAAAAAAAAACGAAGATATAAACATAAATGATGGACCTGATAAATGATTTTTTGTCATATTATCCCTAAAATAAAAAAGAAGCCATCAATGAATCTTAACATTGTCGATGATGGTGACAATAACTCAGATTAAGGAAAAAAAGATCTGATATTAGAGATGAAGTGGAGGGAGATGATTAGCTTCGTTGCAGATTTATTGGTTATAGTTTCTTTATATTTAATATTGTGGGGGGGTTTTATGTGACTCATTTTGAAGGAACATAAATAAGTTGCTATTTTTTTTAAATAAACAGTTATATTTCGCAATATAGCCATAAAATAACAATGTATTTTGAAAGTACATTGTTAAATGTTGGATTATACTTGTGTACACCTATTTTCACGCATGGTTGACTATATATAGTTGTTTTCCGTGTCACAAGTAAAAAATGTTTGAAGGTACTTATATGTGACAAACAAAGTCATTGAACTAATAAAACAAAAAGTGTTGTCTATAAAGAGGTCCTTCAACGCTATATATATTTACCTATTTTAGTGTAATTTCTATACATTTCAATAATACCAATAATCCTACTTTTTTTTATAACTATTTTGTAATATCTATATAAATTTGTATTTTATTTATGTGTTTTCTGCGTTTAACGCAGGTCATAATCTAATATATAAGAAAAAGAAAATCAATTTTACACATGTGAATAGTTGGTTTTTCTCCAAGTAATTCAAATCTTTCTATTTAAGGTTTAAAAGCACCGACTGTGGGATTATGTCTCCAATGATTTGATGGGATGAGATCCACGTACAATACCTATTAACGTAACTAATGACGTCAATCGACACGAACAAATAAGATTCCATTCGGACTATAACCAAATCATTCATGTAACGACAGAAACTATAACCACACATTCTAAAGATAGTGTTGGAGTGTATATATACACGCTCTTTCTAACTACCCATTTCGAATTTAGAGCAAGAATTCGAAACAAAATTCAAACTTTCTTTTGTTGTGATGGGTTCGAATGATTCACTCTGATACGTAGAATCTCTTATCGGAACTGTTGAATTAGAGATTGATACGTCGACTGAATCTTGTAATATCGACCTTGAGTGATAATTCTTGCAGTGATGGATAGATTTTCTGGTGGTGGTATGCATGGTATGAGAGGCGAGAGAACTCCGTTGCTTAATAGGAATGTAAGTTTCCATGAACTCTGAATTAGTATGCCAACTTAGATTTCCGTACCCTTTTGAACTAAAATTCAACGACTCCTATGAATCGTTCTGTACTGTTATGGTTACATCATTGAAATCTTAAATTTTTGAGGCATAATGTGTGTTTATGCGTGTCCATTACTTGATTCGTATGAATATGATTTTGGGTATGTTTTAGTTATCGGGGAAGTATCTTATTACGATTTTATGTGGGTTTATACTCTTTAATTTTGGTGGTTAATTTCAGGGTTTGATGAGAAACGATCCATTGGCAAACGGTGAGCAGAATGATCTTGAGCTTGGAGATGCAGTGCCGGTAATTTACTGTTTCTTTCTACTTCCAGTTTACACCCCCCAACTGTTTGACATAATGCCTAAGTGAAAAACTCATGTTAAGCCTTTCTAACTTCGTTTATGAAAACCCAACAGGCTGCAAATGTGAGTTTTTTCAGAGTGCTCTCTCTGGTGAGTATATGGTATTTCAATTTTCATCATTTTGTCACTTTCAAATGCTGAATTATATTTTGTGTCTGAAAATGTTAAGCTGTTAATTAATTATTTAACAGGCAAAACCAGAGGCAGGAAGATTGATCATTGGTACTATAGCTTTGTTGATTGCATCCACATCAAGTATCCTGATTGTATGTCTACATCTTTTCATCTCCCTCAATATAATTTTATTTTCAAGAATAATAATCTTTTATTTATTTATTAAATTTCAGCCAAGATTTGGTGGGACAATAATTGATATTGTTTCAGGAGATCTCCAAACACCTGAACAAAAAAGTGAAGCAGTAAGCTTAGTCAACAGAACCATACTAGGAATCCTTCTTATTGTCATAATTGGGTATGAAAATAAAAAAATTTCAAAAACCACAATTCCTCCATTTTCTTTAAACTAAAGTCAACTCAACTTTGACTCATTTGATCATTTGATCATTTCCTGTTTTCAGTTCAGTCTGCACAGCATGTCGAGCATGGTTATTTTCTTCAGCAAGTGAAAGAATCGTTGCTGCATTAAGAAAGAATCTTTTCACCCACCTTATTAATCAAGTAAAAACCACTCCCTTTTTCAAAAAGAAAATGTCTTTTCTACCCTTTTTGTCAAAACTCAAGATTCACTTACCCTTTTTCAGGAAATAGCTTTCTTTGATGTTACAAGAACAGGGGAACTTCTTAGTAGACTTTCTGAGGATACCCAAATCATTAAAAATGCTGCAACTTCAAATGTCTCTGAAATTTTAAGGAATCTTTCCACTGCATTTATTGGTATTGGTTTCATGTTTACCACATCATGGAAGCTAACATGTAAGATTAAAACCAATATTAAGTAAAAAATAAATTCTTTTTTTAACATATAAATTAATCATCTTTTTCTTGTTATTAGTATTGGCTTTGGTTGTTGTTCCTCTCATTTCAATTGCTGTTCGCCAAGTTGGACGTTATCTTCGTGAAGTTTCCCACAAAACTCAAGCTGCTGCAGCTGTTGCTTCCTCAATTGCTGAGGTGTGTGTATTGACCATTTTACCCCTACTTGTTACAAAAGTTACAAATGTGTGATTATAACTCCAACTAAGACTCCCATATTTTGTTATAATACTATCACATCCAACATTCTTTTGTAACCAAAGTATGAATGACAACATTCCAAAAAGAAAATTTTTATAAATTTAATTTTTTTTATATAAATTTGTAGGAATCTTTTGGTGCTGTACGTACTGTGAGATCTTTTGCACAAGAAAGTTTTGAGATTTCACGTTACTCTGAGAAAGTTGATGAGACATTAAAACTTGGACTTCAGTATGCTGTAAGTACCTTATATCTTTTCAACACACAATAAATCATAAAAAGAAAAAAAAAAAAAAAACTTATTTTTTTTTTATTGTTTTTTGGTTGCAGAAAGTGGTAGGTTTGTTTTTTGGAGGTTTGAATGCAGCATCAACACTATCAGTTATCATAGTAGTGATATATGGAGCTCATTTAACAATAGCAGGCTCTATGACTCCAGGAGCTCTTACTTCCTTCATTCTTTATAGCCTCACAGGTACTTATTTCAATAATTACATAAATACCCTTTTATGGTTTATGAAAGATCAATGAATTTGGTTATTTGGTTGCAGTTGGATCATCTGTGTCTGGGTTGTCTAGTATTTACACAGTGGCAATGAAAGCTGCTGGAGCAAGTAGGAGAGTTTTTCAGCTTCTGGATCGAGTTTCTTCAATGCCTGAATCTGGAAAGAAGTGTCCTATGGGGTTAGTTTCGTAATTTCATTCGTTTATATATATCTTTTATTAGTTATTGATTGTAATTTTTCATTGTAGTGATGGAGATGCAGAAGTGGAGTTGGATGATGTTTGGTTTTCTTACCCTTCTCGTCCACGTCATATGGTGCTTGAGGTAAATTATAAAGCACGAAAAAAAATGTTAAATTATAATTAAAATTTAAAATACTAAATAATTTACATTTTTTTTTAAATTTCAGGGTATAAATTTGAAACTTCACCCTGGTTCAAAAGTTGCACTTGTTGGTCCTAGTGGTGGTGGAAAGGTAATAATCAGACTAAAATTTAATTAGTAAAATGGAAAATTTTAAATTCCCTTTTTACCCTCAATTCATGAATCTCAAGAAACGTTATTTATTTGTTTGCAGACCACCATAGCGAATTTGATTGAAAGATTTTATGATCCTGTGAAAGGAAGAGTTTTGATTAATGGGGTTCCTCTAGTAGACATATCACATGAACATCTACACAAAAGGGTAAAATTGTAAACTCCCCACTTATTTTCAAGATTCAACATAATCAACAATTCGTATCTTTGAAAACACAGATAAGCATAGTGAGTCAGGAACCTACACTCTTCAATTGTTCAATTGAAGAGAACATCGCTTATGGACTTAATGGAAAAGCAAGTGAGGAAGAAGTGGAAAAAGCAGCTGTAAGTGTAAAAAAGTAAAAACACTAATTATTAGTAAATTTAATTCTTATTGTTGTTAAAACCTTTGATTTTTTATTTGAACAGAAAATGGCAAACGCGCACGATTTTATATCGAAATTCCCCGAAAAATATAAAACTTTTGTTGGAGAAAGAGGAGTGAGACTTTCGGGAGGTCAAAAACAAAGAGTAGCCATAGCAAGAGCTCTTTTGATGAACCCTAAAATCCTTCTTTTAGATGAAGCCACTAGTGCTTTGGATGCAGAAAGCGAGTACTTGGTTCAGGTAAAATTTTTTATTTTATTTTTGTATTTTTGCATATACCGACAAGGGTTCGAGTCTCAGCAACACCAGTGCGAAGAGTTTTAATAATTAAATCCAGTATGTATTGGGCTCCTTGTGGGCCCAGCGCTTTATGTCAGCCACCTAACAGACTGTACACGAATAATCACAAATATAACCTTGTGGATTGAGCTACTTGTGGGCCATGACCCCTTATGCCAACCACCTAGCATAATACTGGTCGATTGCTGTGTATCTGATTTACATCTCACATGATGATGCTGTGTCATTGTGGGCCAGCTTAGGGTTGCTGGAATAAATAATAACCTTTTTCGCATAAACATTTGTGGTTATTTCGACATGAATTAAACTATTTTTTTTGGGGGGTAGGATGCGATGGAATCTTTAATGAAGGGAAGGACGGTGTTGGTGATAGCGCATAGGCTTTCGACAGTACAAAGTGCGGACACGGTTGCGGTTGTATCGGATGGGAAGATAGTTGAACAAGGGACTCATGATGATCTTTTAAGCAAAGATGGTATTTATACCGCGTTAGTGAAGAGGCAATTACAAGGGGCTAAAGCCGAAGTCAAGCTATAAATGCTTGATAAATATTGAGTTTTAATTCGGGTAATCGGATAAGTATTGGTATAGGAACTTATGTTTAATCAAGAAACCTTAATATTCAAGTTCGAGATATTTTTTTTTTTCATATATGCAAGTGGTTATATGAATGTGCATGGTTACATGGTGTGTTTTGATTGAAGAGTATGCTAAAACCAAAATGATAATTTCTTTCACCCGTAACATCCGTATCGGCTAAAAATGTTTCTCTTCAACGTTAGCATTACATTAGTTTTTTTTTTTCATCCCTAAATGTGATCACAAGTTTTAAACAATTTGAATATGTCCATCATATAATACTAATACGATAGTAAAGCTAAATGAGGTTTACAAGAATTTCAATTAAATTTTTTCCATATGGCATTTTATGGTGTTTTTTTTTTTTTTTTTTTTTTTTTTTTTTTTTTTTTAATTTATTTATTTATTTATTAAATTCACACATAATTTTAAATTTAATAATAAATGCATATTAATTTTAATAATTCATTTTCCTTGTAATTTTAACATTTATAAATTAAAACTTCATTAGTTTCCTTTGTTTATATATCTTATAAATTCAAATTTTTTCAAATGTTTAGAGTTTTTGTATTTAAATTTTTTTTTTAAAATAAAACCATTTAATACATATGACAAAATGAATCTTTATTTATTATAGTTGATTTCCTTACATATAAATATGTTAATACTAGGTGTAATAAGTTTTAACACTTGTCATTTTATTATATTTTTGAAATAAATAATATCTAAATGTCAATTTCTAGGTTTTTTCAAATTTTAAATTAAAAAGCCACATAATATTTTTATATTTATATATGTAAAGTATTAAATGTAATAAATATCATAAAATTATGATTAATAGGTTTCTTCTTTTCTTATTTCAAAATTTTATTTAAAAAAATACTTAATATTTAATCTTTTATTTAATCAACCCGTGTAATACACGGGTTTTACACATAGTCTACTAACGTACTTATGTTTATACTACATAATTGATTTAATATTTATCTTTTTTTTTTTCTAGCCAATTAAGTCCTAAAAAGGAAAAATTATATTCATTTTGATCATTTTGCCCGGTCAACAGGTCATCCAACTTTGAAAAATTACACTTTTCGCCTAGATATTAAATTTTTACAAAATTGGTACACAAGCTACACTTTTGGCGTTGATTTCAAAATTTTGTTACAAATTCATCCAAATTTTAGTATTTTTGTACATCTTGTTTGTCAAAATTTTGTTTCAAATATGTTTTTTTTAGCTTTATAAAATCATATTTATATAAAACAAAAAACATATTTTCACATAATAACCTTCTTTTGTCTATATAACCTTTAAAAAAAAACATATATGTATGCAGAATATATATACATGTATTTTTTTAAAAATATATATGTATGCGGAATATATAAATTAGGTATTTATTAAGTGCATATATATATATATATATATATATATATATATATATATATATATATATATATATATATATATATAAATCCGTTTTTTTTTACAAAAAAAATGTGTACACATATTTTGTAAAAAGAATATATAAACACCTGTTTTATAATTAATACATTTTTATACAAACATGTTTTTATAAAAAAAAATGTATACAATCACGTATTTTATAAAATATATACAAACATATTTTTATAAAAAAATATATATTAATACGTATACAAAAGTGTTAAAAAAGGTATTATAAAGTATGTGTTTGTATACATTTTTATAATCAGGTATTATAAAAATATTGTTATAAAAGCCATAAAATCATTGAGTTAGACATAGCATGTGGATGAACATTTTTCACCCTTCAAATAGTTTGCATTAACTATTTAATTAAAATTTTGATGATGTAAGAATAGGATGATATGTAGTATAAATACTCATCAATTGTGAAAGAAATAAACACCCCATCTTGAATACAATCTTCTAAGTGTTCAAGAATCCCCTCAAATCTCTTTCTTTACTTTATAATGTTTTAGTTTAACTTTGTTAGTTTAAGTCTTAATTACATCAAATTTACAACACGTTATCAATACGAAAGCTCTAATCAAGGTTATTAAACAAGTGAAAATCACATCTATCTTAATCAAGGTATGTATTACTTAGTAAATAAAAACATTATTAATTATAAAAATCTCCATCATATTAAAAACAAAAATACTAATAAATTAATAAAACTTAATCATTATGGACATTATGGACTACTACCGATTTTTATTTCTTATACTAACATTTACTTTATGCAACTAACTTTTATTTATACATACTAACATTAACTTTATGCAACTAACTTTTATTTATGCATACTAATATTTAAATTATGCAACTAACTTTTATTTATGCATACTAACATTTAAATTCTGCAACTAACTTTTATTTATGTATACTAACATTTATTTATACATGTCAATGTTTATATATTTATATTTTAGATATTCTTCATAATTTTATTTAAACATTTACTAATATTTATTTATGTTTCTAATTAATAAAATTATACCAAGTAAAATTATGTACTAACTAAAAGTCTTATTGAATGGTTTATAAAATACATATACACACACACACACACACACACACATATATATATATATATATATATATATATATATATATATATATATATATATATATATATATATATATATATATATAGACACACACACACACAACGACTATATATATATATATATATATATATATATATATATATATATATATGCAACAGTTATAAACAACAAAAACCACGACAATTTTTCTACTATAAATAACATCAGTATCATATTTCTTTCTACAAAAAAAGGAGTAAATTCTCTCACTTTTCAAGGTTTTCAAGATCAAAATGATTCATCCAGTTGTAATTCTCGCAACTATAATGACTATATCACTTAGCTTCCTATTTTTCAATCTCACGCCAGATGCATTTTATCCTAATTTATTTTATCCTTTCTTAGTCTTATATGGGATGATTCTTCTCCCGATTCTGTTTTGTGCAATACATATCGAAATAAATGGATTTTAATTTTCATCTTGTTATTTTGTTTAAATTTATAGTTACAATATGTCCAACATTGCAAAGCTCGAGTTTGCAGCACTTGAAGTTAGCGAGAAAAATTATGTGCCATGGATGGTAGATGTAAAAATGCATCTTGAGTCCATGGGAATCTTAAATGCTATACATGAATTTAATAATTGCTTGGCACAAGACAAGGCGAAAGCATAAGTTTTCCTTCGTAAGCATATTGATGAAATGTTGAGATTTGAATATCTTGATATTACCGATCCAAGTGTTCTCTGGAATCTCTTGAAAGAAAGATTTGATCATCAAAAGGAAGTTATAATTTAAAATGCTAGATATGAATGGAGAACACTGAGGTTTCAAGACTTCAAGAAAGTAAATGAATATAACTCAGCTTTGTTCAGAATATGTTCACAACTCAAGTATTGTGGACAAGAAGTTACTGATGAAGATATGTTGGAAAAAACGTACTCCACATTTCTTGAAACAAACATTACCTTGATGCAACAACATCGGTTGCAAAAGTTCACAAAATATTCTGAATTGTATGCATGCCTACTTGTTTCACAACAAAACAATGAGCTCTTCATTAAAAACCATGAATATCGTCCGACGAGATCAGTAGCACTTCCTGAAGTAAATGCTACAAATACTGATGTTTATCGAAACAATACACGTGGACGAGGACGTGGCCGTGGTCGAGGATGAGGCCGTGACTACTTTAATCGAAACCAAAGCCATAATTAGAACCGTAATCTTGGTCGCGGACAAGGTAATAATCGTGGTCGTGGCCAAAAAAGAAATAATTACCAATCTTTACAAAGAAATAATATCCATACACAAGAAAAGGCCAACGTAGCAAGGCATGATATTGGGACATCACAAAAATCTGATGGTTCATGTTATAGATGTGGTAGCACATGCCATTGGTCAAGGACCTGTCACACACCTGCACATCTTTGTCAACTTTATCGAGAGTCCATGAAAGGAAAAGGAAAAGAAGCAAACCTCATTGATAATGTTGAATGCACTCTGCTAGCTGTTGCTGATTTGTGCAATGACATGGAAGACATAAACTAAAATTTTTTGTTATTGTTCTTTTTAATATGTGTCCAACTGGAGCACAGCACCAATAAAAGTTTGGAGATCTTTGAATAGCAGATAGTGGTAGTACGCATACTATTTTGAAATCAAAGAAATATTTTTCAAAATTAGTGCCTACAAAAACAGTCATACATACAATATCAAGTCCTACAGACTTGATAGAGGGGACTGGAAACGCCCAATTTATACTACCATATGGTACGAAGTTTTGTATAGAAAACGCCTTATTTTCTCCAAAGTCTAATAGAAACTTACTAAGTTTTAATGACATATATATCAAAGGATATGACACAAAACTGTGACCATTGAAAATAAGAAATATATGTATATTATAGACAAAAACCGTGTGCTTGAAAAACTACCAACACTTGATTCCGATTTTCATTATACATATATACATATGATTTAATCAAATATGGTAGTCAAAGAAAAACATTGTGATCCTAGGACATTCAGTTTATGACATGATAGGTTGGGTCACCCAAGATTAACAATGATGCGAAGGATAATTGAGAATATGCATGGGCACCCATTGAAGGACCAGAAGTTCCCTCAGTCCAGTAGCATAAGACCATGTACATCTTGTTCCCTTAGAAAGTTAATTATAAAATATTCTCCATTGAAAGTTGAAAGCGAGTCACCTAGATTTCTAGAAAGAATTCAAAGTGATATATGTGGACCAATTCATCCACCATCTGGACCATTTAGATACTTTATGGTCCTAATAGATGCATCCAAGAAATGGTCTCATGTTTGCCTATTATCAACTTGTAATGTGGCATTTGCAAAGTTTCTTGCCTAAATTATTAAATTAAGGGCACATTTCCCTGATTATACTATCAAAAGAGTTGGACTTGATAATGCTGGTGAATTTACTTCACAAACATTTAATGACTATTATATGTGTGTAGGAATTGTTGTTGAGCATCCAGTTGCTCATGTACACACACAAAATGGTTTAGCCGAATCACTGATTAAACGTCTCCAGCTAATAGCTAGACCATTGATAATGAGAACCAAACTTCCTGTTTCTGTTTGGGGCCATGCAATCTTACATGCTGGATCATTGATACACATGAGACCAAGTTCATATCATGTATATTCTCCCCTACAACTTGCTTTTGGTCAAGAGCCAAATATATCCTATTTGAGAATTTTTGGGTGTGCAGTATATGTCTCCATTGCACTACCACAAAGGACAAAAATGGGTCCTCAAAGAAGGTTGGGAATATATGTTGGTTTTGTGTCTGTCTCTATTATAAGATATCTTGAACCTTTAACAAGTGATGTTTTTACAGCACACCTACCTGATTGCCAACTTGATGAGGCAAATTTCCCATCATTAGGGGAGAAAAGAAGATCATAGAAAAGGATGTTTCAAGGCATGAGCCTTCTTTATCATATCTTGACCCTTGCACAAAGCAATGTGAAACAGAAGTTCAAAATATAATACATTTCCAAGAAATTGCAAATCATTTGCCTGATGCATTTACTGACATGAAAAGGGTGACTAAATCATATATATACCAGCTGTCAATGTTCCAGCTCGAATTGAAATTCCATATAGAAAATATGATGATAAAGTCACTTAAGAGTCTAAAACACGCCTGAAGTGTGGAAGACCATTTGGTTCTAAGGATAAGAACCCACGAAAAAGAAGAGGAGTGGAAAATGCACTAGATCATGAGGAAAGTGTTCCTGGAGAAACACAAAATATCAAAATTCCCCCAGGAAAGGAAGATGTTGCACTAAATTATGGTCAAACAAATAGAATATGTGACCAAAATGAAACTGATAATATAAGTGCAATATTTTATTATTCAGTTGCATATGATATAATGAATGATGATCCTGAACCACAATCTGTCATTGAATGTCAAAGAAGAAATGATTGGTTTATATGGAAGGAGGCTATGCAAGTTGAATTAAATTCTCTTAGCGAGAGAAAGGTTTTTGGGGCTATTTTTCTCACACCTAGAGTTGTGAAACCATTAGGGTATAGATGGATCTTTGTAAGAAAAAGAAATGAGAAAGACGAAATTGTAAGATACAAGGCTAGGCTTGTGGCTCAAGGTTTCTCTCAAAGACATGGAATTGATTATGATGAGACTTATTCACTGGTAATGGATGTAACCACTTTTAGATATTTAATAAGCTTGACAGTATCTAAAAATTTAAAGATGCGTCTTATGGATGTTGTTACAACTTACTTGTATGGATCACTTGATAGTGATATCTATATGAAAATCCCCGAAGGATTTAAAATGCCTGAAGCATTACGTGCAAAACCTAGAGAAATGTATTCTATAAAATTGCAAAGATCTTTGTATGGGTTAAAGCAATCTAGGCGCATGTGGTACAATCATTTAAGCTATTATTTGACAAGTAAAGGTTATAAAAATAACACTATTTGTCCATCAAGTGTGTGATTCCAATCGTCGCCTCGATCTCAGTGATCTGCACTCACCCCCTCATCCATATGCTTCGATTAGGTGTTTTTATCATTTATGAACCTTCAGTGATGGAAACTGCCTCCTTCACTATCTGTACTGTCGAAAAGTGAGATTCATCATAAAACCTACCAAACCCATATGATAATCACCTAAAACCACCAGAGGGTTCCACACAGATAAAAGAAGAGAGAAATGGGAAGAGATGTTTGTCTCATTTGAAACTACTGGAATAAGGTGCGATTGTAGTGGGGGGAAAAAAGGACGGAGCGCTAGTTCATGGTGGGATTTACTAGACAGAGGAGTGGTGATGGTGGAAAATGGTGGAGGTGGAAGAGACGTAAGAACGAGATGTAGGGTTTTATTTTGAGAGAGAGAGAGAGAGAGAGCCATTTCATTTTTTAAATATTATAATTCATAAACAAAAATACAAAACCAAAAAGAAAATAAAAAAGAAAGTAAACAAGGGCAAAATAGTATTTTTCAAGTCTCGTAAGGGATGAAACGTGTAGATTTAAACTAATAATGGATGAAACATTCAACTTTTAACCTAACAAAGGACGGTCCGAGTCAATTTTTAAAAATAGGGACCAAACATGCATTTTAACACCTGTACGAGGGACGATTCGTGTAATTTACTCTTATAAAAACCTCCATAATATTAAAAACAAGAATACTAATAAATTAATAAAACTTATTCATTATGGACATTATGGACTACTAACGACTTTTATTTCTTATACTAACATTTACTTTATGAAACTAACTTTTATTTATACATACTAACATTAACTTTATGCAACTAACTTTTATTTATGCATACTAATATTTAAATTATGCAACTAACTTTTATTTATGCATGCTAACATTTAAATTATGCAACTAACTTTTATTTAAGTATACTAACATTTATTTATACATGTCAATGTTTATTTATTTATATTTTAGATATTCTTCATAATTTCATTTAAACATTTACTAATATTTATTTATGTTTCTAATTAATAAAATTATACCAAGTAAAATTATGTACTAACTAAAAGTCTTATTTAATGGTTTATAAAATACATATACATACACACACACACACATATATATATATATATATATACATATATATATATATATATATATATATATATATATATATATATATATATACACACACACACAACGGATATATATATGCAACAGTTATAAACAACAAAAACAACGACTATTTTTTTACTATAAATAACATCACTATCATATTTCTTTCTACAAAAAAACGAGTAAATTCTCTCACTTTTCAAGGTTATCAAGATCAAAATGATTCATCCGGTTGTAATTCTCGCAACTATAATGACTATATCACTTAGCTTCCTATTTTTCAATCTCACGCCATATGTATTTTATCCTAATTTATTTTATCCTTTCTTAGTCTTGTATGGGATGATTCTTCTCCCGCTTTTGTTTTGTGCAATACATATCGAAATAAATGGATTTCAATTTTCATCTTGCTATTTTGTTTAAATTTATAGTTACAATATGTCCAACAATGCAAAGCTTGAGTTTGCAGCACTTGAAGTTAGCGAGAAAAACTATGTGCCATGGATGATAGATGTAAAAATGCATCTTGAGTCCATGGGAATCTTAAATGCTATACATGAATTTAATAATTGCTTGGCACAAGACAAGGCGAAAGCACAAGTTTTTCTTCGTAAGCATATTGATGAAATGTTGAGATTTGAATATCTTGAAATTACTGATCCAAGTGTTCTCTGGAATCTCTTGAAAGAAAGATTTGATCATCAAAAGGAAGTTATACTTCCAAATGCTAGATATGAATGGAAAACACTAAGGTTTCAAGACTTCAAGAAAGTAAATGAATACAACTCAGCTTTGTTCAGAATATGTTCACAACTCAAGTATTGTGGACAAGAAGTTACTGATGAAGATATGTTAGAAAAAACGTACTCCACATTTCATGAAACAAACATGCAACAATATCGGTTGCAAAATTTCACAAAATATTTTGAATTGTATGCATGCCTACTTGTTGCACAACAAAACAATGAGCTCTTCATGAAAAACCATGAATATCGTCCGACGAGATTAGTAGCACTTCCTGAAGCAAATGCTACAAATACTGATATTTATCAAAACAATACACGTGGACGAGGATGTGGTCGTGGTCGAGGATGAGGCCGTGACTACTTTAATCAAAACCAAAGGCATAATTAGAACCATAATCTTGGTTGCAGACAAGGTAATAATCGTGGTCGTGGCCAAAAAAGAAATAATTACCAATCTTTACAAAGAAAAAATATCCATACACAAGAAAAGGCCAAAGTAGCAAGGCATGATGTTGGCCAAAAAAGAAATAATTACCAATCTTTAAAAGATAAACAATATTTTTATTATAATAATTCATTATTATTCTTATTTTCTTATAAATTCAAAGTTCTCAAATATTTTGACATATATATATTATAAATTAACACATGTAATACATGAGTCTCACAACTAGTAAAACATATATACGCTAACATCCCCCCTCAAACTTACAATTCCACAATAATAAACATTGAGAGTTTTTCACACAAGAACCGAAAACGAGACGCTGACAAAGCCTTCGTAAAAATATCAGCAAGGTGTAAGGTGGATGGAATAAACGGAAGCGATATGGTCCCGAGCTATAAGTGATGACGGGTGAAGTGACAATCAATCTCAATGTGCTTTGTCCGTTCATGGAAGACAAAATTCTTCGCAATCTGTATCACACTTGTTTTTTATCACAATGCAGAGGGAAGTAGGTGAAGAAATGTGAACCCCCATATCTGCAAGAAGCCACTATAACTAGATAATCTCACATGTAGTCACAACCATAACACGATACTCAACCTTTATGGAACATATAGAAACAACGTCTTGTTTCTTGCTCTTCCAAGAAATGAGAAACTCTCCAAGAAACACGCAAAATCCGGTAGTCGATTTTCGATCATGATGATCACCATCCCAATCAGCATCACTATAGGCACATAACTCAAGAGACGATGTCGAGGGAAACAAGAGGGTCTGAAACTGAGTGTTACAAAAATGTCTCAAAATATGAAGAACAACACCCTAATGAACCGAAGTAGGAGCATTAACAAACTGACTGACAACATGAACAAAATGAACAATGTCCGGACGAGTAACTGTGAGATAAACCAAACCTCCCACAATAGTCCGATAAAGATTCAGATCGGATAAAGGAACACCATCAGTACGAGAGTACCGTGCATTGGTTTTAAGAGGAGTATCTACAGTCCGATTGTTAGAGAGGCCCACCCGTGTAAACAAGTCAGATATATATTTAGTCTGAGAAAGAAGATACCCTATCTTAGACTGAGCTACCTCAGTTCCTAAGAAATAAAGAAACAAACCCAAATCCTTCATAGCAAATCGATGATCTAGATCATGCTTCAAATACTCAATACCACCATGGTCATCACTAGTAATAATCATGTCATCCACATATAAGGACAAAAGAACCCATCCTACGTGTGAGCATCTAATAAACAAAGCCGAATCATGATTATTATGAACAAATCCAAGAGAGGTAATCACTATGGATAATTTCTCAAACCAAACACGGGGTGCTTTCTTGAGACTATACAAAGCTTTGCGAAGCTAACAAACCTCACCCGACTGATGTTGAATTCCTGGGGTAGGAGACATAAACCTCTTCATGGAGATCACCATTCAAAAATGCATTTTGACATCCATTTGAAAGATATTACACTGTTGAACAGATGCAACTGCAATCATACTACATACTGTCATAATCTTTGCCACTGGGGTAAAAATCTCCTCATAGTCAAAACCGTACTGTTGAGAATACCCTTTTGCTACAAGTCTGGCCTTGTACCGCTCAACAGACCCATTCAATTTGTTTTTATCTTGTACACCTAACGACAACCAATCATATGTTTCCCAGGAGGAAGGGAAACCAAATCCCATGTATGAGTCTGATGAAGAGCATTGAGTTCCTTAGCCATAGCATTCTACTAAAGAGGATCCAATATAACTTCTCTAGATGATTCACATTCAGACAAATTATGGATGCTCGCTATAAATGAAGCAAATGATCCTGAGTATGTTGAGTAGGAAAAATCTGGAAGCTTAGTGGACTTAATAGGACGAGTAGACCTCTTGAGTGGTAGTGGATGTGGAACTTCAATCTCAATATTCGAAGGTATGAACTCAGGAGAAGTCGAGGAACTCTCTGAAGATGGGGAGTGTCCTGAGATGGAGGATCAATCGGCACAGATGAATCTCGAGTCTCTGTATTCTCATCAAAAGGATCAATATACAGAGAATCTGACTTTGTTACATTATGGGCTGTAGCAGGAATTGAGTAGAAAGGAATATGTTCCAAAAAGGTGACATGCCGGGAAACATATAACTTCTGACTCACAAGATCATAACAACAATATACTTTCTGTCCAACACCATATCCTAAGAATACACAAATAACAGATTTTGGTCCCAACTTTTTCCTCTCAACATGAGGACGAAGAACAAAACACATACATCCAAAAACTCGTAGAGAATAGTAGTCTGGTAAGTGGCCATATAGCTTCTCAAAAGGAGACATTACTGAATTCAATGCAGTAGGAATACAGTTAATCACATAAACGACAATCAAGACTACTTCTCCCCAAAAGGCTTTAGGAACCTGCGCAGACAAAAGCAATGAGTGGGTTGTCTCAACAATATGACGGTGTTTCTGTTATGCCACACCGTTTTATTGAGGAGTATTAGTACACGATGGCTGGTGTATGGTACTATCAGGAGAAAGTAATTGAGTAAAATCATTAGAGGTATATTCACCCCATAAGTCACACCTGAAGCACTTTATCACAACTAAATGTTGAGTTTTAACAAGAGTTATAAAATTGTTGTAAATGCCAAAGAAATCACATCTGTGTTTCATAAGATAAACCTATGTATAGCAAGTATAATCATCTATAAAAGATACATAATAGGCTGACCCAACCTTTGTGGATACTGGTGTAGGGCCCCACACATCAGAATGAATAATATCAAAAGGAGCAATAGAGCAAGACATACTTTTACTGAAAGGTAAAGCAGAGAAGTTTGCAAGTTTACAACCACTACAATTAGAAATATCATAAGTGTTCAAATCACCCAAAACACCACTAGAAGATAGAAAACTCAAACGTGATACATATACATGTCCCAAATGAGAATGCCAAAGATAAAACTGAGAAGACAAATGACTCAAACGAAAAGAAGAAAAATAAATGTTGGAGGCAGTAGAAACGAACACTTTGAGAACCTACAATACATAAAGTTCTCTATGACAACCCGATATTTCGACTCTATGTAATGACCTAAAAAGTCAAGTATTGTAACCACTTTTGAAATAATGAAATTAACTTCGAAAATAAAATGTACAAAAGTCTCTATTGGGTTACCTACTATGCTAGATATTGTGTCAAGGTTTACAGAAATACTAAGAACACTAAAATCCAAATTATAACGAAGAAGTTATGACCATTCTAAGATTTCCGACAAAACCGGCAACACCGATTAAACGAAAAACGCGAAGTTTCAATACAATAGTTTTTAGCTTTAAGTATCTAAATGAAAGTTGTAGATATCATTAAACTGTAAACGTACGTAAAAAGAACGTCCAAATCTGACTTCGTATAAGGGAGTTATGATTTTTCCAAGATCCGGATATAGTGGTAGACAACTAAAAACTCGAAATAGAGATCGAGAGACTTTTGGCCGAAGCAACCTAAATGAGAATTGAAGGTCTCAACAATAGTAGCGCAACGGTAAAAATTCTGAAGAAAACGGACATTGGATGAAGAAGTTATGGAATTTAAACGGACTTTTCCATGTCCGGCCTATTAAAAATAATATAATAAAAATAAATTCAAAACTAGCCGATGGAGTCTAAATGAGAGTTGTAGAGCCTTTTCACACCTACATGTACATATATAGAACGTCGAAATCGGAGCTCATACGCGAAAGATACGGATTTTACAAGTTTAAGGCACGAAAAACGAAGTTGTCAGATGCCTCACGAGGTGAGTTTCTGACTGATGTGTTCCAGCGTGTCAGCCATGTCCAATCGTCGAAGAGGATCAAGCAAAGCCTCACGACATGAGACACCCAAAACTCATGACGTGAGACCCCAAAACTCAGCCTAGAAATAGAAACCGATGGTTTCGAGTTCTAGTGCTCAATTCTCTCTTCTCTTGTGCTGAAACTCTGCTTCAAAGCCCCTGAGACCCTCCCAAAGCCCTGGTTTTCGCGTAAAATTCCCGAAGGAAGGTTTTGCATTCCCGAGATTCCCAAGAATCCCGAGAAAATCGACTTTCACAAGCCGAAGTTTTGCTCAATTTTCATCTCACTATCTTCAATCAACCAAGTGAGTTCATACCCCTATAAACTACACTTTCAAATGTTTTATCAATGCTTTTTATAAACTTTAAGGGGGGGGGGGATACAAGTAAACATACGGTTATTATCGTGTGCTACATAAAAGTTTCATTATACACTTTTTATCAAGTGAATCATATGTGATTCATAACTACTATATGAAAACTTTCGTACGCAAAATATATCACGATAACATCTTGTCTTTTGAAATGAAATATGTTGATATATATATATATATATATATATATATATATATACATACATACATACATACAAATCAAACACTTTGTTTATACTTTAAGTATATGTGTTCATTTATGGCACTAGAAAAGTTATACTTTACATAACAAGTGAGCATTACACTAGGGTTTACTATACGAACAAAACACACACTTTGAAAAACTATAATAGGTATAGTTTACGAGAAAATCATGAACATTTACATACTAGATACGCTATATGAAAGAGATATTTTCATACACAAGAACAAATGGACATTTTCATACGTAAACCTGTTTTATACTTAGTTTTGTGAGACATTTCACGTACTTTCGAGTATGCATTTTAAGTCCTGTATTATATACCGTAATCCCTTGTAGGGGAGAGTGATTCTTGTGTATAGATCTATACGGGATTGAAAATCCCGCACCTAAGCTATTAGCTACAGCTAGGCCGGCAGGCCTGGGGTGACAAACGTCATAGCCTTCCAATGCCTGAAGAACGTTGTTATAGGCATCCTGGTCAAATAGTATGGTTATAAGACTCACATGGAGTATTAAAAACACATTGATTTATGGGGTTTTTCAAATGCCTTAGCAATTTATACATAAACCTACTATTTTAAAGCATGAAAAGCACTATTGCATTACAGTTTTGGAACAATTAAACTACCATCTAATATAATAGAAAATATGGGATTTTCTAGGAAAATTTAAACATGTACGAACCATTTCCATTCTATTTCATACAAACATTGTCATTAAATACTTATGAACTCACCAGCTTAAATGCTGATCTACTCTTTCAAAAGTACTTGTATTTCTCAGGGATTCAGTAATACAGGTAAAACTATTGCTTTTGAAGAAGGGACGTTGCAGCGTTAGTTTAATTTCATTTTGACATCATATTGTAATTTCTTTTGAAACAAGTACTTTTCTACAATGTAAACTTTCAAATTATATATGTGATGGCTGTGTTACTTTCTTTACTATGTATTCAACTGTTTCGATACTACATGAAGTCATCCGCCCTCGAACGATTCCGCTGTTCTGGTTTGGGGGTGTGGCATTCTCCCACCCTACGACCGATCCCCATCACCTTTTGAGTGTGTTGGTCCTTAATAACACATACAGAATCAGAAAAGAACACTCAGTTACAAGACCTACACAAATGGCTGACCTAAACAAGATTCAAAGTGAGTTTGGGAATGTAAACATCAAGGAGAGACATATGAGGAATAGAAACAGACCCAACACCTTCAGCTGCCATAGATATATCACTACCGAATGAAGTAGGACCAGAATGAGACATAGATATAGACATGGCAGTAGGATTGGAGGCTAAATATTGTCTAAAACTCTCAAAAACCTTGGGATCCAATGCAGAAGGTGGCATGTTGCCAACTGAATTAGTGTCAACTGATGGAGAAACAACATAAACAAACTGTCAAGGATAAGGTGTCCATGGAGAAGCACCAGAAGAATGTGGCTGAAACTTCTGCTGACTAGACCTATGTTGTTGTCCCGACCAAGTCTAACCATATTTACCCTTGTTAACTAACAATGGTCACTGAGTTTTTCAATGGTTTTTCTGTTTACAGAAGGCACATTCATCATAAGCAACCCTTGGATTTTGACGCGACTGGTTAGTGGAAACAACAAGCACAATAAGAGTGGAAGTAGGAATGGAGATTGCTTTAGACCCTTTATCCACAAGAGACTTGATACGAGTCTCTTCAATAATCAGCTCATGAACAGCAGAATCCACTAAGTGAAGAGGGAACGATGAAGAATCGTTCCACATAGGCCTTCAAAATTAGAATGCAACGCCATCAAAAACTAAACCAAACATTGTTCTTACCTCCTAGAAATATAAGGCTTAAAATCTTTTAATTCTTTAGATTCAGTAAGAGCCAACTGATCCCATAAATCAGAAATAAGAACATAGAAATCTTGAATACTCATATTATTCTACTGAAGGGCACTAATATCATATTCTAACTGATACTGTTTAGCAAAATTGGACTGAGTATCCAATTTCTCCAAATGGTTCCACACATCCTTTGTAGTTTCATATTTATCCAATTGCATGCCAATAGACCGGGTAACGAAATTATTAATCCAAGTAATGACCTTGGAGTTATCAGTCTCCCAGGTATCAACAAACAAATCGAAAATTTCAGATTGAGGCACTGAAGGTTTGGCTTCAGTCCCAATGACATAGCCACACACACACACACACATATATATATATATATACACACACACACACACACACACACACACACACACATATATATATATATATATATATATATTCTTCTCACAAAGGAAGTTCTTCATAACATAGCTCCAATGAGTGCAATTCTTTCTATCCAATCGACTACTAATTGATTGAAGGGAATCATCCTTTCTAGTAATGATGGCAACATAAAAATAACCACAATAATAGACAGGCAATCAGAGAATAAGAACAACAAACCAACGAAAGCAACCAATCATGCACCAAGAAATCGAACTACAAATCCTAGAATCAGAAAAGCAAAAACAAACTAATAGCAACAACAAATGAGCACTAACAAGAAAACGAACATCCACGCAATAAATGACTACTACAAAACCTCCTAACAGCGTATCAAACCTCTGCTCTAATACCATGATAATCGAGTCATATGATTAATGAGAGAGAGAGAGAGAGAGAGAGAGAGAGATTACAAGGTTCTTGAAAAGCATGAAAACAAAGAACAACAAGATGGGGAATATAAAGGCAAGCTAAGCTAACCCTAACCAGAACCCTAATGGGATAAAGAAAAAAGGGGACCAAAACAAGTGGGCTTATAATAAACATATATATGCTAACACAAACTAATGACCAATATGCATTATGGATGGAACAATTGGATATCCACATATATGCCTACAACATTATCGACTAGATCAATCAAGAAACTCCCCTTTCCACCACCATCGATGAGGCCACTTGTGTGACAACCCGTAATTTCTATCTTGTAAAAGTCAAACTTGGTCAACAAAAGTTAAACTTATCGAATAGAGGTCAAACTTAGTTCTTTTATTATCTTAATATAGTTAGTTTAAGGAGATAAAAGTGTATGGAACTTTTATAATATGAGTGTTACGGTATTTGGAGGGAAATCATTTGGACTGAGGATCACAAACCTTACTTAGACCACAAACGAGCCTTCGGTCCGTGAACAACCTTCGGGCCGTGATTAAGCCTTCGGGCCGTGAACGGGCTTCCGGCCGTGAACCCACAGTTTGCAGCCGTGAACTCCCCTCCTATATATAAATGTTGGCTGATTTTACCTCACTTCTTCCATTCTAACCGCAAACACAAGGCTTTTCTCCCAAGGATCTTCAACCGAAAACACCTTTCTCTCAACTATCTTCCGTTTCCTTTCAATCTTCTTAAGACATTGCTAAAGATCTTCAAGTATTCTTCATCCTTCAAGATCCTTGGGCCGTAAAATCAAGAACATCAAGTGTTCTTGGGCCGTGAACACTTACATCCTCATCATTTATCAAGAACATCAAGCCGTGATCCCAAGAGCATCAAGATCTTTGGGCCGTGATCCCCTTCCAACCTCCTTTTTTCGACTCTAGCACCCTTTGTAAGTTAAGCTTTCAACTCAATCTGTTTCCTTGCTATATTTGTGAATATGATCCTATATCAAACTTTCATACATGTCACTCACATCAGGTGAGTTCATACCCCTTGTAAATTACAGTTTTAATGCTTTTGAATGCTTTTAAATTGCTTTTGGGGGAGAATACAAGTAGAACACAATATAATTGTGTTAAACATTTACATGTGGAAACATTCAGACAAAAGGATTTCTCATACTCAAAAATTTGTTAAAAATACTTTCAATCTCTTTTAAACAATTTTAAACTTCTTTTATATCAAAATCATTTTTTTGTACATATTTACGTATAAGTATGCTTTAACGGACTGAGGACTATTGTAAATACCGTAAGTCTTGTTCATTGTTTGGTTGTGGGCTTAGGGTATGATCACTAGTCCGACTGTCGGCTAAATGATAGTTATACTTATTAAATACATACATGAATATTACACCCATTTTAAGGAACATACTTAACTCAGTTGCTTATGTTGAACAATTAAGTCTTTTCTACAAATCAGTAACAGTTCAAACAAATATAGTAGTAAAATATAATAGGTATAGTTTTGAGGATCACTACATACTATTTCTAGAACAGAGAAACATACGTGAGTCAGTACATACATACCATAACAAGAACGTAAAGGAACATACATACTATAACAAGAACACAACAACTAAAATGTGAGATACTATTTAATGGCATAGCAATATACTTGTTGTGTGATGTTTTGTAACCAGAGTCTCCTAGAGGGAGAGCGTGAGTTTGTGTATAGATCTATACGGGATTGACCATCCTACACCTTGCTGCTAGCTACAGTGGGACCTGCAGGTCTACGGGTGACAAATTTCATACCATTTTCGACCTATGAAGAACGTCGTGTTTTATACTAGTCAATCAAGCATGGTTATAACTGATGGGTTTTGGTCATAAGACATCCTATGTGCTCATACAAACCCTAATGCTTGGATCTAGGTTTCTTTATTGTACATGCTTTGAATCCAAGACTATAAACCCTAATTCTAGCATATAAGTAATCATATTAACATAAGAATAGGTTTATAATATTACCTTGATTGTTATGTAGCAATAACAATCCCAAATCTCCTTGTATTGACTTTGGAAGGCTTAGAGTCACAAGTGTCACTCCTCTAATGGTTCACAAACACCATAAGCAAGAGGATGAAGAGGAGAGAGGATGGAGGCTGCCCAAAACGTGTTCTAACCCTAGAAAAGAAGTTCCCCACGTTTTTGAGCCTTAAGGGTTCTATATATAGTGAGGCTATTAGGGTTATCTAACAAGGAAACCCTAATTTGGTTGCTTAAGCCCTAAGCAACCCATAGACTCCTTTAATCAAGCCCTTGGACGATTTCCTTATGGGCTTCTCATAAGAATTCGTCCACCTCTTGATTTAAGATAATCCATGGCCTAAATTGCAATTATCTTATAATTACAATTCCAGTCCCTTAAGTTTAATTAATCTCTTTTAGTCACAAAACTAATTACCAATTAATTATTGACTAATATTAATTAAACAATATGATTTCTCCTTTAATATATTATTCTCATAATATATTAATAAATCATATTTAATCCTTTCTCTTCATAATTCATCCTATCAAGTTGCTTTGGTGAAGGCAACCCAAAAGGACCATGCACCATCGGGTCAAGTACATACCAAAATAGTTATGGACTTAGACACTAATCCAATAGTCTCCCACTTGGATAAGTCTAAAAACTATTCTGCGTATGACTTCAGATCCTGATCTGCAATCGTAGCTTTCCAAAGCCGCTGTCAACTCTGATCCTATCAGATACGTGTGTCTTTAGATAAGAGATCATATATTCCTCCATTCTAGATATCATATGAGAAATGATTTCAAATCATTCTCTTTGTACTATATCTCGATTTCTGATTTATGACGACTGACTAACTTAACAAATCAAATTAGCCCTAGCCCGGCCGAGCATTTACGTTTGTCATCACTAAACCATCGAGGGGCCCAAAGATATCGCTTTTATCCTACCTTGGATAAAAGGAACGGATAAACTTTGATACAATGCTTGCTTGCACTCACTCACCGAATCACACACAACAATATGTTTTATAACACCAAGTTACTAGTGCGTTTACATATTATCAATGTGCAACCAATTTGCAACATACAACTCACATATCTCGGTTTCAATAATATAAGATGTTATCGTCTCACCAATCACTCGTGATACAACTCATGGAGTGATCCAAGTGAGCATGGGTTTAATCCAATGCTCAAATCATATTCATAAGCATTCATGAACATTGCAACAAACATTTGCTTATGTCTAATGCTCTTTAGACAATCCACACACCAATTCACGACAGTCTTCATTCATATCTACTTCCAACATATGAACGACTGTGGCCCGTTTGAATAATTCGATTATTCTTAATAAACTCAATTATTCTTGAAGTCAAAACATGCAAAGTGAAACACAAGAATAATACTAATCCCATATGGCCTCAAAACTTTGAGTATAAATAAAACCCCTTTTAATTATCACCATATCGATTACTCATTATTTGTCGTTTTGGGTAATCAACTTCTTACTTGAATTATTACACTTGTCCCATGCTCCTTAGCATGTACACAATGTTTACCTATGGTTCTTACTTTTGTGAAATAGATCAAATGGAACACATTTCCAACCATTTTCATTTCACAACTCCAAATCCTTTTTCCATAAGTTAAAGAATATCAAATTCTTACTACTTATAGAATATGCTAGATTCTAACATTCTATGCAATTATCCTTTCGTAATGTCACTGCATCAAAGTCACAAAGACTATTGCCAATGATATTACAAAGTCCTCTATCGGAGATTGTTACAAGACAATTCCATAGACATGATGTCTCTCACTCAAAGTACATTCTTTGAACATCCTTTTGCATAGAAGTTTCTAATCTAGTCATAGATTTCTCAATATTCAATTCCCAATATGGACACACTTCCATATGTTCCATATGACAACTTATTCTTAATAGAATCTTATCTATTCGTAATGATGTCGATACGGTCCATCCAATATGGAAACATTTCCATATTTTCCAATACTATACTTCCAACTACTCACAAGCGACCAATCCTCGTCGAACTTTGGATTGTCCTTTGATAGTTGTTTAATTGTTTTAGTCAAAACCAATTCTTGTCCTTTTTCCCTCTAAATGCGCTAGACATTTGGAAAATTTTAGAATGGTCAAACATTAAAGCATTTGTAATCGATCCTATACCTGAAGCGTATGGGACACGACGCACAATGTTTTATTTGCTATGTTCTCAAAATTCGAATTGTGAAGAGGAATGCCGTAATCATAATCGAAATTTTAAGAACACACTATGTACCTTTGACTAAATTTATTAACATTTCTCAACCTAATCCTTTAGATTTGAAATGAAGCATAATATTCTCTCCCTTAATTATAGCAAAACAACTTTACAACCCTGACGACTTTGCAAGGTATAACTCTTGTTTCCTATAATTAATATTGCCAACTTGCAATACGTGCCTTAATAATCATAAAATCATAACATTTATGCTTCCACTATCATGATTATTATTATAAAACATAACACTTATGCTCCCACTAGCTTCGACATGTATTCATAAACATCTTAACTTTCAGAAAAACAATGCTAATTGAATTTCTTAAGTTCATGTTTCTAATACTTAGTGCTTTGATAATCTTTTATCAAGGCTTCTTCAACTTATACACCTTTGCCTTCGATAGTTCATATGTGTGTTTAAACAATTGCCAAACCTGACAATTCAAATTATGGAAAGGGATGTCGTAACCATAATCGAATTTGAGAATGCAATTTTACAATCACTATCTTCTTAAAATCTTTCTTAGTGAAAGCATTTCCTCACAATCATTTTCATGAAGGAGGAAATCTTATGACACTTAGATTTAAACGGTGTATGTGTTCCTATCCATGTGAATTTGTTAAAACTAAAGTTTTCGACAAATTCAAACTCATATGGACCGAACTTTCTTAATCTTGATATCTTGCCTTATGGTAGCACAACTGCCCACCATGTCTTCCAAGTAGTTAAGCAACTCACCTTTTCCTATCAATGTACCTTTCGTTGATTAAGGTGCTTTGCCTTTTATGCATTCAAAATGAGAACTCATAGAACTCACATGCATAATTAACTCAATTGGAATAGCACATAATCAAAATCTTGTCAACACGATAGGTTGTAAACCTCAACTCGTGTGCTAGTGATGATTGATAAGGTTTATTTGATTTGTTCTTGAAACCTTTCAAGAGCACTAAGACTCCCACTGACTCTTCGACATATAAGATTCTCTTGTCAAAACATTTCTTGACAAGCAAATATTCAAGAGTTAGTGTAACTTTTATCAAAACTCTTCATAAATTGGTCCTAGTTGGTCTTTGTATTATCTAAGACATCACAAATTACCACATTTAATGAATGTTTTAAACCTTCTTAATACTTTTCACTCATTGTCACAATCTTAACTCTAAGACTTGTTATTGGGACGAAGTATGATTGACTTCTTGATTTAACCATTTCTTCAATCCTTGATTCCTCTTCTTGGACATACAATTGTACCAAGACTCACTTAGAGGATCAATTGAGATATGGTTCTTAATCATTAAGACCTATCATAAGGCATAAAAGGTACTCTCTCTTCTTCTTAGAATGGAGAAACTTTTATCTCTCTGCCTACTTGATTCTTGTTATTCGTTCTACTATTGATTTAACCTTTTTCAATTAATTCAGAATTACACTTAATCTTATAAGTATAATCATATTTACTAAACCTTTAGTAAATCATGACGAATATCTCGGTACTCTTATGGTGGACTTTAATCAACACACAACTTTGTGTACTCGATCTCCTAGTCCTTCACTTGACACTTTGTCAATGAATTAGTCTAATTTCCAAATACGAAATTTCTCATTCATCGTGCATCCATGTTGCATGATTCCAAGTTTCTGTCCAATTGAAACTTGGGCGATGAGAAACTCTCCCTATTTGGTAAATTCTCGACTTTCCATAACATAATATGAACCAAATCCATTAATGCTAATAATAGAAACATTTTAACATCAAATTTTCATACACGCCATTGTAAGGATAAATAAATAAAATTTAAAATCAAAATTTATTTTATTGCGGAAAATTTTGTCCTTACAATGCAACTCATTGAAAAACTTATGCTAATACATCTTTCTTAGGAATCTAATTCTAACTCTAAGTAGTAGCTCAAGAATCTAATCTTCGAGAAACGCGATCGAAATCCATTCCTTCACGGTTAGATTCTGCTCACTTCTTCCCTTAAGCTTCCTTTCTTTTCTTCGATCCTACAAAATATCAATTGTAATCTTATCACATTTTGTATTAAGAATCTAGAATAGAAGCTTAAAAGAGTTAGTCAATGGATTTTACCTAAAGAAGAGCCATACGTTTCGACTCTCCCATCTCTTAGATTTCTTAGGTAAATAGGGCAGCTTCGTCTCTAATGCCCCTTCTCTTGGCAATAAAAACAAATCGACTCTTTTGGAACAACACATGGAACTACTTCAGACATTGCCTTTCTCTTATGATCAAACTTTTCGATCATAGCATGTCTTTCGTTGCCATTGTCTATATCCATAGAGGTCTCGAAGGCAGATTCACCAATCAACTTTGCTTTTCTATTGCGCCAAACCATTGCTGATTCGGCAGCAATAAGAATATAGGTGAGATCTATAAGGGTCACGTCGCGGTTCATCATATAGTACTCTCTTACGAACTCACTATTGTTGGATTAGTGTCTAAGTCCATAACTATTTTGGTATGTACTTGACCCGATGGTGCATGGTCCTTTTGGGTTGCCTTCACCAAAGCAACTTGATTGGAGAAATATATATAGAGAGAGAGGATAATATGATTTATTAATATGTTATAAGAATAATATATTAAAGGAGAAATCATATTTGTTTAATTAATATTGGTCGATAATTAATTAAGAATTAGTTTAGTGATCAAATGTAATTAATTAAACTTGAGGGGCTGATTTGTAATTATGTGATAGTTACAAAATAAGGTAAGAATTATCTTATAAGTATGGTGAACGAATTTAAGGTTGGAAAGCCTTAGAATTCGAGTATGATAAGGATTCAAGGATTATCTTATTGGTTGCTTAATGGATAATCAACTAGATAAGGATAATGACTGAAACCCTATCTCTACACCTATATAAACACCCCTAGGGTTATGAATTCGTGTATCCCTTCCCAAGAGGTCCCAAATACGAATTCTAACCTCCCTCCTCTCTCCATATACCTTCTCCACTTGCTTATGGTGTTTGTAAGCCATTAGAGGAGTGACACTTGTGACTCTCTGCTTTCCAAGGTCAATTCAAGGAGGAATTGGATTGTTGTTGCTATATAACAATCAAGGTATGTTCTTAAACCTATTTACATGTGAATTCTGATTTCCATATGCTAGAATTAGGGTTCAAGTCTTGGATTCAAAGTATGTACAATAGAGAAACCTAGATCCGAGCTTTAGGGTTTGTATGAGCACATAGGATGTCTTATGACCAAAACCCATCAGTGGTATCAAAGCCATGATTGGTTTCTATTGTATTGATGCTTGATGTAACTGAAAATCGTGTTTTGGCCTCACTGTTCGACCTAACTCGGCGAGTCACTCTTGGACTCGGCGAGTCAGCCTTACTCGGCGAGTTCCAGAGGGTGACTCGGCGAGTCGGTGCGTCAGACAGTGCTTATCTCGGGATTTCTTGCTGTTTTTGCATTGGGATAATTACCTTATCATGTTAGATTAATATTAATCCGATTATATGATATATTTGACTATAATTTTAATCTAATTGAAGATATTTATCAATTAATAGGATAATTGTTTCCTTATAAGATAATTGATTAATTATTTTGAGTAAATTGATAAATTATTTTGCAAGAAATCATCAAATATGGATAATTATGTGATTAAATGTTAATTTGAATTATTTGTTATTTGATCCTTGTTGTTATGAAAAGTTTCATATTTGACCCTTTAGGTTTTATAGTTTAAATTTGAACCCCAAAAGTTTTGTTGTTTTGAAATTTAAATAGTTGAAACCCTAATGTTTTAAAAAAGGTTTCAAAATTTGCCCTCAAGTTTTGGAATTTAAAAGTTGATTAAAAGTTAATTAGAAATGTTAAATTCTAAAACCCTAGTTTTGAAAAAAGTTCAAATACACCCTTATGGTTTTATTAATTAATTAAGGTGTATAATTAAAAGAGATTTAATAAATCCATAAAAGTTTAGGTTAACCATTTAATTAATAGTATAATTGTTAACCACATAGTATTTTAAAGTTATAAAATACACCCTATACTATATATAACATTAAAAGTCTAACATTATATATATGTATAACTAAAAGTCAGTCTTACCGTTAGTAGGTCTCATTCACGAAACTGGTCTATAAGGGGTGTTTAAGGAAATTGCCTATAAAATGGCGATTGAATGGGTATCCACTCTTACCCACCGCACTCTTGACTAGTGGAGGGTCGTTAGCCGAACGGGTAGGATAGGACGAAACCTTCCATTATAAGTATAATGAATTACTAAAGTAACTAAATGTTTTCATAAAATTCCCAATCTTAGTTACTTAGGCAAAAGTGAATTGATGCAATTCCATGAAATTACACTTTGTGCCCTTGCGAAGACGTTAGTGGAGCGTGTGTGGTTAACCGGCACACTAAATGGGTCTAAGCAAAGGTAGCAAAGGGTGACTCAATGTTTGTCATAGTTCGGTGGAGCGTGTGTGGTTTACCGGCACATCGAATAGATGACTGTAACATGTGAGGGCACCATGTAAGTTTGCATGGTTATTCACACCCGCTTTGTGATCCTCGGCATCCCAGTCACAAACAAGAGGGGCATATCGAGATTTAAACATGCCATTGAAAGTTCAATGTATCTCAAAGGATCTAGGAGTTTTCATAGATTTAAAACTTAAATTTCTTTTTCGTTTTTCATGGTGGAAATTAGTGAATCGTCATTCACTTACCTTCAAATGTTCTGCAATTTGGGTTACGGCATCCCTCTCCCAAGTTGTAGAATATTGTGTTGGGTCCTAGCCTTGGAATTTCATTTGGGTGATTTACCAAGGACTCAATCAATCAACTAACTTGAATTTGTTTTTCTCCCGTATTGTAGATGTCAAAGTTTGACAACTATGGTCTTCTCAAATCCCGTGGAACAAGCATTCCACATGAAGATGATATTCCACGATTCGATCGAGGATCAAGAAATCATGCTTCACTTCCTCCTACAATTATTCTCCCAAACCCACAAGATTGTAAAATTGAAAGGTTCGATATCACTCAAGCCCTATTGGCAGGTAAACATAAAGAAGGAAAGTCGGTGTATGCACACGTCCTAGGGATGAAGTCGCGCATTGATAGACTAAGAATGATGGGATCCGTTGTTAGTGAAGAGATGGCTGTTGATTGGGTTCTTCAGTCACTTCCCAACTCATATAGTGAGTTCGTAAGAGAGTACTATATGACGAACCACAACGTGACCCTTATAGATCTCACCTATATGCTTATTGCTGCCGAATCAGCAATGGTTTGGCGCAATAGAAAAAGCAAGGTTGATTGGTGAATCTGCCTTCAAGAACTCTATGGATATAGACAATGGCAATGAAAGACATGCAATGATCGAAAAGTTTGATCATAAGAGAAAGGCGATGTCTGAAGTAGTTCCATAAGAGTCAATTTGCTTTTATTGCCAAGAGAAGGGGCATTGGAGACGAAGTTGCCCTAATTACCTAAGAAATCTAAGAGATAGGAGAGTCAAAGGTATGACTGCGCTTTAGGTAAAAAATCCACTATCTAACTCCATTAAGTTCCTATTCATTGATTCTTAATACATGATGTAATAAGATTACATTTGAGTGTTTTGTAGGGTCGGTGAAAAGAAAGGAAGCTTGATAAGAGAGCAAGATGAATCTAATCACAAGAGATGGATTTCGATCGCATGGACTTGAAGATTAAATTTTGAGCTTAGACAGTTATGATAGAGTTGTTAGAAATTTTCTTTTGTATATAGTTTTCAATGGATTTCGCATTGTAAGGACAAATTTTTCCGCTGCTTTTATAAATAAAATAAATTTTTGTTTGACTTATTTATTTATTTGTTTATTTCCTTACAATGAAATCATTATGAAAATTGATGTTCGAATATTTCTACAACAAATGGATATGATTCTTAGTTATGTTATTTATGGAAATGTCAAGAATTTACCAAATAAAGAGAGTTTCTCATCGCCCTAGTTTCAATTGGACAGAAATCACGCAACTTGGTTGCACGATGAATGAGAAATTTCATATTTGGAAATTAGACAAATTCATTGACAAAGTGTCAAGTGAAGGACTAAGAGATCGAGCACACAATGTTGCGTGTTGATCAAGACCACCATAAGAGTAACAATGATATTCGTCATGATTTACTAAAGGTTTAGTAAATATGATTATACTTACAAGATTAAGTGTAATTTTGAATTGATTAAAGGGTTTAGATCAATAGTAGAACGAAGAATCAAGTAGGCAGAAAGATAAAAGTTTTTCCATTCTAAGAAGAAGGGAGAGTACCTTTTATGCTTTATGATAGGTCTTAATGATTAAGAACCATATCTCAATTGATCCTCCAAGTGAGTCTTAGTACAATTGAATGTCTAAGAAGAGGAATCAAGAATTAAAGAAATGGTTAAATCAATAAGTCAATCATACTTCGTTTCAATAACAAGTCTTAAAGTTAAGATTGTGACAATGAGTGAAAAAGTATTAAAGGTTTATAACATTCATCAAATATGGGAAGTTGTGATGTCTTGAATAAGACAAAGGCCAACTAGTACCAATTTATGAAGTGTTTTGATAAAAGCTACACTAACTCTTGAATATTTGTCAAGAAATGGTTATTGACAAAAGAATCGTATATGTCAAGGAGTCAGTGGGAGTCTTAATGGTCTTGAATAGTTTCAAGAACAAATCAAATAAACCTTATCGATCATCACTAGCACACGAGTTAAGGTTTACAACCTATCGTGACGACATTATTTTGATTCTGTGCCAATCCAATCGAGTTAATTATGCATGAGAGTTCTATGAGTTCTCATTTTGAACGCATAAAAGGCAAAGCACCTTAATCAATGAAAGGTACATTGATAAGAAAGGGTGAGCTGCTTAACTACTTGGAAGACATGGTGGGCAGTTGTGCTACCATAAAGGCAAGAAATCGAGATCAAGAAAGTTCGATCCATAAGAGTTTGAATTTGTCGTAAACCTTGGTTTTGACAAATTCACATGGATAAGAACACATACACCGCTCAAATCTAAGTGTCATAAGATTTCCTCCTTCATGAAAATGATTGTGAAGAAATGCTTTCACTAAGAGAGATTTTAAGAAGATAGTGATTGTAAAATTGCATTCTCAAATTCAATCATGGTTACGGCATCCCTTTCCATAATTTGAATTGTGAGGATTGGCAATTAGTCTTAATTGTTTAGACACACATATGAACTATCGAAGGCAAAGGTGTATAAGTTCAAGAAGCATTGATAAAGGATTATCAAAGCACTAAGTATTAGAAACACGAACTTAAGAAATTCAATAAGCATTGTTTTCTGAAAGTTAAGATGTTTATGAATACATGTCGAAGCTAGTGGGAGCATAAGTGTTATATTTTAATAATAATCATCAAAGATAGTGGGAGCATAAAAGTTATGATTGTATGATTATTAAGGAAAGTATTGCAAGGTTAGCAATATTAATTATAGAAAACAAGAGTCATGCTTTGCAAAGTTGTAAGAGCTGAAAGGTTGTTTTGCTATAATTAAGGGAGAGAATATTATGCTTCATTTCAAATCTAAAGGATTAGGTTGAGAAATGTTAATAAATTTAGTCAAAGGTACATAGTGTGTTCTTAAAATTTCGATTATGATTACGGCATCCCTTTTCACAATCCGAATTTTGAGAACATAGCAAATAAAACATTATGCGTCGTGTCCCATACGCTTCGGGTATAGGATCGATTGCAAATGCTTAATGTTTGACCATTCTAAAATTTTCCAAATGTCGAGCACATTTAGAGGAAAAAAGGGCTAGAATCGGTTTAGACTAAAACAATTAAACAACTATCAAAGGACAATCCAAAGTTCGACGAGGATTGGTCGCTTGTGAAAGTTGGAAGTATAGTATTGGAAAATATGGAAATGTTTCCATATTGGATGGACCGTATCGACATTATTATGAATAGATAAGATTCTATTAAGAATGAGTTGTCATATGGAACATATGGAAGTGTGTCCATATTGGGAATTGAATATTGAGAAATCTATGACTAGATTAGAAACTTCTATGCAAAAGGGTGTTCAAAGAAAGTACTTTGAGTGAGAGACATCACATCTATGGAATTGTCTTGTAACAATCTCCGATAGAAGACTTTGTAATATCATTGGCAATAGTCTTTGTGACTTTGCTGCAGTGACATTACAAAAGGATCATTGCATAAAATGTTAGAATCTAGCATATTCTATAAGTAGCAAGAATTTGATATTCTTTCACTTATGAAAAGGATTTGGAGTTGTGAAATGAGAATGATTGGAAATGTGTTCAATGTGATTTATTTCACAAAGTAAGAACCATAGGTAAACATTGTGTGCATGCTAGGAGCATGAGACAAGTGTTGGAATTCAAGTAAGAAGTTGATTACCCGAAACAACAAATAATGAGTAATCAATATGGTGATAAATAAAAGGTGTTTTATTTATACTCAAAGGTTTGAGGCCATATGGGATTAGTATTATTCTTGTGTTTCACATTTGCATGTTTTGACTTCCAGAATAATTGAGTTTATTAAGAATAATCGAATTATTCAAACGGGCCACAGTCGTTCATATGTTGGAAGTAGGTATGAATGAAGACTGTCGTGAATTGGTGTGTGGAATGTCTAGAAAAGTATTAGACATAAGCAAATGTTTGCTGCAACGTTCATGAGTGCTTATGAATGTGATTTGAGCATTGGATTAGACCCACGCTCACTTGGATCACTCCATGGATTGTATCACGAGTGATTGGTGAGACGATAACATCTTATATTCTTGAAACCGAGATGTGTGAGTTGTATCTTGCGAATCGGTTGCACATTGATAATATGTAAACGCACCAGTAACTTGGTGTTATAAAACATATTGTTGTGTGTGATTCGGTGCGTGAGTACAAGCAAGCATTGTATCAAAGTTTATCCGTTCCTTTTATTCAAAGTAGGATAAAAGCGATATCTTTGGGCCCCTCGATGGTTTAGTGATGACAAACGTAAATGCTCGGCCGGGCTAGGGCTAATTTGATTTGTTCAATTAGTCAGTTGTCATAAATCGGAATCAAGAGATAGTACAAAGAGAATGATTTGAAATCATATCTCATATGATATCTAGAATGGAGGAATATATGATCCCTTATCTAAGGACACGCGTATTTGATATGATCAGAGTTGACAGCGGCTTTGGAAAGCTACGATTGCAGATTGGGATCCGAAGTCATACGCAGAATAGTTATTAGACTTATCCAAGTGGGAGACTGTTGGATTAGTGTCTAAGTCCATAACTATTTTGGTATGTACTTGACCCGATGGTGCATGGTCCTTTTGGGTTGCCTTCACCAAAGCAACTTGATTGGAGAAATATATATAGAGAGAGAGGATAATATGATTTATTAATATGTTATAAGAATAATATATTAAAGGAGAAATCATATTTGTTTAATTAATATTGGTCGATAATTAATTAAGAATTAGTTTAGTGATCAAATGTAATTAATTAAACTTGAGGGGCTGATTTGTAATTATGTGATAGTTACAAAATAAGGTAAGAATTATCTTATAAGTATGGTGAACGAATTTAAGGTTGGAAAGCCTTAGAATTCGAGTATGATAAGGATTCAAGGATTATCTTATTGGTTGCTTAATGGATAATCAACTAGATAAGGATAATGACTGAAACCCTATCTCTACACCTATATAAACACCCCTAGGGTTATGAATTCGTGTATCCCTTCCCAAGAGGTCCCAAATACGAATTCTAACCTCCCTCCTCTCTCCATATACCTTCTCCACTTGCTTATGGTGTTTGTAAGCCATTAGAGGAGTGACACTTGTGACTCTCTGCTTTCCAAGGTCAATTCAAGGAGGAATTGGATTGTTGTTGCTATATAACAATCAAGGTATGTTCTTAAACCTATTTACATGTGAATTCTGATTTCCATATGCTAGAATTAGGGTTCAAGTCTTGGATTCAAAGTATGTACAATAGAGAAACCTAGATCCGAGCTTTAGGGTTTGTATGAGCACATAGGATGTCTTATGACCAAAACCCATCAACTATATGAGTTAGGAAGTGACTGAAGAACCCAAACAACAGCCATTTCCTCACAGACAACGGATCCCAACATTCTTAACCTATCAATGTGTGACTTCATCCCTAGGACGTGTGCACACACGGACTTTCCTTCTTTATGTTTACTTGCCAAAAGGGCTTGAGTGATCTTGAACTTTTCAAGCCTTTGAACTTGTGGGTTAGGGAGAATAATTGGAGGAGGTAGAGGAAGTGAAGCATGATTTCTTGTTCCTCGATCGAATCGTGGAATATCATCTTCATGTGGAATGCTTGTTCCACGGGATTTGAGAAGACCATAGTTGTCGAACTTTGACATCTACAAAATGGGAGAAAACGAATTCAAGTTAGTTGATTGATTGAGTCCTTAGTAAATTACCCAAATGAGATACTAAGGCTAGGATCCAACACAATATTCTACAACTCGGGAGAGGGATGCCGTAACCCAAATTGCAGAACATTTGAAGGTAAGTGAATGACGATTCACTAATTTCCAACATGAAAAACGAAAAAGAAATTTAAATTTTAAATCTATGAAAACTCCTAGATCCTTTGAGATACATTGAACTTTCAATGGCATGTTTATATCTCGATATGCCCCTCTTGTTTGTGACTGGGATGCCGTGGATCACAAAGCGGGTGTGAATAACCATGCAAACTACATGGTGCCCTCACATGTTACCGTCACCAATTCGATGTGCCGGTAAACCACACATGCTCCACCGAACTATGACAAACATTGAGTCACCCTTTTCTACCTTTTCTTAGAACCATTTAGTGTGCCGGTAAACCACACACGCTCCACTAACGTCTTCGCAAGGGCACAAAGTGTATTTTCATGGAATTGCATCAATTCACTTTGCCTAAGTAACTAAGATTGGGAATTTGTAAAACATTTAGTTACTTTTGTACTTCATTATACTTATAATGGAAGGTTTTGTCCTATCCTACCCGTTCGGCTAACGACCCTCCACTAGTCAAGAGTGCGGTGGGTAAGAATGGATACCTATTCAATCGCCACTTTATAGGCAATTTCCTTAAACACCCCTTATAGACTAGCTTCGTGAATGAGGCCTACTAACGGTAAGACTGATTTTTACTCATACATATATATATATATATATATATATATATATATATATATATATATATATATATATATATATATATAATGTTAGACTTTTAATGTTATATATAGTATAGGGTGTATTTTATACTTTCAAAATACTAGGTGGTCTAATTTAACAATTATACCTTTAATTCAATTAAATTGTAAACCTAAACTTTTATGGATTTATTAAACTTCTTTAATTATACACCTTAATTAATTAACAAAACCATAAGGGTGTGATATGAACTTTTCAAAACACTACTAGGGTTTTAGAATTTAACATTCCTATATTAAACTTTTAATCAAAATTTAAATTCCAAAACTTGAGGACAAGTTTTGAAACATTTCAAAAACTTAGGGTTTAGAATTTAAATATACATCAAAATTAAACTTTTAATCAAAATTTAAATTCCAAAACGTGAGGGCAAGTTTTGAAACCTTTTCAAAACATTAGGGTTTCAACTATTTAAATTTCAAAACTAAACTTTTGAGTTCTAATTTAAACTATAAAACCTAAAGGGATTAATTTGAAACTTTTCCAAACTTTGTCAAGAATATTCTAGATCACATAATTCAAATAAGGCAATTAACTATAATTGGTGGTTATCTAATTAGATCTAGTTCAAATTCTTGCAAGATAATGATCAAATAATTTCCATAACTTAACATATATCAAATAAGGTAACAATTATCTAATTAGATGACCAAAATCTTTTATTTTGACAAGGATAATCATAAAGGATTAACAAAATTCGAATTTTATTAAGTTTAAATAATTATGGCAATTATCCTAAGTCAAAATAGGTAAAAATCCCGAAAATCCGTCTGTCTGACAGCTAAACTCGCCGAGTCCCCTTATGGACTCGCTGAGTAGGGGCCTACTCGCCGAGTCCACAATGGGACTCGCCGAGTACATCAGGCAGGAGGCGAAAAAACGATTTTTTCAAGCATGAACAAATTAACAAGGCATCAATACAATAGAAACCAATCTAGTCTCTGATACCACTGATGGGTTTTGGTCATAAGACATCCTATGTGCTCATACAAACCCTAATGCTTAGATCTAGGTTTCTCTATTGTACATGCTTTGAATCCAAGACTATAAACCCTAATTCTAGCATATAAGTAATCATATTAACATAAGAATAGGTTTATAATATTACCTTGATTGTTATGTAGCAATAACAATCCCAAATCTCCTTGTATTGACTTTGGAAGGCTTAGAGTCACAAGTGTCACTCCTCTAATGGTTCACAAACACCATAAGCAAGAGGATGAAGAGGAGAGAGGATGGAGGCTGCCCAAAACGTGTTCTAACCCTAGAAAAGAAGTTCCCCACGTTTTTGAGCCTTAAGGGTTCTATATATAGTGAGGCTATTAGGGTTATCTAACAAGGAAACCCTAATTTGGTTGCTTAAGCCCTAAGCAACCCATAGACTCCTTTAATTAAGCCCTTGGACGATTTCCTTATGGGCTTCTCATAAGAATTCGTCCACCTCTTGATTTAAGATAATCCATGGCCTAAATTGCAATTATCTTATAATTACACTTCCAGTCCCTTAAGTTTAATTAATCTCTTTTAGTCACAAAACTAATTACCAATTAATTATTGACTAATATTAATTAAACAATATGATTTCTCCTTTAATATATTATTCTCATAATATATTAATAAATCATATTTAATCCTTTCTCTTCATAATTCATCCTATCAAGTTGATTTGGTGAAGGCAACCCAAAAGGACCATGCACCATCGGGTCAAGTACATACCAAAATAGTTATGGACTTAGACACTAATCCAACAATAACCTAATCACATTTTACCTTAATTAACAATTTGGTTTTAAGGTAGTTAGTGCTTTAGTAGATTATTTTATACAACACTACTATACATCTTCTTTTTCCATTACATTCATACAGTGATATTCTCACATAAGAAATGCATACTATTTTTCGAGTAAAGATACTTTTACAAATATGGAAAACACACATTTATACTATTTTAAGTACAAACATACACTTTACACCATTTTCAAAGGGAACAGAACATACAAACAGTTGAGTCTTGGTAGAAGACTACTTTTCATTTTAGTAGAAAATATAGTTTTTCTAGGAAGTATACAAACATTTTCATCAAACCATTACAAACATTTTCGTGAAACAAAGGCAAACTTTTAACACTAAAAGTTATGAACTCACCAACTTAAATGTCGATACTTTCTTTCAAAATAACTTGTATTCTCAAGTCATCAGTAGACAGGTACACTGGACCAGGTTTCGAGAAGACGGAGCATGTTCAAGACTTGTCTTTTATTTTGATATATATACATTTTTTTGGTTTCATACAACTATTCACTAAACACACTTGTATAAAATATATTATTAATGCAATGGATGTTGTTGCTTGTTTTACTATTGTGTATTGTTTTGATACTGTACATGACGTCTTCCACCCCCGAACGTTTCCGCCGTTCTGGTTTGGGGGTGTGACAGATTGGTATAAGAGCGTTGTTTATAGTGAACTGAGTATATCAACCCATAAAAGATGTACAACTGTAAACACATGGGATTAAAACACTCTGACCAAGAGTTATACTTTTAAAATAATAAAATATTTTACTATAGTATACATACATGCATTCATACTAGGAAAGTGTCATACTAGATTAGAACAAAAGTATTGTGATTGTTGAATAACACAGGTAGGCTTGGGGATATATAATCAGATATGGGATTGATATAGCCTGATCAACTATATCTATCTGAGAAGTGATTAGCATATGCCTAGGAATGGTTGTGGTGTTGCGACATGTCTAAAAATTTACCAACTATACTACGAAGAAACACTAGCACATAACATAAACTTAAAATACTATAGGAGTATTTTGTGGTACTATACTTACTTATGTGAAAACTAAAAACGACCCTTACTAGTAGGTCTATAGTTGCTGAGTGGATACGCTTGGGTTATATGTGACCAGGGTGTTATAGACTTAGAATCTATGATCTTCTCTTTACTTCCTGTTCGTTGTTTGGTTGTGGACTTAGAGTTGGATCACTTATCCGAAGGTCTATTCTATCTTTAGTTATATATAGTTGGTATGCACTACGTAAGTATAGAAGTAACTGGTAAGGATCATCTTATAATTATATTTAGTAGCACATCGATTATATGTTTCTTACACCCCTATTCTTGCGTAGATAACATGGCTGGATTTCATCTGCCTGGCGATTCGTACTTTTCCGATCAAGGGAATCGTGGATGGCTTGGCGCCGAGTCAGAAGAAGATAACCCAGTATCCCCAGAGGAAGAAGACTTCGAGGAGAGTTCTGGGGAGGAAAACGAAGATGAGATTCAAGAAGACTCTGACTCAGAACCCGAGGTCTATAATCCACCTCAAGTTGCCCAACATCCTAATCCTCGACAGGATTTTCAAGGCCCGACGCCTTTGTGGGCAGTAAACTTGGGAAGGTGGAGCCATGAGCAAGGAAAACCACCTCCTTATAATGGAGACCGAAACTTCTACAACTTGAGCGAGGGTGGCTTAGCTGACAGAATCCTCCCTATCTTGGTTCGACGTGTTGCTCGCAATGCTGAACAGGGGAGGGCAACCATCGACTAAGTCATGGAAATCTGTGCTAACTCGGGAGTCAACACAGTTTGTCTCCGCCGTCTGAACGATGACCACGAGTTACCAAGGACTCACACAGACGCCCTACAGGTAGAACTGAATGCCTGTCGATCCGAAGTTAGGGATCTTCGACAGAACCAAGTGGCATTGCAAAGGCGTGTGTGGGAAACATAACAACAGTTAGCTGAACACAAGGCATAATCTAGTACTAACCAGGACAACACCTCTCTCAAGTAGAGCGTACTCTGCAATCTCTTTTGGTTATAGATTAAGTATGATGTTAGACTCTAGTGTTGTTTTCCTAATTATGTTTAGACCTTGAAATTTCGAGTTCCGTTAGGTCATTGTGCTGTCAAAGTTTTCTCTATATTGGTATGTTATAGGCCTATTACCAGGTCAAATTTTCTCGGACTCTATACATCTATAATACCAATGATATTGACAGACATTTAATTCTCTGGGAAGATCTCAACCAAATTCTTTCATCTTTCTAAGTGGTAGAACTCTATTACAATCAATTACATGTTGAACTATGGTGATTTAGTTCAAGGACACAATCTCATTATGCTCACTATTTATTCCTTAAAATATCCGCATCTTTTAAACTTACAGTTGAAGGATGCCTCCTCATAAATCAAACAGGCGCAATCCGCCAATAACTCCAACTCAACCACCACCACCACCTCAATTCGATCCTGTAGTTTTTCAAGCTGCAGTGACTGCGGCTGTTACGGCAACCTTAACTAAAATCAATGCTAGCAGTACTAGCGGGGGTGGAACGGGTGTTAATTCTACCCAAGGTGATAGTCATGGACACCCTAGAGAGTGTTCTTACAAGGACTTCACATACTGCAAACCTAAATCCTTTAATGGTACCGGGGGAATCATCGCTCCATCGCAATGGTTCGAGAAAACTGAGTCGATCTTTGAGATCTGCTCCTGTCTGGAAGGAAGCAAAGTAAAATTTTCCGCCTGCACCTTCTCCGACAGAGCCCTCAGATGGTGGAATGGCCATGTCAAGTTACTTACTTTCATAGTGGCTAACTGGATGGGCTGGGAACGTTAAAAGACCTAATGAGGGGAGAGTACTGCCTGAGGGGCGAAGTTCAGAAACTAGAACATGAACTTTGGAGCCTAACCATGAAAGGCTCTGACATAGTGGCTTACACTAATCGATTTAGTGATCTGGTGGCTCTATGTCCGGGGATGGTCCCGACTGAGGGCAAAAAGATCGAGAGGTACATATGGGGACTGGTACCCCCGTTTCAGGGGAGCATTTTTTCCTCCAACCCTGCTACATTCGACAATGCCAAACGATTTGCACAACGACTCATCGACCATGGAGTCCGTCCTCAGGCAACTACCCCTGCTGTCCCAAAACCTGCCAAAGCAACCGATAACAAGAGGAAGTTTTAGGACAAGAAGAAGAACCAAACATCATAGAACTCTGCAAATAAGCAACAGATTGTGGTTGTTCATGCCGCAACAACTCTTGCTGTCCCTACACCAACGAAGTAGTACGTTGGAAGTCTGCCAAAGTGCAACAAGTGCAACTTCCACCACAATAGACCCTGCAGGGAGATGCACTGTGCTAACTGCGATAGGAAGGGGCACACAACCCATTTCGATAGGGCACCAGCTAGACCAATCTCCCAGGTCCCTGGTACTAGAGCAGGCCAAGCCTGCTACGGGTGCCGTGAAGTTGGGAACTTCAAACGGAACTGCGCAAAAGTGGTGAGTACTGGCGGAGTGGGAAGAGTCCTGGCTATTGGCCATGAAGAAGTTGTGGCAGAACCTATAGTGGTTACAGGTACTTTTTTCCTTGATAATTCTTATGCATGCATATTATTTGATAGTGGAGCAGAGAGGAGTTTCAGTTGGATTAGTGTCCAAGTCCATAACTATTTTGGTATGTACTTGACCCGATGGTGCATGGTACTTTTGGGTTGCCTTCACCAAAGCAACTTGATAGGATGAATTATGGAGAGAGAGGATTAATTATGATTTATTAATATATTATGAGAATAATATATTAAAAGAGAAATCATATTGTTTAATTAATATTAGTCAATAATTAATTAAGAATTATTTTTGTGGTTAAAAGAGATTAATTAAACTTAGGGGCTAGAACTATCAATTGTGTGATAGTTGAATATTGGGCTAATGGACTCCATATTAGAGGAATGGACGGATCCTATGGGGAAACCCATTAGAAATCATCTAAGGCCTCTAAGGAGGGAGTCCATGGGCAGCTTAGGGCATAAACAGTCAAATTAGGGTTTCCTTGTTAGATAACCCTAATAGCCTCACATATTTAAGGACCCCTAGGGCACCAAAAACATGAATAACTGATTCCTTAGGGTTTCTAGATGTTTTTGAGTGCCTCTCCTCTTCTCCTTCTTCATCCTCTCGCTCTTAGTGTTTGTGAGCCATTAGAGGTGTGACATTTGTGACACTAGGCTTTCAGAAGCCAATTACAAGGAGGAATAGATTGTTATTACTACATAACAGTCAAATGTAATTTCTAAACCCTTAATTCGGTTCATAGTGTGATAGATCTAGGGTTTATGGCTTTGGATGATTATTGCATGTTTATTAGACAAAATAGATCCAAAACTTTAGGGTTTGCATGTACACCATAGGAATGATATAGTGCTGAAAACTCATCAGTGGTATCAGAGCCTAGGGCTGTTTGTTAACGAATTTGATGCATATTTGATCGTTTATTGCTTGAAAATCGAATTTTTTGCTCTCTGCCTGACTGACTCGGCGAGTCCTAGGGTCAGACAGAGGGAAAATCAGGATTTTATGCTCTTTTTGCTGTGGGATAATTACCAAAACGATAATTATTGATAAGATTCATATTTTTATGATATTGGGTGATTATCCTTGCCAAAATAGTAGATAATTACCAATTAATCAAATATTTGTTGTCTTATTAGCTAATGTTTAATTATTTAAGTTATTTGGTGAATTATCTTGCAAGTAATTGAACTAGGTCAAAATTAGATAACCATAATTAATTGTTAATTGCCTTATTTGAATTGTTGATCTAGAATATTCTTGATAATGTTTTGAAAAGTTTCAAAACTTGCCCTCAAGTTTTGGAATTAAAATTTTTTGATTAAAAGATTAATTTTGAAATATTTAAATTCTAAACCCTAATGTTTTGAAATGTTTCAAGACTTGCCTTCAAGTTTTGGAATTTAAAATTGTTTGATTAAAAGTTTAATTTTTGAAATTTTAAATTCTAAAACCGTATTTTTTGAAAAAGTTCAAATTGCACCCTTATGGTTTTATTAAATTAATTAAGTGTATAATTAAAAGAGAGTTAATAAATCCATAGTGATATGGTTTACATTTAATTAAATTAAAAGTGTAATTTATTAAATTCGACCACCTAGTATTTAAAAAGTGTAAAATACAACCTTATACTATATATTACATTAAAAGTCTAATATTATATATGTATAACTTAAACTGCTAGTCTTACCGTTAGTAGGCCTCATTCACGAAGCTGATCTATAAGGAGGGTATAAGGTTATGGCCTATAAAATGGTCGTTTAATTGGAGTTTACTCTCACCCACCGCTTCCTTGATTGGTGGAGGGTCGTTAGCCGAACGGGTAGGATAAGGCGAACCCTTTCCATTAAAAGTATAATGAATTATAAAGTAACTAAATACTTTTTATAAAATTCCAAATCCTAGTTACTTTAGTAAAAAGTGAATTGATGCAATTCCATGAAATTACACTTTGTACCCTTGCGAAGACATTAGTGGAGCGTGTGTGGTTAACCTGCACCCTAAATAGTTCTAAGCAAAGTTTGCAAAGGGTGACTCAATGTTTTTCATAGTTTGGTGGAGCGTGTGTGGTTAACCGACACATCAAATAGGTGACTGTAACATTGGGGGCACCATATAAGTTTGCATGGTTATTCACACCCTATTTTGTGATCCTTGGCGTCTCAGTCACAAATCGACGGGCATATCGAGATTTAAACATGCCATTGAAAAGTTCAATGAATCTCAAAGAATCTAGGAGTTTTTCAATACATTTAAAACCTAATCTCTTTTTCGTTTTTCATGGCGGAAAATTAGTGAATCGTCATTCACTTACCTTCAAATGTTCTGCAATTTGGGTTACGACATCCCTCTCCCAGGTTGTGGAATATTGTGTTGGGTCCTAGCCTTAATATCTCATTTGGGGGATTTATTAAGAACTCAATCAATCAACTAACTTGATTTTTCTCCCGTTTTGTAGATGTTTGAATCTAACCGTGGTCTTCCCGAATCCCATGGAAAAGGTTTTCCTGCTCAAAGTGAAAATCTGTTACACAATGAAGGTGAAAGATCAATCCCTACATTGTGGACTAGCTTGGTTTCACTTCCTCCACCTCCTCCTATTGTTTTCCCAAACCTACAAGATCGAAGACTTGAAAAGTTCGAAATCACTCAAGCCCCGTTGGTAATGAAACATGAAGATGGAAAATCCGTGTGTGCTCACGTCCTAGGTTGACAATGTTGGGAGCATCTTTTCCGAAGAAGTTGGTTGTAGACTGCGTTCTTCAATCACTCCCTAAATCATATGATAAGTTCATAAGAGAGTTTTATATGATGGATCTTGACGCGACCCTCATTGACCTAACTTACATGCTTATTGCTGCTGAATCAGAAATGATTTGGCAAAGTAATGGAGCATATTTGTCTGATAACTCAACCAACCATGATTTCATGGTCGCTCTAGAAGAAGCCACCTGTTTCTACTGCCAAGAGAAGAGGCGTTGTATGCGAAGCTGCCCAAAGGACCTGATGAATCTAAGAGACGGGAAAGTCAAGAAGTATGTCTCTACTTCAGGTAAAATCCACTATCTAACTCCATTAAGTTCCTATTGATTTATTCTTAATACATAATGTGATAAGATTACATTTGAATGTTTTGTAGGATCAGAGAAAAGAGAGGAAGTTTGAATGGAAGAGTAAGATGAGTCTGATCATGAAGAAATGGATCACGGTTGCATGGATTCAAAGATCAGATTGTGAGCTTAGAAAGTTATGATAGAGTTGTTAGGAATATTTTATTACATAGTTTTTTTAGTTGATTTTTCATTGTAAGGGCATGTTTTCCGCTGCTTTTATGAATAAAATAAATTTTTTGATTTGTCTTTTATATATATATATATATATATATATATATATATATATATATATATATATCCTTGCAATGAAATCATTGTGAAAAATTGATGTTTGTGTATTTCTATAAATGGATGTGATTCTTAGTTATGTTATTTATGGTAGTGTCAAAATTTTCTAAGTAAGGAAAGATTCTAATCAGCCAAGTTTCAACTGGACAGAAACTTGGAATCATACAACTTGCATTGTATGGTATAAGAAAATCTTGGTATTTAGGTAATTAAGACTAATTCCTTGATCACACAAGTATGTGAGTCAAGTGAAGGACTAAAGGACTAGAACACAATGTTGTGCACTAGTCAAGTCCACCACAAATAACAATGACACTATTTGTCATAATTTACCAAAATTCTGGTAAATGTGGTTATACTTACAAGATTAAGTGTAATTATGAATCATTGAAAAGTTTCAATGAATGACAGAACGAATAAGAAGAATCAATAAAGGCAAAAAGATAGAAGTTTCTCTATTCTAAGAAGAAGGGAGAGTACTTTTATATCAGTTTTATGATCGTCTTATTGATTAAGAACCATATCACAAAATTGATCCTCTAAGGACATCTTAGTGCACTAGTATGGCTAAGAGGAGGAATCGGAAATTATTGAAATGGTTAAATCGAAAGGATGAGTCATACTTCGTTCCAAAATCAAATCTTAGAATCGTACTCCAAGATTGTGAATTGAGTGACACACACTCATCAAATGTGAAGTAGAAATTTTTTTCTTATTCTTGCGCGTTTGAAATTGGTAAGCTGTGATGTCTTGGAGAAGACAAGGACCAACTAAGACCAAATGTGTATAATGTTTTGTCTTGATATATACACACACTAACTCTTGGATATTTGTTTATCAATAAATTTTTCTTGATAAGAGAATCTAATTTGTCAAGAGGTCAGTGGGACTCTGAAGATCTTGAAAAGATTCAAGAACTAATCAAGAGTAAGCCTATTAAACACTAGCACACGACTTGAGGTTTGTAACCTATCGTGTTGACAAAATTCTATTTCTGTGCCAATCCTGTTGAGTGATTATGCATATGAGTTCTACGAGTTCTCAATAGACTGCATAAGGTAAGCACCTTGTTTAATGAAAGTACATTTTCTGGCATAGGTGAGCTGCTAGATAACTTGGAAGCAATTGTGGGACCCTTGATGGCAAGAAATTAAGAATGAACAAGTTCTGTCCATAAGAGTTTGAATTTGTCACAAACATTATATTTCGATTATGGTTATGGAAAATTCACATGAATAGGAACACATACGGCATAAAATCTAAGTGTCGTAAGGTTTGTTTCCTTCATGAAAATGATAGTGAGGAAACGCTTTCACTAAGGGAGATTTTAAGAAGATAGTGATTATGTAAATTGCATTCTCAAATTCGATTATGATTATGGCATCCCTCTTCATAGTTCGAATTGTGAGATTTGGCAATTACTCTGAACATTTGGGACTTAGTAATATAAGTTCTAAAATAGTTTAGACACACATGTGAGCTATCCAAGGGAGGGTGTATAAGGTTGAGAAGCTTAGATAAAGGCTTATCAAATCATATCATATTAGAAGTTTAGCTGGTTTCTAAATACATGTCAAAGCTAGTGGGAGCATAAATCTTATGCTGGAATGGATATAATCATCATGTTAGTGGGAGCATGATTATTATTTAAGTATTGTAAGTTGGCAATATTAATTATAGAAAAACAAAAGTTTCACTTTGCAAAGTTGCAGGGGTAGAAAAGTTGTTTTTGCTATAATTAAGGGAGAGAATGTTATACTTAGTTTCCAATCTAAAAGCTTAGATAGAGAAATATTAATTGAATTTATTCAATGATATATTTATTATTTGCATTCTCAAAGTTCGATTATGATTACGGCATCCCTCTTCATAGTTCGGATTTTGAGAACACGACAAATAGAAATATTATGATGATATTATAGTAAGAAACTGGTAAAGTATCACGTTTTTCATTATAATTTGTATCCCATACGCTTTGGGTATAGGATCGGTTGTATATGTTGTAATATTCGACCGTTCTAAAATTTTCCAAATGCCTAGGGAATTTAGAGGGAAAAAGGAAATAAAACCGGTTTTTACTAAAATAATTAAACAACTGCTAAGGACAATCTAAGGTTCACCAATGATTGGTTGCTTGTGGACAGTTGAAAGTATAGTCATGGATGGACCATATTGACATTATTATGAATATATAAGATTTTATTTAGAATGAGTTGTCATATGGAAAATATGGAAATGTTTCCATATTGGGAGTTGGATATCGAGAATCAATGTCTAGATTAGAAACTTTTATGAAAGAAGGATGTTCAAACGAATGTACTTTGAATATGAGACTTCATGACTATGGAATTGTCTTGTAACAATCTCCAATAGAGTATTTTGTAATTTTATTGGCCGAGTCTTGGTGACTTTTGTGCCGTGACATTACGAAAGGACTGTTGCATAAAAATGTTAAAATCTAACCTATTCTAGTAGTGGCGAGAATTTTTGTATTCTTACACTAATGGATTAGGAATTGTGAAATGAGTGTGATTGAAACTGTTATTCAATTATACTATTTCACAAAGTAAGGACCATAGGTAAACATAGTGTGCATGCTAAGAGCATGGGACAATTGTAGTTTTAATTCAAGTAAAAAGTTGATTACCCGAAACAACAAATGATGAGTAATCAATATGGTGATTGAATAAAATGTTTTATTTATACTCAAAGGTTTGAGGCCATATAGGATTAGTATTATTCTTGTGTTTCACTTTTCATGTTTTGACTTCTCGAATAATAAGATTATTCAAACCCTCCACAGTCGCTCATTCTTTGGAAGTAGGAATGAAAGAAGACTGTCATGAATCTGACTGTAGATTATCTAGACTGTTTTAGACATAGCAAAAGTTTGCTGCAGGGTTCATGAGTGCTGCTATAAGATTAGAGTATTGGAATAAACCCACGCTCACTTGGATCGCTTCATGGATTTTATCACGAGTGATTGGTGAGACGATAATATCTTATATTCTTGAAACCGATATGTGTGAATTGTATCTTGCAAATCGGTTGCACATTGATAATATGTAAACGCACCAAAGTTTATCGGTGAGTGAGTACTAGCGAGCATTGAGTTGAAGTTTATCCGTTCCTTTTACCCAAAATGGGATAAAAGCGATATTTGTGAGCCCTTCGATGATTTAGTGATGACACCCTACGCGCTTGGCCAAGCCGGGACTAAGTTGATGTGTTCAATTTTAGTCTGTTGTCAGTCGTCATAAGTTGGAAGTCGGGAAACAATATATGTACAGAAAGAATGATTTAAATCCATGTCTCACGTTTATACAATATCTAGAATGGAGGAATATATGATCCCTTATCTAAAGGACACGCTTCTGATAAGATCAGAGTTGATAACGGCTTTTTAAAGCTATGACTGCGGATCAGGTGCTGAAGTCATATGAAGAATAGTTATTAGAATTATCCAAGTGGGAGACTGTTGGATTAGTGTCTAAGTCCATAACTATTTTGGTATGTACTTGAACCGACGGTGCATGGTCCTTTTCGGTTGCCTTCACCAAACAACTTGATAGGATGAATTATAGAGAGAGAGGATTAATTATGATTTATTAATATATTATGAGCATAATATATTAAAGGAGAAATCATATTCTTTGATTAATATTAGTCAATAATTAATTAAGAATTATTTTTTTGGCTAAAAGAGATTAATTAAATTTTGGGGCTAGAACTATCAATTGTGTGATAGTTGAATATTGGGCTAATGGACTCCATATTAGAGGAGTGGACGAATTCTATGGGGAAACCCATTAAAAATCGTCCAAGGCCTCTAAGGAGGGAGTTCATGGGCTGCTTAGGGCCTAAGAAGTCAAATTAGGGTTTCCTTGTTAGATAACCCTAATAGCCTCACATATTTAAGGACCCATAGGGCACCAAAAACGTGGATGGCTGATTCCTTAGGGTTTATAGACGTTTTTGAGTGCCTCTCCTCTTCTCCTTGTTCATCCTCTTGCTCTTGGTATTTGTGAGCCATTAGAGGTGTGACATTTGTGACACTAAGCTTTCAAAAGCCAATTACAAGGACGAATAGATTGTTATTACTACATAACAGTCAAAGGTAATTTTCAAACCCATAATTCGGTTCATAGTATAATAGATCCAAAATAGATCCAAAGCTTTAGGGTTTGCATGTACACCATAGGAAAGATGTAGTGCTAAAAACCCATCACTTTCGTGAATCAAAAATTTGCACACTTACTCAAACAACAACCACACGCACTAAAAGAAACATTCATCGTAGAAATGGCTAACGGGAAAACTGAGAACACTAACGATATATACATAGGATGTACCCTCTCTTTAGATAGCTATTCATTTCAAATTGACCTCATGTCTGTCTCAATTAAATGTTTCGATGTCATTATCGGCATGGATTGGTTGAGTCTGACATCCTATGCTTTGAGAAAGTTGTTCGTCTTAATCTTCCGAATAGCGAAACCCTAGTTATCTATGGTGACAAACCAGGAACGAACCTTCGAATCATCTCAAGTATTCAAGCTTAGAAGTACTTACGAAAGGAATATCATGCATTCTTGGCTCACGTGATTGATGTGAACCAAAAGGTGAATGATATAAAGAACATCCCTGAAGTCCGCAACTTTCCCAAAGAACTCCCAGGATTACCACCACAATGTCAAGTCGATTTAAGAATCGACTTAATTCCAGGAGCTACTCCTATAGCCAAATCGCCTTATTGACTAGCACCAGCTGAGATGCAGGAACTATCCGGTCAATTGAACGAACTACTCAGCAAGAGATTTATTAGACCAAGCTTCTCACGCTGGGAGCACCGGTCTTGTTCGTAAAGAAGAAATATGGATCGTTCCGTATGTGCATCGACTATAGAGAGCTAAAAAAACTTACCGTTAAGAACCGATACCCTTTACCGCGGATAGACAACTTGTTCGACAAACTTCAAGGAGCAAGCTACTTTCCAAAGATTGACTTGAGATCCGGGTATCACCAACTACGAGTGTTAGAGGAAGATGTTCCCAAAACAGCCTTTCGAACTCGTTATGGTCACTACGAGTTCATAGTGATGCCCTTCAGATTAACCAATGTGCCCGCAGTGTTCATGGACTTCATGAATCGGGTGTGGCGTCCTTACCTAGATCAGTTCGTTATTGTATTCATCGATGACATACTTATCTACTCTTGTAGTAAGGAGGAGCATAGTAAACACTTACAACAGATCTTGGAAATAATATGAGCAGAGAAACTTTATGCGAAGTTCTCAGAATGTGAATTTTGGATTCGAAGAGTCGAATTCTTGGGTCACGTGGTTAGCAAAGAAGAAATTCACATGGATCCTTCCAAAATCAAGGCCATTGAGAACTGGTCGGCACCAAGGATGCCTACAAAAATCTGTCAATTTCTAGGCCTCACCGGCTATTATCGCAGATTCATACAAAACTTCTTAAGGATCACGAAACCACTTACTACATTGACCCAGAAAGGTGTAACCTTTGACTGGGAAGAGAAACAAGAAAAGGCATTCCAAACGCTTAAGCAAGCCTTGTGCAGCGCACCGATATTATCCCTCCCAGAAGGGATAGAAGATTTCGTGGTATACTGCGATGCATCGAACCAAGGGCTTGGCTGTGTTCTTATGCAACGGGGAAAGGTCATCGCCTATGCCTCAAGACAGCTTAAGACACATGATGTCAACTACACTACACATGATCTTGAGTTGGGAGCGGTGGTATTTTCTCTGAAGATCTGGAGACACTACTTACACGGTACGAAAAGAATTATCTTTACAGATCACAAAAGCCTTCAACACATATTCGACCAGAATAAGCTCAACATGAGACAACGACATTGGGTCGAGCTACTCAATGACTACGAATGCGAAATTCGTTATCATCCCGGTAAAGCCAACGTAGTAGTGGACGCCATAAGTCGGAAAGAATACTCAAGTCGTAGAGTCATGTCATTGACAATGACAATCCATTCGCATATGTCCACAAAAATTAAGGAGGCTCAATTAGAAGCCTTGAAACCTGAAAATGTGGCAGGTGAATCCATTAGAGGGATGGATAAGAACTTAGAAGTCAAGGGTGACGGAGCCTTATACCTCATGGATAGGATCTGGACACCGAAGCTTAGTGGTTTCAGAGACGTTGTCACGAACGAATCGCACAATACTCGATACTCAGTTCACTCAGGTTCATATAAGATGTGTTTGGATCTCAAAATGTTATATTGGTGGCCTAACATGAAAGCAGAGATTGCTACCTTCGTGGGCAAGTGTCATACTTGCTGTGACATCCCTATTTTCAAGGCCAGAAAAGACCGATTTTGTTTATGCTTTGTAAAAATTAGATTACTTCTATTCATCAAAATGTTGCGGAATTTGTTCCCAGAAAAACATGTTAAATACGTTATCAAAACATTTTTGAAGAAACGTATTTTATTCATTTTAAAACGTTTGGGATGTTATCGTCAATACAAAAACATAAGCATAAACATAACTTACATTTATTTACACTAGTGATCTACATCTCTTTAATCTCTTAGTGTAATTTGACTTCATAACAACACCTGTGATATAAACAAACTGAGTGGGTCAGGTTGGGAAACTTGGTGAGTACGTAGGGTTTTCAACCCACAATAATATAATTATTATGTTCAATCATCAAACAATTAACCCAATTACCCATCCCCATTATCTTCTTTATTCCTAAGTACCCTCGCTAAGGATTTATCCTAAGGGTCGTCTCCTACATCATATTTTACCTCTCATCTCCATACATCGCCTCTCCTTTCATGTTTGTTCCTAAGGAATTTCCCTAAGGATCATCGCCTACATCGCCTAGACAATATTGATTCAGGGATTACTCCGTCAATACGTGCCCACCAAGGGTTAGGGTATCATCGCATGAATATGTAGTTACAACATCGCCTAAACTCGTAATTCATAGTATGGGGGTTAGAGTATCATCACATGAATACGTAGTTACAACATCGCATGAACTCGTAATTCATCACCTACAGGTTATGAGCTTGCTGGTGTTTCCACTAGGTTGTCTATAATAGTCCATGGTCGCCATCTATACTATGGTAGATGACATCTCCAAATTGTCGGACAAGGTTGTATTATCCTACATCACCGATTCATCATCACCTATCTATCCTCACCTAATTATCATCACCTTCCTATCATCACCCATCTCTCATTATTTTATTTCATCACACACCAACTATTTCATCTACCCATGTTTTATCCCAACATATTTGTAGATATAAAATAAATATACAGTTTAAATCATTTAAAACATGTATAAAATCATTCATCCAGCATAGACAACAAGTATCCTCCTTAATAAATGAAGATTTTTTTGCCACATGTCAATCTCTTATGAGTTTTGACAATTGTCATTTTGTGGTATTTTTGAAATAAGTATTATCCACTTGTCAATTTTTGGTTTGTTTCAATTTTTAAAATTAAAATGATATACTTATATATGTAAAGTATTAAATATCATATATATGATATTAAATTGCAATAAGTACGTTTCTTTCTTTCTTATTTCAAAGTTTTACATTAAAACATATTAAAAAAAATATTTTTTTTACACTTTAATATTTAATATTTGTTTAAATCAACCCGTGTAATACACGGGGCTCACACCTAGTTCAGATAATATGTACACATAGCACGTAATTTATGTAAAATACTTCATATCTATGTGTAAGATGAAAGTAACTATGCACTCACAACACGTAATATATATTAAATACTTCATATCTATGTGTGAGATGAAAGGGACCATGCACTCACTTGAAAGGTGGTGACTCGGCACTCGGACAGCACTTCGTTACTCTTAAAACAATTTCCTCGACAAAACCTATTATCAATATGACTAGGGTTTAGTCTGACGTTAACCGCGACTAATTAACAGTCTAGCTATTATTATTATTATTATTATTATTATTATTATTATTATTATTATTATTATTATTATTATTATATAAGAGTTAAATAACACTCAATATAACTCATAATAATAGTCCAAATTATTATTTTAAGGTCCTAATAATGTTACTATAATTAATTAGAAGCTATATTAAAAATAACGTAGGGTAGCTCACTTACAGCGGGTTTTTGAAAAAACCGGGCTTTACTGGAGCAGCGTTCCCGAGCCGAAAGGCTCTTTTCTCGGAGCTTTCGGGCGCTCCGGGGCTTCCACCTCGTGCTAGGGAGTTACCCTAGGCTTTGGGGGGGTTAGGGAGGCTTAGAGAGAGATTTTAGAGAGAGAAAGTTGAAGGGTGAGGTGTGAGGAAGTTGGAATGCCCGACACCTCTATTTATAGGCTGAATTCCTGATGGACTCGCCGAGCAGGAGGACCTACTCGCTGAGTGGGTGCCACGTGTCATCATCTGATAGCTTTCCTTGGAGAGAAAGCAATGGCTGTGATCGTGCCACGTCACCCAATATCGCGTATCAGCCTCCTGACTTAGAAAAATCATAAATCTCCCATACGAGCTCTATTTTCGACGTTCTTTATATCTACGCATAGGTAAAATCAAGATCTACAACTTTCATTTAGACTCCGTTGGCTAATTATCGACCGATCTTAAATTTAATAGTATGAGGAGATTAGACTGCTAAATGACCGCGAATAATTCGTAACTCCTTCATACGGACTCCGTTTTCATCTATCTTTTTACCGTTGAGTTCCTATTAATGAGATCTTCAACTCTCATTTAGGTCGCGTAAGCCAAAAACTGCTCGAACTAAAATTCGAGTTTCGGGTCGTGCACTGCTAAGCCGAATCTTAGAAAAATCATAACTTCTTCATACGAAGTCAGATTTGGGCGTTATTTTTATGGATTTTCTCTGTTTAACATATTCTACAACTTTCGTTTAGTTCGCTAAGTCTAAATCTTGCTCTATCGTAAATTTACTATTTACGCTTCCCGGTGCCGTGCCGGTTTCGTCTCGAAACTTCGACGGGTCATAACTTCTTCGTTATAACTCGGATTTCGGCATTCTTTATATGTACGGAAACCTTGAGAGATATTCTAAAACCTGGTTAACATTATATATTCTAAATAATATTTTTTCGAAAAGTCGTTTTCGACCCCTATTGTCTCTAAATTGACTAGCCCGGATTTGCGGGCGTTACACTTGCGCCAAGGTTAAGGTCGAATATCAAAAACCCTCAGGTTCACTACAACAACCGGAGATACCTGATTGGAAGTGGGGGCGGATTATAATAGACTTCATAACCAGATTTCCCAATATAACGGGTGGTCTCGATACCATTTAAGTGATCGTTGACAGGTTAACTAAGTCCATACACTTCTTGCCAATCAAAGAAACCGAAAAGATGGAGAAACTGAAAAGAAGATACATTAGGGAGATTGTACGAATGCATGGTGTTCCCATATCTATCATCTCTGATAGAGACAATAGATTCACTTCGAGATTCTGGCAGTCACTACAAAAGTCCCTTAGAACTAGGCTGGACATGAGTACAACCTACCACCCACAAACTGATGGACAAAGTGAGAGAAAGATACAGACGTTGGAAGACATGCTGAGAACTTGTGTGATCAACTTTGGTAATGCATGGGATATCCATTTTCCATTGGTCGAGTTTTCATACTACAACATCTACCATTCTAGTATCAAGGTTGCTCCATTTGAATCCCTCTATGGCCAGAACTGCAGATCCCCTCTGTGTTAGGCTGAGGTGGGTGGCACGTAACTAGCTAAAGGACAAGTTCCTGACAACACTTTCACATGTTCGGAAATCATTCAGGAAACGACAGAGAAAATTGTTCAGATTCGTGAACGATTGAAAGCCTCTAGAGACCGACAGAATATCTACGCTGACAAAAGATGGAAACCTTTGGAATTTCAGGTTGGTGACCTTGTTCTATTGAAGGTCTCACCCTGGAAGGGCTTGATAAGCTTCAGAAAGTGTGGTAAGCAAATCCAAGGTACATTGGTCCTTTCGAGATTCTCGCTAGAATTGACCCAGTAGCTTACAAACTCAAACTACCACAAGAACTTAGCAATTTACACCCAACCTTCCACGTATCAGACCTGAAGAAGTGCCTTTCTGATGAGACTGTTGTTATCCCACTCGAAGAAATCAATATTAATGAGAGCGTCAAATTCATGGAAGAACCCGTAGAAATCATGGATAGGGAAGTCAAACAAACCAAGCAAAGTCGTATCCCGATAGTGAAGGTTCGCTAGAATACAAAACGGGGACTCGAATTCACTTGGGAGTGGGAGGATCAAATGAAACATAAGTATCCTCATCTTTTTTCTTAGTCCATGTGTATTTCTTGTTCTTGATTTCGGGATGAAATTCCCTGTAACAGGGGGATGATGTGACAACCCGTAATTTCTATCTTGTAAAACTCAAACTTGGTCAATGAAAGTGAAACTTATCGAATAAAGGTCAAAATTAGTTCTTTTATTATCTTAATATAGTTACTTTCAGGAGCTAAAAGTGTATAGAAATTTTATAATATGAGTGTTAGGGTATTTAGAGGGAAATCATTTGGACCGAGGACCATAAAACTTGCTTAGACCGCAAACAAGCCTTCGGGACGTGATCAAGCCTTCGGGACGTGAACGGGCTTCGGACTGTGAACCCACAGTTTGCGGCCGTGAACTCCCCTCCTATATATATATATATATATATATATATATATATATATATATATATATATATATATATATATATATATATATATAAATGTTAGCAGATTTTACCTCACTTCTTCCCTTCTAACCGCAAACAAAAGGCTTTTCTCCCAAGGATCTTCAACCGAAAACACCTTCCTCTCAACTATCATCCGTTTCCTTTGAATCTTCTTAATAGATTGCTAAAAATCTTCAAGTATTCTTCATCCTTCAAGATCCTTGGGCCGTAAACTCAAGAACATCAAGTGTTCTTGGGCCGTGAACACTTACATCCTCATCATTTATCAAGAACATCAAGCCGTGAACCCAAGATCATCAAGATCTTTGGGCCATGAACCCCTTCCAGCCTCCTCTTTTCGACTCTAGCACCCTCTTTTGTTTGTTAAGCTTGTAGCTCAATCAGTTTCCTTGATATATTTGTGAATATGATCACTAAATGTATACATATATATGTCTTAATATGCATTTTAGGACTTTATTTTGTCTCGGGATCCAACTCGGAGAACTATTAATCCTATATCGAACTTTCATACAAATCACTCACATCAGGTGAGTTCATACCCCATGTAAATTACACTTTTAATGCTTTTTAATGCTTTTAAAGTGCTTTTAGGAAGGAATACAAGTTGAACACAATATAATTGTGTTAAACATTTACATGTGGAAACATTCAGACAAAAGGATTTCTCATACTCAAAAACTTGTTAAAAATACTTTCAAACTCTTTTAAACAATTTTAAACTTCTTTTATATGAAATTCATATTTGTGTACATATTTACGTATAAGTATACTTTAACGGACTGAGGACTATTGCTAAATACCATAACTCCTGTTCCTTGTTTGGTTGTGGGCTTAGGGTAGGATCATTAGTCCGAATGTCGGCTAAATCATAGTTATACTTATTAAATACATACATGAATATTAAACCCATTTTTAAGGAACATACTTAACTCAGTTGCTTATGTTGAACAATTGAGTCTTTTCTCCAAATCAGTAACAATTCAAACAAACATACTAGTAAACTATAATATGTATAGTTTAGAGGATCACTACATACTATTTCTAGAAAAGAGAAACATACATGATTCAGTACATACATAACATAACAAGAATATAAAGGAACATACATACTATAAAAAGAATAGAACAACTAAAATGTGAGATACTATTTCATGGCATAACAATATACTTGTTGTGTCACATTTTGTAACCAGAGTCTCCTGGAGAGAGAGCGTGATTTTGTGTATAGATCTATACGAGATTGAGCATCCTACACCTTGCTGCTAGCTATAGTGGGACCTGCAGGTCTATGGGTGACAAATTTCATACCATTTTCGACGTCTGAAGAACGTCGTGTTTTATACTAGTCAATCAAGCATGGTTATAAACTAATCACATTTTTACCTTAATTAACAATTTGGTTTTAAGGTAGTTTGTGCTTTAATAGAGTATTTTATACAACACTACTGTACATCTTCATTTTCCATTACATTCATACAGTGATATTCTCACATAAGAAATGCATAATATAATCTGATATATTTTAATAAATAAAAATAAAAAATTTTGGTTGAAAAATCGGAACGTGACAACATCCCTGATGTATTTGTTTGAAATTTATTTCTAAATTGATTTGAATGTTGATTCGTTTTATCCTATTTTCTTGATCCATGTTACGTCGATTAATGTTGAAGCTAATAATAACATCAGACCAAGACCGAGTGTTTGTTCGATTTATCTTATAGTTTATTTTTAATGAAAATAAGATCGAACCATGATTTGATGAATTATGGTGACCGAACCATAAGCTACAAGGACTTATGGTTCTTGTTTAACAAGAATGGGGTTGAACCATGATTTGGTGTATCATGGTGGCCGAAACATAAGCTACAAAGACTTATGGTTCATGTTTAGTGAAAATATGGTTGAACCATGATATGGTGGATCATGGTGACCGAACCATAATCTACAAAGGCATATGATTCATATTTAATAGAAATATGGTTGAACCATAACATGGTGGATCATGGTTACACTAAACCATAAGCTAAAAAAGCTCATGATTCAAATTAAATAGAAATAGGGTCGAACCATGATGTGGTGGATAATGGTGACTGAACCATAAGAGACAAATGCTTATGGTTAATGTTTAATGAAAATAGGGGTGAACCATGAGATAGATGATCATGGTGACCGAATCATAAGCTATAAAAGGCTTATGGTTCATATTAATAGAAATAGGGTTGAACCATGATGTGTTGGATCATGGTGACCGAACCATAAGCTACAAAAGGTTATGGTTCATATAAAATGGAAATAGGGTCGCACCATGATGTGGTGGATCATGGTGACCGAACCATAAGCTACAAAGCATTATCGTTCGTATTAAATAGAAATAAGGTCGAACCATGATGTGGTGGATCTTGGTGACCGAACCATAAGCTACAAAATTTCATGGTTCGCATTAAATAGAAATAGGGTCGAACCATGATGTGGTGGATCATGGCGACCGAACCATAAGCTACAAAAGCTAATGGTTCATGCTTAGTAAGAACCTGGTATTGTTTTATCGATCAAAATCTAAAATATTGCTTTCAAGGTCATAATCAATAGTATACAAAATGTTTATCACCTACCGCTATTAGTACATTTCTTGATCGGCTACAGGCTGATTCGTGATTTTTTTTACCTAGAAATGGAATTTGAGAAGGTTTCACATATTCCATGCCCTTGGCAATCGAATTCCTTCCATGTTCTCCATGACATATGAACCATTTCCTATGGCTTCTATCACTCAGTATGGTCCTTCCCAGTTTGGGCTTAACTTCCTGATATGTTCCTTTTGGCTTACTTTTTTTTCTACGAAGAACCAAATCTCCAACTTTTCATGTTGTACTCTTGACTCTTGTGTTATAATATCTTTCTATCATTGCTTTATATGTTGATTGTCGTATAGCTGCATCATTTTTTCTTTTTTCCACAAGATCCAGGTTTGTTCATAGGTATATATTGTTTGTGCCTTCCTGAAGATTCCAAATTCGAGGCTTCATACTGTTGCCTCTATGGGAATAACCGCTTGTCTCATATACAAAGCTAAATGGTGTTTCTTTAGTCGTCGTGAATATTGTTGTTTGGTATGCCTATGGTACGCTTTCTAATTCATCAACCAAACTTCCTTTAGTTTGTTCCAATATTTTCTTGATTCCCTTCACCAGAGTTCTATTGGTAACCTCTACCTACCCATTCACTTGAGGGTGTCCCATTGAGGTGAAGTTATGCTTGATTCCTTTCTCCTAGCACCATTTTTTTTTGAAAGGATTATCTGTGAATTGCTTCTTGTTCACATTAATTATTGTGTGTGGAAGGCCGAAGGAACAGACTATCATTTTCCAAACGAAAATTTCCACATTTTTTCCTAATATTACTGCTAGTGATTCTTCCTCAACCAATTTGGTGAAATAATCTACAACTACTATCAGAAATTTCAACCTTCCTGGTGCTTTAGGAAAAGGTCCCATGATGTCAATCCCACATTGAAAGAAAGGCCTTGGGTTGGTGATGCTTCTCAACTCCGTAGGTGAAAGGGTAGGAACGTTTGAATGTATCTCGAAATCGTGGCATTTTTGGATGTAAGTGTTCGTATCGTTAGTCATCGATGGAAAAAAATACCCACTTCAGATTATTTTTTGAGTGATTGCTCTCGAACCTTCATGTGCACCACATATGCATGAATGTATATTGCTTATGACAAGCTTCACATCTCTTTTTGTGATACAATTTAACCAAGGAGTGTAATATCCCTTTTGATACAATCGGTCTTCATACATAGTACAATGTGTTGCATTGATTCGGACCTTCTAAGCTTCTTTGTCGTTTGTAGGTAATATTCCTTTTTTAAGGAAGAGAACGTACGGTGCCATCCATGATTCCTCATGTTCATTTATTTATAAGGTCTCTATGATGGGATTTTCAATGCTCCTTTTTGGTAGTATTTCTACTAATACTTTCTTTGAGAAATGGCTAAACACTACCGATTCCAACTTACTTAAGAAGTATACCTGTTTGTTCTTCAACCGAGGTACTTGGGTGACTTCAAACTCTTGAAACTTTTTACCTACTCTTTCTCTTGGATCAAATATTTTTGTATGTGTGCCTCTTTCTCCTCATAATCTCCTTTGATTTGGTTGACAAGTAATATGGAGTCGCAGAATACCTTTATCTTTAAGATGTTAATGCACCGTGCTAGTCGTAGTCCTGTGAGCAAAGCTTCATACTCTGCCTCATTTTTTGAAGATGAGAATTCAAATCTCAATGCATAAGTCGATTTGTCTCCTTATGCACTGACAAGAATGATCCCAACTTCCATACCATCTTTGCTAAAGGCTCCATCAGTGTGTAATACCCACTCATCTGTTTTCCCATGCTTTATAAGAGTCTGGATCGGTATCGACGAATTAGAGGAGTATCCTCAATATGTACCATCAACCAACCTTGGTCCTCAAAAAATTATTTCATAAAATCTATCAAGTCTTGGACTTTTATACTAATCCTTAGTTTGCAATTGATATCGTGTTCTCCTAATTCGATTGCCCATGTGGTCATTCATCCTGACCTTTCTATTTGTGTTAGGATTTGCTTGATCGGTTGGTTTGTCAATACCAGTATGGGGTGAGCCTAGAAATACCAATGTAATCGCCATGCTACGTATACCAGAGACAAAAATAATTTCTCAAAAATCAAGTAATTTCGTTCAGCTCCTTAATATATTGACATATGGTTCTTGTCTCTTTCGGATATTAGCACCACACTAATCGCTTCTTGACTTCCTGGTAGGTATATTGTTAGCGCTTCACTTGTGATTGGGCTTGGTAGTGTTGGTAGACATCTCTAGTGAATTATGAACATTGGTTTGGCATGCAGAATTAAAGATTGCACAATGAACATGGTGATTTCGGTGTTTAAGAGATGTATTGAATATGTATGGTGTTACAAAAAGGGACATAGATCTACATCTACATAAATAACACACACTCACACACTCAACTTTTACACCTCTTAAGCACACCTCTACAAGTGGACTAAACCCACCTTATATAGAGGTGTTTACATGTCTCTCTCTCATTCTCTATCTCATGAGTCAAAAGGATAATGCACCACGTGCAAGTGGGTTTTACAAAAGTCAACACATTACAAAGTCAAACATGGATAACTTTGTACCCCAACATCCCCCCCTCAAAGTTTGGAATGGATGACCCACTTCAATTCTTCAAAAATCGAGCAACTACGCAATCCGAGCCTCAAGGGTGACACATATCGAAATGAACTTCAAATCTTCAATTCTTCCATGATTCTTCAGTTTGGGCTCTAGGATGTGAGACCATACAAACCGAGCATCAACGAATGATCACGAGCTTCTCAAACTCATAATTTATCACCCAAAAGTTGAGCATAAAAACACACCCCGAAAATCTTCAATAAAACCAAACCCATTTCGAAACGAAATCACTTCCAAACTTCTAATTGCATCATTTCGTGTACTTCAAAAATTCAAGGTCACTTCGGTCTTCAAAACCACGTAATATGAAAAATTCAAGTTCGAATATCCATATAAATTTCTCCCCCTTTTTATAATCACAATTTGATTATAAGACCTTCAAGGAAAGAGAACGTGCTCTATTCGGATTTTTTCGTGTCAAAACTCCCCCTTAACATGTGGCATAAACTTTGTGCTTCAATCCGGAAAATAAAAAAAAAATCTTCAATTTTGAGCTTTGTTCACGGACTGCCTTTGACAAAATTTCTAAAAAAATGGGTAGAAATTGTCAATTTTAAAATTCTGCAGTGACCCGATGCGCCCAAAACAACCAAAACTGCAAAAGTCTCCCCCTTTTCCGAAGCTGGGTAGAAAGCGTCAATTCGCATAAACTACAGGGGCCAGAAATGTATATTCTCTAATTTTTCAGCAAAATCTGTCCATTTACGTATTTGGGCAAAAACTGCCAAATTTCCGAAACTCCAGGGACTGATTTAAAAAGTTCTGCCTTTTGTCCTCCAAACATTCGAAAAATACCCCAATTGTCGAAGTTGGGTATAAGCTGCCAAATTGTCGAAATTTCAGGGACCAATTTTGAACATTCTGCACACTTCTTCAAAACATACGGAATTTATATCCAACTATCGAAAATTTGTAAAAGGTTTTAAACTAACGAAACTTCAAGGGCTATATACGAAACTTTTAAGCTTTCTTCTTCTCAATTCGTAGGAATCACCTTCATCACCCATTTGAACGAAACTTCGTGCAGCACCAATTTAACGAAAATTTTCATCATTTTTAACGAAAGTTTAGCACCACCAACGGATTAACGAAAACTTGTCCTTTTTCACTTTTTCACTTGGGGTGTTTGGGATAATTTTTAAACTAAAAAATCATTTTTATAAAAGAACTTTTTGATTCATCTCTTTTTCCAAAAAATAGTTCTAAAATGTGTTTGTTTAAATTTTTGAGGGGAAAAAGGGAAAAAAAGCAAAAGTTACAAAAAGTCACAGATTCGTGACTTTTTAACCCCTTCCTTTTTCTTCTTCTCAAAAAGACAATTTAAAAGATCTTTTCAAATTACCAAACAACTTTTTAAACTTTTGACTTTTTGGAAAAGCCAAAAGTCCCAAAAGTCATTTAAAAGGCAAAGTCAAACACCCTCTTTGTTATTTATTCTCCAATTTCGTTTCACAGGCAAATTCCCTTCGTACAAAATCCTCATCCCATTTTCGTTAATCAGCAACGAAAAATTTTCTTCCCCAATTTCGTTAGTTTCAATCACGAATTCACAGCCCATTCTAATGAAAAAATTTTCAATACCATTTTAATGAAACTTTTTCACTGCACCATTTTAACAAAAGTTTTGCATCTTCTTCACTTCGTTAGTTCAGTGAGGCAAATCAACCATTAGCAATCAAAAATCTTCGTTAGTTATGAACAAAAATTTTCGACTATCAACATCAAATCCTTCTGTTCGACCATTGAACACTACTAGGAAACAGCCCTTTAATGACGCGCAAACAATGACACTCGCTGGTAGAGGACGCACATTGGTGTGTGTCCTAAAAAATATTGTCAATTTTGCAAAATTTGAAGGATAGTGGACACGCATTTGTGCGTGCCCTAAAATTATTGTCAGAAAAGAAAAAAAAGAAATGCAGAGGGAACCTTTCATAAAATGTGCGTCCTCTAAATGTGTCGCTTTATATATATATATATATATATATATATATATATATATATATATATATATATATATATATATATTCCTAAACGCGCGTTCTTAAAGGGGGAAAACGAAATCATCTGAAATTCTAAAATTTTGAAGAACCCCGCTTCTACCCTCTCTCCTCAGTATCTTCCTTTTCATTGACTCCTTCTCTCTGTAAACCCTAAGCCATCGCCACTGCCACCGCCATTGAACCTTAAAAACTCAATACACACTAGAATCCTATAATAGAACCCTAATAATCCTTTTGAATCAGCACATCCTTTTGAATCGGCTCGTCTTCCTTTACCTCTGCACTCTCTCTCTCTCTCTCTCTGAAAGCCCTAAGTTACCACAACCAACATCGAACCCGATAAGCTTTAAGAGTTTGGAGTGCATCTAGAAACCTAAGCACACACTTCCGCCATCTTAAGATACCGGTTCAAGATCAGAACGCCATGTCGTAGTCCACGATGCTATCATCGTCTCCAAAAGCCGTCGTCAATGGCTGAGAAAACGAATGCGACTGGGTCTAGAACGAAATCAAAGTCGAAGCTCGCCATCAACCTAAGCACACACTTCCGCCTTCTCCTCCAACCCATCTCTCCTCTCCGCCACCGTCGCTGACCTACGCGCCGCCCGTCAAGGAGACATGAGTTTGATCATTTTGACAGGAGGAATGCCAGGTTTGATTAAGTCGACGTCTTCTTCTCCTGTCTCAATTTGATACCTCAACTCTTCTTTTGCACTAATTTGCCATCGATACTAGGTTTGATTTTTTTTTTATTTGCAGGTTTTGTTAGTAGACCATGTCTACTGCTACTCAAATTAAACATGTCATATTTTTTTTATTACAGGAGGTGGTTTGAAAAATGGTGGTTGAAGGAGCACATAAGTTCAGAGCCACACAACCTCAGCTTGGTTTTTTGTTCTTCTTTCTTCTTTTGCTTCTGAGACTTGATTTGATTGAAGGTTTGTGCTCTACATTTTAATGCTATAATTTATGCTTTTGGTCAGGTTACTTTCATGTAGAATGGAATTAGATTATGGTTTATGTTGTGACTTTATTAGGTTTAAAATCTTTGTTTGTGCTTCATCGATGCCCAATTTAGATTTTAGGTATATGTTGTGCGTATGAAAGGTCTCTTTTTTCTTCTTCAAATGGAGTTTCAAACTACACATAGGTTAAACTTAATTTAACTTTTGTTATTATATCGTTTCCCTTCATTTATATTATTGTTTATACAATTTGAAGTTTGAACTTAACCAATTATATCATCTTCTATACAGGGTTCCTTCTTCTGGGTACCTTTGGTTAGTGAGAATTTGTTATCTGTCATAGATGTGGCCCCACTTAGTTTAGTTAGAAGCTATATAGATGATTCTTCAATTGGTATGTCAAAAGTTACTTACTTTATGTTTCTATTTGGCTTGTAAGTTGTAACTTCAAGTTGTTATGCTAACCATTGTTTCATATACTGACAACTATTTAAGAGTGTCAAAGAAGATAGATTCTAACAGTTGTTGAAAGGTCTAAGAACTAGTCGATTGCTTTAGTACTAAAAGAAATTCCAAGATTAACCCTTAGATTCTTTCCATTTTTCAATCAATACCCTTTTCCACATAATCCACCCCATGCATCTGTTGCAAATCCATTTCTTTTCACTGATGCTAAGGATGGGTAAGTTACAAGCTATTAAAATCATTTTTGTTCATCATTGGTTTTCAAATGTGCATGTCAATTCCTAAAACAATATATTTTGTTATGGATGCCATAATTTATTGTCTTCCTTTCTTTCTGGATTTGTTTTAATTGGTTGATGTATGAAGGTTTTTAGCTCGTGGATTAACGGAGTATAATACAAACACTTTCTACCCTGCAAAACTCCACATCAGGCAAGTTTCTATTTTTCTTAATTTCTTTTTACTGTCAGTATCAAAAGTGATGATTTTCTTATCATCTTATCATCTTATCGCCTCTCACATTTTGTGGGTTCATTAAAAGCATGAAAATGATGTTGCTCCTGCCGTCACCACTACACAAGTCAAGTGTTACATTCAAGTTGCCAAGTCTAAAAAGCTAAAGGTCCGTCTGATTTTCTTATCATCTTATCATCTTATCTTTTATAACATGTTGTCAATATTAGTGCAGCTAAGTGTAGAAGCAACAAAATTTTTGGTTGATTCTTATGTTGCTCTTCCTAGAGGAGATACAGCTCCAGGAAGTAGAGTTGCATATAGCATGACATTTAGACAGTTGGAGGCTCTAATCAGACTTTCAGAGGCAATTTCCAGGTCTCACCTCGATGATGAGGTAAATAAAAATTAACAGAAACCAGTTATGTGATGTCTTGTCTTGGTCTTTGCATCCTTTTGTAGAAAACAAACACCTTTTTAAGTGTTTTGCAATTTTTAATGATTTGCAGAGAAGGAGTTTCCTGTTTCATCTTTTTAAGTGTTACTAAAAATTGCAATTTTTATCCTGTTCTCAAACATATACAAAATGTTTTCTCATGTCCTAGTTTCCTCTTTTGCGACTTGTGTGCTAAGTTTGCTCCAAATTGTGTGTATTTTGTTTCAGGTTCACCCTCGCCATGTTAAATTAGCAACAAGACTTCTAAAAACTTTAGTAATCAGGCATGTTTTGTTTATTGATTCTTGTAGAATAGTAATAGCCTGCAAACATATGTATCACTAATTATGTATGGGAACCTGTAGTGTGGAGTCAAATGTGATTGATTTGACCGAGTTCCAAGAAGAGAATCAAGAAGAAGGCGATGTTGAACCTCCGATAGCAGATGCTGATGCGTATTCCAATAACGACCAACCAGGTTGCTATTTTTCTCTGGAGAAGATGGATAGAAACTAGAAATTCTTTTAGGGTGTTTTTTTCATCTGAATTTGTGGAATACGAAACTGTTGGGTTTTGAGCATTCTAACACTCCTAAGTGTACATGCAACCCTAAATACCTTGGATCTATGTTTTCTCTATTATACATGCAAATAAGAACTTCCAAGGTATTATCCTAATCTAGCATAAAAAACAATGACTATAGCAAGATAGAATACATACCTCTTTGAAGTAGCTTGATGTCTTCAAGCTTTAAGAGCTTAGCCCCAATAGTGTGGAAGCCTCAAGTGGAATCACAAATCACCAAGACACCTTGGAAGACTTTAGAGAATATGAATACTTGGTTCTATCTAGTAAAATCGGCTAGCCCTCTTATTGTATCCACACTAGTGCCAATTTCACCAACCAAAGACATCTTTATATAGTGTGGAGGATTAGGGTTAAACCCTAATACCCATGACCTTTCATTTCTTAGGATCCATGGGTTAAACACTCCATGGACTATCCATGAAAGCTTAGCCCAACCTAAATGAACTTGGCCCATTCCATATATATAAGAGTCCATATTTAATTAGTTCCTTTTGATCACTTAATTAATTATAAATTAATTCTTGATCAATACTAATTAAATAATATGATTCCATATTAATATATTAGAACTTATAATATATTAATATTAATCATAAACATACTATTCTCAAAAGATTATCCATATAAATTGTGTCGGTGAAGTGCAACCCAAATGGACCATGCCGGGTCGGGTCAAGTACATACCAAATATAGTTATGGACTTAGACATTAATCCAACAGTCTCCCACTTGGATAAGTCTAAAACTATTATTGCGTATGACTTCAAACCTAACTGGCAATCGTAGCTCTTAAAGTCGCTGTCGAACTCTGATCTTGTCAACGAACTTGTCCATTAGATAAGGGATCATATATTCCTCCATTCTAGATATCATATGGACTGAGACATGGATTTTAATCATTCTCTCTGTCCATTTGTTGTTTCCCGATTTCCGATTTATGACGACTGACTAATTGAACAAATCAAATCAGTCCTGGCCCGGCCGAGCACTTCCATTTGTCATCATCAAATCATCGAGGGGCCCACAGATATCGCTTCTATCCCGAAGGTAAAAGGAATGGATAAACTTCGACTCATATGGCTTGTTCTACTACTTGTTGAATCATACACAAAGGCACGTTTTATAGCACTGAGTTACCAAATGCGTTTTCGTGCAATCAATGTACTATCAACTCATAGTAACAACTCATATCTCTAGGTTTGAGGAATATAAGATATTATCGTCTCATGATCACTCGTGATAAAATCCATGAAGTGATTCCAATGAGCGCGGGTTGAATCCAATACTCAGAACTTATGAGCACTCATGAGTGTTGTAGCCCTTTGTCCAACACCTTAGACCTCTACAAGCCAACCCATGACAGTCTTAATTCATATCTACTTCCAACATATGACCGGCTGTGGATGGTTTGAATAACTTAGTCATTCCGGAAGAATAACCTAGTTTATTCGGGAAGTCAAAACATGCAAAATGAAACACAATAATAATTGAATCCAATATGGTATCAAAACCTATGAACATAAATAAAACACCTTTTATTTATCACCATATGATTACACATTATTCATTGTATACTGTTTCAACTATCAACTTTATTCTTGAATTTAAAACAATAGTTGTCCCATGCTCCAAGCATGTACACTATGTTTTTTTTCAAAACACTAGTCATGCCACACACCAAGTATGCATACTATGTTTGTCTATGATCTTTACTTTGTGAACTAGACCAATTGAACATAACTTCAATGATTCTCTTTTCACACTCCCAAATCCTTACTGCAAATGCAAGAATTCCAAATTCATGCCATTTACTGGAATCTGTTAGATTCTAAACTTATATGCATTGATCTTCTTGTAATGATTATGTACAAAATTAGAAAGACTTGACAAAAATCATTACAGAGTATTCCAAAGGAGATCAGCTCCTTGGAAACATCCTTCTTGCATTAAGTTTCCTTAATCTTACACAGATTGAAAACTTCTAACTTTGAAACATTTCCAGATTCCATTTTTGACTATCACTTCTGAACAAGAGTTGCCTCCTTACAGATTATGTCAATATGGTCCAGATTATGTCAATATGGTCCTTCCAGAATTATCACTATACTTCCAATTGTCCTTGAGCAACCAATCTTTGGAAAAACTTAGATTGTCCTCGACAATTGTTTAATCCTTTTAGTCATATCCAGTTCTAAACCTTTTCCCTTCTTAATGCCCCATGCATTTGGAAATTTTTTAGAAAGGATGAATATAGCACATGTAATCGATCCTATATCCGAAGCATATGAGACACGATTCATGATGTCTCACATAAAGAGTAAACCAGTATTTTGCTATAACATTTCCATTTCAATTTGCCAAGTTCTCATAATTCAGATTATGAAAAGGGATGCCGTAATCATAATAGAATTTTAGAACGCAAATAATGGACCCATATACATAATTTCCTTATGTTGAGCCATTCCAACATGAAATTCATATATATATCCTTGACTAAATGATTAAAACCTCACGATCTAAGCTTATAGATTTGAGATGAAGTATAATTTCCTCTCCCTTAATTATAGCAAAACAACTCTTTTCCAATTGAAACTTTTGTTTTCTATAATTAACATTGCTAGCTTGTAATACTTATCATAATTATCATGCTCCCACTAACATGATGATTATTGGCATAACACTTATGCTCCCACTAGCTTTGACATGTACTCAGAAATTAGCTGACCTTCTTACTAAAGTTCAGATTTCTGATACTAGATTGTTTTGATAAGACTTTATCAAAATCATACACCTTCCCTTAGATAGCACACTTGTGTGTCTAAACAATTATGAAGAGGGATGCCGTAATCATAATGGTTAGACCTTTTTCCCACTTCTCACAAGTCCAGGTTAGTGTGCCGGTAAACCACACACGCTCCACTAACGACTTTGAGAATGCAAATATCACAATTGCTATCTAGCTAAAATCTACTTAGTGAAAGTGTTTCCTCACCATCATTTTCATGAATCGGAGAGAAACCTTATGACACTTAGATTTAATGGTGTATGAGTTCTTATCCATGTGAATTGTCAAAACCATAGACACAAGACAAGGATAATGACAAATCCAAACTCATATGGATTGAACTCAATCTTAACTTCTTGCCACCTGGCAGCTCAAGGGCCTGCCATTGCTTCCAAGTTGTTGTGCAACAAATTGAGAACTCTAAGAACTCATATGCAAAGCCAACTTTAACTGGAATGGGCACAGAATATGTCTACACGATAGGTTATAAACCTCAAGTCGTGTGCTAGTGAAGAACTTCAGGTTTTATTCTTGATTAGTTCTTGAGACTTTCAAGACCTTTAAGACTACCACTGTCCTCTTGACCTATAAGACTTTCTTGTCAGTTATTCTAGAGATAGTGTGGATTCTAATCAAGACAAACACTTCACAAAATTGGCCTAAGTTGGTCTTTGTTTTATCCAAAACATCACAACTTACCAATTTCAAATGTACAAGAGTAGAAAACTTTTACTCTTACATTTGACAAGTGTTTTAAACCTTCTTTAAGACATGTCACTCAAGTTACAATCTTGGACTATGACTCTAAGACTTGTATTGGAACGAAGTATGACTCATCTTCTTGATTTAACCATTTCAACAATTCAAGATCCCTCTTCTTAGTCATAAGAATGCACTAAGATTTCCTTAGAGAACTAATTGTGCTATGGTTTCTTAATCATTAAGATGATCACAAAGACTGATACTAAAGTACTCTCCCATCTTTTCAGATTTGAGAAACCTTTATCCTTCTGCCTAATTTGATTCTTCTTATTCGCTCTACCTTACATTGAAACTTTTCCAATGTCTCAGAATTATACTTTAGCCTGTAAGTATAAACATATTTACTAAGCTTTAGTAAATTATGACGAATAATCTTAACGATCTTTTGTGGTGGACTTAATCAGTGCACAAGAATGTGTACTCGATCCCTTAGTGCGTTACTTGACTCACACATCCATGTGAACAAGTAATTAGTCTTAATTTTTCCAATACTTGAAAGTTCTCATTCATCATGCTATACAACTTGCATGATTCCAAGTTTCGTTCCAATTGAAACTTGGGTGATGAGAATCTTTCCTTATTTGGTAAATTTAGACATTACCACAAATGAAAGAATCAATTTCATACTTCCACTCTTGCTATTAATGGAATCATATAAGCAACAATTTTTCCTCAAATGCCATTGTAAGGATATTTTAAAATAAATAAAATCAAAATTTTTCTTTTTATTTTAAAACTTTGCGGAAAAACTTATCCTTACAATCCATATGAAAACTTGTTGTTATCTATTCCTAAGCAATATCTCATAACTCCTAAGAAGTAGCTCAAGAATCCGATCTTCAAACTATGCGATAGAAATCCATCTACGCGATCAGATTCAGCATATTCTTTCTTTAAGTTCCTTTAATTTTCTTTGATTCTTAAAACATCACCATGTGACCTAGTCACATCATGTATCAAGAATCTCAGAATAGAAACTTAACAGAGTTAGATAGTAGACTTTACCTGAAGTAGAGTCAAACTTATTGACTTTAACAACCTAAGGTAAATTTGGCAGCTTCGCAACCAATGCCCCTTTCTTTGGCAATATAAACATATGGACCCTTTGATAATGGTACATGGTACTATCAAAGACTTAGCTTTTCTCTTTACCATTTGGTCAACCGAGTTGACTATGGACGATCCCTTTCCATTGGGAAGAGAATGTTTTTCTGGATTTCCTGTGTCACTATTGTCAATGTCCATCAAGTTTTAAGGAAGTTGATCTTAACAAATAGATAGGATCATTAAGGGTCTTGTCATAGTCTCTTTCATAGGTGTCCCAAAGGAACTCACTATGTGACTTAGAAAGTGATTGAACCACCAACTTTCTCAAGACTTTGACACCCAACTCTCCCGGCTTGTCAATATGTGACTACATCTCCAAGATGTGATCACACCTAGACCTTGCCTTTGCCAATAGGGCTTGAGTAACCTTAAACTTTTTTTCAAGAACTTGTGGGTTAGGGAGAATAATTGGAGGAGGTGAATGAAGTACGATTTCGATAGGACATCATCTTCATTTAGGAAAGCTTGTTTCAAGAGATTTGGGAAGATCATATATGTCTAAACCAGACATCTTTTGGGAGATATTCAAGATAGTTGATTTTATAGTCCTTAATATGACACCCAATATGAAATATTAAGGCTAGGACCTAACAAACTATTTTATAACTTAGAAGAGGGATGCCGTAATCCAAGCTATAAAACATTTGAAGGTAGGTGAATGACGATTCACCAATTTCCACCAAGATAAACGAAATGTATTATTAGGTTTTAATTGGTTTTGAAACTCCTAGATCTTTGAGATTCATTGAACTGTTCAAAGGCATGTTTCAATCTCGAGTGTGCCCTTCAGGTTTTGTGACTGGGATGCCAAGGATCACAAAACAAGGTGTGATTAACCATACCAATTCACTTGGTACCCTTAATATAATCACCTAATCAATGTGCCGGTTAACCACACACGCTCCATTGATCTATGACAAACATTAAGTCACCCTTCGTGATCCTTACTAGTCCAAGTTAGTGTGCCGGTTAACCACACACGCTCCACCAACGACTTGGAAAGGTACAAAGTGTGAATTCCATGGGCTAGCACCAAATTCACATTTTCCTAAGTAACTAAGATTGGGTATTATTAAGAGTTTAGTTACTTAGTATTTATCATTAATACTTTTAATGAAGGGATACTTATAGTCCTGTCAAACCCGTTCGGCTAACGACCCTCCACCGGTCAAGCAAGCAGTGGGTGAGAGTGGACACCCATTAAGTTGCCATTTTATAGGCAACAACCTTATAGCCACCTTATAGACCGGCTTCGTGAATGAGGCGTACTAGCGGTAAGACTGACTTTACTCTTATACATATATATATATATATATATATATATATATATATATATATATATATATATATATATATTATTAACTTATAATATTATAAAGTATAAGTGTTGAATTTTAACTTTTAAAATTCTAAGGGCTAACTTGGAATTAAAGTATTCATAAGAGAAAACGTTACAAATTCCAAAACTTGAGGGCAAGTTTTGAAACTATTCAAAACTAATTAATTCCATGATTTATGTGTTTAAAGTAGTTTTAATCCAAAAACTCTTCAAGTTCCATAACTTGAGGAAAAGTTATGGAAGACTTTAAACTAATTAAAAGAATTAACTTTTCATTATTTTATAACTTATGGAATTAATTAAGGTTACACCTTTTTTTATTTTATTTTATTTTATTAAATGAAGTGACTCTTGGTCCTCCATAACTTAAGGACAAGACTCTTCATCTTTTGAAACCATTGCCAACTTTTATGAGTTTTATGAAACTTAAATGTGACTTTTCATATAACTTGAGGACAAGTTACAAAAACACATTTTTAGAATCAACTCTTAGATTAATTTGGATTGAAAACAACTATTTCACTCAACTTATCTATTAATCTAAGCAACTCATAAGAACAAGATAATTCAAATCAAACTTTTTCATGTAATTAGCCTAATCACTAAACTAATTCAAAACATGAATCTATTGACAATTATCTTTGAAATTGGATTAGCATGAACATTACCACATCAAAAACAAGTTTATAAGTTCAAAAACAACTTAGGGTAATGTTTCTAGTCCATTTCTAGCCAAAAACCTCGAAAATATGCTGTCTGGGGCTCCTACTCGGCGAGTGCATGAACCTACTCGGCGAGTAGGATGATTTTACTCATGTACTCGGCGAGTTCATCAGTGGACTCGGCGAGTACAGTGCCCAGAAAGCCAGAAAATCGAGTTTTTCAGCATTTTTCAGCAATTTGCATCAAGTATAATAGAAAACAAGCCTAGGCTCTGATACCACTGTTGGGTTTTGAGCATTCTAACACTCCTAAGTGTACATGCAACCCTAAATCCTTGGATCTATGTTTTCTCTATTATACATGCAAATAAGAACTTCCAAGGTATTATCCTAATCTAGCATACAAAACAATGACTATAGCAAGATAGAATACATACCTCTTTGAAGTAGCTTGATGTCTTCAAGCTTTAAGAGCTTAGCCCCAATAGTGTGGAAGCCTCAAGTGGAATCACAAATCACCAAGACACCTTGGAAGACTTTAGAGAATATGAATACTTGGTTCTATCTAGTAAAATCGGCTAGCCCTCTTAGTGTATCCACACTAGTGCCAATTTCACCAACCAAAGACATCTTTATATAGTGTGGAGGATTAGGGTTAAACCCTAATACCCATGACCTTTCATTTCCTAGGATCCATGGGTTAAACACTCCATGGACTATCCATGAAAGCTTAGCCCAACCTAAATGAACTTGGCCCATTCCATATATATAAGAGTCCATATTTAATTAGTTCTTTTTGATCACTTAATTAATTATAAATTAATTCTTGATCAATACTAATTAAATAATATGATTCCATATTAATATATTAGAACTTATAATATATTAATATTAATCATAAACATACTATTCTCAAAAGATTATCCATATAAATTGTGTCGGTGAAGTGCAACCCAAATGGACCATGCCGGGTCGGGTCAAGTACATACCAAATATAGTTATGGACTTAGACATTAATCCAACAGAAACTATTAGAAGTCAATGTCGGCTGGTACTGGAGTTGTTGCAGCTGCGACTGTTAGTGATCAAATGCTTGGACCTGTGTGCAGGTTTTCATGCAAGATAGATGGTGCATAGGTAGTTGAACTATTCTGGTTTCTTCTAGTGTAGTGTATATCATAGTTCTGACTTCAGTATTCTTCATAAGTGATTAAATATGTTGTGCTATCTGCAATTCCCTTCTTCTAACAATGCAGCTTATTGGATTCAAAAATCCACTTGTTGCAAGGTTACTAAGGGGATTGAAGGCAAATGCCAGCCCAGTTGTTGAGAAAAGTTTACCATCTTCTTGCTTTGGCAATGCATCTTTGGTATTCTTCATAAGCGATCATACTTGCTTGACATTTTGTATATTCTTGATCACCAATGACTTGCAGTTGCTAAAGATACCTGTAATATGGAAACATGACTCTTTTAAAAACTACTTTGATGATATAAAGTTGATCATATTATATCTTTTATCTATGTTCTATGTGGTGTGAATATCAAATTTTGACATTTTCTTTTGTTTTCTCAATAAAGTTTAAAACGGAAGACAAAAAACTTGTGAAAGAGATATGAAGGTATGATCTATATTGTAATTCAGATTCTATCGCTTTTATTATGTAATCTCTTAAGTCTTAATACCCATTATTCGTTATGCATGCAGAGATCTTGGGAGCCAAGTGATAAAGCTGATCTTCACTTTGTCTACAAATATGTTGAAGGGGCATCAACTCAATGGGATGATATTCAAAGAAAACTCAGGAACTTACCTACCAAACCCGCTGCCTTCAAACCCGATCCTTTCACTCCTGCAGAAGATGAAGATTCCAAACCTAAAACCAAATCTCGGATCGATAACAAGACAGAAGAACTCAAAGATTTAGAAGATGATCTTGATGATAGTTGTTTCCTCGAAGAATACAGGTACTTTCAACTCCCTCAATCCTAATCTCATTTTATGAGGGTATTAAACTTCATGTGATATTTTTATGGTTTCATTTTCTTTTGTGTTCTTGAAGGAGAAAGAGGTTAGCAGAGATGAAGCAAACAGTGGAAGTTTGAGCTTGGTAAGTTCGGGCAGCATCTATAGTGGCCCGGACAACATCTATTTCAATATTGATTGTGTGAAAGTCATCTACTAAAGCAAGGTTGGTGTAAGAGTTGATGATGAGAACATTGTTCCAAGACCTTCAGTGAGTTATGATGATGTCCCTTAATAGCAATGCAGTATTAGGTTATATAGTTAGCGATGATTATTTGTATTTGACATTTTAGTGCAATGAATTATCTTTCTTATTTATTGTATTTTATTTTGTATTTTGTATGACATTAACTTTTGTGAAATGGATTGTATTTTTTTAGATGGTATTTTATTTTCTATTATGAGACATGAAATGCAAATTTAATTTGAAAATTAGTAAATCTATAAACAATTTAAAAAAAAATAAAAATAAAAATTACGATACGCATAAATGTGTGTCATCTTCATTTATGACATGGCCTTTCTTGACAGCAGTTTTAATGATACACATTGCGTGTCATAAATGCGCGTCGTAAATGTGTGTCGTAAATGCGCGTCGTCTCTCGTTATGACAAGGCCTTCCTTGACGCGCATTTGCACGTCATCTGAGCCTTTTACGACGCGCAATGAGCGTCGTAAAAGGCCTTTTTTCTAGTAGTGGAATCCATAATATCAACCATCGATTTCCAAACATTACACCATTTCGTGAACAAATTCCATTAACCATTCGAGCGTTGTTCATCAACATAAAGTCCTTCGAAATTACATGTCTCGATCTATTTCATAATAGTTTGATTCCAATAAACCCATTTCGGATTTTAACGCAAATCGATTCAATCCATTATCCTTCGATCCTGTTATCAAGCATTCGTTCGCAGTGTGTAACAATCGACATCACGTTTAGGACTCTAGTCATCGAACCAAAACTATTAATCACGCAAGATCGATTCCTTCATAACATCAGTTCCGTTACTGAATCATACGAACCTATCGACAACGTAGCTTTCTTCATCAAGAACAAGATCCATCCAACTTCAAAATTAAACCCCAAATTGAACCCGATTTCGACTTTCACAGCCTCAAAACAACTTGTATTAACCAATTTCAACTTTCAATTCAATGAATCAATCCATAGAAGTCAAGTTTTGGCTTTTTCTGTGATTGACTTTTCGAAATCAAATGCAAATAAACATGATATTGATGAATCTCATAACCAATTTCAGATCAAAAAGTGTTCAAACAACTGTTCTAATAATGTTCTTCACAAAAATTTGGAAGATCTTGATCAATTTCATCGAACTCAAAAACTCATTTGCCGACTTCTAGACTCAGATTTGAACAAACTCGTTTTTAAGATAGAGCACATAATACTAAATCGATTCAAAATTCTATTTTATCAATCAAAACAAGCATCAATCGATTATTCAGAATGGTCGATGAAATTGGAACATGGAATGATAACCACAATGAAAGTTAAGAACGTACAACTCTTTTATGCGTATGATAAAAGTCGACTCAATCAGTGAATATTAGAAATTGGATGGAATCACTTCCTGGGCTTAAACACGAAATCAGATCACAAAAACAAATATGGACTCAAAATAATGAGCAGTAACTATTTCGGCTTTTGGGCTCAATGAATTTGGACATGAACCGTAACATATTTCTTTTATTGGGTTTTGAATATCGAACATTAAACACAATTCAGTTTGGGCTTGAATTTTGGATTGATGAACAATAACGAAAATTTGATTTTAGGATTGATCTAAAAAAAGTATTGGATCAACAATGAGTTTCGAAACGAATTAGATCCAATAAATCAAAACGATCAAAATCAAGAACGTAACGCACGAATTATCAAGATTAAGAGAGATCATAGAGAGACACTCACCAAAAATGCTCAAATTGTGACAAATTTTGCCAAACCGAGAATTTTTCTTCAAAAAATCACGTTGATCTTTGAAGACCCGCTCTGATACCAATTGTAGTGAATTATGAACATTGGTTTGGCATGCGGAATTAAAGATTACACAATGAACGTGGTGATTTCGGTGTTTAAGAGATGTATTGAATATGTATGGTGTTACAAAAAGGGACATAGATCTACATCTACATAAATAACACACACTCACACACTCAACTTTTACACGTCTCAAGCACACCTCTACAAGTGGACTAAACCCACCTTATATAGAGGTGTTTACATGTCTCTCTCTCTCACTCTCTATCTCATGAGCCAAAGGCTAATGCAACAAATGCAAGTGGGTTTTAAAAAAGTCAACACATAAAAAAGTCAAACATGGATAACTTTGCACCCCAACAACATCAGAGGTGTTTCTTTAACTTTTCGAAATCCTCCTCGGCTTTTCTTGACCATGCGATGATGTTTTTCCTTGCGTGTGTCTTCAATTTATGGAAGAAAGGCAAGGTTTGTTCGGTTGTTTCCATTCAAGCTTTGTATGTCTTTCATTGTGTTGGATATTTCTACTTTTGGCAGTGCTTCCTCCTTCTCTGGATTCGCTTCTATTCTCGCCGTGGTTATGATATGACTGAAGAACTTTCCTTTTTGTCCCCCAAATATACACTTCATTGGATTGAGTTTCATGCTAGTTCATCTTAGCTACTTCAAGGTTTCTTCTATATCCTTCAAGAAATTGTTATCGTCCTTACTTTTGATCAACATGTCATTGACATAGACTTCTATATTTCTTCCTATTTGTTGCTTGAACAGCTTCTCTACCAACCTCTGGTATGTAGCTCCTGCATTCCTCAATGTGAATGGCATCTTTGTGTAAGATAATGTTTCTTTTTCTGTATGGAAATATGTTTTATCTTCATCTAGTATGCCATCTTCACCTTATGGTACCCCTTATAAGCATCCAAAAATGACTTCCATTTGAATCCTCCCAGCGATTCGATTTTCTATTCTGGTACTGCCATCAGCGATTCCATCTTCTGATGGTACCCCTTTTTTGCATAATGTCATCACCTTTCTTTATCAATACATGGTTTTCTATTCATATTGGAAATTATATAGCTCTCATAACCCCTGCCATAACTAGTTCTTTCCCTTCCTTGTTAACTATTTCATTTCTTTCCTTCTCCATCATGCACTTCTTTTGCACGATAAGGCCATTGATGGGATTGATGTTGAGTCAATGTTTTATCAATAACCAAGGAATCCCAATCACGTCTTCAGGTTTCCATGTGAATGTGTGTGCATACCTTTTTAACAGGGTTATCAAACATCCTCTCAAGACTTTGGGTAACTCCACGCCTATCTTTATCTTCTGATCTTCATGTGTTTCATTGATAACAACCTCCTCGGTACATAGATTCACTTCCTTCCTCTGTGATTGGTTCAGCCATATCAGGTTGTATGGCACAACTTCGTTCTGGAGGACTCGGTGTCGTGCTTTGCACTGTCATGATCACTATAAGGGGATGGCGCCCTTATTATGAGGAATTATGTTAGGATGGTTTTTCGCATGTTCCCTCTATAGTCTTCTAATGTGAATGGTAACGATATGCTCCCAGCTAGACATACAGATTGACCAGCAAATCCTACTACAGCTGACGTGACAGGTTGAACATAGTTTTGGATGTCTCTCAAGAGGTATTTCAAACAATGCTCGTAAACGATGTTAATTGAGCTTCCGTGATCCATATAGATCCTTCATATTAACGTTCTTCCTACTGTTCCTATGATTACTAGAGGCTCGGTTCCCTGATGATCGAAAGGTATTATATCATGATGATTAAACTCGATATTAACCATTTACCATTTCTTGATCAACTTAGTACTAGCATCCCCTTCTTCGGGGCACACTCTACTACTTCTCTAGACGTTTGGTTCTTCCCTTATTCTCTCTTCAGATTTTCACAATCTTCCGTTGCATGATCCAATTTTTTTATGGAAATCACAGTATTTGTTCGGGTCCCAAAGGTATTTTTTTTCTTTGATATGTAGTACATTCTTTATTCGAGTTCTTGGGGTGTACGCTTCATATGTCTCGTGTTAATATGTTTGGTATCAATTATGTACCCTTCCTCTTCCCCTTTGTGTAAATCTTTGATTTTCACTAAACTGAGGGTTGTTATTAGTATCTTGCATTCTCTTCTCTTTCTGCCTCTTTCCTCAAGAAATGGTTAACTTTTCGTATAATTTCTTCTTCATCCACCCATTCTCTACCTACAAATTTACGAAATAGATCTCTTTCTAGGATCCCATAGGTAAACGCTGCTATGATCACAGGGTCATCTCTTGTCAGCATCTTGCAACCGATTTCGTTAAAACGCTTGAAATAGGCTTTATTAGATTCCCCTTCTTGTTGTCGATAGGTAAATATCACATGTACCTATTGTTGGAACCTTCTTTATTGGGTAAAGCTATTGCAGGAGAACATAACTCCTCGAAACTCCCTATACTCCGAGCGGGTAAGCTTGCCAACCAATACCTTGCCAATGCATCTAAAGTCCCTACGAACTATAAATTCCACAACTTTGTGTCCATTGGAATCATTTAGATGGCCCACTGGAAATTCGAGACATGATTGTCTGGATCCTCTATTCCATCATACGATTGCACTTTAGGTCCCTTTAGTCCTTTTGGGATGGGCTTTTCGTTGATGTCGTTCATAAAGGGTGAACGGAAGTTTAAATTTTTGAAGGATTGGTTATACCACATTGCTTCTACTACCTCTAGCGACATTTCAAGATATTTTTGAGAATTCTTCTTCCCTTTCTCATGGCGTGAAGGGCTTGAAGTCACTTCTTTTTTCTTGATTTTTCCTCGTATTTTTTCCATTTATCCCCGTTTCGTCCGAATGCTTTGTCTGACTAGTGTGCATCGAGACCAAATCCCATTCTTTCTCTTCCTGAGCCCTTCGCTCACTTTTCTCTATCTCCTGCGTTCTCATGGCCCTAACACTTTTGAAGGCTTCAAACTCCTCCATTTCAATTTTTCTGCTTCTAAATTCTTTTGACTCATTTCTCCTCCTTATTATGGGCCTTCCGACGTCACACTCTTGTTTTTTATTACCGTTGAAATTTGTGGCGTTTCTCCGTGTCCTTCAAGGTTTTGCATTCTCTTGATAGGATTCACGTCATCAACATGATTTTCTTCGTTGGCTTTTTGTCACGGAGTCCCATGGATGGTGCCACTTGATGTGCCCTCGGGTTCAGCTTCCATTGTCTGTGAGATTTATCGGTTCCTTTATAGTTTAAATAATCTAGAGACAAAAAAAAACTCGAAAACTAATTAGCTGGGAGGGGATCCCGGACCAACATTTCGATGACAAAGTTAGAAAAGACCGTAAGAAAGTATGTCAAAAATCGAGTGGATCGTAATAGAATAGTGTATTTGTTTGCATATTTTGTCGAGTGATTTTCATCACTTAGTTATAGTCAATGTTAAGATGTTGTGACCTTTTCATGTACCGAGCAAGTTTGCCATCTTATTGCATTAATGGTTGTGTATAATCGTATGTACTTTATGTCACACCCAAAAATCAAGAACGGCGGAAACGTTCTGAGGCGGAGGACGTCATGTACAGTATCATAACAATGCAAAGTAGTAAATAAGCAACAACATCATTCATTGCATTAATATTATAATTTCAAACAAGTGTGTTCTTTAATAGTAATAAGACACCAAAATGAATAATCAAAGTAAAAGACAAGTCTTGAAGATGCTCCGTCTTTTCAAAAACTTGGTCATCGGTACCTGTCTACTGGTGACCTGAGAATACAAGTTATTTTGAAAGTGTAGATCAGCATTTAAACTGGTGAGTTCATAAGTATTTATTGTCAATGTTTGTATAAGTTTGATGAAAATGTTTGTAGTTGAACAATGTAAATGTTTGTATATGTTTGAAAACTCCTAGAAAATCTTATATTTTCTACTAGTATAAAAAGTAGTCTTATACTAAGACCCGACTGTTTTGTATGTTTGTTCCTTTGTAAAAGTGAATGCTTTTCCCAAATATGACTATCATTACTAAAATATAGTTTTATATTACCCTTTATGTGAGAAGATCACAATTTGAATATAATGGGAAAATGTATATGTGCACTGCAGTATTATTTGTATTAATCACTAAAGTAATAACTACCTTCAAACCAATGGTTTAATTAAGGAAAAATGTGATATGATTGTTACCATACTAATCTGACTATAACACGACGATGAAAGACGTTGGAAGAAATGACATTTGGCACCCGTAGACTTGCAAATCCCACTGTAGCGAACAGCAAAGGTGTAGGATAGTCAATCCAGTATAAATCTATATGCAAACTCACGCTCTCCCTCCAGGAGATTTTGGTTACAAAACGTTACATAACGAAATGGTCAATGTGTCACAAAGTAGTATCTCACATTATGTTATCTCTGAATCATGTTATAGTATACTTGTTATAGTAATAGTATTCTATGTATAGTATTCTCTGTATGTACTTGTAGATGATAGTATTCTCTGTATGTACTTGTATATGATAGTATTCTCTGTATGTACTTGTATATGATAGTATTCTTTGTATGTACTTATATATGATAGTATTCTCTGTATGTACTTGTATATGATAGTATTCTCTTAAACTATACCTATTATAGTTTACTAGTAAGTTATGTATATGCATAGATGAATGTATACCTTTGCTACCCAAAGGTACTGAACAAATTGAATAGAACTTTTATGTCTACATATGTATACATAATATATATCTAATATATAGACGACCCTTGGACAACTGGCCGATACCCTAAGTCCATATCCAAACAAGGAAAAGGAAATAGAGCAAGCTAGCAGTCCTAAGTCCTTTGAACATTATGTATATAACTATACATATATAGACATACTTTTTACAGTATACAAGTTAAAAAGAGGTTTTGTAATACATTTAAAGAGTTTTAAAAAATAAATAAATAATGACTTGATGTCAGTTTATAATACGATTTAAAAGTAGTTTGTTTTGAAACACAGTTTGAAGTATATGAAATCCTTGTTTGAAACACAGTTATAAATCACATGTGATTGATTATATAACTAGCATGTTTTCTACTTGTATCCCCCCCCCCCGGTAAAAGCATTTAAAATCATTTAAAAGATAAGTTTAGGGGTATGAACTCACCTGAAGTGAGTGATGCGAATGTAAGATCGGTAACGGATACTAAGTGTCAAGTGAAGACTTGAGCACACATGGATCCAATTTAACATATAATGACACACATATATGCTTACAATTAGTGATTAAACAACTAATTAAGCAAGTATAGACACCCTATAACATGGAAAACACTTTGATTCACGTGTTATAAGTACAAAAGGGTTACATCTAAGGGTTGTAAGGCTTCACCTTGGAGTTCACGGCCCATGGTAATTACTACATGAGTTTACGGCCCATGGGCTTATGGCCCAATGAGTTTACGACCATAAAACCATGGTAACTAATACCATTTTGTGTATTAAGGTCCATATCTCAATTTTGAAGTGTTCTAGACCAAGTTCTAAGCCTTAGGAAGGAGTTGTGGCATAATTACACCACTTATGAGTGTTTACGGCCCAAGGAGATTGCCTTGTCCGTAAACACCATGTGTTCTTGAGTTTTTGATGATTTCAAGGGGTAAACTAAGTTATTCAAGCATTAACACAAGCTAAGGTAAGAGTACTTACAATATAGAAGCTTGATAAGGTGTTTAAGGATCAAGAACACTAGTGTATGTTCTTGGTGTTCTTGGTGAAATGAAGAACACTTAAAGATCTAACCAAAAGAAGAGATTTCATGGATGAAATCATGTGTATTCACTAGATATGTAAGGATAAAGATTACTTATTAGATTGAAGATTGGAATGAAAGTTCTAGATGATACTTGAGAGCAAAATCGAGTTCTAGGCTTGAAAGTGTGATAATGAATGAAAATGGCCATGTATTTCACATATAGGCATGGAGTTTACGGCCACCATGAGTTTAAGGCCGTAAACCCATGGTCTCATGGTCATAAACTCCTATTTTAAGGGTTTAAAGCATGTTTGGTGGTTTGTAACTCTAGTTAACCCATTCTAATATTCGATCCTTTAATGTACTAAGCTCAGTAAGCTCCAACAGATTCTATACAGTGCTAAAAGTTAGCAGAAGCAAGTTGGAATATGATTGAGATGTAGGGTTTGTACAAGATAGAAATATTGGGTTGTCACACTTTACTAGTCATTTAATAGTTATTTCTTGTTAGTCAAAGGATTCATCAGTCACATATCTTCATACATTATGTTTTCTTTGAGTTCCCATGTATTGTGATACTATTATGACGTTATTCAGTACATTGTGTGTTATTTATTGTGGTTTGGTATGATTACTTAGTTTGGTATATGGGTGATTAGATACATACTTGGTCTAGTATATACCTGGTTCGGTATATAACTTGCCCAGTGTAGTGAGTGTATACACGTAGCTTCAAACTAGGATATACCCTATTATACATATTCACTCCTTATGGCCTATATGCTTTAGTTTTTGCTCATGTTTTGCTCAAATGGATTTTCCCACACTTATATCAGTAAACTAATTCATGTATCAGTCAAATAATGGCGGTGCCCTAGTTTTCTCCAAGAATAAGATTTCTTCAGCTTCAGTTTCATCTATCTCTGTATCAGACAATGAGATTCTTTATGCTTGCTTTTTCCCAACTCCAATTTTCACTTCCAAGATAAAATAACACCATGAAAAAAATTTAGTGTCTTTCCCTAATTCTTTGGTATGTCGATTTTGAGCATTTCTCAAAAAATAGGATTTTTGCTTATTTCAAACTGACCCTGAATTTTGAAGACAAACTTGTAATTGTTAAAGAGGTGGTTTCCTGTCTCAAACACCTTGAATCACAAAATATGAAACACTAGAACGTTTAGGTTTTTGTCGCGAGGATTCAAGTGACACATCATGAACTTATATTAATTTATTAATCACTAATAAGTTAACAAATTGGATCCCCGATAAACTCTCAAGTCAATAATTTCTTAAATTTGTCATTGTGTGTAGTCCAAAAGTACTCTAATATTAATAATAATATTACCAACCGTTATGAACGTGAACATTATTTCCAACAATTACAATCATTATGGATAATGTATTTCCTTCATCTGGTGTAATGTAGTTGGTATTGATATTGAATGAAGTTTGCATTGGCATTAAATATAGTTGGTATTGTACAATGATAGTTACTAATATTAAAAGTATAATGCTATTACCAAAACTAAGACAAGAAATACATGATTCCACTTCCCATACGAGCCAGGTATGAGAACACATTATTAATGATTGTCTCACATAAGATGTCATGTGAGCAAAACCTGAAGAAACTTATCATAAGGACTTAATGTATACAAAAACAATGACTTATTTTGCAAAAAAATATTAAGAACTAAGTACGTACAAACTGAGAACTTAACCTGGAGTAGTCGGTCATAATGACTGAATATATACAAAAACAATAAATTCAAGGGCTTATTTTACAAAAAAAAATAATAATAATAATAATAAGGTCTAAACTTGTATATAGCAAAAACTATGTTACCCAATTAACTTATTTTCCCTCTAAATTATTATCCAAATTTTTTGGTTTTTAGAAAGGAATTTATGGAGAGTACTAACACGTGCTAGCTTCAAAAATAGCATTCCTTGAGAAGATGTAAACTTTTTAATGGAAACAAAACACTGTAACACACAATAAATTTCACATTAGTATGGAAAATATATTTTTGAGCTGATAATTATGAATTACCAAAATTTTATTTTTCGTTATTCGGATGATATTATGCACAATTGATTAGATTTGTTGATGTTTTGATTTATTTCTACGTTAATATGATTACATTCATAAACAAAGAAGAAAATAGGCTTGTGAACATAGCTAATTGCTACTCCATTTTCTTCATGTAAAAAAATGAACAAGAAAGGAAACAAAAAAGATTAAAAGAGAACCAAAGATAAAGACTATACTAAGCGAACCACCAACTAAAACCAAAACCTCAATAGCCTCGTTACCATTCTTGTGTTGTGTTTCATGCTCAACTAATCTTGAGTTATATTTCCACCCATTAGTTTTCATTCTTTGGGGTGCTTTTTCCAACTTCTCATTCTTCATAACTTCTTCCATTCTTTCTCTCAACACACCAATATTTGCATCCACCCAGTTGGACGAATTTTCTACAACAAAAAACATACATCACCAATTCACCGTAGAACCAATTTTCAAAACAAAATATTTATTTCGTTCTAAAAGAATACGATGTTCGATTTGATATATAGTTTAATTAAAAGTGTTCAAATAATAATCACATATTTCAAAGGTTAGTAATTATACCCCTATTGTTAGTTTATATTCATAGTTTTGAAATTAGGTTCCCATAATAGTAAAACCTAGATCTAGGGTGCATGTACATGTATGCATATTTTTGGATCATTTCGTTGCCTAAATTTAGTGTATAGATGCATAAAAAACCCTACAATTATATAATATCAATTAGGTTTTAGTTATGAGCACTACTTTTAAAAAACTGAGAAAAATCGAAGAAACATGTAACTCACAGTATGCGGAGCGCCCATCAGCCCTGGAAGCGAAACAACTTGACTGATTTTTAGGGTTTTGGGATTTTTGCTATAATTTCGAATTTAGGGTTTATATTTAGATTTAAATATTATTTTAATCAATTACAATTAAATAATGAAACTAAGAGGATAAATATGCCTAAGCGATTTGAAATTATAGATAATTGATTTAAAATTAATTAATTAAAGATAATATCTTTAAATCATGTATTCTTAAATAGTTTAAAATACATCTTACGTTAATTATAATACTGTATAAATAGAATATGTAAAGCCAAAAGATTTATATGTGTAATATGATTACTATATGTACCAGAATCAAACAACATGTATCTTCACAAGTTATTTAAAGATCATTTGTCAAATCAAGAGTAGACACCATTCATTAAACTATGATATAAGAGAGGTATACTGAAACCAACAATAAAATTATCATTGAATGAATGTCATTTTCTCTCACCACTTCTTTATGTGGTTGATTATCATTAGCTAAACGAGTTTGATAGGACGATGTATCATTTAAAGTATGATATAAAAGTACTAAAACAAAATTTCCGTCTTATTATTTTAAGGAAAATGTGAATAGTTGCTAATCCATGAAAAACACACATTATTCCTTACTGTCTATTTATGGAGTGTGTGTAGCTAACTGACACATAAATTTGAGATGTAAGAAGAAAATGATGTAGCACTTGTGGTTGTGGTTTGTTGGTGAAGCATGTGTCATTAACCAGCTCCTTTGTTGAGTACCATGACATAATCAAGGGACATATGTTTTTGCATGGTTGGTTCACCATCTTATTTGTGTGACCTTGGTATCCTAGACACAAATAGAGGATGTGCAAATTTGATATTAACGTGTCATTGAATAGTTTCAATGAAACTCAAAAGATCTAGGAATTTCTTAGTGATTGAAATTGAAAAAGTGCATTGCCTACCTAAATAACTTTGTGGTGTGTTGATGGCAACCCTCTACACATTGCAAAGCAAAATATGGATCCTAGCCCTAGTAAATAATAAATTAGGGTTGAAAAAGTATTTAAAGGATCAATAAAACAAACAAGAATGGAATTAATATTAAATGATGTCAACAAGATAATCCACTAAAATCTACTGTTGTAAGACCTCTCAAAAGTATTAACTGGAAGGATGACCAAATTCAGAGTTTGGGAATAGTTCTCATTTATGAATAAATAGATCATGTCTTAGTTAAAGCTCTTTCCCGAGGTTTTTCTAACCACTACATTCCAAAATTGTTAAGAGCAGTTATCTAATAAACATATTGAAGTGAAATGGAATTGCATTGAGTTAGGAATTGACGATGGTTACCAACTAGCTAAAAAGGAGTAGTAGGAATGAAAACAAGAGAAGCAAATTTGATCATGAATATCTGGCTCTTGATACTATTCATAGGATTAAGAGACATGTCGTTCTCATAAATGTTTAGTCTATGGTCTTATGATTCAAAAACTATTTAAACAAATTTCATAATAATATTCCGACTCATTTAAATGCTGAACATTTCATATGTTTTGTATTTAAAAGATAAATCTTGAAATCTATGAAACTGGTATGTTGATAACAGTTCAAAAGGTTGATTCAAATATTTGAATGAGATGTAATATTGTGGAATCATGTTCTTGAAAATAAGAACTGCCTTGCAAAAGATCCAGTTGGATAGGACTTTTGGAATTCATTTGACTGCAAGTCTTATGATATATGTGACTCATATTTGTCAAGACATATAATAAAAACACTATGTGATAGTATGGATATTTATTGAATTAGTTTTGACTAATGGTCCATTCAGCCTATCCATAATATGTACTAATTCAAATACATCCAAAAGTTTGGATAAAATGTATTTTGGGAATCGTTGTCTTGAACTTGTAAACATGAAATGCATTACCAAGTATCCAGTTGGATCGGATCTTCGATACCATTAGACTTCGAGACTTATGGTAAATGAAAATCATGTTTATCAAGATAGGTGATTAATGCATTACTTGGTGATGTGAATATATGTTGGAATTAGTTTAAACTAGTTGACCTTTCAGATAAACCACAATACATAGTAAGAATAACTTTGTGTAAACATGTTTATCTGAATAAACATTGAGAACGGAACCTTCTAGGTATTTAGAATTTTTCATGAAATAAAGTTGAGAATCAACTGGGCAAAAGGATACGATACTCAGATCCAATAAGATTGGTGAACATATAAGGAATTATGAAAAGTTTTCATAAGTTTTCTTTGCCCAAAATAGTGTCACAATGAGTGTTGTTAGAAAGGAGAAACAAATCATTATTTGATTTTTTAGTTGATGAATCATATTATGATTAGCAGAACAGTTCATGGAATATAACCATAAATATTGTTACAAGATTCCTTGGTCTTATACCAATTTAGAAGGTTTTGAAACACTCTCTAAGATGTGGAGTAAGGGTACATCCATCACTAAGTACATTTGGAAGTCATTAATTATGAGGTTTATGTTCTTCGTGAGGTGATCGACAATCTAGGAATTAGAAGAGAGATGTGTTATCTCGTTGGATATCCCAACTAGCATTTTGGATAATTGTTTTACAAAGCTTCCAAGAACAAAATATTTGTTACTCAAAGAGAAGTCATCTAAAAGAGGGAGCTAATATCCAAAAGAGTTGGTGGGAGCCACACTAATCCTGATAAGATTCAAGAGTTAACCAACAAGGAACCTAAAGTTGGTCCTAACATTAAATTTGAGATTGAAAGAGATATTAAGGAAAATGGCATATCTCCAACTCTTTCTGATAGGCTTGAAAAAGGATGTATTATACCTAGTTGTATAGATTGAGTTTATATGAGTCGCTAACATAATTTAAAGAGTTTGAGCTTCAAGAAACTAAGATGGACCATAAGGTATGTGAGAGACAGTTAAAGTTATTGGGATTTTTGTTTCAGTGAGAAAGTTCAAAGAGTTTGAATTTCTAGAAACGAAAATAAGCCATATATATATATATATATATATATATATATATATATATATATATATATATATATATCAATGATAGTAGCAACTATTGCAGTCTTTGTTTCAATTAGAAGTTTCAAAGAGTTTGAATTTCGAGAAACATATATGAGCCATGGATGTGCAATGCTAGTAGGATAAACAGTACACATATTGAATGTGTTGATCTATGGAGATAGATCTAGGTAAGTCATTAGGATAAGCCAAAGTACATGAAATATCGAAGAAACTCAAAATAGTTCATAATGTGTGGCATAACATTGAGCTAATGTCCTAATTATTGTATTGAGCTAGAAGAAATGTTTCGTGTCCCACATGATTTTTCTTATGGTGTCAATCATGTATGCCATATACCAGATCTGGTGACTCGTGTGTCTTGATAATGACAGGTCAGAGCAGATCAACTTGGAAAGAATCATTGAATAAAAATCAAGAACATGACTTGGTGTCTTAGGAGGACGAAAGATATGATATTGGTGTGGAATATGTCATTGTAAAAGTTACATTGATGCTAAGTTCCACATTAATAAACACGATTCTATTTGTAGTTAGCATTCTTATTTTTACTGAATGGTGAACTATTTTCTTGGAAGAGTACCAAGTAATACAACATAGTGTATTTAACAATAATATTATATTATAGTATGTTTAGTTAGATTGAAAAGGAATCTATATGACTTAAAATGATTCATTAGTGACATCATTGTTCTAACATTGATAACCCTTTCGATGGTTCTTGTGATTGAAAGGGTGAACTTACATCGAGTATGGATCCCAAAGTTACGCAAGCTCACATGATGTATACTCAGTAAGTCCCATCACATCTAATAACTTTTTGAATGTGAAGACATCATAGTCAATAGAGTCGTATCGAAATAAAACCTTGTCGTTCCGTTCGCTTAGTCAACAAGTCTGACAGTAAGACCAAAAGTGAGACTTGATCATGAGGCATTTGATTTGCAAATAATTTGACTTAATCTACTTTGGGATAAGTTTGTTTTATATTTAAGAACTTAAGTAGTATAAAGTCTTAATCTGATTTGGCGATTATTAATTAGAGATCTTAATATATGATGATGATTAGTCATTTCAATTAAACTATCATTGTGTTCTCCTTTTACATGTTTAGAACCGACTTCATGAATATTAATTTATTCAAAACTCCACAGTCGATCATACTCTTTGGAGTAAGTATAGGAATTAATATTTTCATGAGTGTTGTGGATTGTCTATGGATTGGGCATACAATGGAGATTGTGTCAACATTCATGAGTACTTGAAATGATGATTTAAGTATTGGAACAACCCACACTCAGAGATATTACTTCATGGATTCTATCATGGGGTAATTATAAGATGACAATATCTTTTATTCTTAAAAATGGAGAGACACTGAGCTATTTGCATACAAGTTTGTTATACATTGGTCTTACTCTAACGCTATCCGTAACTGGTGGTCATAATGAGTAAGTCCATGCATAATTTGACAAGCAGACAAAAACTATGTAGTCAAGGCTTAGATGTTCATTCTGCCTTAACATGAGAAGCGATATCCTTGGTCCCCTTAATGATTTAACTTTGATATCTAATGCACCTAGCCAGGTCTGGACTAAATTGATGTGTTCAGTTAGAAGTCTTATTTGATCATCAGAAATGGGGAATTGTGAAACATAATGTTGAACTGTTAGGTTGATTCATAATCCATGACCTAGTTTACAATGATATTTTGTAGAAATAGAGGAATAACTGATCACTTATCTAAAGGGATTATACATGATAAGATCATAGTTCGAAAATTGATGTGCAGTGCACACTTTGTTGGTAATTCGAAGATTATTCGACCAATAGTAGTTAATGATTTGTCCAATTGGGAGACTATTGAAAATGGGTAACTAATGTCATAAATAAATTGGTATAACTTTGGGAATAATAACAAAGTTCTTTTTGAGTTGCCCTCAAGAGCTAAAATAACTAGGAAAGTATTTAAGAGAGTGAGATAAAATAGTTTTTTAATTTATCATAGCTTGATAAATTAATTAGAAATTGGATAAAATTAATTTAGGACTAATTGAAATTAATTTGGAATTAATTGAAATTAATTAGAATTAATAAGGAATTGATTATAGGTAAAGGGATTGAATGTTAATTTTTCAAAATTTGAACAAGAGAAACATTATGGAATACCCCAAAGAGAGTGGACGGTTTTAGGTGGCATAAAAGGCTTCTAGAATTCTTCCTGGTAGTTGATAATGATAAGATTTGAATCTGATTAAATATGATTAATTAATTGATTCAAATCAACTTTATCTACAAGTTACCTCAACTACAAATTGACCCTTTAAGCCTTCATAATTTCGTTCCTAATCTTCCATACACTTAGAGAATCATATTTTCTCAAGTGCTCCCTCTTCTCTCCTCAATTTTCAAGGTGTGATCCATTAGAGATATTTCTACGTTGGGTTCTAGATCTTCCAAGAGTAACTAAGAGTTCAAGATCTTCAAAGGAATCACAAGTATATACGATTATAATTGAGAGGTAGGTATTTTTATCCTTCTTGTTAGTTTAAATTCATAGTTTTGAAAGTAGGTTTCCATAATAGTAAAGCCCATATCTAGAGTGCATGTACACTTAGGGTTATTTTTTAATGTTTTCGTTGCCTAATTTTAGTTTATAGATGCATAGAAAACCCTACACCCATGTCTTCGAATTTAATGGTCACCGATGCTCCACCATTTGCCTCATTTTACCCCATTAGCAAGTTAGGTAAATATAAAACAAGTTAGGTTTATCCGGTTAATCTATATTTAATATTTGTACTTTATATATTAGAAAAAATCAAATGGAATTAAACCAGACCTAAAGGGTGGTCAGTATGCTTTATGTATGAGCAAGACGGGAAGATAGGGTTTAACCATGGAGAGGTTTTAGGTGTTGTGTGAAGAAGCAAAAAAGAAAAGAGTGTGACAGAAGGTTATGAATGTCCTAATTCTTGAAGGAAACAAATAAGAAAATGAAGTCCATTTGGCAAGTAAGTGGTGTTGGAGGGCGGGAAATGCATGAACACTTTCCCTCTTATTTGGGATGTGATTTCGTTTTTCCATGTCTAATTCTTTTTGGAAATCATGTTATGTACCCTAAGGTTTAGTACTCTCTAAATATGGGTGCCCATTTTGGGAAGGAAACAAATAAAATAAATAGAGGCCATTCGGGAAGGAAGTGATGTTGGAGGGTGGTATATGTGCAAACATCATTCCGTCCTCTTCAGTATGTGATTTCATTTTCCTTATCCCGCTTCCTTTTAGGAAGCATATCGTGCATCCTTAATTTTTTTAAATATCTCATGTTTGGAAATGGGTTTCACACAAGTTTCGCATCCCACGATGTCTCTTGTTTACTAGAGTTGTCATCCCTTTTTCATAACTTTTATTGATCTTTTTAAGAACACCATTTTAGTGTAAATTCTTATGAACCTAACATTATTTGCTAAACCATTGATGTATGTTAGTGATATTATTCATTTACATTAAATTTAGAGTTCAAGTTTTGTGTGTGTATTTGTGCTTCTTCAAGTTTAAATTTATATATTTGTAATTTATTTTAATTTTTTTAAGATTTTGTTTATATATTTCTGTAGTTATATTTAAATGTAATGATTATGTTAAATAAATTTAAAATATGCTATAAATATGTTTTTTTTTTTCAATTTAATAAACTTTTTTGTTAGTTGTATAACAATTAACTTAAATTAAAAATTTTATAGATAACTTATTATTCAATTTTTTTAATAATACAATCTATAATGTAACAAAAAGATATAAACAAATTTATGAAAAAAACTAACACATAAAAGGGGGTATTTTTATAATATGTAAATAAGTTAGAAATATGGAATATAATAAGAATATTAGTTTTGGTGTAAAATATCGTTTCAAAATAATCACTATTTACCAAGGTTCTAACAGGAGTGAGGCGTGACGTGGCGGTAAGGTCAAACCTCAAGCTTAACGATGTAACATCCTGTATATTAAATAAATAAATAGATAAGGGTTAATATGAATAATAATCCTTAAATAAATAATATTTAGTGGGGTGTTGGTGTTGGGGAGCCAAGTGATATAATTTTAGAAGTGGGTAAATTATTGGGACTTAATTTGAGGAGATTTGAGAGGCTCGGGGGCTGAATGGTAAGTTTTGGACTTAAAATGAAAGGAATTTATAGAATCGGGGGCTAAAGGGCAACTTCCGGACTTAGATTGAAACCCAAATTGTGAGGAGGGGATGAAGTTGGATATTTGGATGGAAGTTTGAATGAACACGAGATTCGTACATGGTGATCTATCTTTCCCGTCTTAAGGTCATTTCCCTAAAACCCTAACCCTAAAATGTGTTAGTCGCCACCTTGTGTTCCCCTCTCAGCCGCCGCCTGGTTAAGACCGATCAGCTGCCTCCTAGCCATTGTCGGAGTCACGAGCCACAGCCATGCTACCTTAGTTGCCGCCGACGGGTGAAGAATCGTTGAGACGAATGTGGACGTCGGGCAGAAGAGGTCGAGGGAACAAATCGCGATTTTACTGCCATTATTCCTCGCCGAAGAACATACGTCACCTTGTCTCCATCCTTGCTGTCGCTGAGCTATCACTGCCATCGCTATATCAAGCAGGGGTTGCGGTTGACGCCTCCCCTCCGACTGCCATGTGCCACCACGAGGGTGGCTGTGATTGGGTGAGTTTCTTGCGTCCAACTGGTGTACTTGTGTGCGTACGTGTTTCAGTCGGCCGGGAAAGCATAGGAACCACCATGGCAGCCCACCATGGTGGCCATTACCTTGTTGCAACCCATTGTTGTTTTCTGCCACCCTCCGCCACCACCAACCACCGTGGGAGGTGGTTGTGGGTGTGTGTATGGGTGTGTGTTTGAGTGTATTTGCTGCTTTCGGTGTTTTTGAGGTTGTATGTGTGTTTATGTGGCCGGAAAACCCACCACCACCCCGTGAGGTGGTGGTCGCCGTCGTGAGCCGCCACTAACCACCACTACCTGAGGTGGTAGTGGGTGGTGCTTGACATAGTAAAACCCTAATCGGCCCAAATGCTTGATCTGGACTAGTTGGATGGTGATTGGGCTAGAAACCCTAATTAGGGTTTAGAAAACCCTAATTTTAGGTTTGTTAGTTTGGATGTTACCGGGACCTGCGGTTGGGCTGTTATATTGATATTGTGAATTATGTCCGACTTCATTGTGTGAATGGCCTAGTGGAGTAATAGACTTAATGGGTTAAGTCCTTAATGGGTTAAGTGAGAAACACTTAACCCTAATCGTCATTTTATGTGAAAACCCTAATTTTGCTTGGGCCTTGAGTTGGGAGTATAGCAAACTTAGTGGTTGCATGTACATGTGTTTGTTTGAGATAACTCTGTTGGATTGAACGGTTAGGATTATGCTCAGGCTAGTGGCCATGACGTTCAAGTTGTCGGGCGTGTAAGGGATGGTGAGGAAAGATTTCGAGGATGAAATCTAATTTAAGTGGGGGAGAGTTGTAACATCCTGTATATAAAATAAATAAATAGATAATAGTTAATATGAAAAATAATCCTTAAATAAATAATATTTAGCGGGGTGTTGGTGTTGGTGTTGGGGAGCCAATTGATACAATTTTAGAATTGGTTAAAGTATTAGGACTTAATTTGAAGAGATTGAGAGGCTCAGGGGCTGAATGGTAAGTTTTGGACCTAAAATGAAAGGAATTTATAGAATCGGGGGCTAAAGGGTAACTTTTGGACTTAGATTGAAACCAAAATTATGAGGTGGGGCTGAAGTTGGATATTGTGTGTATGGGTGTGTGTTTGAGTGTATTTGCTGCTTTCAATGTTTTTGAGGTTGTATGAGTGTTTAAGTGGCCGGAAAACCCACCACCACCCCGTGAGGTGGTGGCCGCCGTCGTGAGCCACGACTAACCACCACTACCTGAGGTGGTAGTGGGTGGTGCTTGACATCGTGAAACGTTAATCGGCCCAAATGCTTGATCTGGACTACTTGGATGGTGATCGGGCTAGAAACACTAATTAGAGTTTACAAAACCCTAATTTTAGGTTTGTTAGTTTGGATTTTACCAGGACCCGCGGTTGGGCTGTTAGATTGATATTATGAATTATGTCCGACTTCATTGTGTGAATGGCCTAGTGGAGTAATGGACTTAATGGGTTAAGTGAGAAACACTTAACCCTAATTTTCATTTTATGTGAAAACCCTAATTTTTATTGGGCCTTGAGTTGGGCCTTTCTATGGGCTTTGGTGATTGGGCTATTGATGGGCCATCCAAGAGCAATCACCCATATGAGGGTTTGGGCCAAATTTGGAAAATTGGGCCATAGTTGGGCAATTAGTGGACCTTTGTGGACTCATTTGGCATTGGGCCTTGGTGGGCCCAATGGGCTTGGGTTATTTATGGTTCAGGTTGGTGGACCATATTTAGACCTAATATGTGAAGGTTTGGTCTTAGATCCTAATGGGGTTAGTTGTGGGTTTGGCTCAGTGTTAGAAGTTGGAGTACAACAGCAGCATTTTTAGGACATGTTCGCCATTCGAGGTGAGTCTTCTCACCATAATTACCTGTGAGGTAATTTATGTGCGACTGAAGGGTCTTATTCTTGTTACTGACCGGAGGGTCTTGTTTACATTATTAACCGGATGGTCTTAGTATATTCTTGACCGGAGGGTCTTAGTACATTGTAGACCAGAGGGTTTTAGTACATTACTGATCGAAGGGTCTTATTTGTTTATGATGTGATATGTCTTATTGTGCATACTGTCTTTGTGACTTATGCTGTTATAGTACTCTGTATATGGGTTAATCTTATGTGCTTATACTGAGATATGTGATATCATGTATTCTGTCTTGAGATTTATGCTATATATTATCCTTTGTATTGTTGAGATAGGACCTGAGGGTCCATCTGTGTTGTGGGACCAGAGGGTCCCACTGAGACACATTGACCAGAGGGTCTTATTTGAGTATAGCCATGAGAGGCTTATGAGATGTGTATGGTATTCTGGGAAACTCACTAAGCTTCGTGCTTACCATGTTATGTGTTATGTGTTTCTCTTACTTCTCAGGATCACAGGAAGACGCCGACTCGATTGTACACACGAGATGAAGTTATGCTTCTGAGGATCCTGGATTTTATTCAATTAACTATGAACATGTGTTTTTGATAATTTGATATTTGGGGATTTGTAATATATGTGATTTTAAAAATGAGAATTTTGTTTGAAAATTTACGGAGTTACAAACAAGCTATTGCGAGCTATGACGTTTTTCAAGAAGTGACCGTAATTTTTTATTAATTTATAATTATATTACCACATAAATATAGATTTATATCAAATATAACTAGTTTTTAGAAATGTTATATCAACAACTAATAACAAAAAGTTAACAAAAACCACAATACTTGTATGTTCGATTAGAAAAAACATAAAAAAGAGAAAAAAAACGTGTTTCAAACGAAAAAAACACGTTCCATAACACGCAATGACACGTCATATTACGCATTGTCACGTGTCACGCGCTACTTCAACGTTATGAGTCTTTTCGTAACAGCGAAGTCGCGTCTCACGTCATGGCACGCCTTGTCGCGTCTCACGTAATGGCACGCCTTATCGCGTCTTTTAGAGCATTGTTATTTACACAACATTGCATTTTATATCATTGTTGGAGAAAATATAGTGTTGGGTTGGAGATAGAATGAAATTGGTCATTTATTATTGTTTGTGTGTATAAATATAAAATTGAATAAATTTATACTTAATAAATAGTAAATAATATAATATAAAAATAAAATTTAATTAAATAATTGGTATGTAAAAAGATTTTAGTTTTGTTTGACATAAATGTTAAATACTTTTCAACTAGTCTAAAATGAACTATTTATAATCTATTAATTTATTTATAAGATAAAAATATTAAATGCTATAAATCTTAAATTAAATTATAATAAGAAAATTAGATGTTTTATAAGATAAAAAATAATTAATTGAAGTTTTGAAATTGTTTTAAAAGATTATTATTATTGGAGACTACATTAACAAAAGTAATTTAAAGTTTTAATATACTATTTCAATCCATAAATATAGTTAAATGAATGAAAGAAATACCCTTCAATTCCTTCAAAAATCACATTCCCTAATGCTCTATTATATATACGATTTTTTTGTTATGCCATAATACTTCATTTTATTTTCTCTTACATTATTGTATAAACTACCCGAGTCTTTTTAGATTATGATCTATAACTATAACCATTAGATGCTTACATTATTATTTTGATCACCAAAAGTTTATTTTTTTAATATTTGGTTTTTAATTAAAAAATATACATAATCATTTAGAAAGGATTGGTGTAAATTACCTACACTTAATTTACTTTCCAAAACGTTAGATGGCATCCATGGGAAACATATATAGAATCACCAAAAATTTATTTTTTTTAATATTTGGTTTTTAATTAGAAAACATACATAATCATTTAGAAATGACTGGTGTAAATTACCTACACTTAATTTACTTTCCAAAATGGTCCCCATACCTTTAACACGTTACAACACCATGCATCGCTATTCGCTGGTAAAAAAGAACTCAATACTAATAAAGTATGAGTATATTCGTACTAAGAAATTTCATTGTGGAGATATCAATTTGTTTAATTCATAAGCATAAGCAAACGTTAAAACATATATAATTAATGAAACGATTGATTAGGGTTTCAAATGTGAAATGTAATAATTGTGTTGCCTATGTAGCTTCTGTTGCTTAATTAGTGTGTGCATGTACATATACATAATTACATATACACACATATGTTTACATATAGAACACAAACCACCAACACTTCTACAACAAGAAGAAGAAAGTTGGCTTTAGATCTCATATCTAAAACCACATAGTGTTTAAATCAATTAGAAGAAAGTTAAAAGCCAGCCACTTTAGGCACCTTAAACATTTATTTCTATAATTATGAGTCTTGATTATAACGAGACATTAGTATATAGTTAATATATATGTCGCTGATCTACTATGTACACAAAGCAAATCACAAATACTTGCTGAAAGCAAGAAGATGATTTCAAAACGAAAACTATATTGTGTCGATACTATAAACTTTTTTGTTTGTTTTAAAAAAAGATCAAATCACCAACACTCATAAAAACAAGATTAGGGTTTCAAATATTGATTTGAAACCTTGTATAAATTAAGAATTCCTTAATTTCCTGAATTAATTAAAAATTTTATTGGTTTACCTTCATCTCTAAAGCTTTGGGATCTTACTTGAAGAAACCTTGGTGTTTTTGGCTTCGAAAGGGCACAACCACTAGCGAACGAGGAGAGTGGAGGAAGAGAGTTAAATGCGACCGAACTCATCATTAAAACTTATGCTTTTGATCAATTAGCATATTTTTAGATATATTTATAGATGTGTTAGTGTTATTAAAGAGTAATATGTCAAATTATATTTGAAAATTATGACTCCCCACCTAATTAATATATTAATATAATAATGTAATATAATGCCATCTAAGATTTTATTTATTTAATTAACAAAATGTGATGTGTCAGTTATTTATAACGTGGGCCAATGAGATTTGAACACTTTTGCACACTTCTTTTTCACTTTTGTCCTCTTTTTTCTTCATGTTATTGAAGATCAAACTGTCTTTGTGATGTTCAACTCTTTGGAGCAAAAGTACTTAGTGGAGGGATTTTACTGTTTATATAATATTGTACTCATAGTTATATTCAACTGATTTTTTTAACTATAAATAATGCAATCAAGTCCGGAATGACATATCGAGTGATGAGATTGTTAGTGGCTAATGGCGGATTACTTATAGAATGTGTGATTTTTTTGGACACGTTGATCACAAATAAATTACAGTTCAGCACAGCCGTAATTTTAATTCAGGATGTGCCTTAGATTACGCTCTTACGCCATAGTTAGAAAATGTTTTCTTAAGAGAATGTGAGAGTTACAACGAGACAGACCGATACATAACTCATTTAATAGTGATTTAATAGCGGGACGCCTTTTTATTTTTTTGTGCGGTCTATTTTAAAAAACGCATTCTTAAACATACATCACATCACAAAAAACGAGAACCACACCAAATAATAGATTTGTTGGTGTGGTTTCGCGGAAACCACATTAAAGGTTTTTACAAAGCTATTTTTTGGTGCCATATATTGAAAATGATTTTTTTTTTGTGAGACTTGTTGTAAAACGCACAATTAAACTACGGTTTTTTGGTGCAATATTTTGAAAAACATATCATTAAAAGCTTGTTATATCCGTTTAATTAGGGTTATCTGTTTGTAAATAACACAAACATCCTTCTTCATTGATGTTGTGTTCTTGAGTTTTAATTTTAATGAGGTGGCAGGAAAGCGAGCCGGAGGAAAAGAAAGTGAGATTTGGAAGGAGAAAAAAATAGTATCACCTCCTTTCTCAAGTAGCAAGGAAATGGGAGGAGTATTAGTGTAAAAAGACATTTTTGTTATTGATTAGGTTTTAGCCTCAAGTGAAAAATGTTGGAATCCTAAGTCACGTAGGACCTTGAAGACCAAACAATCATAATATGGCAAGTTGGTCATGTTTACTAATTCCAGTCTAATAGCAAATCGGTTATTAGAACCTATATAAACATTGTCTTAGCCGTGTTAAGGTATGTATATTAATTGTAAACAATTGAGTTTTGAGCAAGTTTCTCATTAATCAAAGAGCTATTTTGATTAAAGTGTTTTGCAATTTACTTTCTTTTCATTAATTGGTATTAGAGCTAAGAAGAGAAGGCTTTGAGATCGATTTCCTAACCTATTGAAGAAACAGGTCGACATGGCAGGAGATGAAGGGACTTCAGGCGGTGCTCCAGGGAGGAAGAAGGAGACTGGAGCGACTTCAGTGCAATGTCCTATGCTCACATCAACGAATTACACGGTGTGGTCAATGAGAATGAAAGTGGTATTAAAGATTCATAAGGCTTGGGAGATAATTGAACCTGGAACTACAAAAAATCAAGACAAAGATGATTTAGCAATAGGTTTAATTTATCAGTCGATACCTAAAGAACTCATAATCCAAATCGGTGAACAAGAATCTTCCAAGGGACTTTGGGAAGCAATCAAATCAAGACATATGGGGGCTGACCGTGTGAAGGAGGCACGATCGCAGCCTTTAATGTTTGTTGATCGAGTGAAGATGAATAAGTCGGAGTCGATCGACTCTTTCACGAGAAAACTATCAGGAATCACATCCAAGGCGGCCGCACTCGATGAATCGATCGATGAATCGATCAATGAACCACGCATGGTGAAGAAATTCTTGAAATCGCTACCCAGGGAAAAATTCATCCATATTGTCGCCTCATTGGAACAGGTGTTGGACTTGAAATTTGTTGGCTTTGAAGATGTGGGACGACTCAAGGCATACACAGAAAGAATAAAAGAAGAAGAGGACAACGGAGGAGGTCAGACATTTAGAAGTGATCGAGGAAGTGAGTTTATTTCTCTCGAGTTTAATTCTTTTTGTGATCAAAATGGAGTCAAACGCTACCTTACCGCCCCATACTCTCCACAACAAAACGGAATTGTGCAACGAAGAAACCGAACACTAATGGACATGACACGAAGTATAATGAAGGCAATGCATGTTTCAAACTACTTATGGGGAGAAGCGGTAAATCACTCTACAAATCTAATCAATCGCGTTTACAAAAGAGTCCTTGGTGATACAACTCCATACGAAAAGTTGTATAAAAGAAAACCGAATTTAGAAAATGTTCGTATATTTGGGTGTCTAGCACATGCAAAAGTTGAACCGGTTAATCTAAAGAAGTTGGATGCAAGATCAAGACCACTAGTTCATGTTGGTTCCGAACCGGGTACGAAAGTTTATCGGTTGTTTAACCCGGTAACACAAAAAATAATCGTGAGTTGAGATGTTATTTTTGATGAAACCAAAGGGTAGGATTGGGCTAAAGAAGCAGAAACCAACAATGAAGAACGGGGCTCATTCATAATACCATGGTACTATCCAAGAGACGATACGAACAACAACCAAGGAAACGATGTAAACAATGATCCAATTGAACCAATTGAATCGGATCATGAGATTGGAGACAGAGCGGAAGTACAAGATAATGAACAACCAAGTCCGGTAAATAATAATATTCAACAAGGAGCTGCAAGTCAAAGACCCTCAAGAACAAGAGTACCTCCAAGACAATTTCAAGATTATGAGCTTGACCTTGATAATCTCGAAGAACTTCTTCTTACAACTAATGACGAGCCGGTATCTGTTGAAGAAGTAAAGAAAGAACCAGAGTGAGTCAAAGCGATGGATGCGGAAATTAAGTCGATAAACAAAAATAATACTTGGACTCTTGTGAGTAAGCCTATGGGGGTGAAGCCAATTCGACTCAAGTGGGTGTTCAAATTGAAGAAAAATGTAGATGGAACTATTAATAAATACAAGGCAAGGTTGGTTGCTAAAGTTTACGTGCAACAACCTGGTATTGATTTCAAGAAGTACGTGCCCCAGTAGCTCGAATCGGAACCATTCGGTTTCTTATAGCCTTAGCAGCTACTCATGGGTGGGAGCTTCACCACTTGGATGTTAAAACGGCATTCTTACATGTAGAATTAAAAGAAACTGTTTACATGTCACAACCGGAAGGCTATATAAAGAAAGGCAACGAGCATAAAGTATATCGCTTTACAAAAGCACTATATGGTCTAAGACAAGCACCTCGACCATGGAACACGAAGCTTGATGGGATTTTGAAGAGTATGAAATTTCAAAAGTGCATGAAAGAACCATCGGTGTACCGGAAAAGTGAAGGATCTAACTTGATAATTTTAGCGATTTATGTTGATGATTTATTTGTCACAAGTACAAATTTGAGCATGATCAAGAGGTTCAAATTAGAGATGTCCAAAAACTTTGAGATGTCGGATCTTGGAAGATTGACTTATTACCTTGGCATTGAAGTTAAGAAAGAAGAATCGGGGATTACTATAAACCAAGAAGCATATGCTCAACGCATTTTAAAAGAAGTCGGTTTACATGATTGCAGTTCGACCCACATACCAATGGAACCATGAAATAAATTGTCAAATGAAGAAGATGAACCCGAAATCGACCCGATACAATATCGAAAGGTGGTAGGATGTCTTAGATATCTCATGCAAACAAGACCCGATATGGCATATGTGGTTGGAGTTGTTAGCCGATACATGCAAAGTCCAAAAGAATCACATGGTGGTGCAATCAAACACATTCTAAGGTACTTACGAGGAACAACGGGATACAGAATTAAGTACGAGAGGATGGGACATAGGCGACTTATTGGTTATAGTGATAGTAGTCACAATGTTAACCTGAATGACAGAAGAAGCACAACCGGTCACATTTTCTACTATGGGTCATCTCCAATTACATGGTGTTCGCAAAAGCAAGATACCATTGCTTTATCATCTTGAGAGGCGGAGTTCATGGCAGCCACAACGACCACATGTCAAGCAATATGGCTTCAAGATTTGCTTGGAGAAATCATGAACAAAGCGCAAGAGAAAGTGATTCTTAAAGTTGATAATAAGTCGGCTATCGAACTAACAAAGAATCTCGCCTTTCATGGAAGAAGTAAACACCTTCACACGAGGTTTCACTTCATTCGTAGTTGTGTTGAAAAGGAACCAGTGAAGGTGGAGTACATACCTGGTGAAGAACAAAGGGCGGATATTATTACAAAACCACTAGCTCGAACCAAGTAAAAGGAAATGAGGAGCTTGATCGGGGTTGAAGAATTCTCTAGAATGACTTAGAGATTCGGGGGTGATTGTTGGAATCCTAAGTCACATAGGACCTTGGAGACCAAGCAATCATAATATGGCAAGTTGGTCATGTTTACTAATTTCAGTCTAATAGCAAGTCGCTTATTAGAACCTATATAAACATTATCTTAGCCGTGTTAGGGTATGAGATAGTAATTGTAAGCAATTGAGTTTTGAGCAAGTTTCTCATTAATCAAAAAGCTATTTTGATTATATTGTTTTGCAATTTACTTTCTTTTCATTAAAAAAGACAAAGGTAGGAGTTGTTTTTTTTACCTTTCTTTCCAAATCCGCCCAAATTGACATACAAACCAAACCATTTTCCTTCTTGCTTCCCCCTCTCAATCATTTCCTCATCCTTACTTTCTTTCCTTAAAAAACTTAAGAACACCCCTATCCCTCTCAACCATCTCCTTTCCTCCCATTTCTCTCCTAAAAAGAACTCAAGAACAAGGGGTGAGAGTTATATATATATATATATATATATATATATATATATATATATATATATATATATATATATATATATATATATTGCATACTCATACCTCCTACGAGGGTAATATTTATGGTGTTAATATAAGAGACAAGTTTTGTCCATTTAAACTAAGAATTATGATACAATGTACTTTTTTTGTTGATGATTAGGGCTAATGCAGGATCCCATGCTAGTTGTGGAGCTCTAACCATGGGATGTGTTGGTTTATGGGAGAGATATTTTGGAGCTTTGGCCATGCCCTAACGTCGACCATTCCTCTTGTGAGTCACACATGATCATGGTCTTTAGGTTAATGTTCTTTATGTTTGGGCCAACGAACTCGAGTCATCGTATTGGGTGGTACTCCACACACACACACACACACACACACACATATATATATATATATATATATATAGAGTCATGTGAACACTCTTTTTTCGATGAGGACACATGAGGATATGTTTAAATTTTTTTAAAAAAATACAAATAAAAAATCGAGCATGGTACTATATTGGAGAGAAAGAAAATTGGAAAAAAAATTGGATCATTAATAATAAAAAGTGAATCATGGATCATAAAAATGATCCATGATTCAATTTTAATGATAAAAAAAAATTAATTTTTTTTCTCTCCAATATAGTATGCTCGATTTAATGATTTATATATATTTTTAAATTTTTTAAGGTGTCCTCATGAATATATTATCTATTTTAGTATTTTTCGCTCTTTTTATTAGTATTCCATTATATATTTTTTATTTTCTTTATCATGGATTATGTCAGATACTTTTTATTTTGCATGAGGTATTTTGCAGGGTTTCGGAGCTCGTTACGGTTATGGATTAGCTTGGAGATGGGCTTTGTGGGCTTTCGAGGCATTATTGGGCTTTTTGGATCCATCAAAGAAGAATTAGGCTTAAAAAGTTGAAGACTTAGATGAAGTGAGCTTATAAAGATGGGTCTTGGATTCTTATTTAGGCTTGGACTATCCACATTTGAAGATTGAAGATGATTAGCCAAATTTGAATAATGTGAGGTATGGAGGGGACCAAGAGAATATTGATTTGTGGAGTGGTGTAGTGGAGAAAAAAAGAGCCAATTGCCTTCCAACATCGTTTGCGAGGGTAGAGTCTCAATCGCGTAACACTTAGGAGGGTACCCGCCCAACTGCACACTTTTGGGCATTTTGGTCATTTTGCTCATCATTTACATGGGGGGTTAGGTCTAGCAGCTCATACTTCGATTTTCCACCATTAGAGACCATTGGAGGCGATTTTTGGGAGCTTTATACACATTTTTCTCATCTTTCAAAGTAATTGTTAGTTTCTTCATGCAAAAACACTTTTGTAATTTTTATTTTGTTGCCATGAGTGGCTAGTTTTTCTATTTTGGTTATCTTTGGCTAAAACCCTTGGATATTTGTGGGTTTTGAAGGATTCATGCTTAATTTTCATTTATCTTATGTTTATGATTCTAGTTCATATTTCTTATGCTTGTTTAATACTTTGAGCATGAGCTTGGTACTTGAATGAGCAATTGTTGGTTTATTTCTTTGGTTTAACATTGAATCATTGAATTTACTTAGAAAAAGGGCTTCATGATGGTAGAAATCATCTTTAGCTTATGAATCATGACTCATTTATGGATGTGTAAGCATTGAAATCCTCTAAGAATTGGGGATTCTTTCATTCTTAAGGCTAATCAACTTATTGGGTTTAGTTGCTTCAACTAAATCCTTGATTTTAATTAAGAAGGTGTGTTGTGGGCCTCCCCAACCTCCATACTACCTATGAGGAATCTTGGAATATCATGCTTCATGATTGCTACAACCAATTTGGGATCAATGATAAGCTTCATATTGAATCCTAATGATAAACACACAAATGCTCATTGTGTTGAATTGTCTTGGTTAACCAATTATCTCTAATATTTGAGCATCACCATCTTGCTTAATTGCAAGCTTTTTAGTTATTCAAGTCTTTTATTTTCAAGCAATCACAAAACCCCCCTTTTAGTTTAATTGAATTTAGTTAGTTTTATTACACTAGTTCTATTGGATTGCATTGGTGATTGAATACAACCATTTCCCCGATGATCGATACCCCTTTTTACCATTATATTACATTTTATATGCAAACAAAGGGTGTAATTTACTTGGTGGACTTGACATCCTATCAAGTTTTGGCGCCGTTGCCGGGGAAATTGGTTATTGTTATTTGATTGTTTATGCCTAGTCTATAAGAATCGGTGAACTACTCCAATCCGGATATTGAAAAGGAAGCAAAAAGTAGAAAAAATTAGCCAAAAAAGCAAAGCAACAACAACTCGTTTAAGCTTCTTCCTCTTCTCCACTAATCAACATAGAAGACCAAGTTCATACTTCAAGCGATACCGACACCGAGCTGAGTTCTCCAATTGTTGGTTATTCCTTGGAGGACATTCTGTTTAAAAACTACACAGACATGAATCACACTCCATTTTACAATCCCAACCCAAACCCCAACAATCAAGATGCCAATACTCCACCCCCAACAACCAAGACAACAACAACAACAACACCAACACCAAGAACCTCTCATAGATATGCCACCTTGGAATCACCCCCCCCCCCCAATCAACCTAATTTTCAACAACCACAAACACAAAACCAAAACTTCCACAAAAACAACCAACCTCAAAACAATGCTTTTCAAATTCAACAACAACAAGCATATCACCCAAATCAACCCAATGTACCCATAACAACAACCCCCTACAACCAATATCCTAACTACCAACCTTATCCACCATAAATGTACAATCACCAACAATACCCATACCCACCTTACTAACAACCTCCCACTTACATGCAAAAATATCCCAATAGCCCAATCCACCGAATCCCCCTCAAGAGTTGACACTTCGAAAAATGATGGAGACGAATTTTACTCATACACCTCTTAGAATTGTTTATCCCTCAAACCATTGAGGGAGTGAATTGAAGTCAAGTTTCATACATCAACTCACCAAGTTCCATTTCTTAGATAGAGAAGATCCTTAAAGGAAGTTGAAGTCCTTTCATATGATATGTGTTAGTATGTTGCCCGAACATGTGACATTAGATGATTTCAAGTTAACCACCTTCCCACTCACCTTGGAAGATAAAGCTAGATAGTGGTTATTCAACTTACCACCGGGATCTATTCACACATGGGAAGAGTTACTCAAATCCTTCAATAGCAAGCTCTATCCCACTTCCCAAATATCAAGTCAAAGGAGTGACATTTTGGGGATTTGTCAAGGGGAGAGTGAGACTTTTCATGATTTTTGGGAGCGATTCAACAACTTGTGTACAAGTTTTCCTCAACACAACATATCCGAACAACTACTTTTTCAACAATTTTTTGAGGGTATGAATGAAAAACATCGGAGGATGATTGATGCTTCAAGTGGTGGTGATGTTAGGTTTTGATACGAAATATAAGTTTGTTTTTCACAAAAACAGGAAATGGAAGACTTTAAAATAACAAGTTTATTTATAGTTCATGACAAAACCAAACCATCATGGATCCATTTATAAAGGTTAAAATGAAATAAAAACAACCATAGGATGTTTTGAACCCACTTAGTTTTGGGGTGTTGATGAATATGTAAAGATCAAAGAACATGATCTTCTCTACAGGTATCCACCATCAAGATTAAGGCACTTCGAATGCTAGTTCCTTATTGTATAAAGTACTTCTTAAGCCTTTAAGTGCTTAACTCAAATAAGCACTAAAGGAGGAGCACTTTGAACCACCAAAGACTTGAATGATCTTCAAAAGAAAAACAAAAGAAGTAGCTCCATGCTACTTACGGTTTTGGTGAGAAGAAAAGGCGAAGAAGAGGGTGTTTCACTTAACAAAAATGCAATCCTCATGCATCTCTTATATAGTCCATGTAAAGTAAGGCCTAAGATTAAAATACTCTAAAGTATTTCTAGCCTTTAGAAGCATGGGAGACAAAGCATGGAGGTTGAAAAGCAACCCCCATATTTTAATATTTTTGGCCATACCTCTTCAAAAGAGGAGGCTTCTTTAATTTTTATAAACTCTAAGTTTATAAAATATAAACTTTGTATTTAGGTAAAAGACAAAAGAATTCAACTAGTCTAAAATGTTGTGCATGACTTATTAATTCATACCATATGAAATAATAACTAGTTATACTCTTTTATAATTATTATTTTCACAAAACAATAATTATTCCCTAATTTGATACAATAATTGATATTACTTATTAATAATCACATTAATAATAAATATACAAAATGTGCCAACTTGATAAATGTATGACCCTATATGATCATATATTATTAGCAATATCACTCTATAATGATTATTGGGCATATGGATTCAACAATCTCCATGTAATGCTTGGTTCAGGTATAAGTTATTCTTTAAAATTTTGAAATTTTTGTTGGAACTTGAGGAGTTGGGGAGCTCAAACTCGTCGTGTCGAGAAGGATTGTAGCTACGAGTTTTAATGACCCAACTCGGCGATTTAGGGTGTCCCAACTCGACAAGTTGGCGGCTAGGATGAAACCCTAAATTTAGGGTGTTTCACCCTATTTAAAGAACTTTAACCCCCTTGGCTGGCCTCCTTACCAGCCACCCTTATCCAGAAATCCTAAATTCGTATATCTCCTTGCAAGTTTGAGTGTGTCAGCATGTGGTGAGCTTGGAAAGTTGATTTTGGTGATTTCTTGGAAGGAGATTTGAAGTTGTAAGTGCCGAGATTGGAAGGAGGACTTTGGATCCTGAAACTCTTCATCAAAAGCATCCTTTTGCGGTATAAAGTCGACACATTTCCTTATTATCATCTAGATCTCTTTGTTTGAAGTTTTAGCATGATTTTCGAATTTTGGTTGGGGTGTCCAAGATGTTGAAGGTTCCAAGGGTTATTATGTTAGAATTGACCCTTTCATGACTTCTCTTGGCTTAAAGTTGCAAACTTTATTGATTTCTAGGTCCCATTCATGCAATAAGTCCCTCATTAAGACTTTATTAAGCTCTAGAGTGTATTTCTAGCTTCCATGGAATTAAAGCTTGAAACTTTACGTGACTTTCCAACCTTTGGACTCCAGATCTATGTTTTGGGACTATGTTGTGAGAGTTTAAGGGCTTAATGGGCTAACACTCACTCTAATGAGCCTAGGGTTTGATTTTGGCTCTTTATGGATGGTTCTTAAGGCTAAAGTTGTAAACTTTACCCTTCTAGACATCATTTTCGAAGAGATCTGAGATTGGGAGTCCCTGGATTTGATGGGTGTAGCTTAATGCATATAAACTTCTTCTTGAAAATACCCATGTAAGAAATCATTTTTTTATGTCCAATTGGTAAGGTGGCCATTGATGAATGGCAGCCATGGAAAGAAAAATCCATATTGAAGTCATTTTAGCAATTGGTGAGAACGTGTTACTATAACCAAGCCCATAAACTTGCATATAGCCTTTAGCAACCAACAGTGCTTTTAACCGGTCTATATTTCCATCCGGATTGACTTTGACGGTATAAACCCAATGACAACCAACTGTCGATTTTCCTGGAGGAAGCGGAACCAAATCCCACATACCTATAGAGTGCAATGCATGCATCTCATCGACCATTTCTTATCTCGATCGCGGGTCTATAAGAGCCTCCCTTAGATTTTAGGAGTGAAAACATAAGACAAAGACTATACAAAGGTAGTATAGGAAGGGGATAAACGGTGGTAGCACAATAAATTATAAATTGGATAAGGATTACGAGTGGAACAAGTACCTTTCCATTCAGCTACTGGACGGTCTAGATCAGGATCCAACACGGAAGGCGTGATCGGCATAGGAGGTGAGTCCGGTAGGCTTGTAGTATTATCAGGTTCAATCAAAGGTTCTGTTGTGGGTGAAGCCATGTGCTTAGAAGAATGTTCATCGGAAGAAGATTCAATCGGTTAGGCCGGCCAACGTTGATGGTAAGTACGCAAAGGTGGCGGTGTATTTGTGATAGGATCCACAGGTGGTGATGAATCATTGATTGGATTTGTGATCGGATCCTCAGAGTGGAAGTTTGGTGGGTTCTGTGGATCATCATTAGGGAAAAAATCAAGAGAGCACTTATTGCGGTCGGTATGACTAAAGAATGGGGTAGTTTCAAAGAAGGTTACATCAACACAAAGGAGATGTCGTCCAACATCAGGAGAGAAACATTTGTAACCTTTTGTGTTTGAGAATAACCCAAGAAGATACATTTGAGAGATTTTGCGTGTAGTTTATCTTTTATGGGTGTGAGATCAAGGATAAAACATGTGCAACCAAAGACACGGGGTGGAAGGGAAAACATTGGTTGAGTAGGAAATAATAAAGAATTAGGGATTTGATATTTTAACACCGAAGAAGGCACGCGATTAATTAGGTAGCATGTTGTGAGAACGACATCTCCCAAAAAACGAAGCTGAACATTGTTATGAAGGAGAGTACGTGTAGTTTCGATCAGGTGTCTGAGTTTCCATTCAGCCACTCCATTTTGTTGTGGGGTATGTGCACATGAAGATTGATGAAGCATACCCTTTGAGGTCATGAATGATTGAAAAGGAGTTGAAAAATACTCTTTTTCATTGTCACTTCATAGGATACGTATGGGAATACCGGATTAAGTTTTAATTTTAGAACAAAATGACTTGAAGATAGATAATAATTCAAATCTACTTTTCATTAAGAATAACCAGGTACACCTTGAGTAATCATCAATGAAGGTGACAAAATAATTAAAACCCAAATGTGATGTAACACGACTAGGACCCCACACATCTGAATGAACTAAAGCAAAAGGAGATTCAGACTGTTTATTGACTCGACTAGGAAATGAATTACGAGTATGCTTTCCCAACTGACAAGACTTATACTCCAATGAAGACAACTTTGTAAGACTGGGTACCAATTTTTGTAACTTTGAAAGCTAGGATGTCCCAAACAACGATGAATAATGGCAAGAGAATCAGTTGCAATACATGTAGTGGGTGAAGAAGGTGGTGTGCGATAATATAGCCCATGGTACTCACGTCCTACACCAATCGTCCTCCCAGTGTTTCGATCCTGCACAAGAAACAAATCATCCAAAAATGTAACTTTATATGGTGGGGTTTTAGCTAGTTTACTAACAGAAATAAGGTTGAATGGACAACCAGGTACAAAAAGGACATCAAGAGATAATGAAGGCACAGGTTGGGCTTGTCCAATGCCCGTAGCTTTAGTTTGTGAGCCATTAAACAAGGTACCGTGGGACAATGTATTTGACTATGTAATTTTAGAGAATAAATTTGTGTTACCAGACACATGTTCGGTAGCACCTGAATCAATCACCCAAGGACCCAGTGGGGATGATTGAGATATGCAAGCAATAGGAGATTGTTTTTCTTCTCGTAGTTTCAGGAGTTCTTCATAATCAGCAGCAAAGATAGACACATTGTCTGGCGGGGTTCCCTCATGTGCAACATTAGCTATCTTAGGTGGTTTAAGCTAAAAGCATCAGTCAATTGTATGACTGCATCGGGGCCATTTTATATTCCCTCGACCACGGTTGCCTCCCTCCTTAGATGCGACAAGAATTGAAGAATCAGTGATGTTGGAACCAATAGTGATGTTTGTTGGTGCTGGAATACGAACTAGCTTCTCAAAAACATTAACAAGATTTAGAATCCCCGGAGTAGCTAAGATTTGGTTACGAACAGACTCAAGATCTGGACGTAATCCTGCAAGTGCAAGAACCACAAAGAATTTTCCATGTTGCTCTTCTTACAATTCGAGATTGGTAGAGGATGGCATCAACTCATTGAACTCTTGTCGGATAGTCTCTATGTTCCAAAGATAGGTCTGCATATCTTGTTCTTATTGCATGATTTTCTTCATATTTGAGACCACTATGTATAAACGATTGATATCATTCGAGTAGAGTTTCTTTGCTTTTTGCCAAACCTCGTAGCAAGAGCGATACGATCGGTATTGACCTACAATCATTCAATCTATAGAATTCTAGAGGGAATTACAGAGGAAGGCGTAAATCTGCTTCCACTTGGGTTGGTCTTTGACATCAATGTTGTTCAGTTGCTTTGTCAAGTGATCTTCAAGACCTTGAAAAATAAACCACAACTCCACAGTAGATGACCAAGTCATATAATTATCAGAACCTGTCAATTTTTCAGTAGAGAGAACTAAGAGAGGAAGAAAGATTGAACATATTGTTTGTTCCAGACATTGTTTAACAAAACAGAGTAAAAGAAATGCATATAACAAGAGTATGATAACCGAATCTTATCAGCAAAGACGAAATGATTTGGAGTATATGGTGACCGGGGTCTGGTAAGAAACACAAAAACCCTAAAGGTCTGAAAAGAAAAAGAAACACAGAAGGTATCCGGAATAATAACATTGCTCTGATACCATGAAGAAGATTGTGATCTATATTTCACAAGGAATAAAGAAGTACAAGGCCTTAATTTATACTAGAGCTTATCTCACTAATCTAGGGAACTATTGAAACATGGAAATTATACACCTTGATTTACTCCTAATTGACAGCCTAATATACAACTAATTTACATTTAATTTTCAATAATATCATATCAGTCCCCGCCTTGGGGTATATTTCAACCCGAACATATGATAATGTGCCCCGCCCTGGGGTATATTTCAACCCGTCATGCCATATTGGGCCCCACCCTAGGATATATTTCAACCCGATCATGTAAACACAACATACATATCATACAACAACTAGTATGCTACATAACCGGATGGTGGGTCGGCCTTGGTGCCTTCGACCCATAGATACAGGGAAGAAACTCACCTTGGTCTGTTGGTAAATACTGACTGCTCAGCTACCAATCCAACAATCTCACGCTAAATATACATAAATTACCCTAATTAGAGTTAGGTCACTGACTGAAGACATGGTCCAAAACCCTAAGTCCAACTCCTAGTATATGCCCTATTACACCAATCCCTTAATGGCCTTACCATATTCGACCCATCTACAATAAAGGACCTAATGGCCCAAAAGGCCCAAACCATGACACGCAAGGCCCATAATAGGAAACTGGGCCCACCTAACCTAAATAGGCTAATGCCTGTAACTAGATAAGGCCCAAAAGTCCAAATGTCCAAAACTTGACCATCAACCCACTAGGCGTACGTGCAACATACATCATCAGTACGTTTAGCATACTTGGTCTTTTGGCAGAACGCGCAACATACAACTTAGTACGCCCAATGTATAGAGATGTTAAGCTTATTAAGCCACCAAGTGCTTAATCCATGTAGCCACTTCATCAACTTCAAGATCTTAGTCATTTAAGGGGTCCTAGGGCATAAAGTTGGAAACTTTATTCCTTTTCATGCCTTATGGGAGCCTAACATCCCATTTTGTCCATTAAGACTTACTTTAAAGACCTATACTCATGCACCTTCACCAAGTTCACCACCTTATACAGAAGAGCCGTTTTCAAGTAGTGTTCGATTGATTACGTATTAATCAACGTTATGCTCATTACTAAACTTGTTGAAGAGATGAAATATAACCAAGGTATATCTTTTTGATCAGAGGTCGTAGGGTTTTAGTCTTCTTATCAAGAATCGCAATGAGATTTTCCACATAATTCAGGAACTCGTCCACCTGAATATCATCTAGCGAGGTCACCGCATAATCATCGACTATACATTTCTGCAAATGAGATACATGGAAAGTGTTATGGATTTAACTGAGCTCATCAAGAAGATCCAACCGGCATGCAAACCTTCCAACCCGGGCATAAATCCTGAACAGACCGATAAATCGGGGACCCAACATGCACTTCTTCCGAAATTGGATGACACCTTTCCAAGGTGACACCTTCAAAAACATACAGTCTCCCACCTAAAACTCGAGATCCGAAGAGCGTCGGTTAGCATAACTCTACTAACGACTTTGCGCGACCTGCAGCCTGTCGCGCACCTGCTGAATCAACTCAGTGGTCTTAAGCACCACCTCGGCGCTCCCCATGACCCGATGACCAACCACCCCCAATAAAATGGGGTCCTACACTTCCTTCCATACAACATCTTGAATGGTGGTCGATCTATACTAGCATGATAACTGTTATTGCAAGAGAACTCTGCCAGTGGAAGGTAAGTATCCGAACTCCCTCTAAAATCCAACACACAAGCCCTAAGCATATCCTCGAGTGTTTGGATCGTTCGCTCACTCTGACCATCGGTCTGGGGGTGGTACGATGTACTGAAATACACTTGATTGCCTAACTCCTCATGGAACTTCCTCCAAAATCTGGAGGTGAAACGAACATCATGGTCCGAGACCACAGATACCGGCACCCCGTGCCTGACTACCACCTCCCGAACATAGATATTTGCCAACTTCTCGGTGGATATACTCTTGGAAAATGGAATACAATGTGCACTCTTGGTCAACTTATACACAATGATTGAAATAGAATCAACACCCAGCGCCATCCTGGGTAATTTTGTGATAAAATCCATGGTGATCTCCTCCCACTTCCACATGGGGATAGGTAACGGTTGGACCTTGGCGTGAGGTCTATGATTTTCAACTTTTACCTTTCTACAGATCAAACATCGCTCAACAAACCAAGCAACATCTCTCTTCATGCAGTGCCACCAATAGCTCAATCTCAAGTCTCGATACATCTTCGTGGCCCCTAGGTGGATAGAAAACTTTGATTTATGGGCCTCCTCTAAGATCGTCTACTTCACCCCATCTGACGTAGGAACCCAGACCCTACTACACTGGATCAATAACCCATGACTGTCTCTTTCAAACGAAGGAATCTTCCTTGTAATCCGCTCAGTCTTCCAATTTTCCTTCTTCAATCCCTCTACATGCGCCTCCTTGATCAAATCCATCAAGGGTGAAGAAAGAGTCATCCTCAAACAATTATCTTGGATCGATGAGGACACGGCCATACAGCTCAAAGCATTGGCCACCACGTTGGCCTTCCCAGGGTGATAGAGAATATCACAGGCATAGTCTTTTACCACATCTAACCACCACCACTGCCATGTATTCAAGTTCAGCTGATCCATCAAATACTTCAAACTCTTATGATCGGTGTAGATAGTGCATCGGACCCCGTACAAGTAATGCCTCCATATTTTGTGGGCAAACACCACCTTCCCCAATTCCAAATCATGTGTGGGGTAATTCGCCTCATGAGGCTTCAGCTACCTCGAGTCGTAAGCAATCACATACCCTCTCTACATAAGAACAACACCTAATCCTAAAATAGAAGCATTGCAATAAACCAAAAAATTATACAATCCCTTAGGAAATGCAAGAATCGGGGCCTCGCACAATCTTTTCCTCAGAGTATCGAAAGCCAACTATAGATTCGGACCCCACCGAAAGGTCACATTCTTCTTGGTCAGGTGGGTCAAAGGCATTGCAATCTTAGGGAAGTCCTGAATAAATCTCTGATAATACCTTGCAATACCCAAGAAACTCCGAATCTCAGATTTGTTCTTCGGTACTTCCTAACGCATCACAGCCTTGATCTTAGCCAGGTCCACCAAAATACTACCCTGGTTAATGATGTGCCCTAAAAACTGCACCTCATGAAACCAAAAATCGCATTTGGAGAATTTGGCATAAATTCTCTCCCTCCTCAAGGTCTCCAAGACCTCTCGCAAATGCTGCTCATGCTGCTCCTTGGTCATCGAGTAGACCAGAATATTATCAATGAAAACGATCATATACCGATCAGCATTGGCCTATGAACCCAGTTCATGAGGTCCGAATGCTGCAGGTGCATTGTTGAGCTCGAAAGGCATCACCACGAACTCGTAATGACCATAACGATTTCTGAAGGCTATCTTCTGTACATCCTCATCATTGATCCTCATCTGATGGTATCCAGACCAAAGATCAATCTTAGAGAACCAAGATGCACCCTAAAGCTGATCAAATAAGTCGTCGATCCTCAGAAGTGGGTAAAGGTTCTTTACTGTTAACTTTTTCAATTCCCGATAATTGATACATATCTGGTGTGACCTGTCCTTCTTTTTAACCAACAGGATTGGTGCTCCCCACGGGGAACTGCTCGGACAAATAAAACTCTTGTCTAGCAACTCCTGTAGCTGCATAGACAACTCTTGCATCTCATGTGGTGCTAGGCCATATGGCGCCTTGGCTATCGGAGCCGAACCATGCATCAAATCAATCCAAAACTCAACTTGCCTCTTGGGAGGCACTCCCAGCAACTCCTCAGGGAATATGTCTGGAAAATATCGCACTATGGGTACCTTGATCAACTTCAATGTGGTCTCAACCCGCGAATCCGAGACATAAGCCAAAAACCCAAAACAACCCTGCTGAAGAAGCCTCCTAGCCCTTGCGACTGAACATGGAGCTAGACCATGCGAAGCTCTCTCACCAGTAATGGCTATTTCTCCCCCCACTTGGAGTTCAAAATATCATCAACCGCCACTCACAATCAATCATGGCCCCATTGGACCCCAACTAGTCCATCCCGATGATAAAATTCAATCCCCTTAAGGGAATCGACACCAAATCAATAAGAAATGTCTCGAAGAACATGTTCATAACACATCCTCAGAATAACTCTACAACACTCAAACTAGAATCATTTGTGATCTCCAACTCCAAAGGGGAGTCTAAAGTCCCTGATGAGTCTCGAAACTTTTTTGTTGAGTGAAAGAGATACAAAAGATCAGGTAGCCCTTGAATCGAATAAAACATGAACTGACAATCTATTGACCAAAAAGGTCAGTAAACAAGATCATAAAAAATATAAGCATAACAAGAAAAGAATATAGGATAGAGTTAAGTCACATACCAGTAACGACATCCAGTGCCACTCGAACCTCATCGGTGGTTAAATGAAACTCTATGCTCTTCACCGAAGGAGCCTCCACCTTGGCCTGGCATCCATCAATACTCCTCAAGGTGGTGGGTGCAGGCGCCACAACCGCTTCCCCATACAACCTCTGATAATCGACCTTTTCATGGTTGGTCTGGATGCAGTGGAAACAAATCAGGGCCCTCTTTGGGAAGTCCTTACTCATGTAACCTGCTTGACCACAACCAAAAAATCTGAAGCCCACAAATTGACAAGCTCCACCATACGGCTTTCCGCACTTAGCACATCGGCCCCGACCCGACCGGCCTTTGCTAAGAACATCAAAGGTCTTAGGCTTCTTGGCCTGACCTACTAATGCCTGAACTTGGTCCAGCTTCCGCGTTTTCCGGAGCTCCAACTCAATGTCCCGCTCACGAGCCTTCTCAATCATCTCATTTAGGGTCTTGCACTCTAAAAAACTCACGAACTCCCTGATATCATCACTCAGCATAGCATGATATCTTGTCTTCCTCATCTCCTCATCCGCAACATACTGCGGGACTAGAAATTCCCTTTCCCTGAACTTGGCGGTTGGTAGTTGTCAAGGCCAACAAAATTAATAACCCTAAATCTTTTACACTAAAATAGTGTATAGTGGTAAAGGGGTCGAATCCACGGAGATTGGTTCAATTTAAATATCTATGTAAATCATTTGTTCAAGTACTTGTAAAAAAAAAGCAAAAGTAAAATGGGGGGGGGGGGTGTTTAGTTCTTTTTGATGGTTTGACAAAATTAAAACTAGCTAGAATATAAATATGACAAGTAAACAAGTAAAAGATTTGATTAAATTCAATGAGGTGAAATTGGTTGATTTTGGGTACACCACATGGATGACATGGTTGACTTATCATTAGACTAAATGGAATAACATTTGTGAATTTGTTTTACTTGGCTATAGTAATTCGTAAGCACAAATTACCTCAACTCTTCTTAGATATTAAAATGGTTAGAGAAGCTCTAACACATTCCCTTAATTAAAGTCACAAAATCAATGAAGCATATAATCTTGTGAAAATCAATTAGCTTTGAGTTCTAAGAGTCACCAAATCCATAACATAAACAAATGCTTACATTATCATTATGGAGGAAACATTTTCATGGTCTAAATGAAATGAAAACAAACATATAAACCATTTGTTGCTTACTAATTTGAGGGTCCATTACTTAACCAAGAAATTAGTCAACAAAAATAAGAATTCATTCATCCAAGCTCATGATCAAAGATAAAGAAACACAACAAGATGTTTAACTAGAAAACATTTCCATAAACTTCAAACACAAGATAATAATAAGTCTTCAAAGCAACTAATCGTCCATGGGTTAAACCCTAATCAACCAAATGAAAATCTAGCCAAGCATGGCCAAAATAAAGGAAATACAATAAATTTTAGTGGTACCAAACATTGTTGTAAGTGCAAGATGGAAAGGATTTACACTAGTCTTCAAAAATCTTCAAATCTTCCAAAGCCTTCTTGAGAGAAAATTGTGTGTGTTCTTCAAGTGATGATGTGCAATAATACCTCCAATCTCCAACAAAAAGGACATGGTTTCCGGATTCAAAAAGGTGCCAAAAGCCACCCACCAACCTTCCACAAATAGAAACCCGGGATCAATTCAGCACAATTCACGCGAACCGTGTATGGGTCCACACGGACCACGTAGGCCTTGCTGATTGTAGGACTTGGGTCATTTAAAATACAATCTAGCCTAATCTTCTCATTCACACTTCAGCCCATATTCATAACTCTTTAGAGCCCATTTGTGTCATTCCAAAGCCTCTAATGATTGATTCAATGCTCCTTCAATCTTCCATAGCTCGAGTCTGTATTGCCTCATCATCATTCTCGCTCAAAAACTAAGTCCAAATTGATTTCTTGTTTATGCTAACACTAAGCTCAATCGCACCACTTCAGTTCCACAAGCAACCCGCAAGCCTCCATAAGTCCCGCACTCCTTCCAAGCCTTCAATAACAAATAGTCTTCAATAAATCCTGCAAATAAGCTCAAAAGACTGGAAAGCACCTGGTAAAGGAGAAAAATAACAAAAAGAGAAAATATGTATGAAGATTAACTATAATGAGATGACTTTAACTAAAAATAAACTATGAAAAGAAGTAATAAATACGAAACTATCAAATCACTCCAAGCTTAAACCTTACTTGTCCTCAAGTAAGACAAGACTAAAATGAACTTGGGATGAACTATCCTATAAAGAAAAAGAATGAACATCTTTGGTTAAAATTCACAGCACGCCCTTGAAAGAAAGACATATAATCCATTTTTAGGGATAAGAATCGCTTTTAGGGACGAGCCTTTGTTACCTTTCTAGCAAGGGATACATGTTGATCAAGATGCAAAACGAGCATGCATACTTCACTAGTATGGTTTATGTGACATTGTTTTGTGGCCCGATCTAGCCCACTAGCCATAAGAACGTGTCCCTCAGTTAGAATGTTCCTCACTCCTCACAACTTCAACCTGACGCCAAGAAATAAAACCTAGCAAAAAGATAACTTGGACCAAAAAAATGGCAGAGAACGAGCTATGTACAAATGTTGGCAAACCATCATCATCTAGAAGAATAAGTGTTTCCACCAAAAAAAGTTCATATAAAGTGAAGAATGGAGCACGTGATGAGAAAGGACATCATCGTAATTGCCAACAAAATGATATCTAACTAGAAGAACATCAACTAGAAACTAATTACATGAGCTAGAATCCAAAAAATGGCTAAACGTCTACAAAGCAAACAAACGGATACAACTCTGTGGCCCGACCTCTTTTTTTTTTTTGACAACAAAACGCCAAAGACATGTTACAAATACAACTTAAGACACAAAGAGGAAAACGCTAAAACAATATATAATTACATTCGCATTTTATGATTGCAATAATATCCGACTTTTTAAACTCTTTTTTTTTTACGAACGACACTTTTTAAAAGGGGGTAGTCATCTCTCTCTCTCTCTCTCTCTCTCTCTTTCATAGACTCACTTTTTTGGTTTACCACGGGAGTTTTTACAAGAATAACCTGAAAATAAAAATACAAAACATAACTATATACAACTAGAAGCAGAATCTAAGTCTAACCCAAACAAAAGGCCAAAACGAGCATAACTACACTAAGGCTAATTCGAGATCGAGTGGAAAAATGTGTCTAAATCATAAGGTAATAAGATGTGACGTGAATTCTATCGGTTAGAAACTAAAGATCTCAAAATAGCAAAATCTAGCTTTTATTCCTTTCATTGGGGTTTGAGTGTGGCTTGTGAGGAAAATTCAAGTGAGTGACTAGTCGGCTCGAGGCTAACTTGTCCCCCTACTTATGCCACACTTGACATATGTCGGTTCACATGCATAACCACTTGAAATCTCTCCCCATGTATATATAAGAGAAGAAGCAACAAGTGAAAGTCCCAAAGAGCGATTCTTATTTGTTATGTGAGTTTCCAAAAGAATTGTATTTAAGGTGTGGCGTGTCTTTCAATTAAAGATGTTCGGAGATGAGAATAAAGAGATAACAAAAATGCATGAATGCTTATTCCCTAAGCTAAATGCCATGCAAAAAAAAGTGAAAAAGAAGAAAATAAAATCTTTGTGGAGTTTTATAGAAAAAAAAAGAATGCAAATTAAGGCTAAAATGTTATTCAACCTAAGTTAGAATGCATGAGAAAGAAAAAAAGAAAAAGGGAATACCCCACCCCAAGATGAGAAATAAGCATTGTCCTCAATGTTTGGCTTAAGGAGAAAGTACCTAAACCGGGGGATCTGGAGGAGGGTACGGGTATTGGGGGTAGGGGTAAGGGTAAGGGGGAGGTGGATAAGGGTGTGTGGGTGGAGGGTATGGATAGGGAGGTGGGAGTGGGACATTATCGAAATGGTTTTGGGATTTATGTCACCCCCACATATGGTGCATTTGATGGGACATGATTTGGTTAGAGACAGAAAGAGTCTCGAACCGTTCGGAAAAATTGGGGGGAAGCAGGTAGTATCTGGGGGTGCGTGGGGCTGGGCTTGCTGTGGACCATGGGTGGGCTCATCATCGGAATCCTCATCTGCAAGCATCTCGACATCATCTTGAGCCTGGGATGCATCCTCATTGACTGACTGAGTGATGGTCCTCGCGAGTCTCCACTGAGTGCGATTGTGGGGGATGAAGTTGGAGACTCGAGGGTCGGGGAGAACAAGATATCCAACCCCTTGAGGACAATATCATGTGAAACTGTTCCTGGTATTTGTTTGGGAGCTCGATGTCAAGACCGCGAGCCAAAAGGGTGACAAATCCCCCAATTCAAATATCACCAAACGCTTTGGTTCTCATGAGTGCGTATTTATGGAAAAAGAATGAAGCAAAGTCCAGGATTGGTGGGTTTGCACGTCATGTCATGCACCAAAGGAAGAAGAGCTCATTTTTGGCGACCTGGCTGGCTTCTTTGCGGGCAAAAACTATACACACCAAGATGTGATGGGCAATGCGGAGGCACGGGTGAATGATGGAGGTTACTTTATCCCAACCGGCACACGAAAAGATACCCCTGGTGATTTCCGTCCAAAAGGTCTCATGGTTGAACTCGGTAGGTAAGACGTCGAAAACCGTGGATGTGTTTGAAGAAGGCAAGCCCAAGATGTCGTTTATTGTTGCAAAATCAATGTACCTTCGGTCCCCTAGAAGTTGGAATGCGACTTTTCTCTTTTCGTTATCGTACCCGCAATCGGCAAGAAACTCTCTAGTAGGGAGCTCGTAAGTGTGTGCCCTGAGATTGAGAAGGTTTTCCCACCCAATGTTACGGAACAGTTAGGTGACCCCTTCAAGAACCCCTAATGAGATAAGCGTGGGTTTGCACACAAATTTGGTGGATGCATCCTTTCTAGGCAAGCTCTTCATGAAATTTTCGGCCGCCTTGGCATCCTGAAATCTTGGAATGTCAGGTGCATCGTTTTGAGCTCTGGCGAGGTCCTTGCCTCGGGCAGTAGCCGGGCGCTTCCTAGATGTGGACATGGTCTACCTGCACGAAAAATAACCACTACACGAACCATAATCCCAACAAATGATATTTTAATCCAAATCACCAACCGACTCCCTATGGACCTCTAAAGCAGTTCAACAATCAAAGCAAGAAATAATTCCTAGACTCATTTGATGCAATTGTATATGAATTGTTGTTCTGAGACATGCATATTGTTTAATTAAAATAAAGGAAAGAAAGTACCCGTTTTTGTTGAAAGTTCAAAATTTGCACGCAAAAATTCGGGATTTGAAAATCTTGCAACTCTTCACCCCAAGATTAAAGCTTTGTTTAATATCCAGTGAGAAGAAATTTACCATGAAAACCCGAGAAATCCGGCAACACATTGAAATTCAGGAGACATTTTCCGGCGAGCTTTGAGTTATATTTTTGTTGGGGTTTGTAGCCTTCTCCAAGGGAAGCACAATGGTGGTGTCAGAATCGTGAGAGGTGGCCGGAAAACGGTCGGAAAGTGACGGTTGAGTGGTGGTGGCGCCCGGAGTTAGAACAACAGATCGGACCGGTATTTTGGTGGGGTTTGTAGAGCTCGAAAATTGGTGAAGAATGGTGGTGGTCTCACGAAATTCCGACCGACGGTTTGACGGGAAATTGAGATTTAGTGGTGGAGATGGAGGTGCTCTAATGGAGGTTAAGGGAAAGGAAGAAGAAGAAGTGGGAAAAAAGAAGGGCCGGCTGGAGTATAATTGGGGTTAAGTTGCAGTCAATCCTGGTCAAAATCTGGTCAATGTTGGTCAACAACACACGCGGACGTGGACGCGAGTACACGCGGTCCGCATGAATAAACCTGAAGCACTTCTGTTTTCCTTCATCGCACGTGGACAAGTTCGAAGTTGACATGCGGTCCGTTTTAATAAACACACGGACAGACCCACGAGTACATGTGGTCCGCGTGAATAAGCCTGAAATCTTTCTGTTTTCTGATGATGGACGCGGACACTTTAGGGGACCACACGTGGACCATTTGTTTATTAACGCATACGGCCCTTGGAGTACACGCGGTCCGCATGGATTCTATTGCAATTTTTCTCAATTTTTGCTCTTTGATCAATACGAACACCAGGCCTTAAAATCCAACACTCTTTTACTACAAGAAGGAAGAAGAAGAGATGTTAAATGAAAAAAGGATCTACCTACGACATTTATTTGGAACTAGAAAAGATGAAAATTTAAGTTTTCCAAAAATGCCCTTCTTTAACGTCTTTGGCGAGACGTGCTTCCCTTTCAATTTCAGTACACTGGGGCATCCAATTGGATGACATCTAGGACATTTGCATTAAAACCTTCATAGAAAGGTTTCAAACGATACCCATTGACTTTAAAGATTTTCCCCATTTCTTCACTTTGAATCTCAACCACTCCATGCTCAAAGACTTTTAACACAACAAACGGACTTATCCATCTTGACCCCAACTTTCTAGGAAATAATTTCAATCGTGAATGATAAAGAAAAACTCTATGTCCCGGCTCGAAATTCTTGCGGGTAATGGACTTGTCATGGAAAAGTTTGTCCTCTCCTTGTAAATTATTGAGTTTTAATAGGATTATTTCTCAACTCCTCTAACTCTTGAAGTTGAAGCTTCCTACGCCTTCCCGCCTCATCGATGTTGAAGTTGCATTGCTTGACTGCCCAAAATGCACGATGTTCCAATTCCACGGGAAGATGACATGGTTTTCCAAAAACCAACCTAAATGGAGACACTCCTATCGGGGTCTTGTACACGGTCCGATAGGCCTACAAGGCATCATCAAGCCTTGAACTCCAATATTTACCTCACGATTTGAAACTTCCGCTTGACCATTCGTTTGAGGGTGATAGGCGATTGAAACACGGTGTGTCACGTTATACTTCTTCAATAAATCCTCCATCATCTTGTTGCAAAAGTGTGTCCCCCTATCACTAATCAAATCCCTAGGCACAACAAACCTCACAAAGACAATAGATTTTAAAAAGTCGATAACTATTTTGGCATCATCCGATCTTGTGGCTTTGGCTTCAACCCACTTAGAAACATAGTCAACTGCGAGCAAGATGTAAATGTTGCCAAATGAAACGGGGAATGGGCCCATGAAATCAATCCTACATACGTCAAAATTTTCACAAACAAGGATTGGATTTTGTGGCATTTGATTTTTTTGTGAAATGTTCCCCGTCCTTTGGCACCGTTCACAACTTTTGCAAAACAAGTAACAATCGTGTGACATGGTTGGCCAAAATAGTCCACACTCAAGGACCTTCCTCAAGGTCCGGCTAGGTCTGAAGTATCCCCTACAAGCAAAATCATGACAAAATTGAAAAATGGATTGATGCTCTTGTTGGGGTACACATCGCCTAATAATTTTATCGGGACAATGTTTCCACAAATAAGGCTCATCCCACACATAATATTTTGCATCACTTTTCAACTTATCTTTTTGAGCACGTGTGAATGTGTCGAAATACATTTTTGTGACCAAAAAGTTAAAAATATCTGCATACCAAGGAATAGATTGAGTAAGGGAAAATAGATGCTCATCCGGAAACTCGTCTCGCAAAGGGAGATGAGTTTCATTTGAAGTGATCTGGCTTAGGTGATCGGCAACAAGATTCTCACATCCATTCTTGTCCCGTATCTCCAAATCAAATTCTTGTAACAATAAAATCCATCGGATGAGTCTAGGCTTTGCATCTTTCTTCGTCATCAAGTACTTAAGAGTTGCGTGATCCGAATATACAATGACCTTGGTACCAAGCAGATATTGTCTAAATTTCTCCAAGGTGAACACTATGGATAATAGCTCCTTCTCCATAGTAGAGTAGTTTCTTTGAGCATTGTCTAGTGTACTTAATGCATAGTAGATCACGTGGGAGGATCTTCCATTCTTTTGACCTAAAATGGCACCTATTGCATAGTTACTTGCATCACACATGATCTCAAAGGAGAGATCCCAATTTGGTGCTTGCATGATGGGGGCGGATGTAAGAAACTCTTTGAGCTTGTCGAAAGCTTCTTTGTACGCTTCATTGAACTCGAAATCAACATCCTTTTGCAAGAGTTGGCACATTGGTCTTGTTATCTTTGAAAAATCTTTGATGAATCTCCGGTAGAAACCTGCGTGGCCAAAAAAAGAACGAACTTCCTGAACACAAGTCGGGTAAGGTAAGCTTTGAATAACATCTATCTTGGACTTATCTACCTCAATTCCTTTCTTTGACACAATATGACCCAAAATAAGACCTTGACTCACCATAAAATGGCATTTTTCAAAATTTAAAACCAAATTTGTTTCAATACATCTTTTCAAAATTTTGGTGAGATTGGTCAAACACTCTTGAAAGGAGTTGCCATATACTGTAAAATCATCCATGAAAACTTCAATTATACTTTCAACATATTCCTAAAAGATACTAACCATACAACGTTGGAAAGTAGCTGAGGCGTTACATAATCCGAATGGCATTCTCCGGTATGCAAAAGTGCCAACTGGACATGTAGATGTTGTCTTTTCTTGGTCTTCCGGTGCCACCGGGATTTGGTGAAAACCGAAATACCCATCTAGAGAATAATAATGAGATTTCCCGACTAATCTTTCTAACATCTGATCAATGAAAGGCAATGGGAAGTGATCTTTTCGTGTGCTAGCATTAAGTTTTCGGTAGTTAATACACACTCTCCACCCGTTTTGCATGCGGGTGGGGACCATCATACCTTTGTTGTTCTCGACCACCCTGATCCCTGTCCTCTTGGGCACAACTTCAACCGAACTCACCCACTTGCTATCCGAGATTGGATAGATCATCCCCGCATCAAGGAGCTTCAAAATTTTGTGCATACAAGTAGAGGGGCTCAACCCTTTGATATCTGCAATCGTCCAACCCATGGCTTCTTTATGCTCCTTTAACACCTTGAGAAGTTGCTCTTCTTCGAATTCGGTTAAGTGAGTTGAAATGATGACCAGAAGAGTCTCGTTGTCTCCCAAGTATGCATAGTTCAAATGTTGAGGAAGGATCTTCAATTCTAATTCCGGGTGGTTGAGAAAGGGAGGGTGGCAATCTCGTGTGAGTTTGAGGTAATTCAATTTGCTTCACACTAAATTGAGTGGCTTACTTGATCTCCAAATTGTTAAACAATCTTTCAACTTCAGGATCTAATGAGTAGAGCTTTAACTTCTTGGCCAATTGACCACAATCAAAGCCTTTGCTCAAAACCATCTCCAACATGTCACCATTAGACAACTCGAACAACTCTTGGGTTAATGGTTCAAAAACATCGACAAAGCACAAAGATGAAACATCACTAGGATATCTCATAGCATCATAAATGTTAAAACTTATTGTTTCACCATCAAACTCCATTGTTAAGTTTCCCTCTTACGCATCAATCTTTGGTCTATCCGTCTTCAAGAATGGTCTCCTAAGTAAAATTATACCCGATTTTGGGGATACTTGTTCATCTAGATCAATCACATAGAAATCCGCCGGGAAGAGCAATTGTTTCACTTACACTAGGACATCTTCCAAAATACCTCTAGGAAAGACACTTGATTTATCCACAAGAGAGATTATGACACCGGTTTCACTTAAGGGTCCGACATTCAATGATTCATACACCGAATAGGGCATGACATTGATAGAGGCACCAAGATCAAGCATAGCACTACTAAAAGTGATATCTCCAATCGTGCAAGGAACCGTGAACATTCCGGGATCTTTGAATTTGGGTGGAAGTTTCCTTTGTAAAACCATGGATGCGTTTTCATTCATCGAAATTTTCTCATTTCCCTTCAAATTCCTCTTGTTGATACAAAGTTCTTTCAAAAACATTGCATATCATGGGATTTGCTTGATTGCATCAAGTAGAGGGACGTTTACTTCCACTTTTCGAAAGGTGTCCAAAATCTCTTTCTCCTCCATGTTCTTTTTCGAAGTCGCAAGTCGGGAGGGGAATAACGGTTGAGTGGCTATGGGTGTTACGCGGGGAATAGTCTTCTTTGGAACTCCGACTTGTGCATCGTTCTTGACTATAGGTTCTTCAATGGGAATAACTTCTATTTCTTCCTCTTCATCCCTTGGCTTCTTCTTTGAACTACTTTCTCCGGCTTGTTTGCCACTTCTCAAGGTCACCACATTGACATTTGGGTTCTTTTCGGTTTGAGAAGGCAATTTCCCATGGGACTCCAACTTGCTTATGGATGTAACTATATCTCCCATCTGTGCTTCAAGGTTGGAGATACTAGTTCTTGTCACTTTTTGGAATTGTTGGGTACTAGTAGCTAAGGATTTGATAATGTCTTCGAGAGACATTCCGGAGCTACTTGGTTAGTATTGAGGAGTTTGTTGATGATGATGTGGGGGTGCGGTTTGGGTTGATAATGTGGTTGCGGGTGTTGGTAGTGAGGTTGTGGTGGTGGATAGGATGGTCTAACCAATGCATTTTGAGGCAATGGTCTTGGGTTGTAGCTCATGTTGGGATTTGGCTTCCAACTCGAATTATATGCATTTTGATAACCGGATGGCTTGTTGTGGTAGTTTTGGAATTCTCCCGTGGCATTTACATGTTCCGCATCTTCTTTAAGAATGGGGCACATATATGTAGGATGTCCCAATGTTGCACATATTCCACAAACCATCACTTGTGGAGTTTGTCCCATGGCTAGCTTTTAGAAAATGGAGGTTAGATATTTGATTTAAGACTCGAGGTTCGATGATACCACTTCATTGACTTTGTGTTGTGTGTCTCTTTTCATATCTTAGCGCGGGCCAAAATGTTGAGAATTCGCGGCTATGGTGTTGAAAAGCTATCTTGTTTGTTGTGGAGTTTTACTAAAGACATCACCACCACTTGAGGCATCAACTAGTCTTCTCTCCATTGGCAAAAATCCCTCATAGAAGTGTTGAATGAGGAGTTGTTCCGGAATTTGGTGTTGTGGGCAACTATATCATAAGTTGTTGAACCTCACCCAATAATCATGAAAAGTCTCATTTTGACCTTGCCGGATTCCACAAATCTCATTTCTTAGACTTGAGACTCTTGAAGCGGGATAGAACTTGTCAAGAAAAGCTCTTGCCATGTCGGTCCATGAGTTGATTGACCCCGGGGGAAGATAGAATAACCAATCCTTTGCTCCATCGGCCAATGAAAAGGGAATGCCCTTAGCTTGATTTGGTCATTGGTTGACCCTTGTGGCTTCATACTAGTGCAAATAATGTGGAACATCTTCAAATGCTTATGAGGGTCTTTATTCTCCAATCCATGAAAAGTTGGTAGGTGATGGACTAAACTTGACTTCAATTCCGAACCTCCTTCCAAAATCGGGTAGTTGATACCGGTTGGAGTTTGTGTAACATCGGTTTCCATCATTTACCTCAAAGATCTTTCGGGAACTTCTCCTCTGTCTGCCATTACAATTGGTTCGATAATGGGTGGATTTTGTTGTAGGGGTGGTGATTCGGGAATTTCTTGGCGAGGGTTGGGACTAGAATCGGGTTCCGTTTCACTTGATGAAGCGGTTTCAACTTCCGGGTCCCCGTAAGGGTTGGAAGTTGGACCACGTTCAACTCTCTTTTCCTTCGCCAAACGCCTTGCTTCTCTTTCAATTTCTGGGGTGTAAATCAAGTCAACTGTACGCTGAGATCTGGGCATAGAGAAACAAATTGATTAAAAATAAACCAATCCCCGGCAACGGCGCCAAAATTTGGTGGTTGTCGAGGCCAACAAAATTAATAACCCTAAATCTTTTACACCAAAATAGTGTATAGAGGTAAAGGGTTCGAATCCACGGAGATTGGTTCAATTTAAATCTCTATGTAAACCACTTGTTCAAGTACTTGTAAAACAAAAGCAAAAGTAAAATGGGGGGGGGGGGGGGGGGTTAGTTCTTTTTTATTGTTTGACAAAATTAAAACTAGCTAGAATATAAATATGACAAGTAAACAAGTAAAATATTTGATTAAATTCAATGAGGTGAAATTGGATGATTTTGGGTACACCACATGGATGACATGGTTGACTTATCATTAGACTAAATGGAATAACACTTGTGAATTGGTTTAACTTGGCTATAGTAATTCGTAAGCACAAATGACCTCAACTCTTCTTAGATATTAAAATGGTTAGAGAAACTCTAACACATTCCCTTAATTGAAGTCAAAAAATCAATGAAGCATATAATCTTGTGAAAATCAATTAGCTTTGAGTTCTAAGAGTCACCAAATCCATAAGATAATCAAATGCTTACATTATCATTATGGAGGAAACATTTTCATGGTCTAAATGAAATGAAAACAAACATATAAACCATTTGTTACTTACTAATTTGAGGGTCCATTACTTAACCAAGAAATTATTCAACAAATAAGCATTCATTCACCCAAACTCATAATCAAAGATAAATAAACACAACAAGATGTTTAACTAGAAAACATTTCCATAAACTTCAAACACAAGATAATAATTAGTCTTCAAAGAAACTAATCATCCATGGGTTAAACCCTAATCAACCAAATGAAAATCTAGCCAAGCATGGCCAAAATAAAGGAAATACAATAAATTTTAGTGGTACCAAACATTGTTGTAAGTGCAAGATGGAAAGGATTTACACTAGTCTTCAAAAATCTTCAAATCTTCCAAAGCCTTCTTGAGAGAAAATTGTGTGTGTTCTTCAAGTGATGATGTGCAATAATACCTCCAATCTCCAACAAAAAGGACATGGTCTCCGGATTCAAAAAGGTGCCAAAAGCCACCCACCAACCTTCCACAAATAGAGTCAACAAGTCAAAACCCAGGATCAATTCAGCACAATTCACGCGGACCGCGTATGGGTCCACGCGAACCGCGTGGGTCTCGTTGATTGTAGGACTTGGGCCATTTAAAATACAATATAGCCCAATCTTCTCATTCACTCTTCAGCCCACATGCATAACTCTTTAGAGCCCATTTGTTTCATTCAAAAGACTCTAATGATTGATCAAATGCTCCTTCAATCGTCCATAGATCGAGTCTGCGTCGCCTCATCATCATTCTCGCTCAAAAATTAAATCCAAATTGATTTCTTGTTTTTGCTAACACCAAGCTCAATCGCACCACTTCAGATCCACAAGCAACCCGCAAGCCTCCATAAGTCCCACACTCCTTTCAAGCCTCCAATAACAAATAGTCTTCAATAAATCCTGCAAATAAGCTCAAAAGACAAGAAAGCACCCGGTAAAGGAGAAAAATAACAAAAACATAAAAAATGCATGAAGAGTAACTAAAATGAGATGACTTTAACTAAAAATAAACTATGAAAAGAAGTGATAAAATAAAACTATCAGCGGTTATCTTCCCCACAGTCTCCATAGTCTGGTGAAGGTCCTGGAACTCCCTCACCAGTTGCTGCACCTTAATGGCCTGTGCAAACTCCTGATCAAACCTCCGCACAAAATCCTCCCATGCCATCACTGTCACACTCGTCGTCCCTACCTCATGTGTAATCTCTTCCTACCAGTCCCACACTAGGTCCCTCAACATACAGGACCCGAAGCCCACACTTGCTTCCTCGGGGAAAAATCTTGTGCAATGAGCAGTCTCCATGTTAGTGATCCAGCGACGACTGGTGATGGGTTCCTTAGCCCCAAAGAACTCAAGCACTCCACATGCCTTGAACTCCCGATACGAGGGAGCTTGAGCCCCAATCTGATCCGCGGCAATCTCGACCCAAAAAAATCTGAGTCGCTCCTCCATGATCTTCATAATCCCCTCATTGACAATACCAAAAATCACCAGGGTAGGGTCAAGGATGCCATGGGTAACCTCGGCCGTGATGAGCTCGTCCAGCCTCTTGTTAATTGGTTCCGCACCGGAACCTGAACCCGAACCAAAACCTGAGCCTCCTCGAGTAGCCATCACCGTCCTCAACTGAAAATGGAACATAGAAACAATCAATAATGAAGTTCAAATGGATTCCTCCTCACCTGACTCCTTAGATTGCTAGGTCCACTCTTGTCTTGGGTACATGTCGTGTGTTTTTAGTAGTACGGGCCCAATACTACCTTCCACACCTACCTGTACCTTCCCCAAGGTCATACCTGATACCTCTAATTCTCCCAACCATACTCAAAACATGAATCATATAACACAACACGTACACATTTCCTAGACTCTTCTAGGATTTCTCAATCCAGACAGAACCAGAAACATCAATCAACACCATAGGTTTCCTTATGCATGAAAGTTATACATAAATAGAATCACATAGATTGTTAAATAAAGTTTCTACCCTAATTCGACAACAAAATAAGGAAAAAGAAATGAGGCGGAATCCATCTTTCTAGGGCTATGCAATCCTAAGCATATATAACTTTGAAAGTATACACTTAGCAAATAAAAGAGTCAAAATTGATTCCAAGAAATATATAGCATCAAATTTCCTAGGCTATAAGGCATCATACAAATCAGGCAATTCTATCACATAATCCATGAAGCTATCCTTAGCCCTACTCTACCATGCACTTCACATATAAATCATACTATCGCAATACATAAGCATGGTTAATTTTGGAAAACACTTACTTGAGCTTGGCCGATCGCACGCATTGCACTCTCCCTTTTACTTAAGAAAACCTTTCTCCAGAAAAGTTCAATTCTTTTTCTTTTGAATTTTTTTTCATTTCCTCAGTTTGAGTTCTAACACACCAGAGGGTGTGCTCGAATCCCTCAAACCACGGCTCTGATACCAACTTGTGACAGCCCAAAACCAGGAGAAAATTTTTCATTGTTAATTAAGGTTTATAATCATAAGCTTGATTCCAAAATCCATTACATAATCATCATCATATAAAATCATCAGAGTGACAATAAAAATAAATTCAAAAAATGGTGGGGAGTGAATGTTACGCCATCAAGCCGGACCATTCCCCTTAGAACCAGAAGTAAATGAAACCAAAATACAAACTATAATAAAAAACTTAGCGAGTTCTCCAAAAAATACAATATACTAAACATACAACTGGGCCAAACCCTGGGTATATTCCAACCTAAAAAGCTAGTATGGGCCTCACCCTGGGGTATAGTTCAACCCAATAATATCATATTGAGCCCTTCCATGGGGTATATTTCAACTTGAACATATCATAATGGGCCCCGCCTTGAAGTATATTTCAACTCGTCATGTCAAATTAGGCCCCGCCCTAGGTTATATTTCAACCTGATCATGCAAACACAACATACATATCAAACAAAGACTAGCATATTTCAACTCGATTATATCATATTGAGACCTGCCCTGGGGTATATTTCAACTTGAACATATCATAATGGGCCCCGCCTTGGGGTATATTTCAACGCGTCATGCCAAATTGGGCCCCACCCTAGGTTATATTTCAACCCGATCATGAAAGCACAACATACATATCATACAAAAATTAGCATGCTACATAACCGGATAGTGGGCCGGGCTTGGTGCCTTTGACCCACGGATACACCCGATCATGAAAACACAACATACATATCATACAACGACTAGCATGCTACATAACCGGATAGTGGGCTGTGCGTGGTGCCTTTGACCCACGGATACAGGGAGGAAACTCACCTCAGTCTGCTGGTAAGTTTCGACTGCCCGGCTACTGATCTGACAATCTCTAGGCCCACCTAACCTAAATCAACTAAGGCCCAAAAGTCTAAAACTTGACCATCAATCCACTGTACGTACGCGTAACGTACATCATCAGTACGCTTAGCGTACTCGGTCCTTAGGGAAACTGTAACATCCCCCTCTGGCATGTATCACAATATTGTACGTTTTGGGCTTCAAGTGTGAAAACTTCTCAGGGGGTCACCCATCCCTAAATTTCTCTCATTCGGGCACGCTTAACTGCAGAGTTCCTTTGGGATCTATTGCCCTTACGGATTTAAAATGTGTTGTGTCAAGGAAGGTATCCGCACCCCTTATAAGGAAATGTGGGATCAGATGCAACCCACCTTCACACCCTTTTTATAGTGTTCGATGTCCCCGTCGAACACATCGACCCGTGCCCCAGCTCTGATACTATTTGTAACAACTCAAAAACTAGAGAAAAATTTTCATTTTTAAATAATGTTACAATCATAAGTTTAACACGAAAATCCATTACATAGTCATCATCTAAAATCATCAGAGTGTCAATAACAGGGAATGTGGAAAATAGTGGAGAGTGAATGCTGCGCCATCAAGTCGGGCCCTTCCCTTAAGAACTGGAAGTACCTAAAATCACAATACAGACTATAAGCTAACGCTTAGTGAGTTTTCCCAAAATAACACATACTAATCAAACCAACGGGCCCTACCCTGGGGTTCATTCCAACCTAATTACAAGTATGGGCCCCCACTTTGGGGCCTCGTCTTGGGGTATATTTCAACCCAACATGTCACAGTAGGCCCTGCCCTTGGTATATTTGAACCTGACATATCATATTGCGCCCCACCCTGGGGTGTATTTCAACATGATCACACTTGTAATACATCACAAATAAAATATGGCATAAACAGATAACGGGCCGACCTTGGCGCCTTCGACCCGTAATATCAGGAAGAGAATCACTTCAGTCTGCAGAAAACCATAACAGCTCACGGTGTTGTAAAACTCGTCGAGTTGTCTGATTACTCCTCCGAGTACTCACTACTCCCTCCCTTGCCGAGGCGAATTACATAATCCCGAGTACTCCCTGATCAGCCCCTTACGAACTGAGTAGTGTTGTGAAATTCGGTCAACTCAGTGATTAATATGTATAATATACTTAATGATTTATTATATAACACACACATGCGATTATTACTACATATAGATCTTAAATTTTCAGTAATTATTCACGAAGTGAGACCATTATGTATTTTTCATTTTTTGTGTATTCACATGTATCCAATTTTGTTATATATTTCAATCAACTTATGATTTTATCTTATGATTTTAACATATATAATTTCCCTAAAAATATTTCCACACAAATTTCCAAATCCGAGTACTCCCCGAGTACTCGCTACTCGGTAGTTGGCCGAACAGGTACCGAGTAACGAGTTCTACAACCTTGACCGCTCAGCTACCAATCCAAAAATATCACACTCCAGAAGCTTCCTAAGATGAATGAGATGTTGGATCTAGAAGCTTTACCACATCCAAGGATTGCACCACAAGCTATTCTCCTTGCAAACACACCCAAAAATGGCTTCCTTTTGACACTCCAAGCTCGAACTTACTTCCAATGGCAATTAGGGTTTATAGGGACGTTGAGAGGCAATGGAGGCTGATACTATATATATATATATATATATATATATATATATATATATATATATATATATATATATATATATATAATGCTCCATTGGTCGTTGGATCTTCGCTTAAATTGACGGATGTTATTGAAATGATGCAGATCGCCAAAATAAGCCTTTAGAGGCGACACACTGGAGGGAAAACAACGTGAGATTTCTTATGTCATCCTAGTCATAGGATCATCTCTTAAATCGACGGATGAGATTGAAATGACGCGGATCGCCAACAAAAGGCTTTAGGCGACGAATAATTTTAGTGGCGACAAAAAACGTGTTTATTTTTTGTTGTCGCTAAAAGTCTCTGTCGCCGCTATAGGCATCACTGCTATCGTCGGTTATTCTTGTAGTTATACATATTGATATTACATATTAGTATACCCTCATCACTAACATACGTTCATACCAACACTAACAAGTAACAATTATCTATAATCGGTATAACCTTTCAAGATTAGGCATAGGTAACCGACGATAAAAAAAATAGAAAAAGATAAAAATAATAATAATAATAATAATAATAATAATAATAATAATAAGTCATTTATGAGGTTTCACCTACAAAAAGGAAAAAAAATGAATATGATGTGTTGCCAAAACCATTCTCTCTCGATCCAATTTAAAGAAAACGACATAGAGAAAGAATACATGTTCGTGGTTAATGACATAAAATTCCACAACTGTATTTGTCACCAAAACTGACAATGAAGTTGGTATTTGCTACAAAAACCATTGATTATTTGATATTATGTTACAAGTGTTATGTGATTAGGATGGATTACTCTCATAGGTTTGCCACACTACTAAACTATTAGTTCTGTCATATCACATATGTGTAAGTGTAACAACCTAATAGTTTTCTAATGGTTACGTTGATTAGGCAGAAAGCTAAGGGACTAATCACTTTTTACCAAAATGTAAACTCATTCTTTGAGGCAAACAAATACATACTTTTTAGCCGGTTGAGTTTCAATTTATCTATCTGCTTAAGAACTAAAATCCTTCATTATAATGACTAATAGACCACTATAATATTTCAAATATAACATGTCCTCTGATAAATAAGAATACTTTAAAATCTTTGAATATTCTGAAGTTTTTATCATCAACACTCGAGCTTAAAGTTAAAGTTGAATCATTTTCTTCTTAAATGAAAGTCTTAGGTTTATATCTACTATGTTTTGAAAAACCACACCCCAATTATTGGTTTTGGAAGATAAAAGTACTTTTGCATGGGGTTACGTGGGGAATTAAATAATATAGATAATTGTTTATGCTTATATTTATATAATATCTCAATGGATAAGCCTTTTTCTATCCTTGTTAAACACATTATAACATAGCTAAAAGCTATGGTTTAATTTAAAATGTATAATTAATTTTAATACAATAAATTGAAATATTTTTTTCGAACTGTTTATACATGCATATAGTACTCTATTTTAAAATATATATTTTTTGGTGACTCTTAAACCGTTAACAATAATAACTTTTCCATCAAAATAACATAAAAATACACCGTGATAAGTATGGATGAGTATGTTATATGAGATATATATGTTATACAACTAACGTTAAAAAAAGGCACATTATATGAGCCTGTGACCATGTTATATGAGATATATATGTTATACAACTAACGTTAAAAAAAAAGCACATATGTTAGTGTTTCCTATTTTTTAACGACAAATACAAATATATATATTAAACTACTACAAAATTACTCCATTTATATCCAGAGTGGGACTTATACACTCAATCTCAAGGAGGAAAGACAACACCGGATATTAATATTCTCTTCTATTATACGTTTATTAACATAAAAAAAAAAAGTTAATTCTACATATACCCCAAAATGCTTATTGTACTATCCTGAAGATTAGAATATTTTACGCTGAAAGAATGTATAGCACCCAAAAAATATTATATCTTGTTACTTCATTGTGTTTAATTATTAAAAGATATGCCTCATTAATATCCAACCTTATTTCTAAATCCATCAAAACTTTTATTTAGATATATTCTTGTCTTATTTGTATTTTGTTTATGAAAACTGAAAACTGAATAACTTACTAAATATTTATGAAAACTGAATGACTAACCAAATATTTAACAAAATTTGAAGAAAATAACTAACTTATTTACTTTTTAGCAAACTAACCAAGACCCAGGAATAGAAAGAACACTATGGACTAGTCGAAAACTGATCAAGCTCATTAGTGAAGCCTGGTTCTCTCTCTCTCTCTCTCTCTCTCTCTCTCTCTCTCTCTCTCTCTATATATATATATATATATATATATATATATATATATATATATATATATATATATATATAAAGAGAAAGAGAGAGAGAATTAGGTTCAAATGTTTTCAATAAGTATTGTGTGCCTCTAACAGCCAATCAAAATTAAGAAAAATAAAATTTAATAATAAATCATAAAATGGTGTAATAGCAATTTTGGCATACTTAATTATGGTAAATATTTAAAACATTTAATATCCTTTAAATTAGGGTAATTTGTTTGTGAACCCTACAAAAACAACGGCCATTCATCACCATCAAAACTGTCGTATTCCTTGTTTCCCCTCACCAAGTCCAACAACCATTACCGCCCAATACTATCGTCGATCACCAACGTCATCATCTTCATATGTTGTTGAGGAGAGGTAAACTAATCTAACTTGCGATTCTGGAAGAGATGAGGGGCAGAGATGCAATCTGCACCAACGATGATGCGATTTTGCGAGTCTTGATCTTTCCCATTCCCATGAAAGGTTTTGCGATTTTTTCCCTGCAGTATTTGATTACATATTCTTCTACATCTTGATTGCTTGCAATTCTTCCTCTGAATGTTACTGATTTACGTTTCTTCACATGGATCTTCCATTTGATTTATTCACTGATTTCCGATTATCTTTCCTGTTGATTTCTGATTTCACTAGTATGCCCACTGTGTTCTCATTCTTCTTTAATTTTAAATATCCATCATTCAAGTTGATTTTGTAATTTAGAATCTGACTTAAATAATGATAGATTGTTCTTGATTTTCCATTTGTTCTTTGATACTTGATTGTTCTAAATTTGTCTTTGATGAAAGGTTTAGCTGGCATTCTGTCATAATTTGCATGAAAAGGGTTAAGTTGGAATTTTTTTTTCATATCAGAATGCAAACACATGTTCATTCTATGAGAATATAAATATTACATAAACCATGTGTTCCTAATAATTCTAACACAATACATTTATACATGTATTAGAATGTTTATGTATATAGAAGAAAAGACTATAATTTAAGTGCATTTTGTAATGTATTCTGTTAGAATTTATTTATATAAATGCATTCTGTTAGAATTTATTGGAATTTATTGTTTTATTCTATTTAATGCACTAAAAAATTTAATATCTAAAAGTTGATTATGTTCTCTTTGTGGATTTAGGTTTTGAAGATGTCACACCCCTAAACCGGAACGGCGGAAACGTTCGGGGGCGGATGATTTCATGTGGTAGCATAACAAATGAATACATAGTAAAGAAAGCAATACAACCATCATATATATAATTGAAAGTTTACATTGTTAAAAGTACATGTTCAAAACCAATTACGATATGATGCCAAAATATGAATTTAACTGACGATGCAGCGTCCCTTCCTCAAAAGCTGTTTTGATACCTGTAATTACTGAATCTCTGGGACATACAAGTAGTTTTGAAAGAGTAGATCAGCATTTAAGCTGGTGAGTTTCATAAGTATTAAACGACAATGTTTGTATGAAAATGAAATGTTTTGTTTTTGTTTGTTTGTTTCTAGAAAATCCCATATTTTCTACTAAAAGTAAATGTAGCCTTCTAACAAGACAAATGATTGTTTCTAGAAAATGTATGTATGTGTAAAATAACCAATATGTTGAAAACCTCGTAAATCAATGTATTTTTAATACCCCATGTGAGTTTTATAACCATACTATTGACTCGGAATGCCTATACACAACGTTCTTCAGGCGTTGGAATGTTATAACGTTTGTCACCCCAAATGGTAGACTGTAGCTAACAGTCAAGGCACAGGTTGTCAAGCCCGTATAGATCTATACACAAACACCATGCTCCCCCTCCAAGGGATTCTGGTATATAATACAGGACTTGCAATGTGTAATCGAACGTACGTGAAGTTAGTGTCTCACAAATCTTAGTATAAAAACAGATCTACGTGTTAAAATGTTCGTTTGTTCTTGTATATGAAAGTGACTTCTTGAAAATTGTGTTTCTAGTATGTAAAAGTTAGCAAAATTCTCGTAAAACTATACCTATTATAGCTTTCTAAAAGTGTGTCTCATTTGTTTAGAAATCCCTAGAAAATGAATCACTTGATGTAAAAGTATAGATTTTTATAGTGTCTAAGATAGACACGTATACATATAATCTAAGCAAAATGTTTAGTTTATAAATACATTACAACAATTTATATTTCAAAAGATAGAATACTATTGTAATATATTTTATATACGAGAGTTCCCTATAAAGTTTATAAATCATATATGATTCTATTTAATAAAAGTGTATAATAAAACTTTATATATAACACCCGATAATAATCGTGTATTTTACTTGTATTCCCCCACTTGAAAGCATATAAAAGCATTTAGAATATTTAAAATGGGTTAATTAAGGGGTATGAACTCACTTGAAAGTTTGAAGAAAGCGAGATGGAAACCGAGCAGAATTTTGTCTCAGGAAAACGGATTTTCTCGGGATTCTCGGGAATCTCGGGAGTACAAACGATCTTCGGGACTTGAGCAAAATGACCAGGGCTTCGGGTTAGCACGGGCACGGAAAACGAGGCAAGAACGCAAAAGAAATGAGAGAAATGGAGCCCTTTCTTCGGAACCCTTGCATCCCTTTTATAGGGGCTGGGAACTGCCTCGGTACGCGGGGCGTACGAGGGTACGCAGGGTGTACGCGTATGTCACGCATGACCGAATCCTCGACTGCCTCGGACTTCGGATGGGACAGGGGATAACTTCGCATAGGCCGAGACATGGACGATCCGAGGCCTAGCTCTTGAGTATGCGGGGCGTACGAGGGTACGCTGGGCGTAACTCGGATAGGCTTGCTGACTCCCCTTCGGATAATACCAAGGATTAATAATTAAATTTATATTTTATTTAGTTAATAAACTTCTAAAATTCATATCTACTTCATACGAATTCCGTTTCGATGGTCTTTATATCCACGCGTAGGTGAGACTACGCTCTACAACTTTCGTTTAGATTCCGTCGGCAAATTTTGAAATTATTTTTATTATTTATTTTTAAAAGGTCATGTTTAAGGAATTTTTTTAAAAATTCATAACTTCTTTATCTGACGTCGGTTTGTGCCAGACTTTTTACCGCTGAATTACCATTTTCGAAACCTTCAATTCTCGTTTAGGTCATTCCGACCAAAAGCGCTCGATCTCCGATTCGAGTTTTTAGTTGTCTGCTGTTAAGCCGAACTTGGAAAAATCGTAACTTCAATATACGAAGTCGGATTTGGGCGTTCTTTTTACGTACGATCTCCGTTTAATGACATCTAACATAATAGGTAATTAAATAGAAACTTTTTGGACATTTTATTTTCGAAGTTAATTTCATTATCACAAAAGTGGTTACAATAATTGACTTTTTAGGTCATTACATAGAGTTGAAATATCGGGTTGTCACATCATCCCCCCGTTAGAGGGAATTTCGTCCCGAAATTTAACGTAGTAAGGATACTAGTGAATATGAAAAAGGTGTGGGTACTTTTGTTTCATCTGATCTTCGCGTTCCCATGTGAATTCAGGTCCCCGCTTGGCGTTCCAACGAACCTTCACGATGGGTATGCGACTTTGTTTTGTTTGTTTGACCTCTCGGTCCATGATTTCTACCGGTTCTTCCACAAAGTTGAGGCTCTTGTTGATCTCGAACTCGTCGAGTGGAATAACAAGAGTCTCATCGGACAAACACTTTTTCAAGTTCGAGACATGGAAGGTTGGATGTATGTTACTAAGTTCACGCGGTAGGTTAAGTTTGTAAGCCACAGGGCCAATTCTAGCAAGAATCTCGAAAGGCCCTACGTATCTTGGATTTAGTTTCCCACGCTTCCCAAAGCGTATTAAACCCTTCCACGGTGAGACCTTCAATAAAACGTGGTCTCCTACCTGGAATTCCAAAGGTTTCCTCCTTTGGTCAGCATAGCTTTTCTGTCGGTCTCTGGAGGCTTTCAATCGTTCTCGAATCTGAACGATCTTCTCTGTCGTTTCCCGTATGATTTCCGGACCGGTGAGAGTGCTTTCAGGAACTCGTCCTCTAGCTAACTGGGTATCGCCAACTTCAGTCCAGCAACAGAGGGGATTTGTACTTTCGACCATAAAGGGCTTGAAACGGAGCAGCCTTTATACTTGTATGATAACTATTGTTGTATGAAAATTCGACAAGGGGTAAATGGATATCCCATGCCTTTCCAAAGTCAATCACACAGGCTCTCAACATATCTTCCAAAGTTTGTATCGTTCTCTCACTTTGCCCGTCCGTTTGTGGGTGGTAGGCGGTACTCATGTCTAGCCTAGTCCCCAGGGAACTTTGTAGTGACAGCCAAAATCTTGAAGTGAATCTACTATCTCTATCGGAGATAATGGATATCGGAACACCATGCAGTTGCACTATTTCCCTTATGTAAGTTCTAGTAAGCTTTGCCATCTTGTCAGTCTCCTTGATTGGTAGGAAATGCACGGATTTAGTCAATCTGTCGACGATGACCCATATGGTATCGAGTCCACTCGCCGTCTTGGGTAACTTGGTTATGAAGTCCATAGTAATCCGCTCCCATTTCCATTCTGGTATCTCCGGTTGTTGTAGTAATCCTGACGGTTTCTGATACTCGACCTTAACTTTAGCGCAAGTAAGGCATTTACTTACGAAGGTAGCAATTTATGCTTTCATGTTAGCCCACCAGTACAGTTTCTTAAGATCCAGATACATTTTATCTAAACCTGGGTGAACGGAATATCTCGTGTTGTGTGCTTCGGTCATGACTACGTCTCTGAAACCACCATGTTTTAGCGTCCACATTCGGTCCATGAGATAATATGCTCTGCCACCCTTGATTTCTAGATTCTTTTCCATTCCTCTTAGGGATTCACTCGCCACATTTTCAGGTTGCAAAGCTTCCAGTTGAGCCTCCTTAATTTGCGTGGATAAGTGGGAATGGATAGTCATAGTCAAAGATTTGACTCTTCGTCCAATGTATTCTTTTTGGCTGAGGGCGTCAGCTACCACGTTGGCCTTGCCAGGATGATAACGAATTTCACATTCGTAGTCATTGAGTAACTCGACCCATCGTCGTTGTCGCATGTTGAGTTCCTTCTGATCAAAAATGTGTTGAAGGCTCTTGTGATCGGTGAAAATAGTACTCTTTGTTCCGTATAAGTCGTGTCTCCAGATCTTCAGAGCAAATACCACTGCTCTTAACTCAAGATCGGGGGTCGTATAGTTCACTTCGTGTGTCTTAAGTTGTCGGGATGCATAAGCAATAACCTTCCCTCTCTGCATAAGAACACAACCAAGTCCTTGGTTTGATGCATCGCAATACACTACGAAATCCTCTATCCCTACGGGGAGGGATAGTATCGGTGCGGTGCACAAGGCCTGTTTCAGCGTTTGGAACGCCTTCTCTTGTTTCGCTTCCCAGTCAAAGGCCACGCCTTTCTGGGTTAATGTAGTAAGAGGTTTCGCAATGCTAGAGAAGTTCTTTATGAATCTGCGATAGTAGCCGGCGAGACCTAGAAATTGACGAATCTCTGTAGGTGTCTTTGGTGCCGACCAGTTCTCAATGGCCTTAATTTTGGAGGGGTCCACGTGTATCCCCTTCTCGCTAACAACATGGCCCAAAAATTCGACTCTTCGAATCCAAAACTCGCATTTAGAGAACTTCGCATAGAGCTTCTCCGATCGCAATGTTTCTAAGACTTTTCGTAGGTGCTGACTATGCTCTTCCTTACTTCGGGAGTAGATAAGTATATCATCGATAAAGACGATGACGAAATGATCCAAGTAAGGACGGCACACCCTATTGATTAGGTCCATAAATACTGCTGGTGCGTTGGTTAATCCGAACGGCATCACTACAAATTCGTAGTGTCCATAACGAGTTCGGAATGCTGTCTTGGGAATATCCCTTCTAGCACTCGTAATTGGTGATATCCGGATCGTAGATCTATCTTCGAGAAGTAGTTTGCTCCTTAAAGTTGATCAAATAGGTCGTCAATACGGGGTAGAGGATAGCGATTTTTGACAGTAAGCTTGTTCAGTTCTCTATAATCGATGCACATGCGGAACGATCCATCTTTCTTCTTTACAAATAGGACCGGCGTTCCCCAAGGTGAGAAACTTGGTCTAATGAATCCTTTTTGAAGGAGTTCGTTAAGCTGACTGGAAAGTTCTTGCATCTCTGCTGGTGCTAGGCGATAAGGCGATTTTGCTACTGGGGTAGCCCCTAGAACTAAGTCGATTCTAAACTCGACTTGGCGTTATGGTGGTAATCCCGGTAGTTCTTCTGGAAAGATATCAGGAAAGTCACGTACTTCTGGAATGTTCTTGATGTCCTTCAGTTCCTGACTCGTATCGACGATGTGTGCTAGGAATGCTCGACAATCCTTCCGTAAACACTTTCGAGCTTGGATGCACGAAATGATACGAAGGTTTTTACTTGATTTGTCGCCGTAAATCACTAATGTTTCGTCGTTAGGAAGGCTAAGACGAACTGCTTTTTCAAGGCACAGGATGTTGGCGCGAAAAAGACATAACCAATCCATGCCGACTATGACGTCGAAACTTTTAATTTGGACCGACATGAGGTTGATTGGGAAAGAATGACCGTCTAAAGTTAACGTACAGTCCATGTATATGCAGTTAGTGTTTTCCATTTTTCCATTGGCCATCTCTACAGTGAATGATTTTTCTAACTTGCTAGGTTGATGTTTAAGTAAGTGAATAAAGTTTTGACTCACGAAGCTTCTTTCCGCTCCACTATCGAATAATATGCATGCATATGAACTATCTAGAAGGAACGTACCAGCAACTACAGTCGGATCAGCTACGGCTTCATCGTGGCCTATAGCCAAAACTCGTCCCACACTGCCGGTGCCTGCTGCCTTTGGGCAGTTCCTCTTGTAGTGGCCCGTCTCGCCACAACCGTAGCAAGTCTGGCCTACACCCGCATTGGGAACTTGAGTGATCGGCTTTGAGGGCTCCTTGCAGAAACGGACAGTGTGCCCCTTTCTGTTGCAGTTGGCGCACTGCATTTCTCGACAAGGTCCATGATGGTGGTAAGTGCATTTGGCGCACTTTGGAAGGTTACCAACGTAAGGCCTTGTTGGGTAGGTATTTGTAGGAACTGTAGTAGGTACATTGGCCGCATTCACTGAGACCAGTTGTTTCTTCGCGGATTCTTGGGAAGACCCTCCCTTCCCTTTATTCCATACCCTCTTCTTGTTATTGTTGTTGTTGTTGTTTCCCTTTTGTGGTTCTGGTGTAGCAACCGTTGAGTTCTGATGACCTCCGTAGTCAACAAGTGATTGTGCCAGTTCCTTGGCACTTTCAAAAGTGTCAGGTTTTGAAGCTAACACGCTTGACCTAATTTGGGGCGACAGTCCCCAAATGTATCTCTCTATTTTCTTGCTCTCAGGAGCAATCATATCTGGACAGAGGATTGCCAAATCGCAGAATCTGTTGGTATAAGTTGCGATATCGGTACCAACCATTCCAAGAGTCCAGAGTTCGTGCTCGAGTTTTTGAATCTCTCCTCGTGGACAGTATTCTCTCATCAGCATGACTTTTAAGCTCTCCCAGCTTATGGAGTTTGCCACTATCAGGGTAAGTACCTTAACGTGGCCATTCCACCAAGCTAAAGCTCTATCAATAAGGGTGAAGGTTGCAAACTTGACGTTGCTGTGCTCGGGACAGGAGCAGATTTCATAGACTGATTCTGTCTTTTCGATCCACTGCCTCAGAGCCATCACGCCACCAGTTCCATAAAACATCCGGGGTTTGGCATTAGTAAAGTCCTTATAGGTGCATTCTCGGGGTTGCCCATGTCTCTCGCCATGGTTGGATAGGTGTGTGCTAGTTCCCGAGCCAGTAGTACTTGAGTTATTGATCTGTGACATGGCAGCTGCTACCACTGCGGTGACTGCTGCTTGGAACATGACAACATTAAATTGAGGAGGTGGAGGTGGTGGTGGTAGAGGTGCTTCCCCACCATTGTTTCGCCTTGGGTTCCTACGCGGAGGGATCCTTCAACTATAGGTTGAAAAGATAAAGATAAGAATTCCATAGCATAGAAACTGAATGTGTCTCATGAACTATATTGCTATAGCCCAACAACAGATGATAGTACGAGTCTCAAAATAGAAAAATGAAAGTTATTTGTAAGACGGAAAATATGAAACAAGTATTTTGTTTTTCCATAACTTTTTAAGGATTGAATGAAATACTCCACATATTAATAATAGTGCCACTTATATTAATATAATAGTTGATACAATGATCACGAAAATTTGACCCCTATAAGGGTCTCCGGTTACAAAGTTTAAGAAAAATTAAAAACTTTTAGCCGAGGTCCTAAATTATAACAAAATTTGAGCTTTTGGCAAGCACTACTTGCGACGTAGGTTGCGCTTGGAGCTTGACTCTGCATCCGATTGCTTCGATTCCATTAGACGCCTATCAGAAGCGGCTTGTTGTTCCCTCAATTCGGCTAGGGCTGCAATCATTTGCGCTTGGAATGCCTCGGTTTGGAGTTGGGCGTTGTCCTAAATTCTGTCCAGCCTATGGATGTTAGAAGTGTGAACCTGCACTTCTACGTTGACATCCCGAATCCGGCTAGCTTGAACTCCGGATTGGTAGAACTGATTGGCTAGTTTTCCAACCATTACTGGGAGTGCCCGATCAGCCGAACCTCCGCCTCGGACATCGTAGAAGTCTCGACACATGCCGTAGAGAGGGCGTTGGTTTTGTTTTTGGCTCCAATGGTGGAGGTGACTTCCCCAGACGGGAGTCGGTCCTTGAAAGTTCCTGACGAAGACGGGAGGTTGTGCGGGAGGTGGATTGATCACTTCCGGCTCTGAGTCGGTACCGGAGTCATCATCCAATTCTATGGGTTCTTCGTCCTCCTCGGGATCATCTTCGATCCATCCCCCGTTGCCTTGGTTGGGGTAGTAGGGGTCACCGAGGTGGTGAAATCCAGCCATTTGACTGTACGAGAATAGGGTTATAAGAATTGAAATAAAGTTGGAACATGTAAGACTAAACAGGTATGTTAAGCTATCCTAAGTAATAAATACTCCTATAGTATTTAAATTCTTGTGTTTGATTCTTGTGATGTTTTGGTAAGTTTTGACTTGTTGCTTACTACGAGCAATCCTCGATATATATTGGTCCGATCTCGGACAAATATAGTTGATCATGCTATATTTGTCCCAAATCCGATTACATATATTGAGTCTTAATCGTAGTTTCCAACATGTCTAAATACTTTTTTTATAGTTATAATCATGAAAATAATTTGTTGTATGCATGTATTTGTACTTAAATGAACCAACAATTTAAGTTAAACGTAACGCTGCTTAAGCGTAAAAACAAAAGAAAATGTTTTGTCAGAGAGTATTAGTCCCTTAAACATTGATAGTTTGTATATCTTATGTGGTTTGATATACTTAGTTCACTATAAACGTTGCTCTGATACCAATCTGTCACACCCCCAAACCGGAATGGCGGAAACGTTTGGGGGCGGATGACTTCATGTGGTAGCATAACAAATGAATACATAGTAAAGAAAGCAATACAACCATCATATATATAATTGAAAGTTTACATTGTTAAAAGTACATGTTCAAAACCAATTACAATATGATGCCAAAATATGAATTTAACTGACGACGCAACGTCCCTTCCTCAAAAGCTGTTTTGATACCTGTAATTACTGAATCCCTGGGACATACAAGTAGTTTTGAAAGAGTAGATCAGCATTTAAGCTGGTGAGTTTCATAAGTATTAAACGACAATGTTTGTATGAAAATGAAATGTTTTGTTTTTGTTTGTTTGTTTCTAGAAAATCCCATATTTTCTACTAAAAGTAAATGTAGCCTTCTAACAAGACAAATGTTTGTTTCTAGAAAATGTATGTATGTGTAAAATAACCAATATGTTTGAAAACCTCGTAAATCAATGTATTTTTAATACCCCATGTGAGTTTTATAACCATACTATTGACTCGGAATGCCTATACACAACGTTCTTCAGGCGTTGGAATGTTATGACGTTTGTCACCCCAAATGGTGGACTGTAGCTAACAGTCAAGGGGCGGGTTGTCAAGCCCGTATAGATCTATACACAAACACCATGCTCCCCCTCCAAGGGATTCTGGTATATAATACAGGACTTGCAATGTGTACTCGAACGTACGTGAAGTTAGTGTCTCACAAATCTTAGTATAAAAACAGATCTACGTGTTAAAATGTTCGTTTGTTCTTGTATATGAAAGTGACTTCTTGAAAATTGTAGAGGACTTAGGGTTACAAGAACGATAATAAACTTGCTGAATAATACTCTGATCGTTCTATTCTATCGTTAACCTCGAAGATGCATGCAAACACTTTTATTTATACTAAACCCTACTAAGACTCACGGATGGACAGGCCCATACCGGAGATACAAAATGGACTAGCTAACGAGCCCAATAGACGCAACACTTTATACAAAACACGACCCAACAATCTCCCCCTTTGCGTCAAATTGGAGCGAGACTACTTCTTCTTCTTACTTGGGCCAGCAGCGGGAACTTTCTTCGTAGTATCAAACAAACGTGAGATTAGAGCGAGAATCGTCTGTCTGAACCGAATGTACCATTGTATCATGTCATCAAAGTACTTGACATCATCCGCTGTGTTCTGCTTGCATCTGTGGATGATCCCCAAAACATGCTCCAAACAGGCAGTGGTGTAGAGGTGTTTGTCAGCCAAGGCGAAAAGACATTTATGTCCTTCGTTCCTAGTAAACATGACCGAATTCCTCCTCGAGTCAATTTTACCCATCTGCATTTGGTTGAGATCACTGGCTGAGCCAACAGGAGATATTGTAGGTTTCTTCTTAAACACACTCGCAATCTCCTGATCCATCAGTGCAACTTCCATGATGTAGCACACGAGCATCCTCTTGAAATGGTCGATGATCGGACCGTATTCAGCTTCGTTGGTGAGGAGGATGTTGTGCAAGATAATCCAATCATGGGGATTAAGGTTTGGAAGATCTGCAAGGGAAATAGCATGTTCGGTTTTGGCAGATTCCCGAAGTACCTTGAACCGAATGTTGATAAAGTTCCCTTCACTATACGGCTTCAATACCCGAACGTTGACAATTTTCTGAGCGCTCCAAGTCTGATATTGGGGTTGAGCAGCCTTCAGATAGAAATTGATTAAATCCCGATCAACTTGTGGATGAGAATGAGGGATTTCTGCAACGTTGGAGAAGGCATGAAAGATAAAAGCCTTTCGGGTCAGTGGCATGTCAAACTGTGAGTCGACAGTGTTGGACCGATCTAAAGAGATCACAGGTTCCAGCCACAAGATACTCGGCGTGTCAATGGCTTCTTTAATCATCCTCTCGAGAATCCAAGCAGGAAAAAGAGTTTTCCTACTCTCAAGAAGGTCATGGGCTTCCTTCTGTTTTCATTCGGCTTCTTCAGCCTCTCTTGCCACACGAGCACTGATGTCAGCCTCATTGTTTCGACTTTTTCACTTCAACAAGTCAGCGATAGTCTCTTTATCTTCATCTTCTTCCTCTTCCTCAGCAATCTTTTTGCCTTTGTCTTTCACACCAAAACCGGAGGCTTGGCCTACTGGAGGAGGTTCGGTAGTATGAGTTGCCGTTGAGGTAGGAGGTGGTTGGGACATCATTTCCTTCTCTCCCCCTTGTTTCGGAATGGACACGAAATCAAGTAGCCTTCGATTTTGCTGATTAGGGCGAGGGCGGGAGCGAGCTTCTCTACAAGTTCACGCCTCACAATGTAGTTAAGAATGGGATCATGTGCTTCTAGGATGTTGGATATGGCAGAGTGGACATCCGAAACACACGATTTTATCACCTCCCTTTCAGACTGAAGAGAGTCAATCTCCTATTGAGAGTTGGAGAGTTGAATGCTCTTGACCTTTAGAGCGGTGGTCTTCCTGGCTAGAACATCCATAAGAGAGTTCTCGGCAGCCAAATCTTCTTGAAGCTTTGAGAGACGGTCTTCAATGGTTGTGCGAAAAGCTGAGTTGTCGTCAGAAATTGATTGACGAAGAGAAGCGAAGGACTTCAACTCAGTTGAGACTGATGTTGCCAGCTGGTGAACAATAGGTTCCAGCGTAGTCTTGGCAGCATTGACACTCACCTGTAAAGACTTCAACAGGGTAGAGGCATCAGTAAATAGTTTATCGACTTTTTCGGTCGCAGCCTGACAAGCTTTGGTAGAGGCATCTATGGCGGTGGTTGCAGAAGCAAGATAATCTTGTTGAGCTTTGGAGAAGGCATCAACAATTTTCTGAACTGCAGCTTCAGAAAGTGATGACTGAGATGTGGAAGAAGAGGCGATGAGCGAGTCAATTTTATCATGGAGCTCTTTGAGATGCCTTTTAGTGATAGGAGCGTCATCATCATCATCGCTTTGTACTTGAAACGGACTATAGTAGATCGAGTCAAACATCATATTCTCCCCGCCAAGGAGTGGTTCTTCTCCCTCTGAAGCATGACCAGGAGAAGGTGGTGGTGGTGAAGCTGGTGGTTTGGTAGTATGTGTAGGTTTGGGTTGGGTTGGTTTCGGGTGCTGGGGTGGATTTGGGTGCTTCAGTATGAACCCCCGTATCAGATACGTTGGTTCTAACATCTGCAGTGGTTGTTGTGGTTGCTTCGGTGAATATTGGTGTAGGTATTGGGATGGAAGTGGGTGGTATTTGAGTAGTGGAAGTTATGGGGGAATAGAAATAGGAATGGTTTTAGGTGGAGAGGAAATTGGAGAAGTAGAGACGTGAACTTCAGGGGTTGGAGATCTGGGTGGAGTGTTGCCCCATGGAGAGTCATCAGAATCTGAACTCTCACCCTCTGACTCACTTAAGGAGGAAGCGATAACCAGCTTTCGCCTCGGCTGAGTTTTTCTCCTCTTCTGCTGTGGAGACTGAGCAGCCCTTGTGGGTTTCCTATTCCTTGGAGACGGGCCTTTTGCCCCCTTGGCCACCTGTTTTCCCTTATCCGCCTTCTTGCTTCTTGGAGCAGGCTTGTCGGCGTCATGTATGGATTTCAGCATCTCCGGAGTAAGATCCCTCGGACCAGAACGCTTGAACTCCTTGTACGTTCAGATAATCCGGCTATCAGCAGGAACATCCCCATTCATGGTTTCCGGAATAGACCCGTTGAATGGAAACTTTGAAGCGTCCGACACAATGATCTTCGTGGTATGAAAGGTACCAATCGAAGACATTGGAGCACCAGCGACAATTGGGACGTGGTACTTGTCCATCACCCATTTCGTGATGATCGTCCAGAACCTAGCATACGAAATCTCTGAATGTCTGGAAGTAGAGGAGAGACTTTGATTTAGTTGTTGCCACAGAACGGACCCGTAGTCCATGTTGATTCCGTTGTAGATCCCATACATTATGCAGAGAAATAAACGGCTGGCTCCATCAGACCCGGCACTGCGTTCAGATAATCCCTTGAACAATCCAGTGAACATTTCATTCCACTGTGGAGGTAGGCACGACTTCTTGAACTTCGTTACCGTAGTAAGAACCTCTGTGTAACCCATGTTGTAGAACATGTTGAATAAGTGACCCATAGGGATGGATTCTGGATTGACCCTGGAAGAATCCACATCAAACCCTAACAGTGAACAGCACCGTTGTTTTGAAATTGACGCCTTGGGCTGAAACACATCAAAGAAGATTCTATCAACGACCTTGTCGTAGTGAGCAGTTGCAAAGATCTGCGACAGGAACTCCATCGGAACAGTCTCAGCCCTGGTGAGTGTAGGAGCGATTGGAGAAAACTTCAGACAATCGATAATGGGGAACATGAAGGCGTCGTAAGCTTGAGGGGTTAAATCGATGATCAAGCTTCGTTGTGGGCGAATGGGAAAAATGTGGGATGTTGCGTGAACTAAGGAAGAATCTGCCATTGCTTGAAGAAAATGGAGAAGATGATGAACAGTAAAAGGTTAAGAGTTTCTGGCTCTCTGGAAATATGGGCACGGTAAAGAGGTAAATGGTGGATTATGTTGCCTTTTATACTGTGGGTTAAGGAGAGAGAAAGATCTTCCCAAATCTTCGATTGAAAAACGAAGGGTTTTTCGGAGTTGACTGATGCGTGACAGTTGGGGTTGCCGATGATTACGCATGAGAGAGAATGTCAGGCCCCTAATAACACGCCTTCCCATCAGGCACCGTTTGGAGACAAAACGGTTCAGATTCGCACGCTTCCCTCTTGCGCCGTTTGAAAGCAAATCGATTAGACTCCCGCCTGAGTCATCATGTCGTCATCTTATCCCTTTAAATTATAACGGCATCTTTTTAAAATTGCTCCCACGTGGATTAAAATTAACCACAGCCTTTAATCAACTACCAATCCAATTGAAATGCCCTGTAATTAAGAGAACCTGAATTTTGGAAAATCAAAGATTTTCGTGCATAGGGTGTAAAAGAAAAGAAATAAAGCAACACTTTTTGGAAAAATATGTGATGTCAATAAAGACACAAAACAAATTATCTCGGGCACGAATCTCTTCCTTCAAAGTCAAGAAAGACCTTAAAGTGTTTGTGTGGTTTCCCGTTGAATAACGATCAGACACTTATTAAGAAGTGTTGAAAGGCTTCTTTTAATTAGGCTTAAGAGGGTAGCAATTGCTTCGATTCAAAATTCATAATCCTGATATAAGACAGAATTCGAACGAAGTACTTGTGAGACCGGTGTAGTCTATTAAACAAGTAGGTTGGAGAAAATTTAATTTGGCTAGGAAATTTATAAAATCTCAACAAAAATTAAAACTGGATCCCAAGGGAAGAAATGTTATTGGTTGTAACAATTTCTTAGGAATCACACAAAAGAAAATTTTGAGATTTCATGGAGGTACGTCCGTCAATTCATTAGTGAAAACTAGAGCAAATTAATTGTTCACCGTCAATTCGTGTTGGGTATTGAATTTTGGGTTTCACTTAGCTCGTAGTAGCACGAAGCTAAGAACATAAATACAGAAATTGTGTAACCATAAACCTTAGTGGTAATCTCTGAGAGTTTCAAGGGTTACGATTGTGAAGCGAATATGATGGAGAAATACAATGTGGATGGTGTAAAGAAATCAATGTACCTCTGCTATAAACGAAATAGGACCAAGCAGAAAACTCATATCTCGTGTGAGAAGAGAGTTAGGTAGCTCATGATTAGAATAAATAAGAAAGCCTAATTGGGAAGACGAGGTTTGTTTATACCAAGTCAGTAAGGCTTATTATTCAGAATCAGGTGAGGCTTTGGATACATACAACAACATGCTTCTAGGGACACTAAGCTAATGAAATTATATACCCACAAATAAAAATAAAAGAAAATAAATTAAAAAAAATAAAAGCCAGACTAAATAAGATAATTAAAAAAATATTTTTGGAGTTTTTGAATTTATGAGAGAAAAAAAAAAATTTTGGAATTTTGGATAATAAAAAAAATAAGACACAAAAAAAAAATTAAACACACCAAAAAAAATTGGAACCAAACCCGAGCGTTCGGTCTATTTCAGTTGAGAAAAACTTTGGAACCGAACCCGAGCGTTCGGTCTATTTCGGGTGAGAAAAATTTTGGAACCGAACCCGAGTGTTCGGTCTATTTCGGTCGCCAAAGAAAATAGATTTGAAAAAGAGAATTACGTTGATAATAAGAGAAATGAATTTGGAAAATTTATACATAAGATCTACAACCAAGGAAACTACCTTTGAGTGATGAGCGAAAAGCAGATAATGCAACCGAACCCGAGCGTTCGGTTCATTTCGGTATATTAGCGCAAGACCCGAACCCGAACGTTCGGTCTATTTCGCTTCTTGCTTTTGAGCTTGAGAGGTAATTTTTGGTACTGACTCTGATTCCATCATACCTAGCCCTTGTAGTATATTGTTAAAGGATGCTTTAGGAAGAGCTTTGGTAAAGATGTCAGTCAGTTGATCAGTGGTTCGAACAAAGTGTATTTCGACGTTCCCATCTTCCACATGATCCTTAATGAAGTGATACCTCAGTGCTATGTGCTTAGTCTTGGAGTGTGGCACTGGGTTATGACAGATCCTAATTGCACTTTCAGAGTCGCAATATAGTGGGATCTTTTTCGTATTGAGTCCATTGTCACGGAGTTGGCTTTGGATCCAAATCACTTGTGAAGTACAGGAGGCAGCTGCGATGTATTCTGCTTTAGCTGTAGACAAGGACACACAGATTTGTTTCTTTGATTGCCAACTAACCAACTTCCTGTCAAGGAATTGGCAGCCTCCAGTGGTGCTTTTCCTGTCTAGTCCACAACCTCCAAGGTCTGCATCTGAGTAGGCTTGAACGAAAAAGCCTGAGTTGGATGGATACCATAGGCCTAAAGAGGTAGTTCGCTTGAGATACCGGAGTATGTTCTTCACTACAAGCATGTGAGGTTCACGAGGATTTGCCTGAAATCTAGCACAGTAACAGACAGAAAACATTATATCAGGCCTGCTAGCAGTAAGGTACATTAAAGAACCTATCATTTGGCGATATAGCGTAATATCGACGGCTGGCTTATCCAAGGATGGAGTGAGCTTGGTGTCGAACACCATTGGAACTTTAACCTTAGAGTCTCCCATCGTGCCAAATTTAGCAAGGAGAGTCTTCGTGTAAGCTTCCTAGTTAATAAAGATGCCTTCGGGTCCCTGTCTAATATTTAAACCAAGGAAAAAGTTAATTGGACCCATTGAGCTCATTTCAAATTTAGTCTCCATCAGCTTTCTGAATTTAGCTGTTAAGCTAGGATTCGTTGAGCCAAAAATGATATCATCGACATAGATTTGAACAATCATAAGGTGGCTACCTTCCTTCTTACGAAAGAAGTTTGGGTTAACCGAACCTTGTTTGAATTTGGACATCTTTAAAAACTTGGTTAGCGTTTCATACCAGGCCCTCGGTGCTTGTTTCAGTCCATATACCGCTTTGTCCAGAATATAACAGTGATTGGGGTATTTTTCATTGACAAATCTAGGTGGTTGCTCTACGTACACCGTTTCTTCGAGTTCTCCATTTAGAAATGCGCACTTTACATCCATATGGATGACCTCAAAGTTCTTGTGTGCAGCATAGGCAAGAAATATTCGAACAGATTCCAGCCTAGCCACAGGAGCAAAAGTTTCCTCATAATCGATTCCTTCCTCCTGGCATTATCCTTTCACCACTAGATGTGCTTTGTTTCTTATCACATTGCCTTCCTTATCCATCTTATTTCTAAAGACCCATTTGAGACCAACAACCGAGGCATCTTGAGGAGTTGGAATGAGGCGCCAAACTTTATTTCTTTCGAATTCATTAAGTTTGTCTTGCATGTCTTGAACCCAATCGGAGTGATCAAGAGCAGTGTTAACTGTCTTTGGTTCAACTTCTGAGACGAAGGAGTTAAACATACAGAACTCTACTTTTGAAAATAAAGAAGCTTGCTTTGCCTTTAGTTGAGATCGGGTCAAGACCTTCTTAGAGACATTACCGACAACCTGTGAAATAGGATGATCTCTGGTCCATTTGACAAGAGGAGGGTAGTTTGGATCATAGGATGGATCCAATTCAGCATTTACCAGCTCTTCTAGTTCAGATTGACTATCATAGTCGTAAGACATATCTGCATTCTCCCCCTCGACAGATAAGCTTTCAGGTGCATCTTGACTTTCCTGAGCTACAGGAGTTTCGGGCGGTGTTGAGCTTTCGGGTACCACTAGACTTTCGGGTGCAGATTGGCTTTCGGGTATAGCTGGGCGTTCGGGAGCAGCTGGAGAATAGTTTTCCCCCTCAACATGTGAGCCCGGCTGTGAAGAAGAAGGTGGATCCTCCCCCTCAACTGAAGCATCGTGTTGTGGAGGGTCGTTGGAACATGATCCTCCTTCATTCATTTGCTTGGCAGCATCTTCGATGAGTTGCTTCAGATGATCTACTTTGTTGTCTGCTTCACTAGCTTCCGAGAGAGTGGCCTTCTCTGGTTCATCGAATAACTCAACAAACTTCTCAAATAGGTTTGCAATCGAGGCTGTGACTTGGCCTGTTTGAGAAAAAATTTCTCCAAATGTGTCTTCACTGGCCTTCAGCTTTTTGATATAGCTGTCATCGAAAGTCACATAGTAAGTTTCTTCAATCTTCCTCGATCGCTTGTTCAAAACCCTGTATGCTTTCGAAGTGAGAGAGTATCCCAGAAATATCCCTTCATCAGCTTTACGTCGAACTTGTTACGATGTTCTTTAGAATTGAAGATGAAACACCGTGAGCCGAATACGTGGAAGAATTTAACATTTGGCTTCCTGTTGTTGATGATTTCATAAGGAGTGATATTAAAGCGTTTATTGAGATATGACCTGTTCTGCGTAAAACATGCTGCAGCAATAGCATCAGCCCAAAAATATAAAGGTAAAGAGGCAAAACTAAGCATGGTTCGGGCCGCCTCACACAAAGATCAATTTCGTCTTTCGACAATTCCGTTTTGTTGAGGGGTGTAAGGAGCTGAGAAGTTGTGACTGGTTCCTTTTTCTGCCAAGAAGTCTTCGAATTCTTTATTTTTGAACTCCAGCCCATTGTCACTCCTGATGTTGCGAACGACTTTCCTTAGCTGCACTTCAACCTGCTTGATAAACGTCTTTAGCTTGAGAGTTACTTCAGATTTGTGCTTCAGAAAGAACACCCATGTAAAACGAGAAAAGTCATCAACAATGACAAGAATATACTTGCTACCGCCGATGCTTTCGATAGATGATGGACCACACAAGTCAATGTGAATTAACTCTAATGGTTCAACAACTTTAGTGTTTACAATCGATGGGTGACTTTGACAACTCTGCTTCCCCATTTCACATGCAGCACATAAATGTTCTCAATCGAATTTGAGCAATGGAAGACCTCGAACATGACCACCTGTGACAAGTTTGTTGATATCCTTGAAGTTGAGATGAGAGAGCCTTCGGTGCCACAGCCAGCTTTCGTCAGATTGTGCTTTGGATAACAAGCAGATAGCTGGATTTCCTTTGATGGGTTTGAGATTTAAGGGAAACATTTCGCCTTTGCGCTCCGATTTGAGAATTACCTTTTTCGTTTTCTTTTCAATTATCTCTGAACCCTCATCGTCGAAAGAGACCTTGAGACCGGTACCTCCAACAAGTTGAGATACACTGAAGAGGTTGTGCTGCAGTCATTCAACGTATGCAACCTTTCTGATTGTGAAGTCTCCATTTTTTATCATTCCATACCCTTTTATCGTGCCGAATGAGTTGTTCCCGAACTTGACATTTCCACCGTTTGAAAGAGACCGAAATTCCCTCAGCTCTTCCTTCCTTCCTGTCATGTGACGTGAGTAGCCACTGTCAATATACCATTCTTCGTCAAACTGCTCGTCACTGATAAACTGCAAAAGTTAAGCAGATTTAGGAACCCAAAGTCTCTTGGGTCCACGTGAGCCTTTCACAGGAACAGGAATAGTAAGAGAGATCTCAACAAGATATGTTCTTTTTATTAAAGTTGTTTCATCTTTCTTTTTAATGGTGAAAACCTTAATTTTATTGGGATTTGTTACTTTCGGTTTGGATTCAGGTTTAGGTATTTGGACATTGGGATGATTTTGACCTGTTTTGACTGAGGAAACCTTCGATTTTCCTTTCAAATCCTTTGAATATTTTGGATTTTGAGATCGAACAGAATTGGATTTATAGAGGGGTGAAGAGGTATTAGAAGAATTAGGAGAAGTAGAACGAGAGAATTTAGACTGAGATGTTTTCTTGACTTGAGGTTCTAAGTGACCATTTTGTTTTTGATCATTAGTGGGGCCGAACCTAGAACTTTGGTCGCTTTTGCTCTCGGAACCGAACCTCTGCTTTCGGTAGATAGTGTTCTCTGAACCGAACCTTTTCCTTCGGTTTTCATATTTTTCAGAATCGAACCTCACCTTTCGATTGTGATTACCTTCTTGCGGTCTAACAGCATTTTTCTCTGACTTCAAATTTCTATCATGATAAGAGAAGTGGGCGTTTTGAGATCGCCAAAACTGTTTTCGTTCTGATAGATTCTTCTTGTATCTCATATTCCTTTGCTGCTTCTGATTCTTCACTTGCTTCGGCTGTCGATGAATATTTGCTTTTTGTTAGCCGGTTCGCTCTAAACTGATGATGTTTCGCTTGAAGGAGTGACTTCTTTTGCAGGATCTGCTTTTTCTTTAGGAACATCTTTTGTACCACTAGTACTTGGCATGTCAAAGTTATCGGGCTTGTTCAGAGGCTCTGGAACATATTTGCCTTTGGTTTTCCAGGATGTCCGTTCAGACAGACCAACGGTTTCGCCAACATTGTCGATAGGGGCGGATCAGAAGAACTCATCACAACCATCAGCATTATCTTCATTTACAATGGATGTGAGTTCGGCTGTCTGATGTTCGGTTACTCCTGTGACCTTATACACTTGATTTGGAGTCGTCCTTACCTTTTGGTATACAATAGCCTTTTCTTTAAGGATCGGGGACTTTTGTTGGGACAAACGAGCAAACTCCACAGAATTTTCTGAAATAAGATTTTTGTGGTTTTCGGGTTCGCTGTTGACAAACTCAGAACAGTCAACTACATCCTCTACAGAAATTTCACTCATATCATCATCATCATTAAGCTCAGATGCATTTTCAACATCAATTTTATTTTCTGAGCTCAAGTTGGCATTCAATGAGTCAAACTTTTGTATGTTTCAGTCCTTAGTTTCAATTTATCATTTTCATCCAAAAGTTTTTTCAGAATTTCCTTATAGTCCTTGGAATTTATAAAAGATTCGATTTTGTCTAGTCCATACATATAAGTTGGATTTACATCCTCAGACGAAACTACACTTTCGCAATTGTATGCTTCAACGTCAATTTCATCCTCCTTAAACTCAAGGAAGGGCAAAATCATGCGATGAATTTTCTGCCCTATTTCACAGTTCAAATGAAGTTGAGTGATATTAGTGTAAAGACGCTTAGCAATTAAACAAAAGACATTTCTCTATTTTAAAAGTTTCAAATTGTCTCTTTGTAAATAAATGTTTTCGTCTTTTGATTTGATTAACTCCGACTCCTTCAGCTCTATCCACATCCTCCGTTCCTCACTCTTTGAAGACACCCTGCTTATTTGGTCAGTAAGGTTAGAATTGGTGACCCGTGTTTGACTTAAGCTGCTGTCTAGATGAGAGATTCTTGAATTTACATTTTTTAATTCTTTTTCATATGAACTTTGTGGGACTTTGAATGAAACAAAAATGGATTGTACCTTCTTGATTAATTCATCAAGCTCATTAAACTGCACGCTGAGAGGTTTTGCTGTGAAGCACAAGTCCCCTCGTTCCTTCGTGTCTTCATTCCCACCATCTGTGTTGTATCCCCTCATTTGAGATACATCCGACACCATCAAACACTTTCCACCGCTTCTTTCACCCTTCGCAACATAAGCCTTTCCATGAGATGGCTTCCTGACTTCATCATCCTCAGAATCGGTTGACCAGACCTCCACGCCACCGAACTCATCATCCGCTACCGAACCCTGCACAATTAAAGCATTCATAGAAGGGTTAGCAGCAGTTTTCTTTCTCTTGATCTCTTCCAGCTTTTTCATTAACACAGCTTCTTCGTCTTTCTCCTCATCCTTTTCTGCAATTTTCTTTAGGACACAGTCCTTGGCATAGTGGTTCTTTCCTCCACAATAGTAGCAGTTCACACCCGAATCACCTTCAGCTTTCGGTTCTTTCTTTGGTTCTTCTGCCTTCGGTTCTTCCCTGACCTTTTTAGAACTATAACTTCCTTGCCAATTTCGGTTCTTATTGGTAGGAAACCTTTTCTTGATGAACCTTTTCGGGTTTGACACCATCATTGCATAGTCTTCTGAGGTAAGATCATAGTCTTCAAGGTTAAGGTCTTCATCTTCCATCACGCCTTTGCTTTTGGATAGAAGGGCCAATGATCCCAAGCTAGAAACCACATTTTTCTCCTGCAAGACAATCTTTTCTTGGGATTTCAAAATCCCAACCAGCTTTGCTAATGAGTAAGATTTGAATTGCTCATGTGCTTTAACAGTGGACACAACCGCTCTCCACTCAGATCTAAGACCGTTTAAGAACGTAACCTTTTGTTCAATCAACTTCCTTTCAATGTCGTGTTTAATCATCTTACTAAGAAGATGATTGAAGCGATCGAACGTCTGAGTAATAGTTTCTTTAGGATTCTGCTTAAATTCACCAAACTCAAACAAAAGTAAGGTTTGAATGGAATGCTCGAGATCTTCGTTTGTGGAATAAAGCTCTCGCAGCCTATCCCATATTTCTTTAGCAGTGCTGCACGAACTCACTAGCCTGAAAGTATCAGATTGAAGAGCGAATCTGATTAGTCTCAGTGCTTTAATATTGCACTGAAATTTATCCTTTTCGTCTTGGGCAATATCTTTTACGTCTTTCAACAGATCATTGTACTCTTTCTGAGTTTTAATGATTCTTGACGTCGCTGAATGAGCGAATGGTCCAGACACGATTGATTCCCAAATGAGATATCCGTTGTCTTCAGATCCAATGACATAATCTTCAAAGTGATGTGCCCAGACTTCGTAATCCTGGGTGTAAAGGATGGGAATTTTCGTCGTTGATCCAATGTTGTTTGAGATGTTAATGGGATTTGATTGTGACTCGTCCATGCATGATCGAATAACCTGTTTGAAAGATCAGACTTGTAATATATTAAATTATGGTAAAACAAATAAATGCTGAGTTACGTCAATTATGGGATGACGGCTCAATAAATATTAGTTAATGCGGAATAACCCTAATCGCAACCTTTTTCACAGAAAAGATGTGTATGATTTACACAGCCTCCTGCTCTGATACCAATTGATAAGTTATAAAACAAACTTGAAGATCGATTAGATCTTTGTACCAGGTATTACGATGAACACAAAAACAATAAATAACACAAGGGTGGATCAAAATATGTCGAATGATTAGATCAAACAATCCTCAGCAGAGCTCGACTAAGAACTTCCGTTGTAGAGGACTTAGGGTTACAAGAACGATAATAAACTTGCTGAATAATACTCTGATCGTTCTATTCTATCGTTAACCTCGAAGATGCATGCAAACACCTTTATTTATACTAAACCCTACTAAGACTCACGGATGGACAGGCCCATACCGGAGACACAAAATGGACTAGCTAACGAGCCCAATAGACGCAACACTTTATACAAAACACGACCCAACAATTACAACAATTTATATTTCAAAAGATAGAATACTATTGTAATATATTTTATATACGAGAGTTCCCTATAAAGTTTATAAATCACATATGATTCTATTTAATAAAAGTGTATAATAAAACTTTATATATAACACCCGATAATAATCGTGTATTTTACTTGTATTCCCCCCCCCCCCCCCCTCCTTGAAAGCATATAAAAGCATTTAGAATATTTAAAATGGGTTAATTAAGGGGTATGAACTCACTTGAAAGTTTGAAGAAAGCGAGATGGAAACCGGGCAGAATTTCGTCTCCGGAAAACGGATTTTCTCGGGATTCTCGGGAATCTCGGGAGTACAAACGATCTTCGAGACTTAAGCAAAATGACAAGGGCTTCGGGTTAGCACGAGCACGGAAAACGAGGCAAGAACGCAAAAGAAATGAGAGAAATGGAGCCCTTTCTTCGGAACCCTCGCATCCCTTTTATAGGGGCTGGGAACCGCCTCGGTACACGGGGTGTACGAGGGTACGCAGGGCGTACGCGTACGTCACGCATGACCGAATCCTCGACTGCCTCAGACTTCGGATGGGACAGGGGCTAGCTTCGCATAGGCCGAGACGTGGACGATCCGAGGCCTAGCTCTTGAGTACGCGGGGCGTACGAGGGTACGCTGGTCGTAACTCGGATAGGCTTGCTGACTCCCCTTCGGATAATACCAAGGATTAATAATTAAATTTATATTTTATTTAATTAATAAACTTCTAAAACTCATATCTTCTTCATACGAATTCCGTTTTCGATGGTCTTTATATCCACGCGTAGGTGAGACTACGCTCTACAAGTTTCGTTTAGATTCCGTCGGCAAATTTTGAAATTATTTTTATTATTTATTTTTAAAAGGTTGTTTTTAAGGAATTTCTTTAAAAATTCATAACTTCTTTATCTGACGTCGGTTTTTGCCAGACTTTTTACCGCTGAATTACCATTGTCGAGACCTTCGAGTCTCGTTTAGGTCATTCCGGCCAAAAGTCGCTCGATCTCCGATTTGAGTTTTTAGCTTTCTGCTGCTAAGCCAAACTTGGAAAATCGTAACTTCAATATACGAAGTCGGATTTGGGCGTTCTTTTTACGTACGATCACGGTTTAATGACATCTAACATAGTAGATAATTAAATAGAAACTTTTTGGACATTTTATTTTCAAAGTTAATTTCATTATCACAAAAGTGGTTACAATAATTGACTTTTTAGGTCATTACATAGAGTTGAAATATCGGGTTGTCACAGAAGAGGTTGCCAGTAATGTGGAAAATGAAGGAAACTTGGAGAACAACAATGCATTTTAGCATAATGTATTCTGTCATAATTTATAAATTGTTTCTCAACAATAATATTCTTTTGGAATGGATTAGTGTTTTTGTTAGATTTTGATGTTTTTTTTTTCTTTTTTAACCATTTTTAGTTTTAATCTTTAGGAGTAAATGTAATCCTTAAACCATTGTTTGTCATAATTTTTTTAGAATGAATGTAATAAGTGTTTATAGTCTAATTCTTTACGGATGAATGTAAATAGTGATTGTAAAAGAATAAAATTTGTATTCCTTGGAAAATGTTATTCTTGATAATATGTTTTATAATTCTTTAAACATGTTTAATATAAAAAGTATCTTGAATGAAACCATATTCTGCAAGAATAAAACCGCAAATATATTTACTAGTTTATTGTTGACTTTTTGTCATTCTGACAGAATAAAATCGGGTATTATTAAAAATAATATTAAATTTTAATTAGAATTAATTTAAAAAATTCAGATTTTTAAAAATAAGGGAATTAATGATCCCTTAAAATCCAAAAATTTCCTTTTTTAAAATAGGTTAATTGACCAAATTACCCTTTTGCTAAATTTTTTGTGATTATATGATACATACTACCCTATTGTAATATCATAGACCCTCAGATAATGATTGTTGATTCTTTTCATCCGGTGGTCTAGATCTGCGTATTCTGATACACAATAGTTAGTAAAACAAAATAACCTAAGCATATATATATATATATATATAGTAGTTTATAACCCGTGAAAACCACCGTTATAAAAATAATTAAACTTTTATAATAAAAATTTATAATTATTAATTAATGATTTTAAATAAGTCATTTTAAATAAATTATTAATTAAGAGATATATCAAATTTTTAAAGTTATTATAATTTATAACTTCAAATTTAAAACTATATAATTAAAAATATAAATTTGAATTTTGAAATGAGTTGTCTAATATATCTACATTACATAATATTAATGAGGAGTTGTACTAGAGAGACACTTGGCAAATATATATATATATATATATATATATATATATATATATATATATATATATATATATATATATATATATATATATACAAATAGGATCTAGTAAGGACTCAATTAAAAGTGAAGACTCGTGAGGACACCTTAACAAAATTGAAAAAAATCTTAAAAAATACAAATCATAATATCGAGCATAGATCTATGTCTGGGAGAAAAAAATTGGATCAATAAAATTGAATCATTGATCATAATGATGCAAAATAAAAAATTAAAATTGAATCATTAATCAATTTTAATGATGCAATTTTTTTTCAATTTTTTTTCTTCCGTACATAGATGTATGCTCGATTTTATGATTTGTAATTTTTTTAGATTTTTTTTTTCAAATTTTTGTAGATGTCCTCATGAGTCCTCACTTTAAAATGAGTCCTTACAGGAACCGGACCATATATATATATATATATATATATATATATATATATATATATATATATATATATATATATATATATATATATATATATATATATATATATATATTGATGCGACCTTGCTTCGCTGCTCTGGCTCGATGTCTGGTATGGCGCTAGAAGGTATCTGCAAGGTCACAAGAGAAAATTGCCGTCAGCCGCTTCTCGGGAGGAGGCTCCCGGAAGAACGCTCTGACGGTCAAGTTAGATGAAGTTTGTGGTGATACTAGTAAGAATAGCTTGGTGAAGAGTGCTTACCTTTAAGGCACCTGAGTGCGTCCTTTTATAGTTAGCGACCCTACTCCTCCATAAGATACAGGATCGCTTTTAGGGGACAAGGTCAGAGGCACTGATTGAAGACTTGTGTGCCTCTTCCTGTCAGAGTACTGCCATTGGCTCCGGCGGTAATGCTCTGATCCTTTGCCTTGTCGCTTGACCGTGTGACAATCCGAAAACTTTCCGTTAACTTTTGGTTTAAATTAATTAAAGTGGAACTTTTTATTATGAGCTCATGAGTGTCCAAACCCATCAGAAACGCGTAAAAATACCCTCGTTATTTATTTGGAAAAAAAAATTAGTTACGACTAAGTCGTAATTACGACAATTAAATTAGGTACGACCATAAACCCCGTTTAACATCGGTATCGGGTAGATTTCCACCGGGCCACAAACTCAAGCCTTATATAAAGGATGAGTGAACTTCAATCCAGATTTTTACCACCACCTCATAACTTTCTCTCTCTACTCTCTCTCTAAAACTCGAGTTTGATCCAAAAACGCCTCTTCAAGCTTCCAAAATCGTAAGTAATCTACCCTACCTTGTTGTTTAACTTGTTAGGCATGCAAATCTATGTTTAAATCACCCAAAACACTCAAGAACAAGTGTTTACGGTTTGGGAACACCTCCCAAAACCGTGAACTCCCTTAATAGGGTTTTTGAAGCCCCAAAACCCTTCCAAGTCCCTTTCTAGTGCTTAGATATGGCTTAAGGACTTGCATGTACGAGATTTGAACACCGAAATCATATCTTTTGGGTAATAAACATGAGTTTACGGCCGAAGAACTTTCTTGGACCGTAAACACACCTTCAAGGACCATAAACACCTTTTTGGGTGTTAAATTACCCCTTAAACACCTCCAAAAGCTTCCATGAGTGCCTAGAACCTTATATTCCTTCATGTAATGCTCCAAACCATACACAAATGAGCTAAACGTGAGTTTACAGTTTGGGAAGGTCTCCCAAAACCGTAAACACCTTCAAAGGGGTGTTTAAGTGCCCTTAACACCTTGTATGGCTTAGAATTGGGTCTAGAACTTTGTATGCTTAACCTACAACCACCAAAACACATGATTCATGGACAAACATGAGTATACGGCCGTAAAATCATGTGTTTAAGGTAGTAAACTCCCCAAGTGTCCTTCAAGAATCGTAAACTCCTTTTCCAATGTCAATTCAAGTCCCGATCACTTCCTAAGCCATGGAATCAACCCTAGAACCTTCCCTTGAGCAATGTAAGACCCTTAAACATCCAAGAACACAACACCCATGAGTTTATGGCGTAAAATCATGGGGATATGTTCTTTGGACCGTAAACACCCCTAAGGGCTTACTCTTGAAGAGTAAACTCCTTATCTAGACCCTACACACCCTTAGATGCTACCCGGATCACTCCTAACACTCGAAATGAAGTGTTTCGCGCCTCGGAGTGTATATCATTATCTAATTAGTAGTTCAAAGTCTAATTAGATACAATTATGTATCTCTTCATATTACATAGGAACCTCACGTGTATTCAAGCCCCGAACTAACACTTAGCATCCTATCCAACACATTTCTCGATTGGTGAGTTCATACCCCTACACCTTTTTCTGTGTTTTTCAATGTTTTTAGGGGAAGAATACAAGCAAAAGTACAAGGAATTTTTGTACTCAAACTTATTATTTCATTTGAAATGTTTCATATTCCGTATGCTTTTAACACTAGAAACCATATTAACCAACCGTTTAACTTGCAGAGTTAACTTTCAAACTATTTGTGAAACTCATTATAAAATGCTATATTTTATATTTCACAATTGATTTTCCACATCATTACTGTTAAAAGCATGAACCTTAGAACTTTTGAAATGTCCTTGATAACACTCCCCCTAGATACGAGAGTGAAGGACTAACATCATTAAACTTAGAAATGTAGACACGTCCTTGGTAACACTCCCCTAGATACGAGAGTGAAGGACTAATAAACAGATTTTTCCGTATTATTACTTTTAAAATGTCCTTGGTAACACTCCCCTAGATTGGAGAGTGAGGGACTACTTTTAAAATTCATTAATCTTAAGATTGGAAACATGTCCTTGGTAACACTCCCCTAGATACGAGAGTGTAAGACTACCCCTGTAACCAAAGTCTCCTGGAGGGAGAACATGACTTGAGTGTATAGATCTATACATGATTGACTACCCTGCACCTGGCTGCTAGCTACAGTCGGACTGAAAGGTCCAAGGGTGACAAAAGTCATAAAATGATATTGGCCCCGTTCCGAGCCTTGTCTAGTCTATTGTATGGTTATGGAACTCGCAATTTAGATTATGAAAACTTTTCTACTTACTTATTAGTTTTATATATGTGTTAAAACTAATGTACTTTTCAAAGATAACTAGGATTTCAGAATACTTCTCTTAACGCTACAAGTACGGTAGATATTCGTACACTGCATTTCGAACCGATAGCCAACCACAAACTTTTAGGAAAATAAGGGTTTTTCCTGGGATAACTGAACTGTTATTAACCAGATTGGGTAACAATAGGATAACTAGACTTTCCTTAAAAGAAAATATGGGATTTTCTTGGATAACAACTTTTACAGAAAACCAAAGGAAACTTGTTCATTTTCAAAAACAAACCGCTTATGAACTCACCAGCTTTATGATGATATTTTCAAAACTGCTTGTATTCTCAGGTCCACATTAGACAGGTACCCCGCGATCTTTTGGAGAAGATGGAGCATTTTAGCAGTCTCGTCTTTACTTTTGTTCATTTTGGATGTATATATCTATAATCATGTATAACTTTACTTTCAAACAAATGTAAATACTTCTATGTAATGTAATGGTTGTGTTTACTACGCTTACTATGTACATTAGTTGTGATAATTTACATGACGTACTCCGCCCCGGAACGTTTATGCCATCGGTTTCGGGGTGTGACAGACCGTATCCTTTATCTTGACACCGGGAGCATCCCTGGCGGGCGCAAGCCTTTCACCGGGGCGCCCTACTCTTAGGGGCACTAGCGGGCGCTGAGTCCGCTGCTTTTGGCTCGGTCAAGGCACCAGGTTTCTTGGTCGGGTGTGACTCTTCCGTGTCGGCTTAGGCACGCCATCAAGTCTCCCATTCCAGTAGTCGTAGCATTGTACTACTTGATACGACGTTCTGGGCTTGATAGCCTTACATGTTTTGTTTCTTCGTTCGCTCGTCATTCCGGTTTTAATGGTGACATGACCGCTCATGATGGCCAACGGTTACGTTATCGTGTCAAAGATTTTGAACATCCCGCCCTTTCCGTTTTCTTTTAAGAGTGCCCATCATAACTTCTTATCTATGTTTCCATTTCCTCTCTATTCTTCTTCCTTAATTCCATTTTCTTTTCTTTCATAGAGAGTCCCCCAGGCATTGTGTGTGACATCCCCAAAATCTCGGCCAGAAAAGACCGAATTCATTTATGCTTTTTAAAACATTTTCAGAGTAAATCCGTTTGATTTTAAAAGAGATGCGGAATTTGTTCCCAAAAACAAAACATGATAAAATAGATATTTATCAAAACATTTCATATAGAAATATGATTTCATTTCATAATCAAAAGTCGGGATGTCATGTTCCGATATAGATCATAAAGCATAAACGATGATATTACAAGTCGTTCAACAAATATATACATATGCAGACTTGTAAACAAAAATGACTTGATGATTCGCCCATCTTAAGCTCTTGCGCCACTTCCTGTAATACAAATCAACTGAGTGGGTCAGGCTTAGGAGCCTGGTGAGCATATAGGGTTTTCAAACCCACAATAATTATATTTAATTTCATCAATCAACAATAAACTCGATTACCCATTCCCGTTATCCTCACCTTACGTTCCTAAAAATAACGTCTATTATAAGGAACTTATTTCAGGATTTTCATCGGGACGGACATTACTGCAGAGGGGCTTCCTCAACAATAAGTGTCCTAAAGGCAACCATGTGCGGGATAGAGTACACCGGTGAACACATCGTTCACAACACCTACAGGTAATGAGCCTGCTAGTGTTCCACAGGACAGTCTAGAATAGTCCGTGGTCGTCATCCATACTCTGCTGAATGACTAGAATAACACCAATAACACCGAGGCCTCTCATCTGTTTATTTCACACCAATTATCTACCCATGTTCTAGCCAACATATTAGTAGATAAAAATATACATTTTTATACATTGTTTAAAAACCCGTATAACATGCTTTAATCAATCCATATTCCACATAACAGATGAGACATACACACATAACACGTATTTCATAGAGAATATACATTCACACATATAACCACAAAATATATACACGTAGCACGTATTTTATATTAAATACTTCTTAATATTGCGTTGGAGAGAAAATAACTACACACTCACATAATCAGAAGATGATCCGACAGTACTACGGCTTATAGAAGTAGCGTCTCTCCGCAGATCTGGAAGATCTTCACAAAAACCGGCTCCTCGCGGGCAGGGCTTCGGCTCGGGAATAACGCTCTTCGGGATTCTCGGGGCTTCGGATCTCGCTTCGGGGCTCGGGAATAATACCGGGGCTTCGGCGTATAATCGGCACGCAAATCGAGGCAAAAAGGCTAGAGAGAATGAGGAATTTGCAAAAGAAAAGAAGCTGCTTCGGACCTCCTTTTATAGCCTGATCCCTCGCACGTACGCGGGGCGTACGAGGCTACGCGGGGCGTACGCCTCGGTGGTCGTCAGCGCTTACGTCACCGAACCATCTTCGTCATTGCATACAACTCACTACTACGTAGAACTCGAGTGCCCTACACTGTATGCGGGGCGTACAGCAGTACGCGCTGCGTACTTCGGATAGACCGCCTCGCTTCTCTTCGGATAATATCGGAGTTAAATTAAAATAAATATTAAATATTTATTAAAACTTCAAAAATTCATATCTCCTTCATACGAACTCCGTTTTCGACGTTCTTTATATCCACGCGAAGGTCAGACCATACTCTACAACTTTCATTTAGACTCCGTCGACTAATTTTGACTTTTATTTTTATTATTTATTTTTAGAAGGCCGGGACAGAAAAACTCCGTTATAAATTCATAACTTCTTCGTTTGACGTCCGTTCTCGCCTAACTTTTCATCGTTTCGCTACTAACAACGAGATCTTCGATTCTCATTTAGATTGTTTCGGCTAAAAACCGCTCGATCTCAAATCGAGTATTTGGGCTGCATACCGCTAAGTCAAAACTTAGAAAAATCATAACTTCCTCATACGAAGTCAGATTTGGGCGTTCCTTTTATGCACGCTCTCGGTTTAACGAAATCTATGACTTTTGTTTAGATCGCTAAGGCTAAATATCGCTCTATCTTAAATTCATATTTTACGTCACTCGACGTCGTGCCGGTTCTATCGCGAAACTTCGACAGGTCACAACTTCTTCGTTATAACTCGGATTTTGGCATTCCTTATATCTCTGGAATCCTTGTTTCAACCACTACAACTTTATGCAAAGATATCGGGCATATCTCACACTTAAATTTTGACGCTTATTTTATTCTTAATTCATTAAATTATAATAATTAAGAAAATAAACACATAAATCACATAATTCACAAATAATACATTTTTATTATTTCAAATTGGGGTTACAAAGGTTAACCTAGACTATTACATTGCTAAAAATGGCAATCCCAGAAACACGGGCGTTACAATTCTCTCCACCTTAGAATGATTCCGTCCCCGGAATCACACACCAGCAAACAAATGCGGATAGCGACTCATCATGTCACTCTTCATCTCCCAAGTGAGATTCGGCCCATTCGTGTGTTTCCATTGGACAAGCACTAACTCAACCATCTTACGTCGCAATTTCTTAGTCTTTCGGTCAACGATTGCCTCCGGTTCTTCAATCAACCTTTTGTTCTCATCGATCCTCAACTCCGAAAGTGGAATTATGTCGGGAACTTCTCCCATGAACTTCCTCAAGTAACACACATGAAAAGTGTTATGAATTCCATTCAGTTCTTCTGGTAGTTCGAGTTTGTAAGCTTGGTTCCCAATCCTCTGAAGAACTTTAAACGGTCCAATAAACCTTGGACTTAACTTTCCCCTTTTACCAAATCTTATAAGTCCCTTCCACGGCGAGACTTTAAGTAAAACCGAATCTCCAACTTCAAAAGTCATCGGTCTTCGCTTTTTGTCAGCATAGCTCTTTTGACGGTCCTGAGCTGCTAACATTCTTTCCCTAATTATTTTCAACTTTTCTGCAGTTTGATGGACTATCTTCGGCCCCATAAACTGCTTTTCCCCAGCCTCAAGCCAACAAGACGGCATACGACACTTCTGTCCATACAATGCTTGATAAGGTGCCATCTTTATGCTCGAGTGAAAACTATTATTATAGGAAAATTCTACCAAAGGCAAATGTTCATCCCAATTACCTAGGAATTCCAAGGTACACGCTCTCAGCATATCTTCCAGTGTTTGTATCGTCCGTTCGCTCTGACCATCAGTCTGCGGATGGTAAGCTGTACTTAAACACAACTTGGTACCTAATTCCTCTTGTAGACTTTTCCAAAATCGTGAGGTGAAACGACTATCACGATCCGACACAATCGTTAACGGAACACCGTGAAGCCTCACAATTTCCTTCACGTAAGAATTCGCAAGCTTTTCCATAGACCATTTCTCGTTGGCTGCTATGAAATGCGCACTCTTAGTGAATCGATCAACGACCACCCAAATCATGTCGTGACCACTTTTTGTTCTGGGTAGTTTAGTGACAAAATCCATAGCAATGTCTTCCCACTTACCCATAGGAACAGGTAATGGTTCTAAACTCCCGTATGGTTTCTGATGTTGTGCCTTGACTCTTGCACAGGTCACACACTCGGCCATGTACTTCGCAATGTCGAGCTTCATCGTCGGCCACCAATAATAGGGTTTCAGGTCCCTATACATTTTTATGCTACCGGGATGAATCGAGTACATGGTTTTGTGAGCTTCTTCCATCAGAAGATCTCTGACTCCTCCTGTCTTAAGTATCCAAATCCAATCTTGGAACACCTTCAGTCTGTGACTGTTTACACCGAACACCAACGTTTTGCCCAAATGTTCCTCCTTCCGGTCATTTTTCTCAGAAGCTTCGCTTTGAGCTTTCTTTATACTTTCCAAAATAGTCAAGACAACTTCAATTCTCAACGCTCTTGGCCTTTTCTTTTCAAGATTGACCTTCCGAATGAGAGCATCAGCAACAATATTGGCCTTACCGGGGTGGTAAAGTATCTCACAGTCGTAGTCCTTAAGTAATTCCAGCCAGCGTCGTTGCCTAATATTCAATTCTTTCTGACTAAAGAGATATTGGAGACTCTTATGATCAGTGAAAAGTTTGCACTTCGTGCCATAGAGGTAATGCCTCCATATTTTCAGTGCGAAAACTACCGCTGCCAACTCCAAATCATGAGTCGGGTAGTTCTTTTCATGCTCTTTCAGCTGTCGAGATGCATATGCGATCACCTTATACCTTTGGGTCAAAACGCAACCCAATCCAACCCCAGACGCATCGCTATAAACAGCGAAGTCTTCAACCCCATCGAGTAGAGAAAGTATCGGTGCCTCTCATAGTTTCTTCTTTAGTCTCTCGAATGCTTCTTTATGCTTATCACTCCAAGCATAAATAGCTCCTTTATGGGTCAAAGCTGTTAATGGACTAGCGATCGAAGAAAAGCCTTGGATAAACCTTCGGTAATATCCGGCTAATCCCAAAAAGCTTCGGATCTCCATGGGACTTTTCGGTTGTTCCCACTTCATCACAGCTTCGATCTTCGCTGGATCAACCATTATCCCTTCTTGGTTGACCACATGACCCAAAAATTGGACTTCTCGAATCCAAAAATCACATTTGGAGAACTTCGCATACAGCTTCTCCTTCTTCAAGACTTCCAAAACTTCTCGCAAGTGTCTGCCATGCTCCTCTTGGCTTTTCGAATAAATCAGAATGTCATCAATGAACACTATCACAGATTTATCAAGGAACGGATTACAAACTCTGTTCATTAAATCCATGAATGCTGCTGGAGCATTGGTTAGTCCAAACGACATAACCAAGAACTCATAGTGTCCATATCGGGTTCTGAATGCAGTCTTCTCTATATCTTGCTCTCTTACTTTTAGCTGATGATATCCTAACCTCAGGTCGATCTTTGAAAAATAACTGGAACCTTGTAGCTGATCGAATAGGTCATCAATCCTCGGCAACGGCTATCTATTCTTTATTGTTGCCTTATTCAGCTCTCGGTAATCAATGCACATCCTCATGCTTCCATCTTTCTTCTTCACAAATAACACCGGAGCTCCCCAGGGTGATGAACTAGGTCTAATGAAACCTTTGTCCAATAACTCCTAAAGTTGCATCATTAGCTCCTTCATCTCCGTCGGTGCTAATCGATAGGGTGCTTTTGCAATTGGCATTGTTCCGGGCAACAAGTCGATACGAAATTCTACTTGTCGATCGGGCGGTAATCCAGGAAGATCTTCGGGAAATACTTCTGGATAATCACACACAACAGGAATATTTTTCATCACCTTCTTTTCCTTCTTAGCGTCGATCACGAATGCTAAGTATGATGTACACCCCTTGGTCAAACATTTTCTGGCTTTCATTAGAGAAATGATTCCAGAGTTTACTCTGCGTTTATCTCCATACACCATAAACGATTCCTTCCCAGGCAGGTTCACTTTCACTATTTTCTTCTTGCATAAAATTTCGGCATCATTGGCGCTAAGCCAATCCATTCCCAAAACGATGTCGAAACCGTTAAGTTCGATAGGCAATAATTCCTCGTGGAACTTATTTCCATTCAGATCAATTAAGATGTTTTTCATACGATGGCTAACAGGTACAAACTTGCCACTAGCAACTTCAACTAATAAAGCATTATCTAGTCTATCAACAGGCAAGGCTAGTTTTCTACCAAATTCATGCGATATAAAGGAGTAGTTGGCTCCAGAATCAAATAAAATTTGGGCAGACAATTTGTTAACGAGAAAGGTACCTGAAGCGACATCAGCTTCATCTTTAGCAGCTTCCAGTGTCATCTGGAATGCTCTCGCCTTTGGCTTTGGCGGAATGTTGGGTCTTGCCGCTTCCTTCTTTTTCGGACAATCCCTTGAGATGTGCCCCTCCTCACCACAACCATAACAAACATTCTTGGTGAAGGTGCAGTCATTGGCATAATGCCCTAGCTTTCCACATTTGAAGCATGTGGTTTCCCCGCCACACTTCCCATGATGCTTCTTCTTGCACTTGTCGCACCATTTCGCCTCTACCTTTCCTCCACTTCCTCTCGAATTAGACTTCGAGAATTTACTTTTCTTGTTGGACCCTGAAAATCCATCGATTTTCCTTTTCTCGCCTACCTCTGACCTTTCTAGACCTTTTTCTCTGATATGGGTCTCAACATTTCTAGCAGCCCAGATGGCGGCTTTCAATGTGGTTGCTTGCTTAACCATTGGACCATAGTCCGCTGGTAGTCCAAGGGCAAACTTGTTGACCTTAGAGAGTTCTGTAGGCACCAAATATGGGATAAACTTCATCTTTTCTGTGAAACTTGCAGCGTATTCAGTAACGCTCAATTTCCCTTTCTTCAAATTCTGAAAGTCATTACTGATTTCCAGAAGGTCCTGCTCGGAGCAGTATTGCAGTTTTAGTTGTTCCACAAAGTCTTCCTAAGACATTTTGCTTGCTTCTCCCTTGGGCATAGAGTCAGCTAACAGCTTCCACCAACTCAACACCCCAGATTTTAGCAGAGGGATCGCAAGAGCGGTCTTCTGCCTGTTGCTGCATTCGCAACTTTCAAACATAGTCTCCATTTCGGAGACCCAGTCCATAACTTGTACCGGCGTCGGGCTTCCGGATAGACATGGTGGTTTGGATGCCATGAAATCCTTATACTTACACCCACGACCATCATTTCCTCCATACTGGTTATTGCGTCTAACCACTGGTTGTTCGTCTTGACCAATGATCCCACTAAAGTTTTCTCCTTCAGATTGCCCTCCATTCTCCTCGGGCTCTTCCGCTTGAATCGACGGTTCTTCACGATTCTGCCTAAGCAGGCGTCTTGTTTCTTCCATCTGACGATCCAACATCATTTGAATCATCATTTGTACACCAGCCATTGTTATCGGCTCAGGTGCATCAGCTACGACAGGTACTTGTTGAATTACAGGCGGTTGATTCCTGTTTTCATCAGCATTTCCAACTCCGCTTCTTGTTCTCACCATTTTTGATCTACACACCGAGTAATTTCACCTTATTACTCCAAACGATTACATGCTAGTTCTAATATCGTATACATACGCTTAGAATCCTAAACACATAAACCTTCAGATCCGATTGGCAACAAACCGTAGATCCGAACAAACAATATCATATATGGCAACATATAACATTTAGCACATAAAAGCATTTTAGGCAACTTTCCTAAAATAAACTAGTGCTCGTGTCTAAAATTTATCAGACACACATCTCACAATCTCCACATAGCATACTAAGTTTAAGTCTAGAAATCCTACAAATTCCTAGTTCGCTTAAACTAATGCTCTGATACCAACTGTGACATCCCCAAAATCTCGGCCAGAAAAGATTGATTTCATTTATGCTTTTTAAAACATTTTCAGAGTAAATCCGTTTGATTTTAAAAGAGATGCGGAATTTGTTCCCAAAAACAAAACATGATAAAATAGATATTTATCAAAACATTTCATATAGAAATATGATTTCATTTCATAATCAAAAGTCGGGATGTCATGTTCCGATATAGATCATAAAGCATAAACGATGATATTACAAGTCGTTCAACAAATATATACATATGCAGACTTGTAAACAAAAATGACTTGATGATTCGCCCATCTTAAGCTCTTGCGCCACTTCCTGTAATACAAATCAACTGAGTGGGTCAGGCTTGGGAGCCTGGTGAGCATATAGGGTTTTCAAACCCACAATAATTATATTTAATTTCATCAATCAACAATAAACCCGATTACCCATTCCCGTTATCCTCACCTTACGTTCCTAAAAATAACATCTATTATAAGGAACTTATTTCAGGATTTTCATCGGGACGGACATTACTGCAGAGGGGCTTCCTCAACAATAAGTGTCCTAAAGGCAACCATGTGCGGGATAGAGTACACCGGTGAACACGTCGTTCACAACACCTACAGGTAATGAGCCTGCTAGTGTTCCACAGGACAGTCTAGAATAGTCCGTGGTCGTCATCCATACTCTGCTGAATGACTAGAATAACACCAATAACACCGAGGCCTCTCATCTGTTTATTTCACACCAATTATCTACCCATGTTCTACCCAACATATTAGTAGATAAAAATATACATTTTTATACATTGTTTAAAAACCCGTATAACATGCTTTAATAAATCCATATTCCACATAACAGATGAGACATACACACATAACACGTATTTCATAGAGAATATACATTCACACATATAACCACAAAATATATACACGTAGCACGTATTTTATATTAAATACTTCATAATATTGCGTTGGAGAGAAAATAACTACACACTCACATAATCAGAAGATGATCCGACAGTACTACGGCTTATAGAAGTAGCGTCTCTCCGCAGATCTGGAAGATCTTCACAAAAACCGGCTCCTCGCGGGCAGGGCTTCGGCTCGGGAATAACGCTCTTCGGGATTCTCGGGGCTTTGGATCTCGCTTCGGGGCTCGGGAATAATACCGGGGCTTCGGGGTATAATCGGCACGCAAATCGAGGCAAAAAGGCTAGAGAGAATGAGGAATTTGCAAAAGAAAAGAAGCTGCTTCGGACCTCCTTTTATAGCCTGATCCCTCGCACGTACGCGGGGCGTACGAGGCTACGCGGGGCGTACGCCTCGGTGGTCGTCAGCGCTTACGTCACCGACCCATCTTCGTCATTGCATACAACTCACTACTCCGTAGAACTCGAGTGCCCTACGCTGTACGCGGGGCGTACAGCAGTACGCGCTGCGTACTTCGGATAGACCGCCTCGCTTCTCTTCGGATAATATCGGAGTTAAATTAAAATAAATATTAAATATTTATTAAAACTTCAAAAATTCATATCTCCTTCATACGAACTCCGTTTTCGACGTTCTTTATATCCACGCGAAGGTCAGACCATACTCTACAACTTTCATTTAGACTCCGTCGACTAATTTTGACTTTTATTTTTATTATTTATTTTTAGAAGGCCGGGACAGAAAAACTCCGTTATAAATTCATAACTTCTTCGTTTGACGTCCGTTCTCGCCTAACTTTTCATCGTTTCGCTACTAACAACGAGATCTTCGATTCTCATTTAGATTGTTTCGGCTAAAAACCGCTCGATCTCAAATCGAGTATTTGGGCTGCATACCGCTAAGTCAAAACTTAGAAAAATCATAACTTCCTCATACGAAGTCAGATTTGGGCGTTCCTTTTATGCACGCTCTCGGTTTAACGAAATCTATGACTTTCGTTTAGATCGCTAAGGCTAAATATCGCTCTATCTTAAATTCATATTTTACGTCACTCGACGTCGTGCCGGTTCTGTCGCGAAACTTCGACAGGTCACAACTTCTTCGTTATAACTCGGATTTTGGCATTCCTTATATCTCCGGAATCCTTGTTTCAACCACTACAACTTTATGCAAAGATATCGGGCATATCTCACACTTAAATTTTGACGCTTATTTTATTCTTAATTCATTAAATTATAATAATTAAGAAAATAAACACATAAATCACATAATTCACAAATAATACATTATTATTTCAAATTGGGGTTACAAAGGTTAACCTAGACTATTACATTGCTAAAAATGGCAATCCCAGAAACACGGGCGTTACATTGTGCCCTCTGCCTCTGAGTACACGTATCTTGAGACCACTTATGGTCTCACTTTTCTCAATGGTGTGGAGTTTCCTTCACCAGGTTCTTCTATTCTCTCCCCTTCCCCCTCCCGGAAAAGTTGGGATCTACCAAAAAACCCTGGATATTGGCCGCCATCTCCTCTTAACTGATTTCCAGGAGGAGGTGCTTCAAAGAGACAGTTGTAGTGTTCAAATGCTAACACCAAATGTTGTGAACAAGCTTGTTGCTTTTGAGATGATTTGTCGGGCTAATGGGTATCTTCCTAATTACTTTGTGTTTAAGTACTTCTTCCGCTTTTGTTGTACCGGTGATAAATACACGTTTTCTGTTCATGGGGGGGGGGGGGGATACTCTAGTGCGTGACGGTCGGACGTCCAAAAATTGACAAGACTAGTGGTTTTGGGTTAATCAGGGTTTGGTGGGTAGCAGATGCTACCGTGCTAATGATTTTGCTGATACTATCCCCAAACTTTTCCCCATAACCAGGGCGTGGCCGATCTTCTTAAGAATGTCTAGGTGTCTCCTGAGGATTATTCTGAGGCCCTTCTCGCCGGTGTAGGGATGAGCCCGTCCTGGGGGCGTCGCGGTAAAATGGCAGTTTTCATCATCGTCGTTGGTGGTACGTCTCTGTGTTTTCCCTTTGTTTACTAGTGCTTGGGTTTTATTATTTGGTGGTCTTTCCCTCCTAACTCTTTCTTTGGTGTCTTGATATTTCCAGACAACAAGTCTCCTTTGTCTGTGGATGAGGTGCTCCAGAAGCCTTATAAGGGTAAACTGGAGCATCGGGAAATAGATGTGGTTGAACGTCTCCCTCCGCCCTGCCGCTAGGATCAGCTTGCTCTGACTGTTGCTATACCTATTCCTCAATCGATGTACAAAAATATATCATCTGCTGAAGTGGACCCCCTTGCAGTTCATCCTCTTTCCTCCGTCATGTCATTGGGTGGTGCTCACCATACTTCCTCTGAGGGTGACGAGGATAGCAAGGATAATGTTATCGCTGATGTTCGACAGCTGCAATCCAAGCGGAAGGCCATTCTAGCCATGGGGGAGTCGGTTTTCGATGCACCTAATGCCGCCAAGCGAGTTCAAACTAGGCGTAGCTTTTCACGCCTTCTGAGTTCGATTTCTTCGTCACCGGCATCTGTTGTCGTAATCCCTGATGATGACGCTCAACAGTCTCAAGGGATTAGTGGGGTGCATAAACAACCCGTTGTTCCTGCTCAGGTTATTCATTCTTCTTCTCTCAATCCTTCTCCATCAAAGGACCATCGTGATTCGGACCCAACTCCTGTTTCTCCCCTCAAGGACTTGGGTGAGGAGCCTTCAGGGCCTTCTCCTTTTATCCCCTCTTGGAATCTTCACAATGAGTCTCGTCTTTCTGTTCGTGCTAACACTTTGGAGTTTTCCCGGCACACCTTTCCTCCGTCCGTCGTTGCTGATTTGGAGACTATGGGTAGTCCTGCCCTTTCCATAACATGACATACGCTGCTGTGCGGTCCATGTTTTATCTAGCTGCTGGGGCACGGCGTATTCAGATGTTCAATGAGATGGAGACAACACATGCTGGTTGTAGGGCTCGTGTTACTGAGTTGGAGTGTCGTATTTCGGAAATTAACAATGATCTTCAGCGTTCGAAGCGAAAGTACCCGCTTCTTGCATCCGAAAAAGCTGCCATGGAAGATATCAGATCTAGTTTGGAGGAAAAGGTTGATTCTCTTTCTCAGGTGAACAAGGGTTTAATGATTCAAGTTAAAAGCCTTGAACGTGATGCAGCTGATCATGATCGGGTAGTTGCTAATTTGCAGTCGAATGTGAACGTTGTGCAGCATGATCTTAACTGGTTGTTACGAGTGGGGCTTGTACGAGTCGCGGATAAGTTGATCAAGCATTCGGAGTTTACGGGGGCGGTGAGTATCATTCGCCACGCCGCCTTCATTTCCGGAGTGGATTCTGTTCGTAAAGCTCTGGCTGATGCCGGTCATCAAGGTCTTGTGGATGCCCCCGCTTCTAGCCCCGTTGCTAGTGTTAATGAGGCTCTCTTAGCGTTTGCTAGTATGGATCATGCTTCACTGTTGGGATTAGGTGAATTGGACATGCAGGGGGTTCGTGACCTTTGCACTTTTTCTGGTTCTGATGGTACTCCTGATGATGTGGCAGGCGGAAATGAGGAGGTTGATCGTGGTAACAACATGATTGTTGGTGACGAGGATGTTGCTGATGAAAGTGGTGGTGAAGGTGGTGCAGGTAGTCATCTGGATATTGACGGTTGTTTGGGTGGTGAGGGTAATAAGGATGTCGTAACCGTTATTCATGAGCAAAGTCGTGTTGAGGATATTGTTTCTGAGAGCGCTGGAGGCATGGGAGATGTTGTTGGGCTTGGAGGCGGTGATGGAAACGGTGGTGATGATGATGTGATTGGAGGTGTGTAGATTTTGTGTGCTACCCCTATGGGGCGTGAGAACTTGTATGTGTTTGCTGCTTTTTTTGTTGATGTTTATGCCTTGGACTTCTGTGTATGGTTGTTTTTTACTTTGTTGGTGATGCTACTCTTGCGTAACTTTTGATGGTTTATGCTATGCGATTGTTATTTGTCCATTGCTCTATCTGTTGCTAGTTGCTAGATTGATTAATGCCACAGGACCACGCTCTAAGCGTTCGACCTTATGCTGAGCATAAGGGTAATGCACTGATGGCTCGGCACACTAAGCGCCTGCAAGCCGATGTGCTGAGCCTCGTATATGTTGATCATAAGGTTTAATATGCCAAGTATTGAGGCTGAATGCACTAGGATTTAATACACTAAGTATTAATATTGAATGCACTAAGCATTATAATTTAAATGTTCAGTACACTAAGTATAGGTTTTCATCATTTTGATTGCTTAGATTTGTACACTAAGTACAAGGTTTCAAATACATCGAGTAACATAACCTTTCTTCTGTTATGTTTCGATCTTGGTTTCTTACACTTTGGTGCTTGAGCCATCCACTGGTACTCGCTTAGAGGGATACCCCGGCTTTATCACCCTCTCGTGGAAACTTTCTTTTAGAAGTAGAATTTCCTCAAATTCCTTGCATTCTACGTTCTTGGTATTTTTCTTCCTTCCATTGTTTCCAAGGCATAACCCCATTCTGGTTCGCTTCGACAACTCTATACGAGCCTTCCCATACGAGTCCCAACTTCCCCTGAGGTTGAGCCTGACTTGCCTCATTCTTTCTTAGCACATATTCTCCCATTCTGAACGCTTTTTCCCTGACTCTTTAATTGTAATATCTTTCTGTCGCACGTTTGTACGCTGCCTGGCGTATGCTCGCCTTCTCTCGCCTCTCCTCAAGGGTATCTAGATTCAGCCTCAGGTCTTAGGAGTTGGCCTCTTTATTAGTGCAACTTGTCCATAACGTGCCTATCATCACCTCCGCCGAAAGCAATGCCTTTGCTCCATATGTCAAGCTAAATGGTGTTTCCCACGTGCTTGTCTATGGGGTGGTCCTCTATGACCATAGCATCATTGGTATTTCCTCAGTCCAGTTTCCTTTGGCCTTCCCTGTTGTTTCCTGATCTCACGATGGTTATGTTGGATACTTCTGTCTGTCCATTTGCTTGTGGATGTGTCACTGATGTGAATCGCTGATTAAGCCTTTGCTTGCACACCACTCTTTGAATGGGTTTTTAGCAAATTGGAGTTCGTTGTCACTTATTAATTTTTTAGGCGTGCTGAATCTAGTCATGATGTTCTTCCAGACAAACTTAATTATGTGCCTTCCTGTTATGCATGATAACGGCTCCGCTTCAACCCACTTTGTAAATAATCCACCGCCACGACCATGTACTTTAATCTCCTTGTTCCTTTGGGGAACAGTACCACAATGTCTATTCCCCATTGATAGAATGGCAATGGGCTGGATATATTGGATAAAGGCGCGGGCAGATTTCCTTGGACCGGGGAAAACGCTTGGTATTCCCTACACGCTCTTGTTAGCTCTGTTGCGTGTTGGTGCGCCGTTGGCCAGTATATCCCCATCCAGAGCACCTTCCTTGTTAAAGCTCATGCCCCTTCATGTGCGCCTGCTTGGCCTACATGTGCTTCTTGAAATGCCTCTTTCCCTTTGGCTTCATCTACGCATCTTAGCCATGGGGTTGTGAACCCCTTCCGATACAACTCCGCGTTGATTAGTGCATACGAAGGTGCCTTTACGCGTATTTTACTGGCTTCATCATGGCTATCAGGAAGGATGCCTTGCTGCAAGTAATCTATCAGAGGTACCATCCACGTGGGTCCCGCTGTCGTGAGTGTGTTTATCTATTGTTCCTCTATACTCCTTTCCTTGAGTACTTCGACTAGAACCTTCTTTGATAAGTGGTCGAAGCATGTCGACGCGAGTTTGCTTAGGGCGCATGCCCTCTTATTCTCGCTCCTTGGGATCTGTTTGATTGTGAATTCCTTGAAGGATTTGGTAAGTTGTCGTACTGTTTTAACGTATCTTTCCATTCTCTTGTCTCTAGTTTCGAAACTCCCATTAACCTGATTAGCAGCCAATCTTGAGTCTGTCAGCGCTGCTACGGCCTCCGCCCCCATTTGCTTGGCCAGGCGCAGGCCGGCGAGCAGCACCTCATACTCCGCCTCGTTATTTGAGGTATGGAAGTCGAAACGGAGGGCATACATAACTTCTTCTACCTCTGGGCTAGTTAAGATTAGACCAGATCTTGAGCCCTCCCTGCTGGATGCTCCGTCGGTGTACAACGTCCACTTTCGACTTTCCTCTGGGATCTCTTTTACTGCCATAATTCCTTCTTTAGATACATCTCCTACTCCTGGGATTTCGAGTAGGAAATATGCTAACGCCTGCTCCTTGATGCTTGTCCTTGGCCGGTAACTAATTTCATGTTCACCCAACTCAATTGCCCACTTTGCAAGTCTGCCTGACGTTTCAGGATTGAGTAAGATTTTGTTGGACAGCGGAAAACGCTTGACATTCCCAACATGCTCTTGTTAGCTCTGTTGCGTCTTGGTGTGTCGTTGGTCAGTATATCTCCATCCGGAGCACCTTCCCTGTTAAAGCTCGTGCCCCTTCATGTGTGCATGCTTGGCCCGCGTGTGCTTCTTAAAATGTCTCTTTCCCTTTGGCTTCATCTATGTAACTTAGCCATGGGGTTGTGAACCCCTTCCGATACAGCTCCCTGCTGATTAGTGCATATGAAGGTGCCTTTATGCGTATTTTTGTGGCCTCATCATGGCTATCAGGAAGGATGCCTTGCTGCAAGCAATCTATCAGCGGTGTCATCCACGTGGGTCCCGTTGTCGTGAGTGTGTTTATCTGCTATTCCTCTATACTCATTTCCTTGAGTACTTCGATGAGAACCTTCTTTGATAAGTCCCTGCTGGATGCTCCGTCGGTGTACAACGTCCACTTTCGACTTTCCTCCAATATCTCTTTTACTGTCATAATTCCTTCTTCGGCTACATCTCCTTCTCCTGGGATTTCGAGTAGGATAACTAATGTCATATTTACCCAACTCAATTTCCTACTTTGAAAGCATGCCTGACGTTTCGGGCTTGAGTAAGATTTGTTTGATCGGGTAATTCGTTAGGAACTGTATTTGGTGTGCTGAAAATACCGCCTTAAACGTCTTGCAGCATAAATGAGTGTCAGTGCCACTTTCTCCAGGGTGGGATAGTTAAGTTCAGGACCCTATAGCTCTCGGCTAACGAAGTACAATGGATTATGCTCCCTTTTTCTTTTCACAACTAGTACGGAAGATATGGCTTCGGTTGAAGTTGAGAGGTATACTTGCAATATTTCCCCTGGAATAGGGCTGGCTAGCGATGGTAGTTAGTGTAAGGCTTCCTTGATGCCTTGGAGTGCTTCCTCTCCTGCTGCTATCCATTGGAAGTTAATTTTCTCGATACAGCCCTTTAGTGTGTTGATTAGCGGCATAGCCCTATCAGCCGACTTTGAGATGAATCTGCTGAGCGCTGTGATTTTCCCATTCAGGCATTGCGCGTCCCTTAAAGTGTTTGGAGGTGGAGTTTCCATGAGCTCATCTACCTTTGATGGGTTGGATTGGATGCCTTTCCTAGTAACATAGTATCCTCAGAACTACCCTTCTTCAACTCCAAAAGTGCACTTGTTCGGGTTCAGCTTCATCTTTGCTTTTTCCAACGTTCTGAAGGTCTCTTCGACATCCTGTAGCATTCTTTCTTCATCCTCACTTTTAATGACCATATCTTCGATGTATACTTCATTATTCCTTCCAATCTGCTTTGAGAACATGGAGTCAACCAAGCGTTGATATGTTGTCGCCACAGTTTTTAATCCGAACGGCATTTTGGTGTAGCAAAATGTACCGTGATCTGTGTAGAAGGTTGTTCTTTCCTCATCGTATTTTTTCATCAGGATCTGATGATACCCTTTATATGCATCTAGGAAGCACTTTAATTTGAAACCTTGTAATGATTCTACCTTTTGGTCGTTTTCTGGTAGGGGATAGCAGTCCTTAGGGCACGCTTAGTTCAGATCAGAGAAGTCGATGCACATACGCCATGACCCATCATGTTTTCGTACCATGACGGGATTGGCTATCCAAGTTGGGAAGATTGCTTCTCTCAAGATCCCCGCCTTTTTCAGTTTGGCTACCTCCACGTAGATCGCCCTATTGCGGTCCCCTCCTTGAGCCTGGTTTAATCATGAGTTTGTGCTCTATGCTTTCCCAGTCTACGCCAACCATGTCTGCGGGAGCCCATGCAAACACATGTTTGTATCGTTTGAGGAGATCAACGAGAGCCCATCTGGTGTACCCTAGGAGGTTGCGGCCAATGTTAATCGTCTGATTGGGGTGTTCTTCGTTGATCACTTCTTTTTCGTCTGCCGGTCTGTCCCGTGCCTTGTTGGTTTACCTTATCATCTCAGCTGGCTGCATGATCGCAAAACATTGCAGTTGCCTTGGCGGTGTGGCCAAGATTGTAGCCAGTCCTTCGCTAGTGTTGAACTTCACTATCCCGTGCATCGTTGACGAGATCGCTCCTAATTTAAGCAGAGCTGGCCTTCCCAAAATGATGTTATGTTCTGCTGAGTGTAGGATCACGACAAAATCGACCAAAACTGTTTTACTCCGCTGCTTGTCGTGAATATTCAGCGTAAGTTGAGGTGGATGGTTCCTAATGGCCATAGACTATGTCCCGTGAATCTGACCAACCTTCTCGTTGTAGGTCTTAATCCATCCTTCCAACTATCTGGGAAGAGGCGAAAACAGTGCTCGTAGATGATGTATGCTGAGCTACCTGTGTCGATGTACACTCTGTGTATGACCACGTCCTTAATAGAGGCTTGGATTATGAGTGGGTTATCACCTATCCAGCCGTCTGGCCTGGGATCATGTGCCAAAAATGTGAGTGCTTGTGTCGTGCCCGTGGGGTTCCTTCGTGCCTGCCCCTCTTGTCGCATATCATGAATATTTCTTTGGGCTGAGTTCCATCTTTCGGAGCTCCTTTGGCATTTTCTACGTCGAATTTGGTACGTAGGCTTCGTGCTATCTCCACAAGATCCCCTTAGAGTTTTTTCTCCTCCATCTCTTTCTTAAGGACTGAACAATTGGTAGTATCGTGTGTTTTTATCGTGTGGTATTCGCAGTACCGTCCTTTTGGTGCCTTTTCTTGTTGCTTGTTTGCAACAGCGTATACCTCTGGTCATCGGTTTCGCCGGTCATCTCTGACGAATGGCCTGAAGTGACCCAACAGTCTCTTTCCTCGTCCAAAATATCTGTTTCTTTCGGCATTTCTACATGTGTTGTTTTATAGCACTTGACTGTCATGGCATTCAGATATTCTTGTTTCGCTGCCTCGCCTTCCTCTTGTCTTAGATATCTCTCCACCCTTTCCTTTAATTCAGCTCTCGTCTGTGGTTTTTTGCCCATGATTTTTTGTGACAAAGGACCTGGCAGGAGTCCCCATGTGAAAGCTCCTGTTATGAGGCCTTCGTCATGACCTAGCATGTCTAACGTGGCATTTGTAAACCTCGTGAAGTATTCTCTTACGCTTTCCTCCTCTATTTGCTTACATATGATGATGGAGTGGGAGTCACCTTTGTACTTACGCAGTTGCATGAAGTTTGTGAGAAAGAGATATTTTAGTTGGCCAAAGTTGTAGATGCTACCCGGTCATAACGTTTTGAAGCACGTGCCTGCATTTCCATCGAGGGTGGTCGGGAAGTATATGCACCAAAAATGCCCGTCCAACTTTAATGATGTCATCGTCCATTCGTACGTATCAATGTGGCTATCCGAATCGGTAGTACCGCTATAGGTTTTCAAGTTGGGGAGTTTTGCTGTATTTGGGATTTTGTAATCCAGCAGTTCCTTGGCAAACGGAGATGTGACACTCCACGACAAGCAATCCTGATTGGGTATGGCTAGCGGGCCTTCCACATTATATTGGTGGGGCATGCTCCCCCAGATGACCGTAGAATGCCTGGTACTCTGGTTTGGGACCATAGAAGGCTTGTTGCTGGAACGACAGTTGTAGCGAGTATCCTGGATGAATGAGTTGAGGTTGGGTTGGGAGTTGTGTTGGTATAGGTTGCTGATATATGTATTTTTATATATATTTATGTATAACATATCTTAATATTTTAGCCTTTATTATTATTATTTAGAACTATAATATACTTAATATGCTTTGAAATATTTAATTACAGTAAAAATGAGAGTTGGAATGCAAAAGGAAGAGAATGGAGCTGAAAATATGCAAAAAGGATATTGCTGCCAGATTGACCCCTCTTCAGTGTTTCAGGTATATCTGATGACTCATAAGTCCAATTGACGAGATTCAAATTGTTCCGAGAACTAGACGAAATTTCCTACGACTTATGTGAGAGGGACTTTTGGCTAATTCGACACTTATCTTATCCAAAATCTGCCTTGAAGATGAAGCATAAAAGCTGGACGGAAATTCCCTCCAAGTTACTTATTCCCCCAAGCACCACTTTCCTTATCTTTATTTGCTTAATCCCTAAGCCACATTAGTTTCCTTATTCCAATCCAACTCTAATATTCCATATAATACCATCTCCATCAACTATAAATACCCCATATCATTCCACCAGTTTCATAATCTATGATATTCCACTTCGACTTGTGCAACAAGAAAACTTCATAGTTGCCGTTTTGAGGGTCTAGGAGGCGGCCGGAAGGCCGTTAAGCTAACGGGAGCGGAGACCGGAAGGATTGGAGAGCGGATACATGTCGGTAATCATATGGGTTGTTAACGTGACCATGTTTAGCATTCCATTGTGTTAGTATTATGTATTTAGTTTCTGATTTGGGTGTAAAAACCTTTTACTTTGTGTTTATGATTGAATGAAGCTTTGATTATTAGACTAATTGCTATATTGAATTGTTTATTTATGTTTAATTTATCTTGTCAAGCTTGTTAAAAGATCCTTATGTATTAATGATAATTATTTTCTGTTAATTATTAAGTAAATTGAGTTGTATGAATATCTGCTTGATTGCTTGTTGCTTATGATTTTGATGACCATCGAGATTATAAGTCTAGGAATAACGAATGTGAAACTAGGATTAACTTGGGAATAAGTAAGTTAATGTGTGAGCCTTGTTTGATGACCATCAACAAGAGGTTAATTGAATGACTAATTTGATTAACTATATTTACAAGTCTTGCTTGATACGAACTGAACACTAGGAAGCATGTTAGTTTAATCAACTGATCACTGTTTGAATTGACTTGTTTGCTAAAGGATTAGTTATAGTGAACGCGAATCTAATCATTTTAGGTATCGACGAACATGAATAAATGAATTTGTGTATGCAATTATCTATGTTTTTAAGGTGTAATTTATCTAAACCAAAGTACCTGAAGAGATTTGCTTTCCTGTTAGTTTATCGAGAGTTGTTAATTAATTGTTAGTTTGAGATTTATTAAACTATTTCTTTATTCTTTTCATGTGACCTGTAACCTATAATCAAATATATTAAATTAATTCACCACTGTTCCCTGTGATCGACACCCGACTTACCTAAGCTATACTGTAATCTGACTAGGTACACTGCCTATAAGTGCATAGTTAGTCTAAGTTTGTTAGGTCATAAATATTAAAATTAGTGGGTACTTTTGTGCACATCAGTTGCTGTCGGCTCATGTTGGTGGTTACTATAGGTTCGCCCTATGTGCATGTCGTAGAGCAGGAAACCGGTGATGGTGTTGTCATGGCTTGTGCAAGCGGTGGGAGCATCGGTTGTGTGCTCGTTGGTATCTGGCTTTGTGGTGGCACATGAAATGTCGGTTGGGTATTCAGTGTTTGGCTTATTGTCATTGTTGCTGGAAAAAAGGGCAGTTGGTGTTGCACCACCAAGGTAAAGAATGGTGACGTTTGGTTTACTGAGAATTGCGTCGCCGTTGGATGAAATGTCAACGGCTTTGGAAGAGGTGTGGCTAACGGTACCGTCCCCATAGTTGGCCACGGTTGTTGAGATGGTGGTTGAGCGGTGGTTTCCTTGTTTGCTTCCGATGGTGCGGGGGACGATTGGGCTAACTGTTGGCTTGTCGGTGGCACCGTGGTTGGCATAGAGCTTCCCTACTGGTGACTTCTTTGGTGGTCGTTAAGGGCGGTGGTATGTCGTCCAACGGTGTCATGGAGTGTATGGGGCTGTTATGGACTCATTCAACTCCGTCGCTGTCGTCAGACGCCATGGATTCTATTGAACGGTGGTTTTAGTTTCGTTTTTCGTCACACAAAACGGATGACGCCAAATGATGTGACCTTGCTTCGCTGCTCTGGCTCTATGTCTGGTATGGCACTAGAAGGTATCTGCAAGGTCACAAGAGATAATCGTCGTCAGCCGCTTCCCAGGAGGAGGCTCCCGGAAGAACGCTCTGACGGTCAAGTTAGATGAAGTTTAAGATGTTTCTGGTAAGAATAGCTTGGTGAAGAGTGGTTACTTTTGTTGGAATATTGTCTAAGGCTGCAACTATATTTGGCAAATATTTGACCCGGTTGTGCATGGTCCTTTTGGGTTGCCTTCACCATAGCAACTTGATAGGATGATTTATTAAGAGAGAGTAAATATTATTAATATATTATGAGAATAATATAAAGAATAATATATTGTTATTTGATTAATATAAGTCATAGAATTAGTTGGAATTAATTTGGTGACTTAAAGAGATTAATAAAGGGGTATAAACTGTCAATTATTTGATAGTTAAGCTTTAGACTATAAATCCTTATAGCTATATAGTGGACGGATTCTAGAAGCTAGGATAGCTTCAAAATCGTCCATGACTTATCTAAGGAAAGGATTTGGATAGCTTTAAGAGAAGATTATCCAATTAGGGTTTAGGTTGTAACCCTTAAGGAGTCTACAAGTATAAATAGACCCCATAGCCAAGGCAAATCGGCACCTCTCCTAAAGTAAGAGAACCCTGGCCGATTTCCTCCCCTCTCCTCTCTCCTAAATCATCTTCCTTGCTATTGGTGTTTGTAAGCCATTAGAGGAGTGACATTTGTGACTCTAGAAGCTCCAAGACAACAAGATCAACAAGGAATTCAAAGGTATGGTTCTAGATCTGTTTCAATGTTGTTATTTAACCTAATTAGCCATTAGAAGTCTTGGATTCAAAGCATGTTTAATTAGAAAGCCTAGATCCGAGCATTAGGGTTTTGCATGCGCACATAGGAAAGTTCTTATGGCTAAAACCCATCAGTGGTATTAGAGCTTAGCTTGGTTTTCTTTAAATTGTTGCTTGATTAACTGAAACAAACCTGCAAAATTCGATTTTTTGGTTTCTGAGTCATGGACTCGGCGAGTTCCAAAGTGGACTCGGCGAGTTCCAAAGTGGACTCGGCGAGTAGGCCTGACTCGGCGAGTCCCTTTGTGCACTCGGCGAGTCCAGGCGGCAGGAATGGCCAAATTTGGGATTTTTTTCATAATTATCTTCTGGAAACTTACCTTAATCATATTAGATCAAACCTAATCCGATTTTTTGATATATATGACTATTATCTTGATCTAATTGAAGATATTTATCAACTAATAAATTATTTAATTTCCTTATATGATAATTAATTAATTATTTTGATTATTTTGGTAATTATCTTACAAAGAAATCTTGAATAAAATCAAATATAGATAATTAGGATATTAATTGTTAATTGGAATTATTTGCTATTCGATCCTCCATGTTTTAAATGTTTAAAACTTGCCCTCAAGTTTTGAAATTTATATTTGTGATTAAAAGTTTTAATTTAGACAACTTAAATTTCAAACCCTAGATTTTAAAAGGTTAAAAATACAACCCTATACTAATATAATATTACTAGAATAATATATATATATATATATATATATATATATATATATATATATATATATATAAAACTAAATTCTAGTCTTACCGTTAGTAGGCCTCATTCACGAAGTCGATCTATAAGGTGGGTATAAGGTTGCGACCTATAAAATGGCGCTTAATGGGTGTACACTCACACCCACCGGTTGCTTGATTGGTGGAGGGTCGTTAGCTGAACGGGTAGGATAGGGCAACCTCATCCTCTCATTAAAAGTATAATAAGTAATACAAAGTAACTACACATATTTTAAAATTTCCCAATCTTAGTTACTTTAGGAAAAGTGAATAGATGCAATCCCATGAAATTACACTTTGCACCCTTGCTAAGAAGTTAGTGGAGCGTGTGTGGTTTACCGGCACACTAATTGGTTCTAAGCAAAGGTGGCAAAGGGTGATTCATTGTTTATCATAGTTCGATGGAGCGTGTGTGGTTTACCGGCACATTGAATAGGTGATCGTTACAATGAAGGCACCATGTGAATTTGCATGGTAATTCACACCCGCTTTGTGATCCTCGGTATCCCAGTCACAAACAAGAGGGGCATATCGAGATTTAAACATGCCATTGAATAGTTTCAATGAATCTCATCCGACCTACGAATTCTCAATACACTTAGGACTAATAGTTTAGGTTTTGTGATGGAGAATTAGTGAATCGTCATTCACTTACCTTCAATTTATTTGCATGTTAGATTACGGCATCCCTTTTCTAGTATGTAAATGTTATTGTTGGATCCTAGCCCTAATTTTCTTATTGGGTGATAATTAGGGATTCTTATTCTAATCTATCTTTGTCCTTTCTATTTGTAGATGTCGAACGCAAACAACGCTGCTGCTAGTTCTTTCACGTTGATGAGCCTTTGCCAAAAGGTCACCTTCGATGGAACGAACTTTAGCGAATGGATAAGATACATTCGCACCATTGCTCGCTATGAGGATAAGGAGTATGTCCTCGATGAGAAGCTTGAAAAGATCAACCCCGAAATCGCTACTCCGGCTGAAAACACCGCTTTTGAAACTCATGAGCGAGATGCAACGAAGGTACATTGCATCATGATTGCCACCATGAACTCCGAATTCCAAAAGTCATACGAGGACATGTACTCGTACGAGATGCACCAAGACTTATTGGAGAGATACCACCAAAACGCGAGACAAGAGCGTTATGAGATTTTCACTAACATGATTTCTGCTAAGATGGGTCATGGAGAATCTCTTACCGTGCACCTGCAAAAGATGCAAAGGTATGTCGACCGCCTTCGCAAGTTAAATGTTGACTTTGGGGAAGACTTGGCGATCGACATGGTGCTGCACTCTTTGCCTCCGATGTACAACCAATTTAGGATGACCTACCACATGAACAAAGAAGAGGTCACCCTAAGCAAACTCCAAGGTCTCTTGAGGGTCGCTGAGAGCAACTTCAAAGACAAGTCTGTTGCACCTACTCCCAATCCGCCTGCTGCTCCTGTCTTGGCTATTGGTCAAGGAAAGGGAAAGAAGAGGAAGGCTTCATCGAAGAACTATCGCAAGGTCAAAGCCCGAGATGGTGCCTCTTCTAGTGGGACCAAAGTTGATCCCGCTAAGCCCTGCCCTAACCCGAAGGAGGCAGAGTGCCACCACTGCCACAAGATAGGACATTGGAAGAGAAGCTGCCCAGAGTACCTGCAAGCAATCAAAGAAGGAAAGATCAAGCCATCTTACGCAGGTATATACACAATTAAATCTAACGATTCTAATCATGCTATTTCTTGGGTTCTTGATACCGGTTGTGGTTACCACATTTGTTATAATGTGCAGGGACTAAGAAGAAGTAGGGATGTGGAGCAAGGAAGAATCAATCTAATCATGGGGAACAAAAGATCGTCGCCTGTGACCATGATTGGAGTGTATTCTTTAGTGCTTAGGAATAATTTGTGTTTAGATTTGAACAATTTTTGCTATTTGCCAGAAATGGCTAGAAATATCATTTCATTTCATGGTTTATATAGACAAGGTTTTAGATTTTCTTTTAATAATGATAATGGTTCTATTTTGGCTTATCTAAATGGTGTCTTTTACTTTGAAGCTATACCATGTAATGGAATTTATGAAACTGTTATGATTGTTGATAACTTAGGAAATGATGTTTTGAATATAGATTCTTCCACTAGTATGGATAAAGCATCCTTGTGGCATTTTCGTCTTGGACATGTCAACAAGAAACACATAGCCCAACTCCAAAAGGATAGAGTGTTGGAGTCATTCGACCTTAGGGAAGATGACACATGCGAGTCTTTTTTACTTGGAAAGATGACTAAATCACCCTTCACAAGTACGTGTGAAAGGGGTGAGGGTCTATTGGACGTAATACATACCGATGTATGTGGACCGTTTAGATCAACCACGAAGGACGGGAACCGCTTCTACGTGACTTTTACCGATGATTATAGTAGATATGGGTATATCTATTTAATCAAGCAAAAGTCAGAGACCTTTGAAAAGTTCAAAGAGTTTAAGAATGAAGTGGAGAATCAATTGGGCAGGAAAATCAAGATGCTTCGATCCGATCGAGGAGGAGAGTACCTAAGTCTTGAATTCCACGATTATCTCAAGGAGTGTGGAATAGTTTCGCAATTGACGCCTCCTAGGACACCGCAGTTGAATGGTGTGGCAGAAAGGCGTAATCGAACCTTATTGGATATGGTTCACTCTATGATGAATCGTGCTTCACTACCTATCTCTTTATGGGGGTATGCATTAGAGACTGCCGCCCATATCCTTAACCGAGTCCATACTAAGAAGGTTGCCAAAACACCTCACGAGATGTGGACAGGGAAAGCTCCCTCGTTGGCACATATCAAGGTTTGGGGTTGCGAGGCTTTCGTAAGACGAGATACTCATGACAAGCTCGAATCTCGAAGTGAGCGATGTATTTTAATCGGCTACCCGCATACATCCTTTGGATATCTCTTCTATAAACCAAAGGACAATGTTGTCTTTGTTGCGAGGAGAGGAGTTTTCCGAGAGCGAGAAATCATAAGCCAAGGAGACAGTGGGAGGAAAATCGAGCTTAAAGAGATTCAAGAGTCGATAGATGAAGGAACCTCCACCGCTGTCACTCAACCCGAGGAGGAAACTCCGGTTGAACCGATTGACAAGTCATTACCTCTTAGACGTTCCGAAAGAGGTAGAGTTTAACCCTAGTTTTATGGTTTTCATATTACTACCGAAGGGGACACGTATATTAGTGATGGTACACTAGTAAATCTTGATGAACCTAATAGCTATAAGGAAGCTATGGCAGGCCCGGAGTCTGCGAAGTGGAAAGAGGCAATGGATAGTGAGATCTAATCCATGTATGATAACCAAGTTTGGAATTTGGTTGATTACGTGCCCGGACGTAAGACCGTTGGGTGCAAATGGATCTTCAAGAAGAAGACCAACGTGGATGGAAACGTGCACACATATAAAGCGCGATTGGTTGCTAAGGGCTTTACTCAAACTCCCGGAGTTGACTATGATGAGACCTTCTCACCAGTTGCGAAGATTAAATCTATTAGAGTGATGCTAGAAATTGCCGCATTTCATGATTATGAGATTTGGCAAATGGATGTCAAGACCGCTTTCCTTAACGGAAAGTTGGCTGAGGATGTTTACATGGCTCAGCCAGAGGGGTTTGTGGATCCGAAGCATCCAAATAGAGTGTGTAAGCTTGAGAAGTCCATTTATGGACTTAAGCAAGCATCTCGCAGATGGAATCTTTGCTTCGATGAGAAAGTCAAAGAGTTTGGATTTGTACGAAGCGAAGACGAATCTTGTGTATATGTCAAAGCCAGTGGGAGTATAGTAAGCTTCCTCGTTCTATATGTCGATGACATATTACTCATAGGAAACAACATCCCGACTCTACAGGAGGTTAAGTCCTGGCTCGGGAAGTGCTTCGCTATGAAGGACCTCGGAGAGGCTTCTTACATTTTGGGAATAAGGATAGTAAGAGAAAGAAGTAAGAGACTAATTGGACTTAGTCAAAATACTTACTTAGAGAAGGTACTAATACGTTTTAGTATGGAAAACTCAAAGAAGGGAGAATTACCAATACAAGGTAATGCCAAGTTAAGTAAGACTCAAAGTCCGAGTACCGAAGCTGAGATAGCAGAAATGAGCCAAGTACCATACGCTTCTGCAGTTAACTCAATCATGTATGCTATGACTTGAACTCGCCCTGATGTAGCCTTCGCTTTGAGCATGGTTAGCATATATCAAGGGAATCCTGGCAGAGCACATTGGATTGCGGTGAAGAACATCCTTAAGTACCTTCGGAGGACGAAGGAATGGTTCTTAGTCCTCAGAGGGAGTGATGACTTGAAGGTGCGAGGGTATAGTGACGCCAGTTTTTAGACCGACAGGGACAACTACCGTTCGCAGTCGGGCTGGGTCTTTACCCTAAATGGAGGAGCAGTGACATGGAAGAGTTCCAAACAGGAAACCATAGCTGATTCAACGTGCGAATCAGAGTACATTGCAGCGAGCGAAGCGTCGAAGGAGGCAATATGGCTGAAGAACTTCATCGGTGATCTTGGAGTTGTACCTGCCATAAAGGAGCCCATGGAGATTTTCTGTGATAACGAAGGAGCGGTTGCCTTGACCAAGGAACCGAGGGATCATGGTAGATCAAGACATATCGACAGAAAATATCACATCATTAGACATCGTGTAGAAGAAGGAAAACTCGTAGTGAAGAGGATATCATCAGAAGATAACCCAGCAGATCTGCTTATGAAGGGACTGAGTAGGGTTAAGCACTTGCAGCATGCTAGGAGTATTGGGCTGAAGGATGATATTAGCATAGATTAGATAGTATTGGAAACGTGTAATAGATAAATGTAATTAACATTTGATGATTAAATAAAGGAGTTTTATTTATGAGTAATGTTACTGTCTTATGTTAATTGTTTAACTATTGTTTCACTTTGCATGTTTTGACTTCCAGAATAATTGAGTTTATTAGGAATAATCAAATTGTTCAAATTGTCCACAATCGTTCATATGTTAGAAGTAGATATGAATGAAGATTGTCATGAATTGGTGTGTAGATTGTCTAAATGGTTTTAGACATAGCAAAGGGTTGCTGCAACGTTCATGAGTGCTTATGAACTAGTTTTGAGCATTGGAACAAACCCGCGCTTGCTGGAATCACCTTATGGAATATGATATAAAAGGGTGATCGCAAGACGATAATATCATATAGTCTTAAAACCTAGATATATGGTTTGTTATTTGTTAATTGATTGTGCATTGATAATGCGAAAACGCATCAGTAACTCGGTGTTATAAAACGCATTGTTGTGTATAGTTGATTAATGAATAAGTAAATGCATATAAATCGAAGTTTATCTGTAACTTTTATCTAAGAAGGTAAAAGCGATATCTCAGCCGCTCGATGATTTGATTTGACTTATGTGTCGGGCCCGGTCAGAACTGAATTGATGTGTTCGATTAAGTTCTATGTCAAATAAAACAGAGATCGAGAAACCTAAATGCTTGACTAACCATTCCATAGGATTGTCAGCATGATATCTAACAGAGGACTGTACGATCCCTTATCTTAAGGACAAGATTGATTAGATCAGAGTTTGACAGCGTCTTTGAGAGCTACGATTGCAAACCGAATTGTACTTGTGCATATAGTTACTAGACTTATTCAAGTGGGAGACTGTTGGAATAGTGTCTAAGGCTGCAACTATATTTGGCAAGTATTTGACCCGGTTGTGCATGGTCCTTTTGGGTTGCCTTCACCATAGCAACTTGATAGGATGATTTATTAAGAGAGAGTAAATATTATTAATATATTATGAGAATAATATAAAGAATAATATATTGTTATTTGATTAATATAAGTCATAGAATTAATTGGAATTAATTTGGTGACTTAAAGAGATTAATAAAGGGGTATAAACTGTCAATTATTTGATAGTTAAGCTTTAGACTATAAATACTTATAGATATATAGTGGACGGATTCTAGAAGCTAGGATAGCTTCAAAATCGTCCATGACTTATCTAAGGAAAGGATTTGGATAGCCTTAAGAGAAGATTATCCAATTAGGGTTTAGGTTGTAACCCTTAAGGAGTCTACAAGTATAAATAGACCCCATAACCAAGGCAAATCGGCACCTCTCCTAAAGTAAGAGAACCCTGGCCGATTTCCTCCCCTCTCCTCTCTCCTAAATCATCTTCCTTGCTATTGGTGTTTGTAAGCCATTAGAGGAGTGACAATTGTGACTCTAGAAGCTCCAAGACAACAAGATCAACAAGGAATTCAAAGGTATGGTTCTAGATGTGTTTCAATGTTGTTATTTAACCTAATTAGCCATTAGAAGTCTTGGATTCAAAGCATGTTTAATTAGAAAGCCTAGATCTGAGCATTAGGGTTTTGCATGCGCACATAGGAAAGTTCTTATGGCTAAAACACATCAACTTTTAGGGCACCTGAGTGCGTCCTTTTATACTTAGCGACCCTGCTCGTCCGTACGAGACAGGATCGCTTTTAGGGGACAACGTCAGATGCGTGGATTTGAGGTTGTGCACTTCTTCATGTCAGAGTACTGCAATTGGCTCCAGCGGTAATGCTCTGATCATTTGCCTTGTCGCGTGACCGTATCCTTTGTCTTGACGCCGGGAGGGTCCCTGGCGGGCGCGAGCCTTTCACCGGGGTGCCCTGCTCTAGGGGCGCTAGCGGGCGCTGAGTCCGCTTCTCTTGGCTTGGCCAGGGCGCTAGGTTTCTTGGTCGGGCGTGACTCTTCCGGGCCGGCTTATGCACGCCATCATATATATATATATATATATATATATATATATATATATATATATATATATATATATATATATATATATATATATATATATATATATATATATCCGAGTTATTGTTAGAACTAAAAAACGTAAAAACTTGCGAACTCTAAATCCGTTGTCACATAACTGCGGATAATCATGCGTCTTAGTCCATGTAACTAATTATATATATATATATATATATATATATATATATATATATATATATATATATATATATATATATATATATATATATATATATATATATATAAGGGTTAGATTCATGTGAGGCCATCATATTTTTTAAGACATAGTGACGCAATCTTAGCTATTCATTTTAGAGATAAAAAATATTTTTAAAATGCAAAATAAATAAATAAATTTGGAAACAAAATTAGATATCATTTTCATGATTTATTTATCCAAAAAATAATAATAATAAAAACTTACTGTTTTTTTTCTAAAAAAATACGTGAAATATTTAAATAGAATATTATACTATAAATATTCAAATCGAATTTTTAGAATGTTCGAATATTCTATTAGAAAATTAAACTAAAATTTCAAAAAGTTCTAATATAATGTTAAAATATTCTAACAAATTTAAAAATTCAAGTGGAATATTAGAATATTAATCATATTTGAAAAAAATGGGATTTTTTATTCTTTTTTTATTTTATTTTTTGGATAAATTCAATAACGAAAATAAAATTTAAAATTTTTTTTTTTGGATTTTTCCTATTATTTTGTAGTTTATAGTTTTATTTTTTATTTTTTTGATCTCCAAAATGAATGGCTATGATCACGTCTCCATTTCTCACAAAATTAGCATAGTCTCATATATATATATATATATATATATATATATATATATATATATATATATATATATATATATATATATATATAACTTCAATAGAGAACCAGTATTAATAAAGGAACCAAGAAATCAATGCAAAGCGTCGAAATTTAAAGCGATCAACGGCAAAATGAAAGGTTGTAGACTTTTACAATGGACGCACATGCAGCAGATTATAACAAAACTCACTTCATTTTTTTAGTTTAACTTTTTTAGGCCATGTTTTTTATCAAAAAAAAAAAACTAAATATACCGTTTTTCGTGATTTTTCATCATCTTTCCATAGAGATTTATATTGATATATAATGAATAACTTTATTTTTCAAAAAACTCATTTCATTTTCTTTGTTTGTTGAAAACCAGATCTATTTTTTATAGAAAAAAATTAATAAATATATATAAAAATTCATACTTTTTGATACTCTTTAAACATCGAATCATATTGATATTTAAATTAGATAAAATCAATATTTCAGTTCAGATTCACACTGTGAACCTGTTCAGATTCACATTGTGAACCTTCTCAGATTCACATTGTGAACCTTCTTAGATTCACAACGTGCATAATAGTAAGTCAGATTCACAATGTGAATCTGAACTGATTGAGTTTTTTCACATTGTGAATCTACACTAATTGAGGGTTTTTTTTAGTCGATGTTTATATTTATTAATAGAGTACAAAAAAATTAGTATTTTTGGTATAATTAGTTTTTTTTTATAAAAATAAACTTAGATATTGAAAAAAACAACAAAATAAAGTGGTTTTTTCGGAAAAAAAAGTTCGTTTTTTATATATTAACATTGATCTCTATGGAAAGATGACGAAAAATCAAGAACAACGATGTATTTCAGTTTTTTTCGATAAGAAATGTGGCCTAAAAAATTTTAAACGAAAAAGAAAATGTGAGTTTTTTGGTAATGAGGTGGATTTTTTAGTATAATTCGATGTGATGTGCGTCCAATATACAAAGGTACATCTATTTCCTTAGCCGTTGATCGTTTTGATTTATGACGCTCACAATTGGTTTCTTGGTTCCTTGTTAATTATGGTTCTCTAATGAATGTCACCATATATATATATATATATATATATATATATATATATATATATATATATATATATATATATATATATATATATATATATATAAAGGTTAGCAATAAAAAAAACCTGCAACCAAAAAAAAATCTTCAAATTTTTTTTAAACCTAGATATGGCTTGTACGCTACATTTCGTTAAAATTTGTGGTATTGATTTTGTAAATTGATGTTTGGATTAGTTGTTCTCAAGTTCTCATGATTTTTTTGGTTCTCAAAAGAACTTGTGTGTTGGTGTGTGTGTGTGTGTATATAGATGCGACCTTGGCTCCGACCACCTGCTCTCAAATTGTTTGCTGTCGTCGGAAGGCTCTGCAATGTCACAACAAAGAAGGTCGTCAGTCGTTTCCCGGGGGGAGGTCCCAGGAAGACGCTCCGACGGTCAAGTCAGTTGGAGATATCTAGCTAAGAGTGATGAGTATTGAGAGAGATCACTTACTTCTTCAGGTTGGGCGGAGGCCCTTTTTTTACTAGGGATCTGTGTTGTTCCGTACGGGGAACAAGGACTGCAGTTCCGATAGGATCCGCTCCTATGATTGGCTAATCGTGTTCCATGCTGTGTTAGGGCCAACGATTGGCTCATGCGTTAGTCTCTAGGCATACTCTTTGCCTCCTGGATCCGTTCCATTTTTCCTGTACTAGGGATGCTCTTGGTGAGGCCGAATTTCTCACGCGGGCGTTCCGCCCTGAGGGAACACCCAAACGCTAGAGCCCTTGCTGAGACATCCAGGTCAGGCCTGGCTGGGCTAACTGGAGGATCCCGCTCCTAGCCCGCGCTAGGAGGTGCATCATCAAGTCCCCTAGTCCAGTAGTCATAGTGTTTGCTACCTAGCTATGATGTTTAGGACTTAATAGCTTCCTGGGCGCTAGAGCCCTTGCTGAGGTTTCCAGGCGGGGCCTGGCTGGGCTAGCTGGGGGATCCTTCGGCCTGGGGATCCCGCTCATGGCCCGCGCTAGGAGGCGCGTCATCAAGTCCCCTAGTCCAGTAGTCATAGCGTTTGCTAGCTAGTTATGATGTTATGGACTTAATGGTTATCTATACATGTTGGGAAGTCGTTCGCTCGTCGCTTTATTTTCGGCGATGTGACCGGTGATCCCTTTTGGCAGTTACGTCACTTGTCAGGGTTTTGAAAAATCTCACCTTCTGCCTTCTTTCTTAGATCTGGGAGGAACTCTTCGTCTCTCCACTTTCTTTTTGCACTTTATCCTTCCTTTTCATCCTTCTAGTGATTTCTTGTTATAGGTACTCTGGTTGGTCTTGTTCCTACCACTTCTGAGTTTGACGGCCTGCATATGAGATATGGTTTGTCTCTGGTTGACGGAGTGGAGTTCCCCGTTCCCGGCGCCATGATCACTGCCTCTCCTTCCAGGAAGGTTGTCGTTTACTTAAAAATGTTCGATGTCGTCCTTCGCTTGCATTTGACTGACTTGCAGGAGGAGCTTCTCCTCCGAAAGTTGGAGCGTCCAAATGATCACTCTAATGTGGTTCATAAAATGGTGGCCTTTAAAATGATATTTTGAGCCAACGGTATCATCCCAAATTTCTTTGCCGTTAAATACTTCTTTCGATTTGGAGCTAACAGCGACAAGTATACCTTTTCTGCTCGTCGTGGGGGGCATACCTTTTCTGATCAAGGGAAGTTGGAGCACCATGTGGTGGATCTGCATGAGAATCTTCCTCCGCCTCCTTGCCTTAACAAGCTGCCATCTGCAGTGGCTCTGTAAACACCACAAATCCAGAAGACCTAGAAAGGAAAGGAAAATCTAAAAATCAGGAAGCAACACGTCGAGTAGGTGGGATGACTCGACGAGTAAGAGCACGATTTGGGTCGGGGGATAAGCGACCTACTCAACGACTCGGGGGACCGACTCAACGAGTTGGCCTGGGTTTGGAAAACCCTAAATTCGGGACTTGGTACCCTATTTAACCATCTTATTCTCTTTCTCATGGTCTCATTTCTTAGCCCCCAGATCCAAAACCCTAGATCTCGGAACCCTAGTGCATCCTTGAGCCTTTAAGCTTGTATTTGAGGGTTTAGTGTGTTCTTTAAGACTAAAAGAAGAAGAAGAAACTTGAAGGCTCATAGAAAGGCTTGTAGATCCAGAAGTAGCTTCTCAACCTCATCATTTTCTGGTAATCAAGTCTCTAACTTGATCATCATTCCATTTGATATCTTCTTTTCCCCTTTATGAAGGTTTTGGCCCAAGATTGATAGCTTTTAGGATTTGGACGTCCCAAGAAAAGATGCTTTCAGATCATAAAGCTTTAAGGGTGGTTAATGTATAAAGGTGCCAACTTTATGCCATTGGAAACCCCCATGCAAGCTTTAAGGAGTTGTTATGGCCTTTTGAGCCAAAAGGGGCATTCATGGAAGGAAAGCTTGAGACTTTATGTATTGTTATGGTGTTTATGGACAGGATCTATGTAGACATGCTATAGTTTGGAAAACTATGGCCAATGGACAAGGATTTATGTTTAAAGGAGTTAGGGTTTTGAGCTAAACCCATTAAGAAGGACTTGGGATGGGTAAAGTTGGAAACTTCACCTTTAAGAGGTCATTTCCAGCATGTAGGAAAAGTTTGGGACTTAGATCTGGAGTGTAGGGGCTTAATCCATTAAGATTGCCCAAATAGACTGAGGGACTCGGCGAGTCCAGGGAGGGACTGAACGAGTCTAGGAGGATTGTCCCGATTCTGTATGATAGAACTCGGCGAGTCTGATGAATGACTCGACGAGTTATTTGGTAAATCGCGACCATGAGTATCTAGGGAACTCAGCGAGTCGGGGGACTGACACGATGAGTTGGTTTGCAATTTCAGGGTTCTGATTCATAGGACTCGACGAGTTGATGGAGCAACTCGGCGAGTTGAGTCAACTCGGAGCGTTGACTTTGATCGTTGACTTTGACTTTGGCCAAGGTTGACCTAGTTAGACTTCTGAATATATTTTGGTTTGATATTGGTAGCTCGGGGGAGGCGAGTGATCAACAGTTCGAGGATCTGCCAGCTAGCAAAGAGGGGTTATTCGCAAAATTCAACAGTCATCTTGTGAGGTGAGTTTTCTCCAGTGGGAACGAGTCTATGTTAGTGTATACCGGAGTTAGATCCGATGTCGGGCTTATCCCGATGTATTTTATATGTTTTGGATTTCAGTCTGACGTCGGGCGAGGCATGAGGAAGGATTATATGTATATTTTCCGAGCTACGGTTCGATGTCGGGTGGTGCCTGAGGCAGTAGTGTATGTTTAGTTACACTTGTTGTCTTTTTGATACTTGTATGTACCTGGTACGGAGATGAGTGTGGGCGGGGGCCCGTATCTCATTACTAGCTGAGTGTGGATGGGGTTCCATATCTTATTAGTAGCAGAGTAGGGCGGGGCCCAAGATAGGCGGGGCCTTGAGACTAGTAATTATTGTATAGAGATTGTTTTTATGTAGTAGCGTGATTATATGTTATTATTGTATGTGTATAGCGGGCGGGGCCCGGAGACAGGCATGGCCTAGTAAAAATAGATTTATATACCGAGCGGGGCTCGAGGCCAGGCGGGGCCTAATTTCGGATTCGTCTAATGTCGGGTGGGGCCCGATGTAGCGGGCTAGGCCCAATGTTTGGAGTATATTATTATATGTATAGTATGTGGTAGATTGGGGAACTCACAAACCTTTGTGCTTACAGTTTTCAGTTTTGGTTTCAAGTATTTCCGGTAGCGGAGGGATGAGCTCGGGATGACTGCATGGCACACACCAAGAAGTTTTAGCCTGGGATGTTTACTCTGATAAAAAGAACATGTTTTGAGATGATACTCTGTTTTGTTATAACAACATATACTTATGATTGATAATTATGATTTTTATTTATGTTTAAAAAAGAAATTTCTGGACCGTATTTTTGGGACGTTACAGGCTTGATCTTTAGGGAGATCTTCAACAACGGAAAGCGGCCCTGCCCCGGTCGTTCCTTCACATGTGACCCTTGTTGTCCAGCCGGCTCAGGGACCTTCGGGTGAAGTGGTGGAGGATAGCAAGGAAGGGATCGTGTCAAGTGTTCGTTGCGCCATGGCAAAGCGGAAAGCTATCCAAGCAATGGGTGAACCCTCTCTTGGGGATGGTTCCGGCTATATTGGAAGGCGTGTTATACAAAGTCATGGATTTGAACGTTTAATGTCTTCGATCTCTTCCTATCCTGGTGTTGTGGTGGTTATAACCGATGATGACGTTCAACGGTCTGAGGGTTGTTAGGGGGATCCTAAGCAGCCAGTCATGTCAACAACTATTGTATCTGGGTTTCCTTCCCCCTGCTAGTCGAGTGATGGGTCACGGGTTGTACATCGTGAGCCTGTTCCTATGGAGGGCTCACATGGGCTTCTAGGCCCTAGTGCGCCCCTGTTTGTCCTAGGGTGGAATCTTCATGATGAATCTCGATAATCTGTTCGTGCAAATGCCCTGTAGTTCGCACGCATGCTCTTCCTCTAGTTACCGTTGGTGACATGGATGTTATAGGTAGTTCTACTCTATCTCTGAACATGGTCTACACCACTGCTCAATCTATGTGCTACCTGGTTGCTAGTTCCCGGGGAGTTCAACAGCTTAACGACCTCGAACGGTCACATTCTGATCTTGTGGCTAGTGAAGTTGAGTTGAAGTGTCAAGTCTTAGAACTGGAAAAGGCAGCTCGGGGCTTCAACGAGAAGTATGATTTGCTTGCTACTGAAAAGGCATATGTGGAGGATGTTCGGTCATCGGTGGAGGCTTGTGTTGATTTTTGACCCAGTCTAACGAAGGTTTGATGATCCAGAACGCGAGCTTGGAGTGGGATCTTTCTGATCGTGATCGTGAGTTGGACGTGATGTGAGTAGAGCTTGAATTGTTGTGTGCATATTCGGATTGGTTGCTACATGTTGGCGTTGTTCATGTGATGGATAAGCTAATTGAATATCCAGAGTTCACAGGCGGTGTCATCAGAATTCGTCACACATCATTTGTTGCGGGTGAAGAATCTGGGCGTGACTGAAATCTGAGATTTATGTCGGGACCTACGATCTGGAGGGTAACGATTCTCGTTCGAGCCATACGTCTAGTCTTGAAGATGCTCTATTGGCGTTTATAACAATGGATTACGTTGCGATTCATGGTTTAGGGCAGTTGGATATGGTCGGTCTCAGGTTTTGTGTGCTTTTGATAATGGTGACGATCATATGGACGGTCTTAGACGTGAAGGTGGTGTAGTTGGTCTTGGTGTAGGTATGGGCAGTGGTGGTTATGGCATTGTTGCTGGTGGCACTGGTGGTGGCGGTCTTGGAGTTGGTGTTGGTGGTACTGATGGAGGCGGTGGTGTGGTTGAAGGCGGTGTTGGTAGTGCGGATGGAAGCGGTGACTGTGGCGTTGGTGATGCTGATGGTGATATTGGTGCTGGTGGAGATGGCATTCAAGATAATGTTAGTGGTGTTGACGGAGACAGTGGTGCTGGTGGAGGTAATCTTTGATCTGAGCTTGTCCCTTGTGCTAGCATTTGGGGTGTGAAATATGGTTTACTGTTTGTACTGTCTCTTTTCCCTTGTTTTTGTTAGGCCCTGCGTGGCCTGTGTGTTTGTTGAATGTAATGGAACAAGTATGTCTTGGTACTTTTTGTTAATGCGTATGTGTGTATATGTGTGGCTTAGTTGTTGTACTATTTGTGCTATAATTTTGGATTCTTTGGCCTTTTCAAATTTGCGATGTTTATGTTTGATATATTCTCTATTATCGAGGTCTGATATGTATGTAATGCTCTAAGGCATTGGTGTATTTGATATATGTGCCATGCTCTAATGCATTGGTATACTTGATACATGTTCCATGCTCTAATGCATTGGTATATTTGATAAATGTCCCATGCTTTAATACACTGATATATTTGATATACGTGGCATGCTCTAATGTAGTGGTATATTTCATGAAGGCATTAACGTTTATATTTTGTGTGGATACTCTAAGTATCTTGGTGGCATTTTAAAGTATGGATACACTTAGTATCCTCTATATAATGCATTTTGTTTTTTATTAAGCACTTGTATTGTCAAACACACTAAGGTTTTCATTTTCGAGATACAAAACATTTTTCGTTATCATGATAAGATATTTGGCATTTCGACACACTATGGTTCCTAATTAGATCACACCGAGTGTCCGTTTTTTGGTCCAGGTGATCATTTCGGCCATGGTTCACTTTGTGATGTGTGCTACCCCTTATGCATAGGGGTTTTCTCAGCGAAGGCTCGAGACGTCTTCTAGAAATGGAATTTTTTTCAAATGTCTTGTGTTCCATGTCCTTAGTATTGTCCGTCCCTCGATCATTTCGAGAGAGTAGGACCCATTGTGATGCGCCTCGGCCACTTTGTATGGTCCTTCCTATGTTGCTCCTAACTTGTCATGCGGTTGCGCGTGGATGGCCTCATTTCGCCATAGGACATAGTCTCTACTATTCGAAAAGCCTTTTCTTTTACTCGTTGGTTGTAATATCCCTCAACAGCCTTTTTGTATGCGGCTTGGCGTATGCTGGATCGCTCTTGTTGCTCCTCTAGGAGATTTAAATTTTGTCTCAGGTCCTTGTCGTTTTCCTGGCTCTGGAAGTGTGTTGTTCGTATTGAGCCTATCATTAATTCTGTTGGTAGTATTACTTATGCGTCGTATGTAAGGCTGAATGGCGTTTTGTTTGTGCTTGTACGAGGGGTGATTCTGTATGACCATAGTACTCCTGGGAGATCATCTGTCCAATTGCCTTTGGCTTTCCCGAGTCGCTTCTTGATTCGATTTACTAGTGTCCAGTTGGACACTTCCGTCTACCCGTTCACTTGAGGGTGCACCAAATATGTAAAACTTGTTCAACGCCCCTTTCTGCGCACCAGTCTTTGAATGGACTCTTGGAGAGCTAAAGGTCATTGTCACTGATTAAGACTTTGGGTTCCCGTACCTTGTGATGATATTTTTCCATAGAAATTTGATCATCTGCCTTCCTGTGATACACACCAATGGTTCTGGCTCTATCCACTTTGTGAAATAGTCCACCACTACGACTAGGAATTTGATTCTACCAGGGGCTTCTGGGAATGGTCCTATGCTTTCGATCCCCCATCGGTAGAACGGCCTTGGGCTGACAATGCTCGTTAGCGGCACCGGGGGAACGCCCTTTACCAGGGAGAAGGCTTGGCATTCTGCACATGTGCGAGTGATCTTGGTGGCATCTTCATGGATGTCCGACCAGTAGAGTCCCATTCGGAGTATCTTCCATGTAAGGGCTCTGGCTCCCTCGTGGGCTCCTATAGGGCTAGCATGAGCTTCATGAAGGGCATGCCTCCCCGATTCCCTATCTATGCATCTGAGCCATGGGGCCATGTATCCTTTCTTGTATAATACCCATCCCAAGATAGCATATTGTGGGGCCCATATTCTCGTCTTGCAAGCATCGGTGTGGTCGTACGGAAGGACGCCATGTTGTAATTAGTCTTTGATGAGTTTCATCCAACTGGGTTGTGTTGTAGATAAGGAATGGACCCCTCGCTCGTCGATACTCCTTTCTTTGATTACTTCTACCAAAACCTCTTTGGATAGGTGGACAAAACATGTTGATGCTATCTTACTCAAGGCTGCAGCACGCCTGTTAAGTGAGCTTGTGATCTGCTGAATAGCTTTCACATACTTTTCCATCCTCTTATCCTTTGCTCCGAACTCCCCTGTGATTTGGTTAGCGGCCAATCTAGAGTCGATGAGGGTCGTCACTTTCTCTGCTCCCATCTTTACTGCCACCCTCAAACCTGCCAGCAAGGCTTCATATTTGGCCTCATTGTTGGATGTGTGGAAGTCAAAGCGTAGGGCATACGTCACTTCTTCATGCATGGGGCTATTCAGGAGGAGGCCTACCCCAGATCCTTCTTTGCTGGAGGCCCCATCGATATATATAGGTTCCAAGCCTACCCATCTTCTTCATGTTGTGGCTCCCCATGTGTGCTATATTCCATTTGCTTTTGTAGTTCTCCTGGTATTTGTAGTAAAAAATATGCTAGCGCCTGCCCTTTAATGCTCGTTCGAGGTTGGTAGCTGATGTCTTGTTCTCCCAATTCAATGGCTCATTTTGCGAGGCGCCCTGAGGTTTCTGGCTTCAGGAGTACTTATTTGATTGGGCAGCTAGTTAGAACTTCTATTTGGTGCATTGGAAATATCACGATAGTCGTCTAGCGGCGTAAACCAATGTCAGTACTATCTTTTCAATGATGGGGTAGCTGAGCTCCGGTCCTTGCAGCGCTCAGATAACAAAGCAAATGGGTACCTGTTTTCCTTGTCGTTCCACTACCAGTGCTGACGAGCTGGATTTGTTAGATGCTGACAAGTACATTTTGGAGTGTCTCGCCAGGAGTTGGGGTGGCCGATGTGGGTAGCGCGTTTAGCGTTGCTTCGGCTTCCGGCATCCAACGAAAGTTGTTTTTCTCGATGCATCCTTTAAGTGTGTCAAATATTGGCATTGCCTTCTCAACTGACTTGGAGATGAAATGGCTCAACGTCGTTAGTCTACCGTTCAGGCCATGGGCATCCCTTAGGTGTGGGGCGATGTTACTTCTTTGAGCTCCATTATCATGGTGGAGTTGGGTTGGGTTCCTTCTTTTCTAATGTAATACCCCGAGAATTTTCCTTCTTCTACCCCGAAGGTGCACTTTTTCAGGTTCAGTTTCATCTTTACTTACTCTAGGCACCGCAGGGTTTCTTCCAATCCCGCCAGCAACCTCTGTTCGTCTAGTTTTGAATCACATGGATGGCGCCAAATGATGCGACCTTGGCTCCGGCCACCTGCTCTAAGATTGCTTGCTATCGTTGGAAGGATCCGCAAAGTCACAACAAAGAAGGTCGTCAGCTGTTTCCGCCTAGGAGGTCATGGGAAGACACTCCGACAACCAATTCAATGGGAGATATCCGACAGATATTCATGAGTATTGAGAGAGATCACTTACTTCTCAAGGTAGGGCGGAGGCCCTTTTATATTAGGGATCCCTGTTGTTCCGTACGGGGAACAAGGACTGCAGTTTCAACAGGATTCGCTCCCTTGATTGGCTCATTGTGTCCCATGTTGTGGCGTGGCCAACGATTGGCTCAGGCATTAGTGCTCTGGGCATACTCTTTGCTGCCTGGAGCCGTTGTATTTTCTTTTTAGCAGGGATGCTCTTAAAGAGGCCAGACTTCTCCCGCAGGAGTTCCGCCCTAAGGGAACGCCCAGACACTAGAGCCCTTGCTGATACATCCAGTTCGGGCCTAGCAAGTCTAACTAGAGGATCCTTCAACCTAAGGATCCCGCTCCTGGCCTGCGCTAGGAGGCGCGTCATCAAGTCCCCTAGTCCAGTCGTCATAGCATTTGCTAGCTAGCTATGATGTGCTGGACTTAATGGCTTCCTAGGTGCTACAGCCCTTGTTGAGGTATCTAGGTCGGGCCTGGCTTGGCTAGCTGGGGAATCCTTCGACCGGGAGATCCCGCTCTTGGCCCATGCTTGGAGGTGCATCGTCACACACACACACACACACACACACACACACATATATATATATATATATATATATATATATATATATATATATACTCACACACACACATAAATGAGCATGATTTCAAACTAGTTCATAATATTGTACATGTTAACATTTCTAATCATAAATCTAGCTAAAAAAACTTGTTTACCCAAATTTTATACATATGAGTTTCAAATATGTTTAAAACGATTTTAATAACTCATAGACAAAGATCGATGTCTAATTAAATAGTATGAAGGTTTATTTAACAAAAATCTATAAGAAAAATCTTACAAGAAAATTTAACACCAAAAAAATAGTGCGAAACTCATGGTAAGTGTTTAAAACATGTTTTTCATGTAAGTAAATTCTTTTTCAAAGCTTAACATGATCAAAAAGCTTTGTATTAGTCAATAAAAGAAGAAAAATAAATATGTTTACCCTGTTTTCCATGATATATAGTGCTTCAAAGTCATTTTCTCGAAACTATATCCCTTTTGAAACTGTTCCCAGACCAATTATCCAAGGTAGTCCAATATCGACTCGGTTTCCACCAGGTCGGAATAATCGTATGAGTGAATCACGGCCTGAATAATCATATACAAATTCTTCAATCAACAAGGGATAGGTAGACCACAGCTAAACTCACGAGATATCACTAGTACAAGGAGGACAAAGGATGGCATGGAAAACATATCCTAGGTTTTGTGCAAAGGAAAATACTTGAAGTAATAAAATAATAAAGCAAAGACAAAAGGTAACTTCTCCTTAACTGGACAATAAGGAAGGACTGAATCCAACCTTAAACTTAATATACTAAAGAGGCCTATAAATACACCCAAAAGAACGATAGAAAGGTAAGAAATAAGAATCCAACATCCCCGATAATCCTTAAGCAATTATATTATCACTATCTAACTTAGGCATTAGAGAGAAATATCAGGGTCCAACCCTCGGTATGGCTTCCAAACCTAGCATTTCCTTATCTCATGCAGAGTGACTTCCCGCATGCTTATTAAACATGGACCACTGGAAAAGAGCTACACACGCACCTGGAAATAACCGTAACAACATTGGCACCAACCGTACTATGGGAGGAGTCGAAGTAATATATGACGGAGGCACCCAAACAGCAGTAACGAACTACAGTAATAAAACGTATGCAACATGGTTATCACTCAACCGGGTAAAAACCAATTTATAGCATGTGAAGAGAAAAATACCACCATATGCATACACAATATGTTTAACACACAAACAAGGCACATCACCAATTGAAAAGAACACAAACCAGTACTCATATACAGACGCATACATGACATAGGTGTCCATAGGATATATAGCGACAGTGGAAGCACAACTGAAATCATGTATGACCATTCCTTCTCAAAGTTTCCTGAACAAATAAAGATCAAACTCAAACAACCAACATGACATTTAACGAGTTTCATGGGACATTTAGAATCTCCCAAAGGAATATTATCTATCCCATTGACTTTAAGAGACCAGCTCACACAAGCTGAAAACACACAGGTGTTGGATGTTGCAATCATACAATCACTATCACCATATAATATCATATTTGGGAGAAGTGCCATGAAGAAGTTCGAGGTCATTGCATCAACAATCCATGGTCTAATTTGGTTCAAGATACCAAGCGGGTATGGAGCAATTCATAGCAAGCCATTGGAAACATCCATGATGACATTAATAGCAGAAGAAGCAGCCATAACGACACTGTTGAAAAATGTTTTTGTATGTGACAATCGTTGAAATAAGATGAACTATTTTTATTTTATCTGACAAATATTATCAGTTATTTCAGGTTGCGTGGATTCGTTCTTAGATGTGAAATACAAAAATAAGCGAAAGATGGAATATGCAAAGACGTAAAATAGCTACATATTTGGTCGTTTGAAGACAAAACAAATGAAGGCTAAAATTGTCAAAGACTTCAAACCTCAAGGGAAAATATGGAAATTCAATATTTTAATTGAATTTACGGAGGATCTTTAACTCTGAATGAAAGCAAGTAAAAAACCCACGTATCCTTTTCCTACTACACTTGCAAAACTCCTACTATTAATACCACTTGACAAACTTGAGAGCTACAACCTACACCCACTTACACACAATGAACATGGTTTGGCTTGCGGAATTAAAGAACGCACAATGAACATGGTGAGTTCGGTGTTTAAGAGATACATTCGATTATGTATGGTGTTACAAAAAGGGATCTAGATCTGGACTCACCATGTTCATTGTGCAATCTTTAATTCCGCATGCCAAACCATGTTCTATAATCACATCAATTGATATCAGAGCGGGTCTTTGAAGATCAACATGATTTTTTTGAAAAAACGATTCTCGGTTTGACAAAAATTTTCACAAGTTGAGCATTTATGGTGAGTCTCTCTCTATGAGCTCTCTTAATAATTGAATCGTGCGTTACGTTTTTGAATTTTTGATCACTTTGTTTTGTTTAATCTAATCCGTTTTTATCCCATTGGTGATTAGACAAATTTTTTTTAAAGATCAAGCCAAAATCTGAATTCAAAATATTTAATTTATTGCTATTCATTGATCCAAGTTTTATAGCCCAAATTTTCGATAGATTAACGTTCATTTAAATTGATTGAGCCAAACCATTTAATCTACTTACTTACTGTTCATGACCACGCTTTGAGCCCATGTTTGGATATCATATTTGGTTCGCATCTGATTCATCTTTCATCCATATGATTCATGAATATCGATACTGATTTGAGATTCATATCGGCTTTATTTTCCAAATCATCGGTTGACTGATTGAACATCGTAATCGGTTTCTTGATCTCGAGTCTTGATCATTGTCATCATACTGTTTGGTTCTTTATCACGATTCAATTTATGAATCGTAAGTATTACTTGTTAAAGTGAATTGATTTTCTTATGCTTCTTCATCTGATCGAATTCCTGATCTTCTGTGTTCTTGAATCTTATTTTTTTTGTGGAAATTAATCATCGATTTGAAGATGTTATGAAATTTAGTTGGTGAAAATGATGATTGTTTTTGGATCTAATTTGGAAGTCAAAGTAGATGAAAGAATCGAAGTCCATTTTGTTGATTTGGTTTGATGATTGATGAACTGGATGATTCGATTAATGATTTCAAAGGCTGATGAATTGGTATTGGTTTGAAAGTTGACTTTTTTTAGACAAAGTTCGATCGATTAATTTTGGATGATTGTTTGGAATTGATTTCGAAGTCGATATTGTCTATATAAAGCTTGATGATCTGAAAGTCAAACTGAGTTCAATGTTAAGCATCGAGGATTGGTTGTGTGAGTTCGCAAGTTCGCTTGTTGGTTAATGATGTATAAAGCTGAAGAACTAACTTTGGGAAGGAGATAGTTTGAAAAACGAACTGAGACTCACGAACTCAGAGATGTTCGTTTGTCAATGTTGAAATCGACATAGTGGGTTGATCAATCTTATATTCGAAAGGTTTTGAAATCGATTGTAATTGATATCGATTGGGAAGTCGATATTGAGTTTGGCGTGGCTTGGGTTACAGATCGATTGAAAAACTAAGGTGTTGATAACGAATATTTTGATTGAAAACGAATCTGTTGATCAATGTGTGAAGACTTTATGAAATGTCGATGGCTTGTATCAACTAACGAAAATTTGGGTTGGCGAAATAACGAATTGAAGGATTTCTGGGATCGATCATTGGAATCGAAAATCTGTCATAGCAAAATGACGATTCAGTGAGTAAATGTAAATTGTTCAGAGGAGATTAAGAGGCTTCGCATGCCTTTGTTTCGTTAAAATGATGTTGAAAATTTTTTCGTTAGAATGGGCTATGGATTTCGTGATCAGAACTAACGAAGTGAAGAAGAACAATTTTTCGTTAAAATGGTGCTCAAAATTTCGTTCAAATGGTGCTTTATGATTTCGTTATCCGTTTCACGAAGATCTTGAGTTGATGAAGAAGCTCAAAAGTTTTGTAAATGGCCCTTAAAGTTTCGATAATTTGGCAGTTTTTCGTAAGACTGGACAAAATTTCGATATTTGGGCAATTTTTCGTTAGTTTTGAAGAAAGGAGGGAAAATGTTCGAAAACAGCCCCTGGAATTTCAATAGTTTGGCACAACATAACCAACTTCGACAATTAGGGTATTTTTCGAATGTTTGGAGGACAAAAGGGCAGAATTGTCAAAATTAGTCCCTGAGGTTTCGAAAAATTAACTGTTTGTAACCAATTTCGAAAAAGGACTGCTTTTGCTGAGAAATTGAAGAAAATGCATATCAGGCCCCTAGAGTTTATGCGAATTGATGCTTTCTACCCAGCTTTGGAAAAGGGGGAGAGTTTCGCATTTTTGGTTGTTTTGGGCGCACCGGGTCACTGCAGAATTTTGAAATTGACAATTTCTACCCATTTTCGAGAAATTTTGTCAAAGGCGGTCCGTGAACGAAGTTAAAAATCGAAGATTTTTCGAATTTTCCGGATTGAAGCACAAAGTTTATGCCACATGTTAATGGGAGTTTTGACACGAAAAATTCCAAATAAAGCACGTTCTCTTTCCTTGAAGGTTTAATAATCAAATTTCGATTATAAAAAGGGGGAAAATTTTATGGAAATTCGAACTTGAATTTGTCATATTACGCGGATTTGAAGACCGAAGTGATCTTGAATTTTCGAAGTTTACAAAATGATATGATTGGAGATTCGGAAGTGATTTCGATTCGAAATGGGTTTGGTTTTATTGAAGATTTTCAGGGTATGTTTTTATGCTCAAATTTTGGGTGATTATTTGGAGTTTGAGAAGCTCTTGATCATTCGTTGATGCTTGGTTTGTATGGTCTTACATCCTAGAGCCCAAATTGAAGAATCATGGAAGAATTGAAGATTTGAAGTTCATTTCGATATGTGTCACCCTTGAGGCTTGAATTGCGTAGTTGCTCGATTTTGGAAGATTTGAAGTGGGTCATCCATTCCTAACTTTGAGGGGGAGAATGTTGGGGTGCAAAGTTTTCTATGTATGATTTTGTAATGTGTTGACTTTGTAAAACCCACTTGCATGTGGTGCATTAGTGTTTTGACTCATGAGATAGAGAGTGAGAGAGAGACATGTAAACACCTCTATATTAGGTAGGTTTAGTCCACTTGTAGAGGTGTGCTTGAGAGGTGTAAAATTTAAGTGTGTAAGTGTGTGTTATTTATGTAGATGTAGATCTATGTCCCATTTTGTAACACCATACATATTCCATACATCTCTTAAACACCAAAATCACCATGTTCGTTGTGCAATCTTTAATTTCGCATGCCAAACCATGTTCTATAATCACATCATACATACTCAAGTATGCTTAAGATATTTTTTCTTCAAATGTATGTATATATTTACGTGTGTATGTAGTGTGTGTAAGTGTGTGTTCATTTTTTCTTTGTAATATCTCTCCATACACCTTACATCTCCATACAAAAAAAAACTCTCCCAAACAAAACACCACCTACCTCTTCAAGAACAACTCTTGCAACTTCAACCTCAAGAACAAACTTCATCCCTGGAGCAAAGTCAAGAACACCAAGATCAACAAGCAAAATGAAGAACACCATCAACCATCTTCATCACAGGTTCATCATCAAACTTTAAGATCATCATCTTCACCACCTTCATCACCTTACACCTCCATTTTAACCACCATATTCCAACCTCAAAATACTCTCCAAACACCCTTCAAATACCCTCCTTAAACCTCCTCAAAAAAACCCCTTTAAAATCACCTCAACTATCACCACCTTGCTGTTTTCGAGATCGAAATTTGCAAGTGAGAAAACAAAAAAATTGGACACAACACAGCCAAGATACTACTAGGGATATTTTCACCACAAATTCTTTAGAACCTTACTTACATACAAGAATTTTCGTGGATGATTTTGACCACGGGAAACCCCAAAGAGATGCGAGAGAGAAATGGCTATCCAGAGAGATTTACTCCGAAAATCTACATTCATCACCACCCAAAGCTCCTTCAACATCACCATCTTTGCTGCCTTACACCAACAAAACTACAACCTTATTCCACCTCCTACCACCCTCCAAATACCCACTCCAACCTTGCGACATCCCCAATTTCACGGCCAGAAAAGACCGATTTGTTTATGCTTTGTTTTTAAAATCAGAGTAATCTTTTAAAGAGAACAGTTGCGGAATTTGTTTCCAAAACAAAATGTGAAAAGAATTTATCAAATCATTTCTTTAAAGAAATGTATTTTCATTATATAACAAAATCTCGAGATGTCATGTTCAATACAGACCAAAAGCATAAACAGAACAAAATAGACCTTACAACATTTATTCATAACTACTGGCCTATAATTCAAAATCTCTCGTTATGTCAGCCAACTAATGCTCTCGTGCCATAACCTGTAATACAAAGAAAACTGAGAGGGTCAGGCTTGGGAGCCTGGTGAGCATATAGGGTTTTCAACCCACAATAACATAATTATTATATTTAATCTCTATTTCTTAAGGATTTACCCTAAGAATCGATCATCCTTCACTCGTTCATTCCTAAGGATTGGCCTAAGGAATTGACACAAAGTCCATCACTGCCAAGGTCCTCAAATTACAACTAGTAAACACTTAGTTCAACCTACTTAATGAACCCCTAGTCCAAACACTCCTAGTGAACACTCAATTCAAAACATTCGATGAACACTTAGTTCTAAAATACCTAATGAACACATTGAGTTCAAAATACCAAACGGACACATAGAGTTCGAAAATACCTACTGAACACATTGAGTTCAAAACACCAAGTGATCACATAGAGTTCAAAATTACCTAATGAACACATTGAGTTCAAAACACCAAGTGAACACATAGAGTTCAAATTTAACAGAACAAACCTGTTAACTTTTTCATTGAATTGTCTAGAACAGTCTCTGGTCACCATCTTTATTCCACTAGTTAACTAGAACATCAATATCATCAAAGCTTCTTAACATTTCGTCTCATATCAACTATTTCATCTACCCATGTTCTACCCAACATATATGTAGATGCAAACACATATACAGTTTAAATTATAAAAAAAAACTGTATAGAACATTCATTCAATATTCGTCTCAAGGAAACAAACAATGTATAAACACATAGCACGGATTTCGTAGCAAATACTTCGTATTTATGTGTTAGAAGAAAGTAACTACACACTCACTTGATCAGAAGATGATCGGGTAGCACTACGGCTTGTAGAAGTAGTGTTCTTCGGTGAAACTGTGATGTCTTCACACACCGGGCTTCTCACGGGCAGAGCTTCGGCTCGGAAACTCTTTTCTTCTCGGGATCTTCGGAACTTCGGGACTTGCTTCGGGAGTTGGGATGATACCGGGGCTCCGGGGGTATTTCTTGCACGTAAAACGAGGTAAAACGGGAGAGAGAAAAGAAATTTGGCAACCAAACTCGGCTGCCTTCATGTTCTATTTATAGTGTTGAAGTCTACCGCGAACGCAGGGCGTTCCCCAAACGTTGGGCGTTCCCTTCGAACGTGGTGCGTAAGAGCGGGGTTCCGAACCTATCCCTTATCCGCTGATTCAGCATCGACGTGGACACTCCGGAGCCAAGTATTGAACGCATGGTGTTCCCCAATTGAACGAGGAGCATTCCCCCATTGCGATGTGTGCCTCGAACTTTAGAAAATCATAACTCTCGGATACGATCTCCATTTTCGACGTTATTTATATCCACGCGTACGTGAGATTATGCTCTACAACTCTCGTTTAGACTTCGTCGGCTAATTTTAAATTTATTTTTACTATATTATTTTTAGTAGGTCGGGACAGGAAAACTCCATTAGAAATTCAGAACTTCTTCATCTAATGTCCGTTTTCGTCTGTCTTTTTACCGTTGGACTACTATCAAGGAGATCTTCAATTCTCGTTTAGATTGTTTTGGCTAGAAACCACTCGATCTCATATTCGAACTTTGGGCTGCATACCGCTAAGTCGAAACTTCGAAAAATCATAACTTCCTCATATGAAGTCAGATTTAGACGTTCTTTTTATGCACGCTCTCGATTTAACGTATTCTACGACTTTCGTTTAGATCACTAAGGCTAAATATCGCTCTATCGTAAATTCACTATTTACGTCACACAGTTTCATACCGGTTCTGTCAGGAAACTTCGACATATCATAACTTCTTTGTTATAACTAGGATTTCAGTGTTCTTTATATGCACGAGAACCTTGTGATATATACTACAACTTGATTAAGATTATTTATTCTAAACACTCATCTATCAAAAAGTAATTTTTGACGCTTATCGTCTCTAAATTGACTAGCTCGGATCTACGGGCGTTATAAACCTCATCAAATCTCCTCAAATTACCCTCTACCCATATACAAATACATGAACATGAACTTTATGTTACTTATCAAATACCGGATTGATCTTTGAACAAAAATGGAACACAGTGTATTCAGATCAGTCTAACTTTCAACCAGTCGTTCCATTAGTCCAACTATCGACCAGTCATTCCATTAGTCCAACTATCGACCAGTCGTTCCATCAGTCCAATTCTGAAACTCGTTAAGTCAATTTATTAAATAAGCTACTTGATATATATTTATATAGTTATATGTTTTATTATAGCTTTACGTCATTTAAGTGCAATCGTTTATATTATTTACAGCTTAATGTCATTTAAATACAGTCATTTATATTGTTTATAGATTTACGTCATTTAAATATAGTTATTTATATTATTATAGCTTTCAATCATTTATAGCTTTCTAGTTTATATTTATTCCGCAGTTACTATTCTTTATATATCCGCATCTTATATCTTTGATTTATATATTTGTCACACAGTAACTAGTATCCGAGCCTTTAATTGTGGTGATCAGATTCTATATTTTCAACAATTGGTATCTGAACTTGTGTAATTTTCTTTGAAATATTTGTTGAAAACTTTTGGTTAGCGTTTATAAATCTTCCATAAGCTTTTCTTTAAATATTTCATTATAATATCACTAGTTCAAAATCCATTCAAAAAAATTTTAAAAATCTTTAAAAAAATTGTCTTGTGCTAATTACTCTAACATGAACTTTGTCTCTATTGCTATTAGCTTAGGATCTGGTTCACGGGCACCCATACTTATTCCTGGAGAGTATAATTCGTGGGTTGGCCGTATGAATCTTCATCTTAACACCATAAATAAAGATGTTTGGAAATGCATAGAAGGAACATATATTACTCCAGAAAATATGGCTACTCTTGCTAAAAATCAAGCCACTCAAGCTGAAATCAGAAGAAAGTTGGAACTCCAAGCCAAAAAGGAACATGTGTCTGGAATACCTCATAGTATTCTAAGTCAAATGGACGACATTATACTATTAACTGAAAATCAAATCTGGGAAGGTTTGAAAAATCGTTTTTGTGGAAATAAAAGAATTATTAGAAACAAAAGAACATCTATTTTGAATGAATTTGATAATTTCAAAATGCTTTCATTAGAAACCATCCATGATGTTCAAGATAGGTTCAATTTATTATGGTTAAAATGAACAATTTGGGTATCAAAAAGACACAACACGAGATAAATCTCAAGTTTTTAAACAATCTTTTTGAAAGTTGGAAAATGGTTAAACTCATTATTCAGGGAAATCCAACTATTCATACTAAGACTTTGTACAACTTGTATGGAGAACTTCAATCGTATGAATCCTCGATTGACCCACCAACCACTACAGCTTTTGGAGGACCACTTGCTCTTGTGTCCACATCTTCTCAAAACCAAACACATTTCAATGATCAAAACTTTAATCATTCTAATCAGACTACATCTTTTAAAAATCAAGCCTTTGTAAATAATTGTTTTGATCAGTCTGATTCGAATGATGAAGCAGACTATCAACAACTATGTGCGTTGGTTGCAAACACAAATCTCCAGAGACTTCTCCCAAATCACGGTCAATCAAAATTTAGACCAAATTTTCAAAACAACCCATCTTTTGGACAAAATAATTAAGGGTTTCAACTAAGACCTTCATCTGGACAAAACAACTCAGGTTTTCAACCTAGACCTTACTTAGGACAAAATTCTCAAAGACGTTCCTTCCATAACAACTCAAACCAAGGTTTTCAAAACCCTAGATTTCAAAACAATCCCAACTTAGATCATAATAATAATCCAAACAACAGTTTTCAAAATCAAAACAGAGGTTGCCAAAATCAAGGTTACAACAATCAAAACAATGGTTTTCAAAACAACGAAAATTTTGGATTCAAACAAAACCATTCTCAACCTTCCAACAAACCTAAACTCAAGCACCTTAAAGACTTCTGATTAAGAGTCAAAAGGATGATAGTGATGAAGAAATAATCATTTGTCACAACTGCAAAGGAACAAATCACTATGCCAAAGAATGATGAGCCAAAAAGAAAAACCAAAATCAAAGACTCAACATACTATGCTCAAAGAGACGATGACCTAAAGAAACTGGAAAACCAAGAGAAAACAAAGAGCATTAATGGCAATCCATGAACTAAGCGTGGAATACTAGCCAACTTCTGATGATGAAGCTGACAACGAACTAACACATTCAAACTTTTTCTTTGTAGTTGGTGTTGTTATACCTTCAAGAGCTCCCAACATCATAGAACAAGTATGGTCTATGATCTCTGAACTTGGTTTTTCCAAAACAATTTTTGAGTCCCACATAACCAAGATTGAAAAAAGTTTGGAAGTTGATCTTAAAACATACCATGACACAATGGTCAATTTTAATATTTGCAAATCTGTTACAAACCTTGCAACTCAAATTTGGAGAATCAACAAGAACAAAAAAACCAAATTGGAAAGAGAAGTTGAAAGAAAATTAGAAGAACATAATCACATCTTGGAACAATTAAATCGGACCCTAATTCAGAAAAGGGATTTGGAACAAAAAAATCAGTTAGTCATTTCTTCTGAAATAAAAGATGTTTTAGAAATGGAAATCCTTTAGTTGAAACAAGACTTTCAAGAATCAACTAACAGCTACAATATTTTAAATAAAAAACTGACTGATTGTTTTAAAAAAAATCAATTCTCTTGAAACCAAGAATAAAAGACTAATATGGAATATGGATTCTATCAAAGCTGCTAGAAAACTAAGTGATGATATTTTTGTTAGATTAGTGCCCAAGTCCATAACTATTTTGGTATGTACTTTACCCGATTTTGCATGGTCCTTTTGGGTTGCCTTCACCAAAGCAACTTGACATGATGATTTATGGAGAAAGAGGATTAACTATGATTTATTAATATATTATATGAATAATATATTAAAAGAGAAATCATATTTTTTAATTAATAACAGTCAAGAATTAATAAGAATTAATTTTGTGGCTAAAAGACATTAATTAAATAAAGGGGACTAGAATTATCAATTGTGTGATAGTTGAATATTGGGCTAATGGACTCCATATTAGAGGGGTGGATGAATTTTATGGGAAAACCCATTATAAATCGTCCAAGGCCTCTAAGAAGAGAGTCAATGGGCTACTTGGGGCCTAAGCAGTCAAATTAGGGTTTCCTTGTTTGATAACCCTAATAGCCTCACTATTTAAGGACCCCTAGAGCACCAAAATTGTGGCCAAGAGTTTCCTTAGTGTTTCTAGACGTTTGGGTGCTTCTCCTCTTTTCCTAAGTCATGCTCTTGCTCTTGGTTTTTGTGAGCCATTAGAGGTACTACACTTGTGGTACTTGCTTTCAAAGCTAAGGAGATTCAGGAACTACTTGTTATTATTATATAACAACAAAAGGTATGTATTCTATTCTTCTATGTGGATTTTGAAAATAGTACTAGCATGCCAGGCTTGTTTTTTTGTTCATAAAGTTGTGTAACTAATAGTGATAACAAAGATCCAACTTTAGGGTTGCATGCACACATATGATTGTTTGTATAAAACCCATCAGTGGTATCAGAGCCATTGGTTTTTGTTTTCAATTAGCTTTATTCAAATGTATGAACTTGACATATTAGGGTTTATGGCCAATAAACCCTAGGAGGCATGAATTTTCAAAAATTAGGGTTCTTCAACCCTGATTTTCGAAATTTGGCTAGGGTTTCCCAAACCCTTTCCTTAGCCTCCAAGATTTCGAAATCTAGGGTTATCTAACCCTTGGATTTCGAAATTGCCTCCTTCCCCAAGATTAGATCCTAAATTTTAGGGATTTGGATAATGCCATATCTTGTAATTATCCTTTAAATGTTTAAATTTGGTAATTAAAGATTTTGATTTATCCCACCCATAATTTTGAATTCTAGGGGATTTTAGGGATTAGATTAAATTAATTGTTTAATTTAAAAGATATCCTTAACAAAATAAAAGATAATTGTCAAATTAATTAGATAATCATTTCCTTATGTGATAAACTTGATTTATTTGAATTATTTGATAGATTATCTTGCAAGAAATTGAATTAGGTCATATTTAGATAATTACTAATTAATTAGTTAATTAAAATTATTTGTAATTTGCTCTAGAATGTTCTCGCTTATGTTTTGAAAAGTTTCAAAATTTGCCCTCAAGTTTTGGAATTTAAATTGTTTGATTAAAAGGTTTAATTTTGAAAGTCTAAATTCTAAAACCCGTAGTTTTGAAAAGTTCAAATTACACCCTTATGGTTTTGTTAATCTAATTAAAAGTATAATTAAAAGAGAGTTAATAAATCCATAATCATATGGTTTATATTTAATCAAATTAAAACTGTAATTTAATAAATTAATCCACCTAGTATTTTACAAGCGTAAAATACACCCTTATACTATATATAACATTAAAAGTCTAATATTATATATGTAAAACTGCTAGCCTTACCGTTAGTAGGCCTCATTCACGAAGCTAATCTATAAGAGGGTATAAGGTTATGGTCTATAAAATGGTCGTTTAATGGGTGTCCACTCTCACCCACCGCTTCCTTGATTGGTGGAGGGTCGTTAGCCGAACGGCTAGGATAGGGCAAACTCTTTCCATTAAAAGTATAATGAAATATAAAGTAACTAAATGTTTTTACAAAATTCCCAATCTTAGTTACTTTAGGCAAAAAGTGAATTTGATGCAATTCCATGAAATTACACTTTCTACCATTGCGAAGACGTTAGTGGAGCGTGTGTGGCTAACCGGCACACTAAATGGGTTCTAAGCAAAGGTAGTAAAGGGTGACTCGATGTTTGTCATAGTTCGGTGGAGCGTGTGTGGTTAACCGGCACATCTAATAGGTGTCTGTAACATTGGGGGCAACATGTAATTTTGCATGGTTATTCACACCCTGTTTTGTGATCGACGGCATCCCAGTCACAAATCGAGGGGCATATCGAGATTTAAACATGCCATTGAAAAGTTCAATGAATCTCAAAAGATCTAGGAGTTTTCAATACATTTGAAACTTAAATTCTTTTTTCGTTTTTCATGGTGGAAATTGGTAAATCGTCAATAACCTACCTTCAAATATTTTGCAACTAGATTACGGCATCCCTCTTCTAGATTGTAGAGTATTGTGTTGGATCCTAGCCTCGATGTTTCATTCGGGTGTCACATCAAGGATTCTAATAAACTTAACTTGAATTTTCTCCCATTGTGTAGATGTCTAGTTATGACAGTCATGGTCTTCCCAAATCCCATGGAACAAGCTTTCCAAATGAAGATGATGTTCCACGAAATCATGCTTCACTTCCTCCACCTCCTCCAATTGTTATCCCTAACCCACAAGTTCCAAGGATTGAAAAGTTCAAGCTCACTCAAGCCCTTTTGACAAGTAAACATGAAGATGGGAAACATGTGTGTGCACACGTCTTAGAGATGAAGTCACACATTGATAGGTTAAGGATGTTGGGTGTCGATATTTTAAGTGAGTTGGCTGTTGATTGGGTTCTTCAGTCACTTCCTCAATCATATAGTGAGTTCGTTAGAGAGTACTATATGATGGATCACGACGTGACCCTCATGGATCTCACCTACTTGCTTATAGCTGCTGAATCAGCAATGATTTGGCATGTCGGTCAAGCAAATTCGTCTGGTGAGTCAAACTCCCAAACTGCAATGGACACTGGCAACATCGGAAGTCTAGAAAGAACTACGTCTATGATTGTCCAATGTGTTGTGCCAAAGGAGTCCATTTACTTTTATTTCCAAGAGAAGGGGCATTGGAGACGAAGCTGCCCTAACTACCTGGGAGATCTAAGAGATGGGAGAGTCAAGACGCATGGCTCTACTTCAGGTAAAATCCATTAACTAACTCTTTTAAGTTCCTATTCTAGATTCTTAATGCATGATGTAATAAGATTACATTTTGATGTTTTATAGGATCGAAGAAAAGAGAGGAAGCTTAAGGGAAGAAGTGAGCTGAATCTAATCGTGAAGAAATGGATTTCTATCGCATTCCTTGAAGATTAGATTCTTGAGCTACTACTTGGAGTTAGAATAGATTGCTAAGAAATATGTATTAACATAGTTTTCAATTGAATTGCATTCTAAGGACAAATTTTCCGCAATAAAATAAATTTTCATTTTATCTTATTTATTTATCCTTGCAATGGCGTGTATGAGAAATTGATATTTGAAGGTTTCTATTATTAGCAATGATGGATTTGATTCTTAATTAGGTTATTTGTGGAAATGTCGAGAATTTACCAAATAGGGAGAGTTTCTCATTGCCCAAGTTTCAATTGGACAGAAACCTGGAATCATACAACTTGGTTGCGTGATGAATGAGAAATTTCATATTTGGAAATTAGACTAATTCGTTAACAAAGTGTCAAGTGAAAGGACTAGGAAATCGAGTACACAAGGTTGTGTGTTGATCAAGTCCACCACAAGAGTAACAAAGATATTTGTCATGATTTACTAAGGTTTAGTAAATATGATTATACTTATAAGATTAAGTGTAATTCTGAGTTGATAGAAAGAGTTTCAATAAATAGCAGAACGAATAAAGAAGAATCAAGTAGGCAGAAAAATAAAAGTTTCTCTATTCTAAGAAGAAGGGAGAGTACCTTTTATTGTGTTTTATGATAAGTTTCAATGATTAAGAACCATATCTCAATTGATCCTCTAAGTGAGTCTTAGTACATTTGTATGTCTAAGAAGAGGAATCGAGAATTGTGGAAATGGTTAAATCAAGAAGTCAATCATACTTCGTTCCAATATCAAGTCTTAGAGTTATACTCCAAGATTTTGAATTGAGTGACAAGTCTTAAGAAGGTTTATAACACTCAACAAATGCGGAATTTGGAAAAGTTTTCTTATTCTTGCACATTTGAAATTGGTAAGTCGTGTTGTCTTGGATAAAACAAAGACCAACTATTACCAATTATGTGAAGTGTTTTGTCTTGATAAGAACTACACTAACTCTTGAATATTTGTTTTGTCAAGGAATGTTTCTTGACAAGAGAATCTTGTATGTCAAGGAGTCAGTAGGAGTCTTAATGATCTTGAAAAAGGTTTCAAGAACTAATCAAGAATAAACCTTATCGATCATCACTAGCACACAACTTGAGGTTTACAACCTATCGTGTTGACATTATTTTGTTTATGTACCATTCCAATTGAGTTAATTATGTATGTGAGTTCTATGAGTTCTCATTTGAATGCAGAAAGACAAAGCACTTTGATCGATGGAAAGTACATTGATATGTAAGGATAAGTTGCTAAACTGCTTGGAAGACATGGTGGGCACTCGTGTTACCATAAGGCAAGAAATCAAGATTAAGAAAGTTCAGTCCATATGAGTTTGGATTTGTCGCAAACTTGGTTTTAGAAAATTCACATGGATAAGAACACATACACCATAAAATCTAAGTGTCGTAAGATTCCATCCTTCATGAAAATGACTGTGAGGAAATGCTTTCACTAAGAGAGATTTTAAGAAGATAGCAATTGTGAAAACTGAATTCTCAAATTCGATTATGGTTATGACATCCCTTTCCATAGTTCGAATTGTGAGATTTGGCAATTAGTCTAACCTTTGGGACTTATTGATATAAGCTCTGAATTGTTTAGACACACATATGAGCTATCTAAGGCAAAGGTGTATGAGTTTAAGAAGCTTAGATAAAGGCTTATCAAAGCATTAGGTATTAGAAAAATGAACTTAAGAAATTCAATAGGTATTGTATTCTGGAAGTTCAACTGTTTTCTGAATACATGTCAAAGCTAGTGGGAGCATGGATAGGAACACATACACCATAAAATCTAAGTGTCGTAAGATTCCATCCTTCATGAAAATTAATGTGAGGAAATGCTTTCACTAAGAGAGATTTTAAGAAGATAGCAATTGTGAAAATTGAATTCTCAAATTCGATTATGGTTATGGCATCCCTTTCCATAGTTCGAATTGTGAGATTTGGCAATTAGTCCAACCTTTGGGACTTATTGATATAAGCTTTGAATTGTTTAGACACACATATGAGCTATCTAAGGCAAAGGTGTATGAGTTTAAGAAGCTTAGATAAAGGCTTATCAAAGCATTAGGTATTAGAAATATGAACTTAAGAAATTCAATAGGTATTGTATTCTAGAAGTTCAACTGTTTTCTGAATACATGTCAAAGCTAGTGGGAGCATAAGTGTTATGCTTATATGATAATAATCATCATGATAGTAGGAGCATAAATGTTATGCTTGTATGATTATTAAGGCAAGTATTGCATGTTAGCAATATTAATTATAGAAAACAATAGTTATACTTTGCAAAGTCGCAAGGGTTGAAAAGTTGTCTTGCTATAATTAAGGGAGAGAATATTATGCTTTGTTTAAAAATCTGAAGCTTGGATTGAGAAATTTTAATAAATTTAGTCAAAGGATACATAGTGTGCTCTTAAATTTCGATTATGATTATGACATCCCTCTTCATAGTTCGAATTATAAGAACGTGACACATAAAATATTATGACAGAAGATTGATAAAGTATTGTATCTTTATGTGAGACATTATGCATCGTGTCCCATACGCTTTGGGTATAGGATCGATTGCAAGTGCTATAGTATTTGACCATTCTAAAATTTTCCAAATGTCTAGCGCATTAAGAGGGAAAAAGGACAAGAATCGGTTTTGACTAAGATAATTAAACAACTATCAAAGGACGATCCAAAGTTTGCTGAGGATTGGTCGTTTGTGAGTAGTTGGAAGTATGGTATTGGATGGACCATATCGACATTATTATGAATAGATAAGATTCTATTAAGAATGAGTTGTCATATGGAAAATATGGAAATGTTTCCATATTGGGAGTTGGATATTGAGAATCTATGTCTAGATTAGAAACTTTTATGCAAGAAGGATGTTCAAAGGAATGTACTTTGAGTGAGAGACATCATATCTATAGAATTGTTTCTGATAGAAATTGGCCAAGTCTTGATGATTTTGAGCTATGACTTTAAGAAAGGATCATTGCATAAAATGTTAGAATCTAGCATATTCTATAAGTGGCAAGAATTTGATATTCTTATACTTATGATAAGGATTGGGAGTTGTGAAATGAGTATGATTGGAAATGTGTTCATTTGATCTATTTCACAAAGTAAGGACCATAAGTAAACATTGTGTGCATGCTAAGAGCATGGGACAATTGTAGTAATAATTCGAGTAATAAGTTAATTAACCGAAACAACAAATAATGAGTAATCGATATGGTGATAAATAAAAGGTGTTTTATTTATACTCAAAGGTTTGGGACCATATAGGATCACTATTATTCTTGTGTTTCACTTTGTATGTTTTGACTTCCTAAATAATTAATTATTTCAGAATAATCAAATTATTCGAATGGTCCACAGTCGTTCATATGTTGGAAGTAGGTATGAATGAAGACTGTCATGAATTGGTTTGTAGATTGTCTAAAATGTATTAGACATAGCAAAGGTTTGCTGCAACGTTCGTGAGTGCTTATGAAAATGATTTTGAGCATTGGATTAAACCCACACTCACAAGAATCACTTCATGGATTTTATCACGAGTGATTGTGAGTCGATAATATTGTATATTCTTTAAACTGAGACGTGTGAGTTGTTATTTGTTGGTCGGTTGCACATTGATGATAAGTAAACGCACCAGTAACTTGGTGTTTTAAAACTTATTGTTGTGTGTGATTCGATGAGTGAATGCAAGCGAGCATATGAGTCGAAGTTTATCCATTCCTTTTACCCAAAGTGGGATAAAAGCGATATTTGTGGGCCCCTCGATGATTTAGTGATGGCATCTAAGCGCTTGGCCAAGCCAAGACTAAGTTTATGCGTTCAATTGTAGTCTGTTGTCAGTCGTCATAAATCGGAAGTCGGGAAACAGTATAGAGAGAATGATTGAAATTCATGTCTTATGTCTATACGATATCTTAAGAATGGAGGATTATATGATCCCTTATCTAAAGGACACGCTTTTGATAAGATCAGAGTTGACAGCAGCTTTTGAAAGCTACGATTGCTAATCAGGATCTAAAGTCATATGCATAATATTTATTAGACTTATCCAAGTAGGAGACTATTGGATTAGTGTCTAAGTCCATAACTATTTTGGTATGTACTTTACCCGATTTTGCATGGTCCTTTTGGGTTGCCTTCACCAAAGCAACTTGATAGGATGATTTATGGAGAAAGAGGATTAATTATGATTTATTAATATATTATATGAATAATATATTAAAAGAGAAATCATATTGTTTAATTAATAATAGTCAAGAATTAATAAGAACTAATTTTGTGGCTAAAAGACATTAATTAAATAAAGGGGACTAGACTTGTCAACTGTGTGATAGTTGAATATTGGGCTAATGGACTCCATATTAGAGGGGTGGACGAATTTTATGGGAAAACCCATTAGAAATCATCCAAGGCCTCTAAGAAGAGAGTCAATGGGCTGCTTAGGGCCTAAGCAGTCAAATTAGGGTTTGCTTGTTTGATAATCCTAATAGCCTCACTATTTAAGGACCCCTGGAGCACAAAAAACGTGGCCAAGGGTTTCCTTAGGGTTTCTAGACGTTTTGGGTGCTTCTCCTTTTTCCTAAGTCATCCTTTTGCTCTTGGTGTTTGTGAGCCATTAGAGGTACTACACTTATGGTACTTGCTTTCAAAGCTAAGGAGATTCAAGGAACTAGTTGTTATTATTATATAACAACAAAAGGTATGTATTTTATTCTTCTATGTGGATTTCGAAAATAGTACTAGCATGCTAGGTTTCTTTTTGAGTTCATAAAGTTGTATAACAAATAGTGATAACATAGATCCAACTCTAGGGTTGCATGCACACATAGGATTGTTTGTATAAAACCCATCAATTTTCACCATGGCAAACACCTTACGAACTGGAAAAATTGAAACGAATTGCAGACCATGAATTAGAAGAGAATCCTTTGAAATTGAACAAGCAAAACATGAAAATATGACGAATTGTGAAAACTCTGAATCCAGTCTACCAGATCTTTTCACATCCGTTAATGAGGAAGATTCAGATGAGGAAAAATTTATCAACTGTATCCCCGATGATATTGCTTTCACTATTTCCAAAAAGACTTTCAAAAGAGTTGTAAATTCTAAAATAGACTCTACTAGTTCTTTAACTCACCAAATAAAACATACCGACGAAACCACCAAACTTAAAAACTTTTTGAATGGAGAAAATTCCTCTTATGAGGATGGTAGTACTTATGTACCAACTTCTTTTCCTACAATGAGTTCATCAATTATTGGAAAAACTAGTATGGGACAAAAATACTCCATGAAACAACAAACAAACAAAAAATCCATTCAAGTCATCAAAACCACACTTTTCAATCCAAACGTTTTTGAAAACCAACCAAAGACACCAGTTCAACCCTACGTCATACCTCATAAATAGGTTTCCAAACAAAAACCAAAACATTTTCGAAAACCTTTTGAAGACCGCTTTCAAGATATCACTTTTAATCATTCAAGTAACTTTCAAAAATAATCACATCAGAAAGTTCAAAATCATCATCATCAAAAAGCTTTTCAAAACTGCCCATCACATCCCAGATATGAAGAACACTTTTCAAACAAACCTTCAAATCTAGGATATCTTTCACCAAATCATAGATCTTATCAACCCACAGGTTTTCAAAAACAAATCACATTTTGGGTAAACATAATAAATCAAATCAAATCACAACCATTCCATCCTTAAAAACCAAACTCTTACAACAACGTGAAGTTAAATGCTAAAAGAAATTCATTAAGTGAAGCACCCAAAATAGCAACAACTGAGAAATCAGGACCCATTCAGATTTGGGTACCTAAACCATATGTCTGATTTCAGGTACTTAATGTTGGAGAACCCAATAATGATACATGTTATATCGATAGTGGCTACTCCAAGCATATGACAGGAAACCGGAACTACTTACGTGACTTCAAACCTACACAAACCAATCAAGATGTTACCTTCAACAACAACATGACAGCAAAAATCAAGGGTTATGGAAACATAACAATGGTAATTTCACCATAAAGAAAGCTGCCTACGTCGATGACCTCAGACACAACCTCATCGGTATTTCTCAACTCTGTGATAATAATCTTGAAGTTCTGTTCACCAAAACAACGAAGCTTGATCATGGACGCCAAAACCAAAGACGGTATAGTTGTTTCTGACCGTGCCGGAAATATGTATTCACTTGACATCGATCTTATCTATGGTAAACCTGATATATGTCTGCTTTCTAAAGCCCCAATAGATATTAGTTAGTAATGGCACCGCCGCCTTTCACATCTAAACTTTGGATACATCAACAAATTGATCGACGATGATCTTGTTCGAGGGCTACCACTTCTAAAGCTTAATAATGAAACTCGTTGTGCCACATGTGAAAAAGGAAAACTTTCCAAATCCACTCACAAAAGCATCTCAGAATCTAGTGTATCCGAACCACTAGAATTGCCGCATATAGACCTTTGTGGCCCTGCCAAAACTTAAACCATACAAGGGAAGAAGTACATTCTTGTTGTCGTTGATGGACTCTCATGCTTTACTTGGGTCTTTTTCTTAAGACTAAAATCAGAAGCACCTGAAGAGATAATCAACTTCATCAAACAAATCGAATTGAAACTCAAACGACCTGTTCGAAGAATCCGAAGTGATAATGGTTTAGAGTTTAAAAAAACAAGACTCTAGATTCATTTCTCAAAGACCAAGGAATTGAACATAACTTCTTAGCCCCATACACTCCACGACAGAACAGTGTTGTCGAAAGAAGGAACCGAACTCTATCTGAAGCTGCAAGATCAATGCTTATCTTCGCTGATCTACCACAATACTTCTGGGAAAAAGTAATAGCCACATCTTGCTACACTCAAAATTGTTCCTTAATCCATAAACATCTTCATAAAACACCATATGAAGTCATTAACAACCGAAAACCAAACATCAATTTTTTTCCATATTTTTGGTTGTCAATGCTTCGTAAAGAACAATAAAGATCACCTTTCAAAATTTAAATCAAGGTCGTATGAAGGAATTTTCCTTGGTTGCTCTTTTTCTTCAGCTGCTTATCGAGTACTAAACAAACGTACTAGAGTAATTGGAGAAAGTATCGATGTTCATTTCGATGAATTTTATGTCACAAAATTGGATCATGAACATTTTGGTTCTAAAATGATTGATAATACTTTTCAAAATCCAATTCAACAAACTCCTTCTCCTGATATAGACATTGAAATCGATCTTCATTTATGTCACACCCCAAAACCGGAACGGCGGAAACGTTCTGGGGTGGATGACATCATGTCAAGTATCACAACACATGCATTATAGTAATCAAAGTACAACAAAACATTGCATTAATAGTAATAGTTTTACATGGTTCATGTTACAATACATCAAGTAATACACGTAAATATATATAGGTGCAGCTTGGCACAAAATAGTCTTCAGCAGAAGCTCCTGGATTGTACCTGTCTAATGCTGACCTGAGAATACAAGTTATTTGAAAAGCGAGTATTAGCATTTTTACAAATGCTGGTGAGTTCATAAGCATTCAGTGAGATTTTATTCAAATAACTTTATGTAAGTGGTAGTTTTCAAGTATACAGTGAAATAGAGTCATTTCCAGAAAATCCTATATTTTCTATTTAAAAAGCAGTCTTCTACCAAGACTGGTCAGAGTTATGTGGTAAAAGTATTTTTCCCTTAAACACTTTCATTATCAAAATACGTGATTTGCTTTTTAAGAAAGTCGGAGAATATTAGGGAAAATAACATATGCCTCAGCAGTGAGGACTGCTGACTAAGGCAAAAGGAATCATAGACTCCAAGAGAGTATCGAATGGACGACACGCCTGGCTCAGTCTAACAGAAAGAGACATAGACCCCAGACGGTACCAAATGAAAGGTACAACTAGCAAGGTCTAAAACAGTGAACACAGACCCCAGACAATATCAACTGAATGATACGTCTAGCAAGGTCTAAAACAGTGAATGCAATGAATACAGTGAATACAGACCCCAGACAGTATCAAATGAATGATACGTCTAGCAAGGTCTAAAACAGTGTGACTCCAAGAATGGGTTCCAACATACAGTGTAAATTGTTGGGATACTCGTAACCATACTAACCGACACTAGAGTACCTGACGCCCTACAAGCGTCTAGAGAATATGACATTTGTCACCCCTTGGCTTGGTAGGCCGTGGACTGTACCTAGCAGTCAGGGTGTGGGGGTGTCAATCTCGTATAGATCTATACACACAATGTCCGGTCTCCCTACAGGAGACTCTTTTTACCAACTAGACGACGGAGAAGGTCGTGTCCCGAAGATGCATCCCAAATAGTGGGTAGTGTGTTTCCAATACAGTGTTGAACTAGAGGTAGAGACTCATAACTGAACTGACTAAAGAAATCCTATATGTCTATGCTTGTGTACATAATATATAACTAATGAATCAAACTACCTTCGGATGGACATCCGATCCCACCAGACCACATCTCAACGAAGAAAAGGAAATAGGTCGGACAAGCCTTCCTAAGCCCTTCAATCATTATTTATATGCATATATACAAGCATAGACATACATCTAAGTACGCTTGAGTGTGTATCAAGTGGAATCATCTCATGAAGTATAAGCGTATAGTGTGGAATAACCGACTTGTGAAGTATAAGCGTACAATGGAGAATATCTGAGTCGTGAAGTATAAGCGTACAGTGGAATAACCGACTTGTGAATTATAAGCGTACAGTGGAATAACTGACTTGTGAAGTATAAGCGTACAGTGGAATAACCGACTTGTGAAGTCTAAGCATACAGTGTAGAATATCCAAGTCGTGAAGTATAAGCGTACAGTGTGGGATAATCGAATCGTGAAGTATAAGTGTATCATGAAATGGAAGCGTTATCAAGTAAGAGTTTAAACTAGGTAAAAGCGAAGCAGCGGTATCTAACAGGTAAAAGTAAAAGTATACGACAAGAAAGAGAACTTGGATGAAAACCTTGGAAAAACCTTTATACTTAGGAAAATCACAACTTGGTATTTCTTTCGGTAAAATAAGTTTGTAAATCTTTAGAATTTCTTTGGAACCTTTCATAAACCAGTTTGAAAATGAACTTTGATAAAACAGTATAAGTAAGAGTTTTGAACAAGTGAAATCATTTTAGAAAATCATTTATAGTGTCCTACTCGGTAAAACAGTTTACAGTGTGGTAAATCCTTGTGCATGCGGGTTATCAATCACAATTTATTGATATGATAAATGGCATGTTTAACTTGTATTCCCCCCCCCCCCTATAAAACATGTAAAAACATTTAAAAGGTTCATTCAGGGGTATGAACTCAGCTGGTGTACGTGGATCCAACGAAGGTACCGGTTGGGTGCTCGGTGTCAAGTAAAGACTTAGACACACTTAGTGACCTAATTAAACAAGTATACGCACTCTAAGGAGTGGAAAACACTTTGGTTAAGTGTTTGGGGTGTCCCGGGTAACATTTAAGGGCTAGAATGGCTTAGGAATGGAGTTTACTCTCCAAGAGTAAACTCTATACTTAGTGTTTACGGCCCTGGGACAGCTCCCATGAGTTTACGGCCATAAACTCATGGTGAGGGTGTTCTAGGATGCTAAAATGTATCATATCAATTGTGGGATTTTCCTAGACTCAAATATCAAATGTGTGAATGGGTTTAAAGCATCAAATGGACCCTTTGAGGAGTTTACGGCCCTAAGCAAGGGAGCTTACGGCCGTAAGCTCCTATACACTCTTTCTTTTGGTGTTTTAAGGGCTTAAGTGGTATAGGGTAAATTCCTAAGCATTTTTCCAAGTCAAATGGGGAGTTTAGGGCACCAAATAACCCCTTTGTAAGAGTTTACGGCCCATGTACCCTTCCATGAGGGGTTTACGGTCATGAACTCCTTATGGAGTTGTTTTAATTGTGTTCAAGGTCCCTAGCTTGTTGGTGGTTGATTCTAGAATTTAATCCAAGGCCATTGGTGTGTTTAAGGGCATTTTTAACACACAAAAATGAGTTTACTCCCCATGAACAGGAGTTTACGGCCCAAGCATGTTCTTGGGCAGTAAACTCATGTTTACTCCCCAAAATGCTAGTTCAAGGTGTTCTAAGTCCGATTCCATAAGCCTAGAAGTCATATCTAAGCCTTAGGGACAATTTGGAGGGGTTTTGGGGCTTAAAAACCCCATTAAATGGTGTTCACGGACCAAGAGTGTTCTTGGGCCGTAAACTCATGATTTTGTCCCTATTTTATGTTTTAAACTCGAATTTGTACGCTAGATAAGTTATACAACGAGTTAGGATAGTTTACCTACTCGTTTGGGGCTCGAAACGGACGATTTTTGGCTCGGGAAAAAGTTGTAGAGAGAGGGAGTTTAGGTAGTGTAAAAAGTCTCCAATGGACTCCACTCACCCTTATATAGGGATTGGAGTTGGGGCTCAGTGGGATTCTACCCGATACTGTCGTTATACGGGGCTTTTGGTCGCACCCGATTTAGTGGTCGTAATAAAATTTAACATTTTTCCAAATAAAAATGGAAATGTAAATTAAGTGTCTTTAGCTCTTTCATCACGACGCTAACGACATATTATAAATATAACGTTTATTTATTTTGACCTCTAATTAACGGAACTTTTATAAAATGGAATATTCCGTTAACGGTAACGGGGTGAAGTAACGGAATAAACTTTGGGTTGTCACAATTTACTTTTCAAACAACCCAAAACCGCTTACAATTCTGAACTTCTAACTACTTCAATTGATCCTACAGGAACATCCACTAAAGGAACTCCTCAAAAAAACCAAAATGATGCAGATCAATTCAAGGGGGAACCACCAACACATACTTGCTCTTTGGAACAAACACCAAATCCTCCTTTGAAAACCCCATCCCCAAATGGCCAAAAGAATCTCCATGCATCATTTATGGGGGAACCTCCAAACCTATTCCAAGATGAAACACTCGGAGAAGAAAAATGGGATACTGAAATTCCAATTATTATAGAGGAAGAGAAGTGCTTAATAAAGTGGAACAGAAATCATCCTACAGACCAAATCATCAGAGATCCCAATTCAGGCATTCAGACTAGAGCAGCATCCATAAATGAATGTTCATTTGGAGCCTTTTTATCCATGACTGAACCCAAAACCATACATTCTGCTCTCAAAGATCCAGACTGGGTAAAAGCTATGCAAGAAGAGCTAGCGAAATTTGAAAGAAATGATGTATGGAACCTTGTTCCTACTCTACACGATGTTACTGTTATAGGTTCAAGATGGGTATACAGAAACAAGACTGATGATCAAGGAATCATTTGTCGAAACAACGCACATCTTGTAATCAAAGGATATTCATAACAAGAAGGAATCAACTAAGATGAAACATAGGCTCCAGTTGCCAGAGTTGAAGCAATTCGCATCTTTCTTGCATATGTTGCACATAAGAACTTCAAAGTATTCCAAATGGATGTTAAATGTGCATTCCTACATGGAGATATAGATCGCGAAGTATACATCCAATAACCACCAGGTTTCGAAGATCCCATGTTTCCAGATCACATATTTAAATGGAAGAAACTTGTCTATGGCATGAAACAAGCACCTCGAGCCTGGTATGCCACGTTGTCAACTTTTCTCGAAGAATGAGGCTTTAAAATAGGTTCAATCAATCAAACCCTATTTCATAAAATCTTTAATAAACATCTTTTAATCGTACAAATATATGTATATGACATTATTTTCGGTTCTACTGATGAATCTTTTAGTGTTAAGTTTGCAGATCTAATGAAGAGCAAATTTGAAATGAGCAAGATTGGGGAGATGACTACTTTTCTCGGACTTCAAATCAAACAGTCAAGTGATGGCATTTTCATCAACCAAGAGAATTATGTCAAATAACTAATCACTCGCTTTTCAATGGACAAATCCAATACCGAAAAAACCCCAATGGGTTTTGGATAAAAAAATTGATGTAGACTTAAATGGCAAACCCGTTGACCAGAAAAGATATCGTGGAATGATCGGATTACTCTTATACCGCACTGCCAGCAGACCTAACATCATGTTTTCTACATGTGTCTGTGATAGATACCAAGAAAATCCCATGGAATCCCATGTAGGTGCTGTAAAACGCATCTTCAAATACCTAAAAGGCACTCCCCAACTTGGGCTTTGGTATCCAGCTAAATCCGATTTCCAGCTGAACGCTTTCACCGACTCAGACTATGGAGGATGCAAGCTAGATAGAAAGAACACATCTGGTAGCTGTCAATTCCTAGGAGGTATAGTAGTGAGTTGGACTTCAAAGAAACAGACTTGTGTATCCACATCAACAGCAGAAGTTGAATACGTTGTTGCCACCAGCTTTTGTTCACAAGTCATATGGATGCAAACTCAATTGCGTGATTATGGCTTCAAAATCTCACAAATTCCCAAATTTTGTGACTCAACCAGTGCTATTTCCATTTCTCACAATCCCGTTCACCATTCCATGACAAAGCACATCGACATTCGATATCATTTTATCAAAGACAACATTCAAAAGGGTCATATCGAATTGCACTTCATCAACACCGAAGATCAAATTGTCGATGTCTTCACTAAGGCTCTCAATGAAACAAAGTTTCATTACTTCCTAGGCCGTCAAGGAATGTTAAATCCAGATAACATCCATCTGTAAACTTTTACTTTTTGTTTGTACAAAAGTCTGTTTACTTTCATTGAAAAAGAAAATTCAAAAACAATTGAAAAATGCTTTCTTTTCAAAAATACCAAAACATTCAAATAACCAAAATTTTCAAAAACATTCGGAAAAACAAATCTTCAAAAATATAATAAAAGACTTGCCATAATAAGCTTTTATAGAACCTTGTGATTAATCATCTCTTGACTTAATTTTCAGATGCTTATGCTCGATGAAGATTTAAGTCATATTGATTCTCAATTGGAGTGAAGGTTCAAATCTCCTACTTTTCATAATGTATATAACTTTATTTCCTTTGATTTTTTTCATTATTGATGATTTTAAACAATCAAGGGACATAAGGTTAGGAGGTTCAGATGACACAAAAACCAATGTGAGAATTTGTGCCTCTTCAACCTGTATCAATGTGGAATTTATTTCTTGTGAGCTTAGGTGTGTCACTATTGCTTATAAGGTATACCCGATTATACCTTGTCATGGTCTCATTTTTGCTTAGATATCAAAATGACCAGAGACGATATATTCATTTCTTACATACTAGACAAAGTGTCTTTTATGCCACCTATCCCTACCTAGATAAAAGCCAACTAAAAACGAAGACTTGCGATCGCATGATTCATCAACAAAAAAGACGAAACGAAAAGGATTTCAAGAATCATCGATTAAATACAGCGTTAAAATACAAAGACTCCAAACAACGACATATCCTTACAAGAAAACCAAAGGAAAAACAAAGATCTATCAACTTCTAATCCTCAAAGACGAATCTAGATAAAGATGAATCAATAAGGAAGCCAAATCATTCACCGAGAAGTACCAAACAAAACAAAAATATTCTACATTTGGTATTTTCAAACAAACTTTCAACCAAATGGTTATTTCAAAACAAACATCATAAAATCCCGCGATTTGTTTTTAACCATTTTTCACAAAAGAAGATATCTCAATCACTCAAGACAGATACTCTAAAAAAAGCCCCCCACTTTTCTCAAATGTAACAAATTCTCGACGCAAAAACAAAATGTCTTTTTACAATAAATCGATATTGATCAACAAACAGGATACCATTAAAGAAGAAGTTGCAACAGCAATGGATTTCCTGGGATACTGTAGCCTTCATCACTGAAGATTCTTAGTTGCAAACTGCACTATGAAAATTGCTAAACCCCTCTACATGTATTTCCCGATGGAGATAGAGTGAAAGTTAATGGCATGAATGAAGAAACCCAATGAGTAATGCTGAAACTAGTCTTATGTGATTAATTATCGAATAATGAGACTAAATGACTCTACAGCAAAATCATAGTTGAACACCTCCAATATGAGTGTTAGTCGTCAGAGAGAGATATCACTCATTTTCAGTTATCATTAACTTGTTCTGCTGCCAGAATAACCAAACACCCAAGTAAAGTGTGAGCTATACATATGAGCGTTCATCTGAATCGACCTGTTAGACCAGTTGTCATCATTAATAATGCTATAAAATCTTAGGAAATTTCTTAAGATACATATATGGCTACCCTTTGATAACTCAACCCGAGACTTTGATTCGGAAACAAATTTCTAAAAATCTTTTACATAAGATATGATAAACCAAGTCACAAACTTTCAAATCGATTACTATGGTTATATATATATATATATATATATATATATATATATATATATATATATATATATATATATATATATATATATCTTATCATTGACAAAACTTTTATCCCGAATCTTCAGAATTAAAACTGTCAATATGATTAAGTGATAACTGTCCTTATTTCAACAATGATCGCATAGGGGGAATTGTTGAAAAATGTTTTTGTATGTAACCATCGTTGAAATAAGACGAACTATTTTTATTTTATCTGACAAATATTATTAGTTATTTCAGGTTGTGTGGATTCGTGCTTAAATGTGAAATAAAAAATACGCGAAAGATGGAATACACAAAGACGTAAAATAGCTGCATATTTGGTCATTTGAAGACAAAACAAGTCAAGGCTAAAATTTTCAAAGACTTCAAACCTCAAGGGACCAATATGGAAATTCAATTTCTTAATTGAATTTATGGAGGATCCTTAACTGTGAATGAAAGCAAGTAAAAAACCCACGTATCCTTTTCCTACTACACTTGAAAAACTCCTACTATTACTACCACTTGACAAACTTGAGAGCTACAACCTACACCCATACATAATCAAGTATGCTTAAGATATTTTTCTTCAAATGTATGTATATATTTACGTGTGTATGTAGTTTGTGTGAGTGTGTGTTCATTTTTTCTTTGTAATATCTCTCCGTACACCTTACATCTCCATACAAAAAAACACTCCCAACCAAGATTCCCACCTCCTCTTTCAAGAACAACTCTTGCGACTTCAACCTCAAGAACAAGCTTCATCCTTGGAGCAAAGTCAAGAACACCAAGATCAACAAGCAAAATAAAGAACACCATCAACCATCTTCATCATCTTCATCACAGGTTCATCATCAAACTTTAAGATCATCACCTTCACCACCTTCATCACCTTATACCTCCATTTTAACCACCTTATTCCAACCTCCAAATAACCTCAAAATACTCTCCAAACACCCTTCAAATACCCTCCTTAAACCTCCTTAAAAAAAACCCTTTTAAAATCACCTCAACTATCACCACCTTGCTATTTTCAAGATCGAAATTTGCAAGTGAGAAAATAAAAAATTGGGCACAACACAGCCAAGATACTACTAGCGAAATTTTCACCACAAATTCTTTAGAACCTTACCTACATACAAGAATATTCGTGGACGATTTTGACCACGGACCCCAAAGAGACGCGAGAGAGAATTGGCTATCCAAAGAGATTTACTCTGAAAATCTACATTCAACACCACCCAAAGCTCCTTCAACATCACCATCTTTGCTGCCTCACACCACCAAAACTACAACCTTATTCAACCTCCTACCACCCTCCAAATACCGACTCCAACCTCATCAAATCTCCTCAAAACACCCTATACCCGTATACAAATACATGACCTGTGTACTTTGTATTGTTTTGTGAACAACCCATTTTACATGAAAATGAACTTTATGTTACTTATCAAATATCGGATGATCTTTGAACAAAAATGGAACAAAGTGTATTAAGACCAGTCTAACTATCGACTAGTCATTCCATCAGTACAATTCTAAAACTCGTTCAGTCAATTTATTGACGAAGCTAGTTGATATATATTTATATAGTTATACGTTTTATTATAGATTTACGTCGTTTAATTACAATCATTTATATTATTTACAACATAATGTCATTTAAATACAGTCATTTATATTATTTATATATTTACGTCATTTAAATATAGTTATTTATATTATTATAGCTTTCAGTCATTTATAGCTTTCCAATTTATATATATTTATTCCGCAATTCTTATTCTTTATATATCCGCATCTTATATCTTTAGTTTATATATATGTCACACAGTAACTGGTATCCGAGCCTTTATTTGTGGTGATCAGATTCTATATTTTCAACAGACACTGTGATCGAAATCAGCACAAGATGAAACAAAGAAAGTTGAATTAAAACGAAAGATACCCAAAGAAAGGATTACGGATGAGAGTAGGATTACCACATACGCTAAGAGAAGAATTAAGAAAGTTGTTGAAAGAAAGTATTGATGTATTTGCTTGGCAGTTTTATGACATTACTGGTATACGAAAGAAACTAATTAAACACAAGTTAAACAACAAAGTGGGAAATAAAGCAATTCGCCATTAGAAAAGAGGCTGATCTAAAGAGAAAAATAAAGAAATAAACGATGAGGTCGATAAGTTAGTCAGTGTAAGTGTAACATCTGTTTCATGTATAAAGTAATTCCTAACTTTTGAATTACATTTTTGGGTGGACACCATGTGGTGGAGGCTTCACCGCGGTATAACAATGTCTTTTTGATCGTGGGGTTTTAATAACCGCTATGGCGTGGCTTGTATTGCCACGACGTGGCAGTTATTTTTAGATGAAACCCTAATTCTTGGGCTTTGGGCCCAATTTAAAGGACATGATGGCTAGGGTTTTGTGATCATTCAGCCTCCATTACTCTCCCAAACTCAGAAAGCCTAACCCTAGCCTCCTTTGCATGTTATGAGCTCATTTTTGGTACTTTTGTGATCCTTGAAGGAAGAAGGAAGTGTAGTGAGAGAATCAGCAAGAAATTTTCCTTCACTCCTTGTGTTTACTCTCTGTACCTTTGGTGAGCTTCCTAGTTCCTTTCTTGATACTGTTATCTTTATGGATCTAAAGGTTTTGGAACATTTTGTACCTTTTTTGTGTTTGGTAGGTTACAAGAGATAAAGTTAGCAACTTTAGGACTCCTCTATGTCCCTTGAGTATTATATCTTGTAGAGCTAGAACCTTGTGGTAATTTGTGAATCATGCTTGGGTTTTAGGTCATATTTCTCCACATTTGACCAAACTCGGGAAAAGACATTCATGAGGCATGCATGTTCATAAAGTTTGGATTTTTTATGGTCCTTTAGGGGCCCTTGAAGCATTCTGGAGAAGATTAGTTAAGGGCTTAGTGGATTAAGGAATGAATGGCTTAAGAACGTTATTTCAGCGTTGCCACGACATTACGAGTGGTTACCACATCGCGGGGACTAAAAGAGAGTCATGAATATTTTGTCTGTTAGCTGCCACGGCGTTGCCATTGGGGGCACGAAATGGAGATCGACTGAGGCCATCTTGACTTGTTTGACTTGGATTTTGATTGGGTTTAGAACCATCGGCCACGACGTGGCCAAGGGATGGCCATGATGTAGAGGTCAACTGTTATGACTTTGACTTTGACCTTATGGACTTTTGAACAAATTGAATGATTTAGAAGATGGACTAAGGGTTTACGTTGTGTGGTTTAATAGGTTGTGTTTGGCACTCGTACTTCTGTTGTGAGAGTTGTTGTTAGCCCACTAGATTATGTTTGTAGGATGTTAGTTGTCTTTGCGACTCTTACATGTATATGTATGTTTTATCAAGGTGGGACCCGATTTTGTATGTTTTATATGGGCAAGGCCTGATTATATGGGTGAGGCCCAAATGCATGGGTTAGGCTTGTTCTTGATTTATATATGGTATTTTAGAGCAACTCATTAAGATTTGTGCTTATGATTTGTGTTTAAAATGTGTTTAGGTACTTCCGATTCAAAAGGAAAGAGCTTAGCAGGATCACATTGAACACTGCAAAGTTTATTTCTGCATTACCTTCTGGTTTTTTATTGTTGTTTGAGGATACATTATCATACCTTGATTATCTGTTTATTGAAAACAAATGAATGTTGGTTTCTGGGTTACTCTAAAAATAATCATTTTACCATGAATGTCTGGGTCATTACATCAGGCATAGTGTGAGAGTCGCTTTTCTCGTCTTGGGTAGCAAATCCAATGTTGGTAAAAAAAAAAGAAGATGGGTAATGGAGAATGTGTGTTGATTTCATAAAATTATATAAATCATTCCCAAAAGACTGTTACCCGTTATCGTCAACAGATGAAAAGATCGAATCTTTGCACAGACTCAAGTGAAAAAGTTTTTTGGACGCTTATAAAGGGTATCATCAGATACATATGCAGAAAAAAATGAAGAGAAAACATCTTTTCAAACCGACAGATGAACATTTTTCTATAAAAAAATGCCATTCGTACTGAAAAATGCATGAACGACATCAAAGATTAGTAGAAAAAGTTTTCGAACTACAAATATGCATAAACATTGAAGTATATGTGGACGAAATGGTCATCAAGTGCCGGTATGATGACCATATTTTATGAGACATATTAGGAACCTTTGAGAATTTGAGGGTAGTAAACATGAAATTAAACTTGAAGAAATGCTTGTTTGGGAAAAAAGAAGAAAATTTTCTAGGACATGTCATTACAAAGGAAGGAATAAGGGCGACCCCAAGAAAAGGTGGAATCACTATTAGAAATGAGCTCGCCGAGGACGGTGAAAGAGGTACAAGCATTAAATGGCAAATTAGTGGCATTAGGACTTTTCTTATCTAAATCTGAAAAGAAGACACTTCCATTGTATAAAGCATTGAAAAAGATACTAGACAAAAAGGATTTAGCATCATTCAAGAAACTCAAAATAGCATTAACATAACTACCCACCCTAACATCACCAATCTGGTAGACAAAGGAGGCGGAGAACGCATTCAAGAAACTCAAAATAGCATTAACAAAACTGCCCACCCTAACGTCACCAATCCAAGGGGAAATTCTAACAATGTATTTAGCAGCATCAAGGGTAGCAGACAATGAAATATTGGTAGCCAGTAGCGAAGACAAAAAAATACCTATATACTTTGTGAGTCGTATATTACAAGGAGTAGAAATCGGAAATTAAGATATCGAAAAATTGGCATTGTACTTGGTAAATGCGACTAGATGGCTGAGGAAGTATTTCTTAACATACACTATAGAAGTCCTCACAAATGTCCCATTACGAAAAATCGGAAAATCATGGCGACTAGCTAAATTGGCCATGAAATTGGGAGAACATGAAATTGCCTTCAAACCCCGAAGCATCAAGGCACAGGTACTATCATACTTTGTAGTTGAAATAACAGGCCATAAGGAGGTAACATTAGTAGGGAATATGAAAACTAAAGATGCAAACACAAAGAATGCACGAAACGAGCAATGAAAGTTATATACCGGTTAATCTTCTTGTGTTGAAAGGGCAGGGGTTAGTTTGATATTAATAAGTCCAATAAGAGAATCAATAACATTGTAACATCTTGTTTTGAGGTACTTTCACTTTTGACCCTTATATTGAGATTTATTGCATTTCGGTCCTTAAAATTTAAGACTTGTGGTGGTGGTGGGGGGGCGCTAATATTGCAATTTTTCGGAGTTGTGACGCGGAGCCACATACACTAGGCATACGTACGTTCACCTATGCAGGGCGTACGAGGTGAAGTCACAAACCCTAATATTTAGGGTTTGGACCCTATTTATTCTTCATTAACTCTCAATCCTAGTTCCTTTCATCAACTTCCATCCTCTCAAAACATTTTTGCAAACCCTAATCTACCTTGTGAGAATTTTAGAGCTTATGTATGTGTCTTTTGTGCCTTTGAAGAAGAAAGAGGGAAGTAGAGACCATCTTGGAGGAGTGAAGCACCTTAGATCTAGAATCACACCATCGTTTGGCATCACTTCAAGGTATAAAGTTCTGAACTAGGTGAAGTTATGCTTAGATCTTGTATTGGGCCTAATCTTATGTACTTTTGGTCCCATTAGAATGTTACTATACGTAGGGGTTGCTCTAATCCATTTGAGTTTTCCTTTTAGAGGATTTGGAGCCTCTTGAATCATAAAAATGGAATCTTGAACACTAATTTCTTCTCATGCATTTACTAAGTTGTCTTAGTGGATTAAGAAGTTAGGATCAGTGGTGTTGGGAACTTAATGTCCATGCAAGACCATAAAGTTGGAAATTTTGTGGTCAAGTGCATCATTTTGGACTTGGATCTAAAAAATGGACTTAAGGGCTTAAGGATTAAGCTCTTAATGAGTAGGGTTGGTAGCCAGCTGCGTACACTGGGCGTACAAGGTGTATGTTGCGCTGAATGTATGTGGTCAACAGGCCCATGCCTGGTAAACCAACACGTACGATGGGAGTATAGCTGAGTACGCTGGGCATACTCTGTTGGGTTGACTCGGTTGACTTTTTAGGAATTTTGACATTTACCTGATTTTGACCAAGTTTGACCTAGGGTTATTTTGGGTATTTTTGATTACGTTTGAGAATTGGTCATTTGGATGGATAGGTGACGGTTAGTGCTAAGCTTTGAAGTCGGGACCTAATGAGCTATTGTTCAGATTTAGAAGTGAGTTTTCCTCACTATACTTATGGGTCGAAGGTACCAAGGCCGGCCCAATTGAATTGCTATCCTGTTATGCATTGATTGATGATATGTTGAGTTTAGGGTAAACCTATATGATTATAGGATAGCTGATGCTATGCATAGACCGGTAGATCTGTAGCAGTACCTGTGATTTTTGTCTACATGATTATCTGTCTATTGAATATGGTTGTTATCTATTATATGTCGACATATTGTGTTACGTTGAGACTTTACTGCTTTGTGCGTAAGTCAAAAGATCGGGCGTAATCCAGTCTGATGGTTGAGTTGGATCGTTGTGTATTGGTATTCTGGTCCGATGACTGAGTGGGCATGTTGTCTATCAGAATTCCAGTTCGATGACTGATTGGGATAGGGGTAATCCAGCCCAATGGCCATAAACCCGATGGTATTCCAGTCCGATAACTGAGTGGACTCGTGATACATTGGTATTCCAGTCTGATGATTGGTTGGGATGGGTGTAATCCAGCCCAATGGTTGTAGACCCATGGGTATTCAGTCCAATGACTGATTGGCCCCAGCATGCTTGTTTGTATATGATATGTGTATTGTGTGTTGGTACTTTGGGGGAACATACTAACCGTTGGCTTACAGTTTTAGTTTTATTTCATTTACTTCAGAGGACCGTGGAAAAGCAAAGGCGTGACCGTATACATCCTTGGTTTTATGACTGATTGAATCTTAGGAGACTCTGATTTTAAATAATGTTTTGGAAACAATGGTTTTGTAAACACTTCTTTTAGTAAATGGGTTGTTTTCAAATTTTAAATTTGTTGTGATTTTTAGGATGTTAAAAGTTGGTATCAAAGCCCTGGTTTGAGTGAATTGGATGATCATTTGGGTGAATCCAAACTCAAACTAAGGATCTGTGAAAGTTTTAAAATTATTTTCAAATAGTTCCAAATTATTTTTAAAATTAAATTCAAACTTATTTTCAAAAGTAACTAAGGAAGGATTAAATGTGTACGATCAGCCGGAGCAAGGAAGTTACCACACCGTTACTTGTTATGATATGATAGAACTTCATGGTAGTGATAGCCTAGGAGGACTTCTTATATGCTAGATGAAATTGACATCATTACTGTGGTCGTTTAGTGTGTGCTTCATAGTTGTACATAACAAAGATTCTATAGCCTGAGAATGTTTGATTTAGCCTTATATCCTATTCTTATCTAATTATGGGCTTAGGGTAGAGTTACTTATTCAACTATCTATGGGATCCCACGCTATGTATGATTAGCATGCACGAGAGGCTATAGGGTTGGTGGAAGTTTCATGAGTGTGTGCAGTTCATAGCTGGATAGCGTAAGGAATGATTAGCTACTCTTGAGAGAGTGAGGATAGTGTGAATGTGTAACCGAGATGCTTGGGTTTGCAGAATGGGAATTGTGTATGAGGATCTGCCTTATTTTATTTTGTCTTACTGCCAGCTGACTCCACTACTCGATTGTTTCCTACATTGTGCTTTGTGGGACTCACATTGATGTGAGCTAAATATCAAACGTATACATTAAATTACATGCTACGAAGGTTAAATAATCTTAGAGTGAAGGATTTGGTCCTATTGCACAACTCTTGTCTGAGTCTAACCGTTGTAAGGTTGGGTCTTTTAGTCGAAAGATTATTTAAGTTTTGTTGCTTGTAATTGTATTCGTGAAGTGGTTAGCTGACACTGATTGGGGTCCTTTAGTAGGTGATAGGAGGGGAGGTGGGGAGTCCTATGGGAGCCTAGGAAGTGCTTTAGTGTGGATATTTTGCTGTTGAGCATGTACTGGGATTATTATTATGAGTAGTTGACTTAGAGGACTCGGGATGGTTCTTGAGAAAAGTATAGATAGGTGTGGAAGGTAGTATTGGGCTTGTACTACTGAAAGCACAGGATCCATACTTGAATTGAGAGAAATTTCAGGGATTTTGAGGGATCGTCAGGGAAAATAGCATGGTGGATACCATGATTCGTGGCAGTGATTCCTTATATGTCGATCTTTTGGTTATGGATGTTCAAGAATGAGGATGAGTTTGGTAATTGTTTTGGATCTTTGTGGTGATTTTAGTTTGGGTGAATGGTACAGACCTAGGGAAGTTTGTTGGCCTCGAGGTCTCAATAGCCTTGCTTGAGGCCGTGTATTGAGTCGCAGGACTCAAGAAGGAAACAATTGATATGACCATCTTGAGAGTATTAGCTAGAAGCTAAGTGGTTGACGGATGGTTTGGGATGTCGCTAGCTATGGCGATGAATATGTCATGACAGTTTTTCCGAGAAGGAGTGAGCAGGCTTGTGACTTTCAGAATTGAATGTAAACCTATCATGGGGGCTAGTTGGCTACTGTGTATGGTGGCAGTATGTCAGTGTGGGAATGCACAAGAGGATTGATGTGGTATGGATTCCTAGTGATGCGATCAAGGGTCAGCTCTCCTTAGATACAGTAGATCAGGTATCAAATTGGCGTTTTGGATTGCAGGCAAGGAGTGTATGTTTTGGATAGTAAGTCGGTGATTTTTTTGTGCGTTTGCATGAAATCCTTAATGTTAAAGGTAGTTATGATTGGAAATTTTCCCGAGGTCTTCATCAGAAATTCAGAATCTCTCAGGGCTTGCTTGGTCCATATCTAGAAGATCATCTACCATGTGTCATACATTCAAAAGTCAGGGATGGTTTGTACTTGGTTAAGCCGGTTTGGATTATGGCTGTGTTACAACACCAGTAAGTTCTAGTTCGAACCCTAAGTGGGGCGAGAACTAGGTATTTTTCTTGGAGGATCATCGATCTGTTCGAGTTTGAGTTGTAGAAAGAATGGTTCATAGGGATATGCGGTGCGGGTATGTGGGATTTCGGTTCACGATTGGTCAAGTCAGGGGTGTAGAGTAAGTGGCTATAGGATGTAGGTGTTCAGGAGATACACGAGTTGTCTCTTAGCATAAAGTAGTTGGTCAAGGAGCTCGTTGTAGTCATTGGTTCCTTTTGGGATGCCAATGAATAGATGAGGAGCAGCTAAGATCACTCGGGTTGAGTATTGGTTGTTAAGGGATTTGTTAGCTTGTTGTATGGATTGCTATTTACAGTCTAGAGTGGGCAGATGTCGACCGGTACCTCAATTTCAGAAACGGGTATGTCCAACTCCGCGTGGGTTTTGGTTCACTGGATTGAGTGTCAATGTGTTCTTGATAGTTTGTTTTATTTACTTCTTTTTATAGTTTATTTTAGCACATTTCATTCGCATTTTAGTTAATTTCCATGCATATTTTCCCTTTTGTTACTTTTATGACCATTTCGGGTACTTTCTAGTTTCTTGAGCATTATTGCAGATTTTCTTGGAGACTAGCGGAGTGGGACTCTTGGGAGGCGATTGGCCTTGAAGGGAAATGGGGATTTCATGCTTGATGGCTATGGAGGTGATTCATGGAGTGGACTTGTCAATTGCTTGAATGCGTGGAAGTGTTGAACTTTAAATTTGAAAGGCGCGGGAGAAGTCTTGAGTGTGCAAGATCGATGTTTAGGAGTTTGCGGAAGCTTTGAGTGATGTGGAGAGGCAAATTGGGCTCAAATTGAAGAAATATTGTAGAAACGTGGGTTAGAAGCTGATTAGACTGGAACTGGGCGAATGATTAAGCTATGGGGCCCAAATGTTGAAGAAGCCCAAAAACTCCGTCATAGTCACGCGGCCCACGTAAGATTCCCCGCGGCCCGTGTGGATTCCTGACAAGGGCAGATTCGAGATTTTGTCTAGAGTTCTTTTTTGGGAAGGTTGGTGTGCCTCTTCAGCCTTATCTTGAAGGTTCGATTTTGATACTTTCTCTCTGGAGTTTGGAGCACTTTTGGAGGCCAAGAACACTTGAAGAATATCTTCTTTTCATCTCTTGATTCTTGTCAAATTTTTGGTACAATCTTAACTAACTTTGTTTCTTTGAGTTTAGTCATGCTTAGCTAAACTAATCTTGGTTGATTTTTTGTTGAATCCTTTGAACTTTTGTTGGATGTTGAAGAATCCATGAACTTGTTCTTAAATCTTTATGGAAATGTTTTTTGTTTTATCATATTATCACTACTAGTATGTTTTTATTCATGAGTTCAAATGTGTTTGTGGTGATTAGTTGGCTAATTTCTTGATTAAGTAAATGATCCTCAAATTAGCAAGCAACAAATGATTTTTGTGTTTTTTTTGCTTCACACAATCATAAAAACATTTCCTCCAACATGGTGGTGAAAGCATTTGACCCCTCTTGGATTTGGTGACTTTTTGGTTCTTAATGCTAGTTGACTTTCACTAATTACATGTTATTTGGAATTAGTGACTTTGACTAAGGAAATTTTTATGAGCTTCTCTGCCATTTCAACAATTAAGAAAAGTCTAGGTAATCTCAATCTCCTTGGATTACTATAGCCAAATTAAGGATTTAAATCAAAGTATTGCGCCATTGGATTCTAATGATATATTCATCAAAAGTCAAGGTGAGGAAACTTTTAGTCAACCATCTCTCCCTTATTGATTTTACATCAAACTCTTATTTTGTTTTGAAATTGTCTATTTAAATCATAGTTAATTCTAGTTTGTTTCAATTATTTCAAAACACCAAAACCCCCCGTTTTATTTTTATTGTTATTTTACAAGTATTTTTACAAAGAGATTTTTCATAGAGTTATAAATTGAACCAATCTCCGTGGATTCGACCCCTTTACCACTATACACTATTTTAGTGTGTAATATTTAGGGTTATTGTTTTTGTTGGCCTCGACAACCACCAAAATTTTGGCGCCGTTGCCGGGGATTGGTTTATATTTAATCAGTTTGTTTCTCTATGCCTAGATCTCATTGTGCAGGTACTCTAGTTTAAAACCATAAAAATTGAAAAAAAAAATATATTATGGTTCAGAAATGAACACTCCTTGCATTGAAGATAAACTTTTTGAGCTAGCTCAGTTAGTTTTGATGATTGAAAGTGACCAAAGTGTGCAACCCTCGCTTCTTCTTTGCGATAATTGCTCCCAAAATGGACATCATTTCGATATGTGTCCATATTTACAAGGAGAATGGGAGGAAGTGCTAGAAAGGGGAAGCTACTACTTGTCAAACCAATGGATTTATGATCAACATCAAAATGATCAATGGTGGGACAACAACCAAGCTTGGGGATACAATCAATACCAAAGCCCATACCAAGATTGGAGAAATGACCAATACCAACCAACTCCACAATTCCAACATCCATATCTTCCACCTTCTCAGCAACTTGAAACGCCAAGCATGTCCTTAGAGGAGATTGTGAAAAGCATTGCCATATCTACCCAAACTTTCCAAGAAACAACCCAAGCTAGCCTCAAAAGCTTAGAGAAACAAATAACACAACTTTCTCAAACAATAAGTATAATGGAAGCTCAAGACAAACTACCATCTAAAGAGAGCCCATGTCATAGCACATGTGCCATTCCTTTGAAAGATGAGAAAATTTTTGATGGCCCAAGAGTGTTACGTGAAGAAAAGGAAGAAATAGCAGATGTGGAAGAGGCTATCAAGGAGGAAGAAGAAATTGAGAAAGATGTTAATGAAACTATAGAGGACGTGTTGGGGGTTAACGAAGGAGAGCTTGAGCCTACCACTACCATTGAGAAACTAATTCCAGTGGTAGACGAACCACAAGAGCCAAAAACGATAAATCTGTCGGACCCTTTAAATGATACATATCCCGAGAAGGAAGACACCCAACTGGTCACCAACTCGACCACCATGTCAAAGAGGGAAGAGTTGGTCACCTTACTAAACAAGTACAAGGAAGAATATGGTTGGATGATTGTTATTATCAAAGGTCTAAGTCTCGTATGGTTCTCCCGTAAAAAGAAAGTCAAATACAAGAAAAGAGTCCCAATGGAGGTTCCGAAATTAAAAAATGTTGACACGGGGCAAGTTTTCAAGGTTAATGGACAGCGTTTGAAGTCATTCTATGAAGGTTTTGATTCAAATGTCCAAGATGTCGTCCATTTGGACGCCCCAAAGTGTTAAAGTGAAGTTTGGAGACGTCTCACCAAAGACGTTAAAGAAGGGCATTTTTGGGAAGCATTATGCTTTCGTCTATTATAAACCGAATAAAATGATTTTGAATTTTTTTTTGTTCTGAAAATGTTCATTTTTGAAAAATTTCAAGCTTCATTCTCACCTTTGGTCCAAACTTTTTGTTGTGTTTTTGAAACCGAGATTTTACAAGAATCGTTTTGGCCAAAAATCAAGTTTTTAGAAAAATTTCAAATTTTGAGGTGCAGGAAGTCACACGGCCCGCGTAAGGTCATGTGTGGCTTATTTGCGGCCCATTTCTTGCCCGCGTAAAACAATCACCTCTAGCCCTGTTCAGCACACGCGGCCAGCATGCGGGTTCCACGCGGCCCGCGGGGCTGGTTTCAACACTTAGTATTTTTTGAGCTTCAGTTCACACGGCCTTTACGTGGCCCGCATGTTTTCACCCAAAATTCTTCTGAACCTTCTGTGAACTCAAGAGGAAACCAAGAATGTTACATGCGGCCTCTACGCGGCCCGCGCCCCGCCCGCGCTCCACACAAAAACTCGATTTCCCGGAGATCTACCAGTCGGAATCCCGCGAGACCACCACCATTACTCACCATTTTTCCTCCTCTACAAACCCCTATGCTCTACCCAACCCTCCGATTATGGTCATTTCCGCCCTTTCCTTAAGCATTGAGGACAATGCTTGTTCTTAAGCTTGGGGTGGGGCATTTCCTTTTCCTTTTACTTTTTCATGCATTTTTTATAAAGGTTGCATAACATTTTAGTTTTAAGCTAATTTGCATTGATTTTTTATATATATAAAATTCCAAAATATTTTATTTTCTTCTTTTTCACCTTTTATATTTTTGCATAACATTTAGCTTAGGGCATTATCATTCATGCATTTTTGTTGTCTGTTTATTCTCACCCCCTTGGATGTCATGGAACATGTTCACAGTTATTGTATCATTATTGGTCCAGGATCTTGTTGCTATCTCACCCATCGAACCGGGACCACTAGCTGCAGTTTGGGATTTCATACTTGGGATCAGATGCTGGTAGCTTAAAGGGGTAAGTGATCATGGCCAGGTAGTTTTCATGAAAAATTATGCATGCAATACTAATAACTATAGGATATACTATAGCAATGGATGTTCTTAGCCTCGCGGTCACTACCGCCGAGAGGATCACACTTGATCATGTTTGAACCGTTAGGATAAAGCACTACTGCTTGTCCCCGAGTAGAATCCATATCCGGTCTCTTTACATCACCATTTTTTTTGCAATCTTCTTAGGATTTTAGAGAGTCTTTTAGTCCATATTTGGACATTTTCATTATGATTGGAAAAATCACAAGTTTGAAGAGGAGCTTACATCTTTATGTTCCACACATGGTCATTTTCATAGTTAGACCATTCGGATTATATTACTACCCTTTCGGTTCCACTTATACACTTTTGGGAACCAAATTTTGAGTCAAAGGGTTTTCTTGTTAAAAATTTCGATTGTTAATACATTACCTTCAAGTATGGTATAACAAAAAAACAAAAAAAAAACAAAACAAAACAAAACAAAAAAGAACAAAAAAAAAAGAGATAAAAAGAAGAACATGCGAATTTCCAGCTGCAACTATCTTAAATAGGTGACCGGTTCAATTATTGAACAAATTTTCCAACATTTTGGTCACCCGACGTTTGATATTCATTTATATAGGCTTGTTTTATTGTATATAGATCGAGTTGTTTTTCTCAAATTGGTGATGTTAGGGAGCCTTTCGAGTCGGATACTACGAGAGGTTTGGGCCAACACTAAGTGAACCGATTCCTACAACGGTGCCCAAGCGATTAAACCCAATTACACATGAGAGAAACCGAAAGACGTAAGATCAGAGTGTACACGTAAAGAAGAGCTCCACACGAGCCCATCCAGCTGCTTTCTCCCTACTACAGATGTTCTTCATTGTATGCATGTTCCATTGGGGTTGCGACTATCCATCCCTCCTTACTCACCTAAAGGAGTTGTCCTGGCTGTGGTTTATGGTTCCTTTGTCATCAGATGAAAAAGTAATGAGATAATAGGAAGATCAATTCTGACCATGTTAACTAATAGTGATCAGGTTCCGCGGTTCTATCAATTCTTTTTATTTTCCTTAGGATCGTTCATCCCAAGTTCATTTTAGTCTTCTATTACTTGAGGACAAGTAAGGTTTAAGCTTGGGGTGATTTGATAGTTTGTTTTATTTACTTCTTTTTATAGTTTATTTTAGCACATTTCATTCGCATTTTAGTTAATTTCCATGCATATTTTCCCTTTTGTTACTTTTATGACCATTTCGGGTACTTTCTAGTTTCTTGAGCATTATTGCAGATTTTCTTGGAGACTAGCGGAGTGGGACTCTTGGGAGGCGATTGGCCTCGAAGGGAAATGGGGATTTCATGCTTGATGGCTATGGAGGTGATTCATGGAGTGGACTTGTCAATTGCTTGAATGCGTGGAAGTGTTGAACTTTAAGTTTGAAAGGCGCGGGAGAAGTCTTGAGTGTGCAAGATCGATGTTTAGGAGTTTGCGGAAGCTTTGAGTGATGTGGAGAGGCAAATTGGGCTCAAATTGAAGAAATATTGTAGAAACGTGGGTTAGAAGCTGATTAGACAGGAACTGGGTGAATGATTAAGCTATGGGGCCCAAATGTTGAAGAAGCCCAAAAACTCCGTCATAGTCACGCGGCCCGTGTAAGATTCCCCGCGGCCCGTGTGGATTCCTGACAAGGGCAGATTCAAGATTTTGTCTAGAGTTCTTTTTTGGGAAGGTTGGTGTGCCTCTTCAGCCTTATCTTGAAGGTCCGATTTTGATACTTTCTCTCTGGAGTTTGGAGCACTTTTGGAGGCCAAGAACACTTGAAGAATATCTTCTTTTCATCTCTTGATTCTTGTCAAATGTTTGGTACAATCTTAACTAACTTTGTTTCTTTGAGTTTAGTCATGCTTAGCTAAACTAATCTTGGTTGATTTTTTGTTGAATCCTTTGAACTTTTGTTGGATGTTGAAGAATCCATGAACTTGTTCTTAAATCTTTATGGAAATGTTTTTTGTTTTATCATATTATCACTACTAGTATGTTTTTATTCATGAGTTCAAATGTGTTTGTGGTGATTAGTTGGCTAATTTCTTGATTAAGTAAATGATCCTCAAATTAGCAAGCAACAAATGATTTTTGTGTTTTTTTTGCTTCACACAATCATAAAAACATTTCCTCCAACATGGTGGTGAATGCATTTGACCCCTTTTGGATTTGGTGACTTTTTGGTTCTTAATGCTAGTTGACTTTCACTAATTACATGTTATATTTGGAATTAGTGACTTTGACTAAGGAAATTGTTATGAGCTTCTCTGCCATTTCAACAATTAAGAAAAGTCTAGGTAATCTCAATCTCCTTGGATTACTATAGCCAAATTAAGGATTTAAATCAAAGTATTGCACCATTGGATTCTAATGATATATTCATCAAAAGTCAAGGTGAGGAAACTTTAAGTCAACCATCTCTCCCTTATTGATTTTACATCAAACTCTTATTTTTGTTGAAATTCTCTATTTAAATCATAGTTAATTCTAGTTTGTTTCAATTATTTCAAAACACTAACCCCCCCCCCCCCCCCCCATTTTATTTTTATTGTTATTTTACAAGTATTTTTACAAAAAGATTTTCATAGAGTTATAAATTGAACCAATCTCCGTGGATTCAACCCCTTTACCACTATACACTATTTTAGTGTGTAATATTTAGGGTTATTATTTCTGTTGGCCTCGACAACAACCAGTTCTCGATTATTGGTCATTTCATACATCATCAAAGCGGAGATTTTTCGGGAGTTTGGGTTGTATTAGTTGAAGTTCAACGGATTCATCGACCTATCATAAAGTTTGGCTCGAGTTTGGAGGATGTTCTTGGTTATTGGGAGTCTAGAATTTGGGGTTAGTATTTGGATGGAGTGGACTAGAGTCTTAGCAGAATTTATGGATAACCTTCAAAGTTTTATCGAGATAGTTACGTGTTAATGGGGTCTGTTCAGTCTTAATCAAGGTATGTGATCTTGTTTCGATCGTTCATGAGGATGACTGCCGTTAATGATTGAGGTTTTTCATTTTTTAGGGACTTTGGTACTTCGCCCCTTTTGGATAAGGTTATGGCTTCCCTAAGGGTATGTATTGTGGTAAGTTAATTAGAAATTTTCGTGAGGGGTGTATGTATGTTGGACAAGATAACAATGGAGCACTTTGCTTGAATTATATGCATGGTTTTTATTTGGGTTACAGCCTTTAGATTGGAACAAGAATACAACCATTTATCCCGTTCTCGGGTTGTGTGTAACAATGTTTTAGCCGGATTTTGCATTGGTAGTAGATTGTGCTGTGAAAGGAATAGTGTATGGTAAAAGAGTATGGCATTGTGGCACTCAGTTAGCGTTAAGAAGGACGTTGATTAGGTTCCTTCAAGGTGGTGAAATAAGGTTGAGTATCTTTAGGCCCCCGTGGAGCTTTTCATGAGTTCCTAGGTGAATGATGAAATGTCGACTAGATCGGTGTAATACTGGGAGCATTCCATATATAAGCTAGGGCCCTAGTGATTATGGTTGTTTATTTATTTTGCTTGTGGTACTTTTGGTGTTGGTGCATTATTGGAAGTCAGGAGACTCACGAACCAGCTGGTTTGGATAAAGTAAACAGTTAAGGGTGGTTGGGAATATCAGTCATGCATCAGAAAGTCTCTGCGGAGTGGTTGCATTATAAATTATGTTTGTTCACGAGCTATTATAAGGGGGTTTTATCAAGGTTGGGTATCGATTATGGAGTCTCGAGCTATGAAGTTTATTGTGAATGTCTAGAGTGGTTTTCTAGGTGGGTACACCTGAGCTGATAAGGGTTGGATGCAATATGAAATTTCTTGGATTCATCACCTTTGCTCGTAAGAGGAGTGGTCGGTTGTAATGCCTAGCTCCTGGTACGTATTTAATTTAATAATTATTCAAATTATAAGAGCAACTCAATGAGTTGGAAGCCCCAAACTCGTCGAGTAGAGACCATATGGGTTGCGTAATTTAGGTAACCTACTCTACGAGTTGAGAGGCCTCAACTCGACGAGCAAGATGGCAGAGGTGAAACCCTAATTTCCGGGGTTTGCACCCTATTTAAACGTCTTAAAGCCTTCATGCTAGCCTTATTTCCGACCTCCAAGTCCCAAACCCTAAAGCCATTTGTGTGTTAGTGAGCTATTTTTGAGAGTTTTGGTGTGTATTTGAAGCTATTGGAAGAAGAAAAGCTTAGAGACACAAGAGGGAGCATATAGATCCAGAATCCTTGCCACATCCATGACATTTTGCTGGTATAAAGCTTAAACATTTCCTTGTAGTTGCTTAGATCTCCTTTATGGGGTTATTTTGATAGTTTTGGTCCTAATGACATGATCATTGGAATTTGGACGTCCCAAGTGGGGAATACTTCAGATCTTGGACCTTGAAAGGTTTTCATGGCATAAAGGTGTCAACTTTATAGCCATGGAAGCCCAATGAAACCTTTGGCCCATTACTTTGATCTTTTGAAGCTCCTATGGCCATGCATGTGGATAAAGTTTCATACTTTATGTGATTATCTTGTCGCTTCAGTTTAGATCTAAGATCTCATAGTTTATCTTGAAGTTTTGAGGGCCTTAGGAGTAGGATCTAAGACATTTTGTGTTAGGGTTTGAGTCTTACGCGTTTGGAGAAGACCTTAACGGGTAAAGGTGGAAAGTTTACCCTTCTGGGCGTATTTCCAGTTTGGATCTGAAGTTTAGGGGGTAGATCTGAAGAATAAGGGCTTAATGCATTAAGAAGAGTTGACATACTGATAAACTCGACGACTCCATAAGGGAACTCGGCGAGTTGGTCTGAAAGGTCCCCGATTCTATTAATAGAACTCAGCGAGTCCTCAACGGAACTCGATGAGTTGTATTAAGAAAGTCTCGTTTCTGCTGAGAAGGAGGAACTCGACGAGTTGGAGGAAAACTCAATGAGTTAGATCGCGACTTCATGGTTTCTGTGATTCATGAGAACTTGATGAGTTGGAGGGTAAACTCGACGAGTTGAGTCAACTTGGAGCATTGCCTTTGACTTTGACTTGACCAGAGTTGCCCCTTAAGGGTTATGAGTATGGGATGACACCTAAGGGGATTGTTTTGATTCAGGTAGTTTGAAGAGCTGATTTTGGGATAGAGACGTTTTAACTATCCTTCGACATTGGAGGTGAGTTTCCTCTTGTATGAACGGATCAAAGGCACCAATGTAGGCCCGTATATGTATGCTAGTATGTTTCGGACCAAGGTCCGATGTCGGGCAGTGCCCGATGTAGGTTTATATGTTTCCGGATTCCGAACTGATGTCGGGCGGGGCCCGAGGAATGCTTGTATGCTTCATGTCTTCGTGATTCTTGCATATGTTTATTTAGTATGTTTCCAGACCATGGACCAATGTCGAGCAATGCCCGAGGAATGTTTGTATGCTTCCGGATTTTGGTCCGATGTTAGGTGGGGCCCGAGGAATGTTTATAAGTTTATGTTATGCGATTATTTATGTGTATTTGTTGATATGTTTATATGTATACGAGCTTTTTTTTTGCTCGATGCCAGGCGGGGTCCGATGCCGGATTTCGGTCCGAAGTCAGGCGGGACCCGATGAAGCGGGCAAGGCCCATGATATGCTATTATGTGATTATGTGTATGGTATGTGGTAGTTTGGGGAGACTCACTAAGCTTCGTTCTTATAGTTTTTAGTATTGGTTTCAGGTACTTCCGGTAGCAAGGGGAAGGGCTCGGGATGACTACAGTGCACACACCATTTTGTATAGCCTAGGATGTTTTCACTCTGATATTGATATGAGTTTTGATGTGATACTCTGATTTGATACTATGACTTATGTTTTTGGATGTAATGCTTTTGATAACTATGGTTATTTTAATAAATAAAAATGAAATTTTTTATCATGATTTTTGGGATGTTACATCGGTAATGGCGTGTCAGGGATTCAAGGGTTTATTTAAGGTTTTTGGTGCATATTTTGAATTTGGAACTGGTTGAAATTCATGATCAATGTGTTTTGAGTATGTCATTCTTCATTTTTGGTGGTGCTCTTAGTTAAAGACAAGGGGTGGGTTCATCGAATGGATGAATATCAGTCCTGGAATATGGGTTCTGAAGTCTAGATCTGATGGGTTCCCGATCTCGTGAAGCACATTGATAGAGTTGATTCGGTGATGGTAGCCTTGAGAGTCCCCAGGTCGGTGGATCTCACTGGAAGTTCGATCCTATAGCTAGGAAGTTGTGGAATATGTTGGCGTTGTATATATTGATCTACAGTGGTTTTTTAGTTGAGGCTCTTGTTGGGAGCCACCTTGTTTTCGTATGAAGGGTTCAACAATAATGAATGGTCAGGATTCCTAATCCTAAGTGGTATCAACAAGGTAAGTTAAGGTCAGAAGGGTTTCGTATGGTTCGGACTATAAATATATGTCATAATAATTACGTTCTGAGATAGTTTTGCTTGCTTAAGAGTCAGTCAAGGTATTTGATTTCTGAAATTCTGAGAGCGTTGTGATGGTTTCTTCAATGGTGAAAGTATGGGAAGGCAACCGCCTGAATGAGTTGACCGTTAGTTCGGATCGTGTTCTGGAGAGGACCGTCTAAGTGGCCCGAGGTGGAGACGTGGGAACCCTACCATGGGTTAATTACAACAACGGACTTAAAGACGAAGTCTAATCTAAGTGGGGGAGAATTGTAACATCTTGTTTTGAGGTAATTTCACATTTGACCCTTATATTGAGATTTATTGCATTTTGGTCCTTAAAATATAAGACATATGGATGGTAGGGGAAAGTATTGCCATTTTAGGGTTTGGGCCCTATTTATTCTTCATTAACTCTCAAACCTAGTTCCTTTCATCAGCCTCCATCCTTTCAAACCCTAATCTACCTTATGATCATTTATGAGCTTGTGTGTGTATTTTGTGCCTTTGAATAAGAAAGAGGGAAGTAGAGACCATCTTGGAGGAGTGAAGCACCTTAGATCAGAAATCACACAATCGTTTAGCCTCACTTGGTGAAACATCCAAAAAAATACATACCAAAAGTTTCGTTTTAAATCATTTAAGAAAACTATAATTCATCAAACATCATAAGTCATGTATGTCAAAACACCGTATCAAAAATACGATATTAAATCACGTGTCAGAATATCAGAGTCTAAACATCTCAGGCTAAAAGTTGTGGTGTGTGCCATGCAGTCATCCCAATCTCTTCCTCTGGTTAGTTGAAGTACCTGAAACCAAAACTGAAAATTGTAAGCACGAAGTTTAGTGAGTCTCCCCAAGCTACCACATACCCTACACATAAGCACATATCAACATACATTGGGCCTAGCCCACTACCTCAGGCCCCGCCCGGCAATTAGACGAATTCGGCATCAGGCCCCACCAAGCATTGAGCCCCGCTTGGTATATAGATCTATTTCTACTAGGCCCCACCTGCTATCCACATACAATCATGCTAGTAAATAACCGAAAAATACAACACTATAACTGCTAGTCTCAAGACCCCACCTATCTTGGGCCCCGCCCCTACTCTACTAATAATGAGATATGGAACCCCGTCCACACTCAGCTAGTGATGAGATACGGGCCCCCGCCCACACTCACCTCCTTACCAGACACATACAACTATCACAAAGACAATAAGTATAACTAAACATGCATTCCTTCCTCGGGTACCACCCAACATCGAACCGTAGTTTGGAAACATACAAAATGACCTTCCTCGGGCCTCGCCCGGCATCGGACCGAAATAAAGAAACATATAAACTACATCGGGCTAAACCCAACATCCGATCTAAATCTGGTATAAACAAACATACATGTACGGGCCAACATTAGTGCCTTCGACCCGTTCCTATAGGAGAAAAGTCACCTCACAAGCTAACTATAGAATCCCGCGAATAAACCTTTCACTGCTAGCTGGCAGATCCCCGAATTGCTGATCACTCGACTCCCCGAGCTATGATTACCAACATCATACTTAGTCAAAAACTGATAATCCTTCTTAGGGTAAAATGACCATTTTACCCCTGGTCAAAGTCAAAGTCAACGCTGGGTCAAAGTCAAACTCAACACCCAAGTTGACTCAACTCGTCGAGCCATCCTCCTGACTCACCGATTTCCTTCGCTACTTATAGTCGTGTTAGAACGAGTCAACTCATCGAGTTCTGTCTTGTACAAAAATCGGGACATCACGACTCAACTCGTCGAGTCCCTCTCTAGACTCACCGAGTCCCTCTCTCTGTTTGGGCCATCTTAACAGATTAAGCCCCTATTCTCCAGATCAATACTCCATACTTCTTCTACATACAAAAAATCTCTTCTTAAGGGTAAAGTTTCCAACTTTACCAACTACTAGTCCTTCTTAATGGGTTTATCTAAAACCATAATTCTTTAGGACATAGATCTTTGTCCAAAAGCCTTATTACTCCAAACCAAAGAATGAAAACCAAGATCTACGCCTTAAACATCATTTGAACACGTAAAGTCTCAGACTTTTCTTCCATGCATGGCCCTTTTGGGGCTTAAAAGGCCATAACAACACCTTAAAGCTTGTATGGGGCTTCCATGGTCATAAAGTTTGCACCTTTATGCCATGAAACCCAATCTAGATCCCAGATCTGAAAGATAAGCCACATGGGACGTCCATTTCCCAAGGGCTAAGCTTCTTGGACCAAAAACCCTCATAAAGTGAAATAAGGAGATCTAAAAGACTACTAGAAAAGGTAGAGGCTTCATTATCAGAAAAGGATAAGGGTGGGATATTGCTTTTGGATCTATAATCTTCTCTTGGAATCCCCTAGCTTCTTCTTCTTCTACAAGCTTCAAATCTCATAAGGTTCACTCAATAATGTCTCACAACCATTAGGGTTTCGTGGATTAGGGTTTAGACATTGGAGGCTCGAAATGAGGCCATAAGGTGGGGATTAAGATGCTTAAATAGGGTGCAAAACCCTAAATCTAGGGTTCCCAAACCCTCCCCAACTCGTCGAGTTGGTCCTCCCCAACTTGTTGAGTTGGTTTCTCAAACCGCGTCCCAAAACCTTATTTCTACTCGTCAAGTTGTCCCCCTTGGACTTGACGAGTAGACCTTCAATTTCCATAATATCTTTCCTTAATTAGCCTTCTGGTTTCGGGGTGTTACAACTCTCCCCCACTTAAACTAGACTTTGTCCTTGAAGTCCGCTACATTCACCTACCACACAAACATCTCACGCGAAACACACACAACTCTTCTCCTACCTATCCTTGACCGTTAGTGTTTCCCACCACTACCGGAACCCGCCATCATGGAAGTGCTACTATCATCCTGCGCAATCAATTTCCTTCCCAATGCAATTGAGCCCAACCCTCGAAACATTCCAAACCTGATGAAATATCATCCTTACTGTCATACGGAGAACTACTTCTGTCTTTCCGAAATCTTAAATCTATAATGGCCTGTCTCCCTGACGGACTGCCTATGCTCCAAAAACTACCATGTCGAAACCTCATCGAATAACTGTTCGGCCATAAAACTTCTCACCCTGATTATCTTACCATCAGAAACACAAACCATGTCCATAACGAGTTGTAGAATACTTATACTTGACATGAGGTTTAAATAATCCTTTGAGTAGGAGATCCATCCCTGAAACGGTTAGACTCAGACGAGAGTTGCTCAACAAGGTCAAATCAATTACTCTGAGATTATTCAATCCAACTATAAGTGTCTTTGCTCTTCTGATCTGCCAGCTACCCCACACACTAGAACCCTCATAATCACTACTTATGTCTGAACATCACGTTGCCTCTTGTCTACCTCCCAAAGGAACCGGGACCTCCCAGGTCCAAACTTATCTGTCCACTATCTGGAATACTGGATTCCACCCAGTTACTGAACCAGTGATCACCCTCTCATTCGCTCCGAGCGACTTTCGAAGAAAACTTCGGCTATCGAAACTGCTCTATCCATCTTGCCACTCATGGCTCTATAAATCCTAGAATCTTTGATCCTATATCTCGACCCCACGGTCTCTGCTAGGTCCTACCTTCCTTGCTATGATCGTACGGGCCTCGCCCACGAGTGTCACCCAAACCATACTATTGAGTGGCCTTGCCCCCAGGTCTCACCTATCTAGGGATACGCGATACAACTCTCTCGAATTCTATATACCTATCCTTTCCTGATTCTGATCACGCTAACTAGGAGATACAGACATCGCCCACACTCCGCTGACGAGGAGATACGGGCCCCCACCCACACTCCGCTAACTAGGAGATACGGGCCTCACCCACACTCCATTAACTATGAGATACCCCCCCCCCACACACACACACACACACACACAAACACACACTCGTCTAACTAGGAGATATGGGTCCCCGCCCACACTCCGCTAACTAGTTGCTAATGAATGTTGCGGCTAACCCACAGTCTGAAAACACTCTCCATGTTGTCTGGCTGCTAGTGAATGCTATGGCTATCCCGCAGTCTTAAAAAACTTTCCACTTTGATCATGCATATGACCTAACATCTTGGTTGAATTCTCATTCTGAGGGAAATTTCCTCAACCTAATCCCCAAAGCCAACTATCAAACACCAAAAGACGCGAACCCCACGTTGAGATGTTTCCCAAAATCCAAACTCACCTACTCCTCATCCCAATCAGCCCCTTGGGCTTCCCACCTTCCTGAAGAGAATGTGAACTCATCCTCAATCCATACTTACTTCTGTTCCTAAACCCTTCGGGAACTCTCCCCCACTTTGGTTTAACTAACGTCTTACACCACACCAGGCTGGAAAGATCCCCAATCCTTCGTATCATCCAGTGATCAATCTTGCTGGAAACCAACGCTTACCATTGTTAGTGCTCTCAAAACTAACCGACACTAAAGCAGTAAGACCCTTGAAGACTGTCAAAACACTTACCGGTTCCAATCATACTTGCTACAGCTACCGCATCCTGAGAATCGACTTTATATGGAGACGTCCCCACACTATTACCCTAAGACCCATGGTATGCATATGGCATATAATCCGAACATAAATAGGAAGTATAATCCCAAGATACAACTACTCATATGGATGCGAGAAAATAGCAATAAAATCATAAATAAAACTGATAGAAAGGCAAAAGTTACGTACCTGCAACATCGGAAGTTGCTCATGTCTCCTCTGTAATCAACTGGAAACCTTTTCTCCTCGCCACAGGCGCCTCTGTCTGGCCCTGACAGCCGTCGATGATCCTCAATTTCGCAGGGGCAGGTATTATCACTTGTCCCGCTACAGCCAAACTCGGACATTGGGCTTTCTTGTAGCCCGCTGACTGCAATGGAAACAGACCAGGTCTGATCCCTGGGTGGTGGTAGCGGTACAATCGTTGCTATAATGACTGATATAGCCGCACCTGAAGCAGCCAAAATCACCACCACTGCCACTCCTACATGCACACTCATGTGTCCTGCCGCACTTTCCATAGTGGCTACGGTCGTGATGACCTCTCGATCTAGAATCTGATGTCTTGGGCCTCTTACCCGATCTCGCGGATGTCTGAACCTCATCCGGCTTCCTTTTCCTGTCCGCCTCTAAGTCGATCTCCCTATTCCTAGCTCGTGCGATCATATCCTCCAACGTCTTACAGCTGGACCGACTCACGGACTGTCTAATGTTGCTCCTCAGCATCCCGTGGTACCGAGCCTTCTTCATCTCCTCGTTCGCCACATACTGCGGAACAATAAGGGGTTTCTCTCTGAATTTGGAAGTGATCTCCACCACTGTCTTTGTAGTCTGCTAGAGGTCCTGGAACTCTTGTGCTAACTGATGCACCTCAATAACCGGTGCAAACTCGGCCTTGAACCTGGCCGAGAAGTCACTCCATGTCATTGCGTCCAACGCGGCATCATCCCCAATGGCATGTCCAACCTCCTCCCACCAATCATGCACTCTGACCTTCAGAAGACAAGAGGCGAGTCATACCTTGTCTCCCTCGGGACACCGGCTAGAATGGAAAGCATTGGCGACATCTGCCAACCACCGGCTGCTAGCAATGGGGTCCTTAGCCCCATGATAGTTTGGAGCTCCACAGGCTCTGAACTCCCTGAACGTCAATGTGTGCGCCCCTATCATAGTCGCAATCTCGATGCGGAACGCACCCAATCTGTCATCCAAAATCTCCATAATGCCCTCCTTGACCGTACCAAAGATCAAAAAAGTCTGCCCTAAAATATTGTGCGTAATCTCAGTTGAAATAAACTCTCTCATCTGCTCATTGAGCGGCCCGGCTCCAAAGCCCGAGCCTAATCCCTCACCGGCACCTGAACTGCCCACCGGTCTACCACGTAGCATCACCATGCTACAACATATCATAACAAACATCAGAATACTCATCACTATCAATGGATCACACACACACTACAAGTTTCCTGGTTTTATCTCAACACTCGTTGACTCGAGTATGGATCCTCTACATTCAGTAGTACAGGCCCATACTATCTTCCACATCTATCTGTACTTTCCTCAAGGATTTCCTTGACTCCACCAAGTCCCTTTCACTACTACTGCTCCCAACACTAAACTCATCCTAGGCTTTCCCTAGGATAATCACCATCCCACTCTCCGCCATCAGCTACATAAGAAGTCTTTGCTATCTCCCCCTGACTAGCTCGCGAATACCATTACATATCACTAAGACTAGATAATTCTTCAAATAAGAGAACCTTCCTACTATGGTTGGACTCAAACAAGAGCTGCGAAATAGAGTTAGACCTATCCTTCTGAAATTATTTAATCATTGCAATATGCAACTTAACATATTCGTTTACTAGTTAGTAAAAGATAACTAAAACTCCTAAAGGCCCAAAGCAAGCAGCATTCGAGCATTTAGTACACATAATCAAGCATATCCTAACCAGCCCATCATATCACTGACTAATCTTCACTAGCTTGTAGTTCATAAAGCTGATACACATATAAAAGGCACATAAGGCATCCTTCCTAGATCCTTAGACCTAATCTAGCATGCAGTTCTCATAAGCATATCATAACATAAACTTGTATGTGTAATTTGGGAGTACTTACTTGAGCTCGGCTGATTGCATCCGCCACACCCTTTTCTCTTTTTCAAAGTTCTTTTCTTTTTCCAAAATTCTTTTCTTTTTATCAAATTCCTTTCTATGAAAAGGATTTTCCTTTGAAATTTTGCATACCAAGTCCTTAGTTTGAGTTCAGACAGACCCGAGAGTGTGCCCGAATCCCTCAATCCAAGGCTCTGATACCAACTTGAAACATCCCAAAAATATGTACCAAAAGTTTCATTTTAAATCAATTATGAAAACCATAATTCATCAAACATCATAAGTCATGTATCTCAAAACATCGTATCAAAAATACTGTATCAAGTCACGTGTCAGAATTTCAGAGTCTAAACATCCCAGGCTAAAAGTTGTGGTGTGTGCCATGCAGTCATCTTGAGCTCTTCCTCTGGTTAGTGGAAGTACCTGAAACCAAAACTGAAAATTGTAAGCATGAAGCTTAGTCAGTCTCCCTAATCTACCACATAGTATACACATAATCACATATCAACATACTTTGGGCCTAACCCACTACCTCGGGCCCTGCCCGGCATCGGACGAATCCGGCATCAGGCCCCGCCTAGCATCGAGCCCCGCTTGGTATATAGATCTATTTCTACTAGGCCCCGACTGTATTTGGGTCCTGCCCGCTATACACATACAAACAATAACATACAATCATGCTAGTACATAACAGACAAATACAACACTATAACTGCTAGTCTTAAGGCCCTACCTATCTTGGGCCCCGCCCCTACTCTACTAATAATGAGATATGAAACCCTGTCCACACTCAGCTAGTGATGAGATATGGGCCCCCGCCTACACTCACCTCCCTACCAGGCACATATAAGTATCACAAAGACAACAAGTATAACTAAACATACATTCCTTCCTCGGGTACCACCTGGCATCAAACCGTAGTTCGAAAACATACGTAATGACCTTCCTCGGGCCTCGCCCAGCATCAAACCGAAATCCAGAAACATATAAACTACATCGGGCTAAGCCTAGAATCGGATCTAAATCTGGTATGAACTAACATAGATAAACGGATCGGCATTGGTACCTTCGACCCGTTCCTACTGTAGAAAGCTCACCTCACAAGCTGAATGCAGAATTCCACGAATAAACCTTTCGCTGCTAGTTGGCAGATCCCCAAACTGTTGATCACTCGACTCCCCGAGCTATCATTAACAACATAATACTTAGTCAAGAACTGATAATCCTTCTTAGGGTAAAATGACCATTTTACCCCTGGTCAAAGTCAAAGTCAACACCCCGCGTTGACTCAACTCACCGAGCCATCTTCCTGACTCACCGAGTTTCTTCGCTACTCATAGTCGTGTTAGAATGAGTCAACTCATCGAGTTCTGTCTTGTACAAAAATCGGGACATCACGACTCAACTCGTCGAGTCCCTCTCTGGACTCACCGAGTCCCTCTCTCTGTTTGGGCCATCTTAACAGATTAAGCCCCTATTCTCCAGATCAATACTCCATACTTCTTCTACATACAGAAAATCTCTTCTTAAGGGTAAAGTTTCCAACTTTACCAGCTACTAGTCCTTCTTAATGGGTTTATCTAAAACCATAATTCTTTAGGACATAGATCTTTGTCCAAAAGCCTTATTACTCCAAACCAAAGCATGAAAACCAAGATCTACGCCTTAAACATCATTTGAACACGTAAAGTCTCAGACTTTTCTTCCATGCATGGCCCTTTTGGGGCTTAAAAGGCCATAACAACACCTTAAAGCTTGTATGGGGCTTCCATGGTCATAAAGTTTGCACCTTTATGCCATGAAACCCAATCTAGATCCCAGATCTGAAAGATAAGCCACTTGGGACGTCCATTTCCCAAGGGCTAAGATTCTTGGACCAAAAACCCTCATAAAGTGAAATAAGGAGATCTAAGATACTACTAGACAAGTTAGAGGCTTGATTACCAGAAAAGGATGAGGATGGGATATTTCTTCTAGATCGACAATCTTCTCTTGGAATCCTCTAACTTCTTCTTCTTCTACAAGCTTCAAATCTCACAAGGTTCACTCAAAAATGGCTCACAACCATTAGGGTTTCGTGGATTAGGGTTTAGACACTGGAGGCTGGAAATGAGGCCATAAGGTGGGGATTAAGATGCTTAAATAAGGTGCAAAACCCCAAATCTAGGGTTTCCCAAACCCATACCAACTCGTCGAGTTGGTCCTCCCCAACTTGTCATGTTGGTTTCTCAACCCGTGTCCCAAAAACTTATTTCTACTCGTCGAGTTGTCCCCCTTGGACTCGACGAGTAGACATTCAATTTGCATAATATCTTTTCTTCATTAGGCTTATGGTTTCCGAGAGTTACACTTGGAGGTATAAAGTTATGAACTTATTGAATTTATGCTTAGATCTTGTTTTGGGCTTGATCTTATGTTCTTTTGGTCCCATAAGATTGGTATTATGAATAGGGGTTACTCTAATCCATTTGAGTTGTCCTTTCAGAGGATTTGGAGCCTCTTGAGTCATAAAAATGGAATCTTGGACACTAATTTCTTCTCATGCGTGGCCTAAGTTCTCTTAATGGATTAAGAGGTTAAGATCTTTGGTGTTAGGCACTTAGTGGCCGTGCAAGACCATAAAGTTGGAAACCTAATAGGCAAGGACATCATTTTGGATTTGGATCTGGAAAATGGACTTAAGAGTTTAAGGATTAAGCTCTTAATTAGTTAGGTTGGTAGCCAGTTGCGTACGCTGGGTGTACAAGCCGTACGCTATGTGTACGTGGGCAACAAGCTCGTGCTTGATCAACCAACGCGTACACTGGGCGTATAGCTGAGTACGATGGGTTTAATCGGTTGACTTTTTGGGATTTTGACTTTTACCTGATTTTGATCAAGTTTTACCTATGGTTATTTTGGGTATTTTGGATTGTGTTTGAGTATTGGTCATTTGGATGGATAAGTGACGGTTAGTTTTGAGATTCATATTCGGGACCTCATCAACTATTGTTCAGATTGAGAGGTGAGTTTTCCTCACTGTACTTATGGGTCGAAGTCACCAAGGCCGACCCAATTGGATTGTTATCCTGTTATGAATTGATTGATGATATGCTGATTTTGGGGTAGACCTATATGATTATAGGATAGCTGATGATATGCGTAGACCAGTAGATCTGTAGGACTACCTGTGATTTCTGTCTGTTGAATATATTTCTTATATGTTATATGTCGACATATTGTGTTTGGTTGAGACTTTACTGCTTTGTGCGTGAGTCAACAGACCGAGGGTATTCCAGTCCGATGATTGAGTGGGCCTGTTGTTTATTGGTATTCCAGTCCGATGACTGAGTGGACCTGTTTGTATATTGGCATTCCAGTCCGATGACTGATTAGGCCATAGGTAATCCAGCCCGATGGCTGTGGACCCGAGGGTATTCCAGTCTGATGAATGAGCGGACCCATGATACATTGGTATTCCAGTCCAAGGATTGATTGGACCTTGGATAATCCAGGTCGATGGTTGTGGACCCGTGGGTATTCCAGTCTGATGATTGATTAGACCCATCATGCTTGTTTGTATATGATATGTGTATTGTATGTTGGTACTTTAGGGGAACTCACTAAGCGTTGGCTTACAATTTTTATTTTGTTTTAAGTACTTCAGAGGACCGTGGTAAGTCGAAGGCGTGACAGTATACATCCTTGGTTTTATGACTGATTGGATCTTGGGAGACTCTGATTTTAAATAACATTTTGGAAACAATGGTTTTGTAAACACTTCTTTTAGTAAATGGGTTGTTTTGAAAAGTTTAGATTTGTTGGGATTTTTGGTATGTTACAAACATATTCTCTAAGGTTCAACTTCCCGGCATCAAATAACGAGTCAGAGTATGAAGTACTTATCGCAGTATTACAACTGTCTATTAAAGTAGGTTGTCGACACATGCATGCCTTCATAGACTCTATGGTCATCTCTAACCAGATTAGCGGCTTATATGAGATTCAAGGGAAAAACATCGCACAATACGCATACAAAGTGAAGGCACTAACAAAGTAGTTTGTATACTTCAAGTTAGAACATATACAAGAATCAAAAAACAAAAGAGTAGACACATTGAGCAAATTATCATCCTCAACATTCCCACATTTAACCAAGAAAGTGTTAGTGGAAATAGTCCAAACCAAAGCAATAGAGGAAGCATTGATGGTGTCGATGGTAGAAGAGTTAAACAACAGAAGGAAAGTGATAATTGAATATTTGATGGAACGAAAATTACCACAAGATGATAAACAAGCCCGAAAATTATGAATCAAGGCACCATCTTTTGTGGTGCATAATGGTGTGTTATACAAGAAAGGATACTTAGCACCATGTTTATGATGCGTAACTAGAAAGGAAGTAGAATACCTCATAAGAGAAATGCATGAAGGTATCGCGGGCACATGAGGGTGCACGAACAATAGTGAGGAAAATAACGAGGATAAGGTACTACCGGCCGACCGTGTACCAAGATACGGAAAACATACTCTATAAATGTGAGAAATTCCAGTAGCATGCACTGACCCCGAGGAAATCATCTACGCCCATGATTAGCATCAGTAGCCCATGGCCTTTCGCTTATTGGGGCATAGACATAGTGGGGTCATTCCCAAAAGCACCATGGAAGGTGAAGTTCCTAGTAGTAGCAATAGACTACTTCACCAAATGTGTAGAGGCAGAACCACTGGCAACGATAACTAGAAAAGATATTATAGAATTCTTTTCGAAGAAAATCATTTGCCGATTTGGGATACCCCACACACTTATTTCAGACAATGGTACCCAATTCGCAAATAATCCTTTCCGGGAATGGTGCGAAGACCTTAGAATCAACTAGAAGTTACTCTGGTGATGCATCCAAAAGCAAATGGGAAAACAAAGGTCACAAACAGGATGATATTGCATGACCTAGTGACAGGACTAGACGCGGCTAAGGGGAGATGGGTCAACGAGTTGCCAAGCATATTGTATGCATATCGAACCATAGCACGAACTGCGACAAAGGAAACACCGTTTAGTTTTGTTTATGGATTAGATGCGGTAATACCACTAGAATTGATTATCCTAACAAACCGAGCATCGAACTTTGATACAGAAAATATTAATGAGGATTTGCAAATAAACCTAGACATATCCATGGAACTGTGGGAAATAGCAGCAATAAGGTAAAAGCATTATAAGAAACAGACAGAAAATCATTATAACCAGTGCGTTAGGGTTAGATCAAGATAGGTGAGCAAGAGCAATGAAATATCAAAGTTGTTAGACAAGAGTCACAAGGGAAGCTAAGACCAATATGGGAAGGCCCATACAATGTTCAAGAAGCAAATAGAGATGGGTCGTACATTTTACAGACAATGGGGGGGAGACAATACCAAGTTCCTGACATGTAAAAAACCTAAGAAAAATCTACTTCTGAACAGATAGGAAAACGAAGGAATGTAAAAAGCTATAAGCTAACGGGAAAGGAGGAAAAAGTGCGACCACAATCTATATTTAAGATTAAAAGAGAAAAAAATGGGAATAATTAAAAGAATACACTGATTCTCTAAAACCATGTAGCTCAGTCACCCGACTACATCAATGTATCGTAGTCAATGGTAATGGTCAATGGTAGAGTATAGGTGTGGGGGTTGATGGCAACGCTGTAGTGGATAGAGCTTCCAATGAACGGAGATTGGCAGAGCATACAATCAACAAAGATTAGAGAGAGATAGAGAGGAGTATATCAAAAGAGATCAAAGAGATGGAGACTAACGCAACAGCGACTTTAAAGTTTCAATTTTCGGGTGGCAACTCCAACCGGGGGGCGGGGGGCTTGAGGGGGATATCTGTGGCTTTTGGTTTTTAGTTTAGAGAAGATGGCACAGATGAATTTGAGTTAAGTGGATCATGGCTTCATGTCTAGAAAGGAAGCCACATCAGTTACAACTGCTTATGTGGCTTATGAAACATGGTATATTAAGTAACAATAACCAAAAAAACAGGTTGACATTCACTTTATGCCCCTATAAAGCCAAAAAAAAAAAAAAAAAAAAGAGGGATCAATTAGACCAGAACTTGAAACTTCGATGGGCAACAATGTCATTTTTTTAAGAGAAAAACACATATAACATGATTTCATGACTTTTGTATACACGTGACAAGATTTGTAATTCAAAATTCTATAATTTTCAAACTAGCTGGTAATCTCTAAATTTACAAAAGTTAATATTATTTGGTAACCTATATTATCTAATAAATAAAAATGACTATTTGCTAAATAAAATTTTTCTAGACTATCTACTATAATAAATTAAAGTTTTTTGTCACATGTTCTCTTCTCCTTTATTTGGACATATAAAATTTTCTAGAAATTTTTAAATTTTTTGTTTTCCACTTGTCATGTAAGGTAATATATATGTAAGGTATTTATTAGAAAGAGTTTATATATGTAATGTATTCAATACATTAAAGCCTCATTAATTTTAATAATTCAAAATTTTCTCATTTTTCTTATAAATTCAAACTTTTCAAATTGTTAAAATTTCATATTTAATTTTTTTTTAAATAAACACATGTAATATATGGGTCTCACACCTAGTTTACTTATATTTTCTCTTTCATTCTAATGATGTCACGTGACATATAAAATTAATTCTCCATATTTATTTAAAAATACATGAATTAAATAATCTACTAATTATTTTTCATTATATTCTATGTAATAATAAAATAAAAACATCGTACTCTTTTGCAGTTGGTTATATCCGATAGAGTATGATAAAAGGCTAAAAGTTTGTTATGGTTTATTGTTTAAAGATTAAAAGTATGATAAAAGGCTAAAAGTTTGTTATGGTTTATTGTTTAAAGATTAAAAGTATGATAAAAGGCTAAAAGTTTGTTATGGTTTATTGTTTAAAGATTAAAATGAACGAATTAATAGCATAATCCAAATATGATAAGACTATAAAATAAAAAATTATTAACTTAAAATGTTAAAATTAAAATATTAAGATTTTTCATGTGTGAATCGTGTTATACCATTTTTTAAATAATGGATTTCTATTTTTTTTTAAATACATTTTGGGTAATCTTAGCATATAACACTTGGAAAATCTCCGTAAAAGTCCTAATATTTTACCCTTAATTTACGAAAAGTCTCAAACTAATATTTGTTTACGGAAAAGTCCCAATTACCGGTAAAAATGACGATTCGGCCTATTTTTTCCGGTTTACCGGTTTCATTACTTACCCAGTTTTAATAAAATCCTATTATTTTACCATAATTTACGAATAAGTCCCAAATTATGGTAAAATAATGGGAATTTAATGTAAATTATGGTAAAATAATGGGACTTTAATGAAACCGGGTAATTATTGAAACCAATAAACGGGAAAAAAAAAGGTCAAATTATCATTTTTCCAGTAATCAAGACTTTTTCATAAGCCAATTTTAGTTTGGGACTTTTTCGTAAATTAGGATAAAATATTATGACTTTTCCAAAAATTTTCCTATAACACTTCTATTTTAAGTTTTTAACCGGGAACTATTGTTTGATAGAAGAAACTTTACCTTAATCTAAAAAAAATAAAATTTGATTACTTATAAGTTTTTTTAAAAGTTTTACATTTCTCGGAAAAAAATTGCACACTTTAAAAGAAATATCAATTTTTTCTGGAATATTTAATTTAAGAGTAAATTACTGAAATGGTCCCTGTGGTTTAGGTAAAATTGCGTGTTTAGTCCCTAACTTTTTTTTGCACTTGTACAGTCCTCAAGGTTTCATTTTATTACGCGCCTAGTCCTTATTGACGTTTTCTGTCACTCTTCTCCATTAAGTATCTCATGTGACTGGCACATTAAGGGTATATTTGTCCTTTTATTTGAAAACCCTTTTTGAAGGTTGTATAACGTGTTTTTCTCTCTCTATTCTAATCACTTTCACTTCATCTTTCTCCATCTTTTTTCTTCTTCTCTGCAACAACAAAACAACAGTAAGAACCCTAATGGCACGAAATTGCAGTTGTGGTCACCCAACTGTAATACGAATATCAACGACGAAGAAGAACCCTGGACGACGATTCTATGCTTGTACCAACAAGGTAATTTGTTAATTGAGCCCCATTAGTAAAAAAAACCTTTGACGAAGGAAAAAATATCAAATTTTCAGGTAACAACTTGTGGTTTTGTTGGCTGAGTTGATGAAGATGAGTCTGATCATGCAAGAGCTGACCTTTCACTTCTATCAAAGCTTGAAGATCAGAATTTGAAGTTGAGGATGCTACTACTCTTCAGTTGGGCTTTTTTTGTGGCGATCCTAATTTACAAACTGTAATTTAGTCGATGTAATTTACAAGGCTTTTACTTTATTTTGTGGGAATTGACAATTATGTTGATGGTCTGTGGGAATTGAAAACAATTATTTCCATGTATTTATTTAGTGCTTAATAGAATTGGTATTTTGCAAGAAAAAGGGTTAACTGATCAAAATGTTATGTTGATGGTATGTCAGAATTGAAAACAATTATCTCTGATATTTTTAGTGCTTCATACAATTAGTATTGTGCAACAAAAAAATTTAACTGATCAAAATGTAAAACATGTTTATTCTATTTGTATGAATTTAAATCAAAACCATCAATCAGTGACAATTATATCCATTTAAATGTAGAAATTGGTATGAACTTAAATGCCAATAAGTGCAGCAATCTGACCAACTTTAGAAATAACCATCATATCTAATTGCCATGCGGTTATACCCTTACAAAAGATACAAGTTCCAAAAGATACAAGGTAATTATAGTAATTGTTAACAGTTAAAACTAAGACATTAAGCAACAAAAGATAGAAGTTCCAAAAGCTAATACATTAAGCAACATAAATACTAGAAAATACTTCTTCAAACAACATTCTTTCCTTTCTTTCCAGCACCATTTGGTTTCTTCCCAGCATCAACTGCTTTCTTCTTCCCAGCACCATTTGGTTTCTTCCCATCACCATCTGCTTTCTTCCCTACACCATCTGCCTTCCCAGCACCATTTGCTTTCTGGCCTTTGCAACTTCTAGCATTATGACCAATATTTTTGCATTTCGAACATGTCACAGATTTATTTTTCCTTGAAGCACTATTCCCCTTCACCAAATCTTCCACATCAGACTTCTTTCGTTTCTTTTTTGGTCTTCCAATAGGGACATGATGTTTAGGAGGTAGCAATGTGGTAGGGCAAGGATATTTTTCCCACATTCTTCTTCCATTAATAGGTTCAATCTTGAAGGAATACATTTCCTTCCATGTTTTTAGCCAGTAAGTGGGATGAACCCATGATTCAGGCAACCCCACATCTTTGTTGTTTTTTCTCATATCCCATATTGCAACTATTGCATGCTTACATGGGATGCCAGTGAGTTCCCATTTCCTACAAGAACATGTGTGTTGAACCATGTCAACAACACACTGCTCCATCCATCCAGTAACTTGGTATTACCATTCCCACAAAACACACCAATACACTGTGATGCCTCATTTTTTATTTTTCCAATACAGTTGTTGCAGTTGGAGTCAAAGGTCCAGATGCCTTATCGATTACCTTTTGCACTGTGACTATCCTTACCATTAGGTACTCTCTAATGAATTCTAGACAAGTGATGATCGGTTGTTCACGTTCTTTTTGAAGTTGACTATTAAGAGACTCACACAAATTATTTAGAAGACCATCACAATGTGCCCTCCCTGCATTACAATTGAAGTTTAAGCTAGCATATTTTACTAACTAACAAAAATGAAGGTATATCAAGTAAAAAGGATACAAACCTGTGAAGTGTGACCTAGCCCAGTGCTAAGGTGGAATAGATTTAACCCATTCATAGCAATCATTGTTCAATTTCTTGAACTCTTCCATTGCATGGTGAAATTCTTGCACAGTTGTTACAGTTGCACAATTCCATAACGTTTCCTGAAAGATCCTTCCCCTCCACTGTTTTTTCATGTTTTCGTGGATATGGCGTAGACAAAACCGATGTTCTGCACATGGAAAAAGTGTACCTACAGCATGCAACAATCCCTACCAAATAAAAACATAAATAAAATCAAAATGAATTATACATGTGTAGTTATAAATGTAACTCTTGTAGGAATATATCACCTTCTGTCTATCAGATATAAATGTAAAGTTGGAGTTACTGTGCAACTCTAGGTCATCACCCAAACAATTTAAAAACCAAGTCCACGAATTTATGTTTTCGGCCTCTACTACAGCGTATGCCAAAGGATAGGTACAGTTGTTTCCATCAAGACCCTAAATACAAATATTAAGTTAGTAATCAAAAACATTAAAAATAGATGAGAAAAAAAAATTGTAAACTTACCACTGCAGTGAGGACTATTCCTGGATAAGGACCCTTCATAAAAGATCCATCCAAGCCAATATAATCTCGTTTTCCAGCTGCAAAACCCTTCTTCAATGACCCTAAGCATATGTATATCCGCTTGAATATTCTTGATTCACAGTGGGGATTGGGTTCGGTTTCAACTTCGATTTTCACGGTGGTGTTTGGGTTTCGTGTTTGAAGTTCCAAAACATAGTCTCTTAGTATAGAGTATTGGCCTGCATAATCACCTCTCACATGAATATTTTCCTCGGTTTTTGCCCGAAATACCTTCATCTTCGAAATGTCACATTGGTATTGGCGTTGGAGTTGTTCTTGTAAAGCTCTTGTAGGAATTGTGGGGTTACTTTCCACCTGTTGCACAATTTGCTTGGATAAAAACTTGTAAGTACAAGCTTTCCCAATCCTCGTTTGTAGACATACATGTTTTTTTTCATACGTACGAACCTCCCAATCTGCATCGTTACTCCACTTACTTGCATATAGGACCCACGGGCACTTCCTTTCTTCAACATGCCCACCAACACCTACTTCAATAAGGTCTTGTATACTACCTTTACAAACGGCCCTTACCCTATTTTTGTCATTTTTAATTATGACAATCTCTCTTCTAGTCTCGACAACATGTTGTTTTATTTTGTTTTTCAACTCTTCAGATGAACCAAAACTCTGATACAAGTAAAAGGGATCAGTAACATGCGCTTCACTGTTTTCTTCAGCCTCCCGTATTGCTTTAGTTGACTTTCATCTACTTTTATCCCCCCTCCTCATCGGATGACGACTCAGATATCAATATGTCATTGCTAAGCACCTCGATTTATTCATCTTCCTTACCATCTTCTACATTCATACTTGACCCTCCATTGTCACCCATCCATTCTGCATTTTGGTCAATGTTCGAGAAAAATTCTTTCATATCTATGTCAGGCTCCTCAATCATGTTATCCTCGTCTAATAGGAAGTCACTATCTTCACTGTCAGTCAAATCATCACCATGCACTCCCATGTCCTCACTTTGATTGACCTCATCTTGTACAAATGCAGTAAAGTCTTGATCAAAGTCTTGTACAAATGAAGTTAAGTCTTGATCAAAGTCATTTAGAGGGTTTTCACAATGATCAAAGTCATGATCAAAACCTTGTGTTTGAAATTGAGGTTCATTTGGGGGTTTTCCACATTGGTCAACTTCTGGTATGGTAGAACCACTACAATCCCCTGTTGTTGATGTCTTCCATTCTAAGAAAAGCCTTTTAGAACATGCAGGTGGGTTCAATAATTTCCTCAATCCTAACTTTACTAGGGTTAGGGGACATTAAATACATCTTCAACATTGTCTTACCATGCTCTGTATAAACTTCAATAAGTTTATGTTTCCCCACATATGTCCTCAAGTGGTTAATATCACTATCACAAGCCAAAGCAAACAATCCAGTGTCCAAATCTGATAATGGTCTTTTGAAGTGATAACACAATAGCTTACCTTCCTCTACGCAACCAAGGATGTCCATCATTTCATCAATATCATGAGCAGAGAACTCGTCAATGTCCACTAAATCAACATACTTTAATTTTCCCTTTATGTATCTCCTTTCAGGAAACTTTGTAAAAACTCCATTATAAAACAGTTTAATCGAGAAGATTGACGGATTACCACCTGCGAGAACGGGAATGAAGCTTAGGTTTTGAGAGTTTTTGATTTAGATGAGAGTATTAAAAACAAAAATACTTACTGTAAACTCGTCCAACGTCTATTTCCGCCATGTCTGGTCGAATCCTCCACCCCACCATTGTTGCCTTTAGGAAATCTTGATTGAAATTGAGTAGGTTAGGGTTTTCTAAGTGATTTAGTTGATAGAAGTGGTAAGATATAAGAAACGTTTGCCATATACATTTAGGCGCCATGTGTAAAAGGACGAATATACCCTTAATGTGCTAGTCACGTGAAATACTTAATGGAGAAGAGTGACAGAAAACGTCAATAGGGACTAGGCGCGTAATAAAATGAAACCTTGAGGACTGTACGAGTGCAAAAAAAAGTTAAGGACTAAACACGCAATTTTACCTAAACCACAGGGACCATTTCAGTAATTTACTCTTAATTTAATTTGGTTTTCAAACGAAACCCCTCTACTTTAATAAATGAAGGTTTTTTTGCTACATGTCATGTTCTCATTCATTTGGACACATGGCATTTTGTAGAATTTTTAAATTTTATATTTTTCACTTGTCATTTTATTGTATTTTTCATTTTATTAAATTAAAATTCAACATTTAATGTGTAGGGTAATATATATGTAAGGTATTTATTAAAAATGGTGTATATATGTAATGTATTCAATACATTAAAGTCTCATTAATTTTAATAATTCAATAAATTTCTCATTTTTCTTACAAATTCAAACTTTTCAAATTGTTAAAATTTCATATTTTTTTTTTAAATAAACACATGTAATACATGGGTCTCACACTTAGTAATCTAATAAATAAATATAAATTGTACACATGGCAGTCAAATAGCCCCTCCCCAATAGAATTTTCCCACTATTTTTCATAATGTGAATTTCCGTTATAGCCCTTCATTGTACACATCCATTGATTAATTTTTGCACGTCAATTTGTCAATTTCCTACAACATTTAAAAAAAGTGAAAAGTAAGTAATCATTATTTAGTTTAAAACAGTAATTAAATCTTTCAGATATATCATGCTTATTAATTCCTTCAATAGCGTAACTTACCTAATCAATTTTTTTGTTAAATACAGCATCACGGTTAGTTTCATTCACAGCTATTGTTTTAAAAATCAGTTTTTTAGTTGAACTGGTATGGTGACCGGTTTTCGGTTCAACCGTTTCGACCGCCTGGTCCACCAGTTTATATATTTTTCATGTTTTTTTCTATTTTCCTACACATACATTCATATATATATATATTATGAATTTAATATTTACAAGTTCAAAAATTAAAAATACACATAAAAATAAGTTGTAGATGAATCCAAATACATTAAAATAACACATAACCATAAATTTTAGTGTTTAAATCAATCCATATACGTCAAAAAGAAAATAAAACATAATACCATAACTAAATATAGTTTTAGATGAATACAAACACATGAAAAAACTTTATAACATTTATATATGTTTTTATTTAGAGAAAACTAAATAGATATGAAAAAAAATCATCAAAGTTTATTATGTAAATGATTCTTTTTCATGTGTTTTTATTTGATTTAACCGGTTCAACCGGGTTTTTCTAAAAACCGGTCGGTTCAAAAATCTATGTAAAACCGGAAATAGTTGAACCGCTTCCTCCCTCAGTTTCCGTTCCAACCGGTTCGACCGGCCGGTTCAAACCAGTTTTTAAAACATTCTTCACAGCAAATCCAAATTTCACAGCAAAAGATAATGTAATATCAAATATTGAAGTCACCGTCTGTTATTCCTTTAGGTATGTTATTAAAAGATTTTGTTATGATTATTCAATGTATTCAGCTTCATCTTCCTTTTATTGCTCTTTTTATTGATTTGTTTGTATATGTACTAGGTGTGAGACTCATGTATTACATGGGTTTATTTTAAAAAAATTAAATATAAAATATTAACAATTTGAAATTAAAGTTTGAATTTATAAGAAAAATAAGGAATCTTTTGAATTATTAAAATTAAAGAGGCTTTAATGTATTAGATCCATTACATATATAAATCATTTCTAATAAATACCTTACATATATATTACCTTACATATTAAATATGGAATTTTAATTTAATAAAATGAAAAATACAATAAAATGACAAGTGGATAATAGAAAATTTAAAAATTCTACAAAATAACATGTGTCCAAATGAATGAGATGGGGACATGTGACAAAAAAATCTTCATTTATTAGACTAGATATGTTACCGTGTGTATATGTACATCTATCAGTTTGTATGTGAATGTAATTGTGACTGTTAGTATATGTATATATTTGTATTATTTGTATTATGTAATTCTGAAATGTATATGTATATATTTATAATAGCGATGGAATATACTGTTGTTATTGATTTAAATAGTTTTTGCTATTATTGTAACCCAATGAAAGTACTTTGCTATTATTTGTATTTCATACCATTTTTTTATTTTTGCAGTTTTTGCAGTTTTAAAACTTCGTTAAATAGAATGAGACGATTTCCTTAAAAAAATGATTTTATAGTCACTCTTTATGTGAATGGTTTAAACATTGTATATGTATCTGTTACCGTGTATATATGTACATCTATATGTTTGTATGTGACTGTATATGTAACTGTTAGTGTATGTTTTGCAATGACTATTAATAAAAGTCAAGAACAATCGTTATCAAAGGTTGGTTTGTTTCTCAAAGATCAAATTTTTTACATGGGCAATTGTATGTTGCGTTATCTAAAGTTTAAAGCAAAGAAGGATTAAAATTATTAATTTTAGATAAAGATGGTAAACTCACAAATAGAACTTCCAATGTTGTTTATAAGGAAGTTTTTTGCAATTTATAACCAACTTTTTTGTAGCATCTTTTACTCATTTTTAGCAAATCACATTTCATCCATCATATTAATTTATTTATTTATAATTATGTATTGTATTTTTTTATGTTAATTTCATTACAGACATCTTTTGTTTGTTTTGTATCAAATCAATTTCGATGTTTTTTTGGGTTTTTTTTTTTTTTGTCGTTACTTAAACGTATGTTGCATTATATAAAGTAATGAGTTTTAAAAAATTGGGAAAATGACTTATTAAGGTAATTAACTTTTCGGTATGTTTACATCTGGATAATTATCTTTTTTTTGTACACATTTAGGTAACAAACTTGTTGGAAGTGTTCACATATGACCATTATGACCTGCTATAGCAGGTTAAATCCTAGATGTGAACGCTTTTAACAAGTTCGTTACCTAGATGTATACAAAAAAAAATAGTTACCCAAATATGAACAAAAAAAATAGTTACCCAAATATGAACAAAACGAAAAATAAAAGTAAATTACACGAATGGTCCCTGTGGTTTGGGGAAATTTGTGTTTTTGGTCCCTAACTTATGTTTTTAACTCGGATGGTCCCTAGTGTTTATTTTTGTTACGCGTTTGGTCCATGTCTTACTTAAAAAGACTATTTTGCCCTTATTAATTTATTTTTTAATTAATTTTTTTATGTATTTATTTTTTATATATTTAAAAAAAAAGTAAAAAACTAATAAACCCCACATATTTATATCTCCTCACCATAAACCTCAAACCACATTTGAGAAATTTAATTCGGATGGACCCTATTGTTTATTTTTGTTGCGCGTTTGGTCTCTGTCTTAACTAAAAATACTATTGTGCCCTTATTAATTTATTTTTTAATTAATTTTCTTATTTATGTATTTATTTTTTATATATCTAAAAAAATTAATAGACCCCACATATCTGTATCTCCTCATCGTAAACCTGAAACCACATTTGAGAAATTTAATTTGGGTCTTACCGGTCACCATCCCATCTCTCATCCTCCCCAACTTTTATTTCTTTTCCATCTTTAGTAACATCGACGTTTTCACCATCATTCTTTTTTTGGTACTTCATCTCTGGCAAACCAACACCATAACCTACTGTCTCTTCATCTTTAGTGGGGTGTAGTGTTGATTCGACGGAGTTGAAGGACCGGAAAAAAAAAGGGATGATGAAGATGTAACAAAATTAATAAGTACACAATAGTCTTTTTAAGTAAGACAGAGGCCAAGCCCATAACAAATTAAACAGTAGAGATCATCCGAGTTAAAAAAATAAATTAATTAAAAAATAAATAGTATGGATCATCCAAGGAGATACAAATATGTGGGGTCTATTAATTTTTTTAAATATGTAAAAAATAAATACATAAAGAAATAAATTAATTAAAAAATAAATTAATAAGGGCACAATAGACTTTTTAGGTAATACAGGGACCAAATGCGCAGTAAAAATAAATATTAGGGACCGTCCAAGTTAAAAAAAATAAGTTAGGGACTAAAAACACAAATTTCCCCAACCCACAGGGACCATTCGTGTAATTTACTTTTACATTTCGTTTTGTTCATATTGGGTAACTATTTTTTTGTAAACATCTAGGTAATGAACTTGATGAAAGCGTTCACATCTAGGATTTAACCTGCTATAGCAGGTCATAGTGGTCATATGTGAACACTTCCAACAAATTTGTTACCTAGATGTGTACAAAAAAAGATAATTACCCAAATGTGAACATACCGAAAAGTTAATTACCTTAATAAGTCATTTTCCTTAGAAAATATGTGGCTTTACATTTGTAATTAAATAATTAAGGTTTACAAATTTACTAAAAGTAGAGAACATATCCTAAGAAAAACACCCCCATTAAACGGATTTCAAGGTTATAGCCAGTAAGCCTAAAAAGAAACACATGACGCAGTAAATCAAGGTAAAGTTTTGAAAAAAAAAATAAACGAAAATAGCAACAATTTATATTAATCTAACGAAATTAACAACATGAACGATTAAGGAGTAAAAAGTAAGGGTTTTAAATATCTTCATTTGTAATTAAATATTTACCATTTATTGTGTAAGTAAATAATTACAAATCAAAAAGTTATTAAAAAATACAATATAAGTTTTCTAACTTAATGATATATTATTTATTACATAATTAAATTTTAAATTCTATTTAACATTAACATCTATGTGTTTCATGGGTTTTTACCTAATAAATAATAAATAATATTAAAATAAAAATTTAGATTTTAGTAACGCCAGATTTTGACAAATGTTACAAAACCAAAGATAATTACAACCAAGGGCATATACAGATAAATCCAAAATAGTAGCCTACAAGGTTTACTATAATCACTTTCATGTATATAAAGTTTTTTTTTTAAATAATTAAATGTCTATCAACTTTTTTCTACACACAAATTTACATTTACAAAAACACACTTTCCATGTATTGTATGTTTTACAATGACAATAAATAAATATTAAGAGTAATTGTCGAATGTTGGTTTGTTTTTAAACAAACATGTTTTCATACATAGACAAATATTCATTTTCTAAAGTTAAAAGCAAAGAAAGACTAAAACTTTTGATTTTAGGTAAAGAAGTCAAACTTACCAATATAACATGGAATGTTGTATAAAAAGAAATATTTACATATTTTTAAATTATTTTAGCTCAAGTTTAAATATTATTGTTTTAAATTGTTAATGTAATTATGTATTTGGAATAGCATCATACAGAACAATCATACTTCAATCATACATAACAATCATATTTCAATATAGTATAATTTTTAATTTTAAAATTTTTTTATTCATTAATTTATTTTCACTGTCTGTCTGATTAACTCATGGTTTCTACGGGTCTCTAACATAGTAGTTATTAATAAAATATAACCATTTTAGTGATTATCACATGTATTCAAACAATGGAAAATTATATAAACTAAATTGTGTGATTATCTTAGTAAAGTTAAAAGTATTTACATTTCGAGATTCATCATATAAATATCATTCAATATAATAGATTCCAAGATATTTTCAAAGATGCGATCGGGTAGAAACCAAATCAAATAAAGGGATCACTTGCTCATTCTCAACCCACTAAGAAACAAGAAAAGACAATCACTCAAAATTTACAAGGTGTCAAGCTCTCATCCTCTCCCTAGCTCGAAAACAAACAACATACACCGGAACTTTATTCTTAATCACACATCAAAAGTCGCCACTATATCAATGATCCCCATCATTGAACTTGTCAATTCGTAATTGTAATGGTATTTGCTACCAATCCAATATTAATTAATTTAGATGTCGATATTTAAGACACATCAATGGTTTTTCTGTTTATTTTAATGTTTGTTATCGTATTGAATGCAAAAAAAAGTGCATGTTGAAACTTAAGTCGACTATATCCAATATTAATTAATTTAGATGTCGATATTTAAGACACAGCAAGGGTTTTTCTGTTTACTTTAATGTTTGGTATCGTATTGTATGCAAAAAAAGTGCATGTTGAAACTTAAGTCGATAGGTATTTATAGCGTCACAAACCTATAATATTCAATCATGATCTTATAAAAGTTAAAACAAATTATTTAAGCAACTTAGTTGTACTAAAAATGCAATATTTTGTTACACATGTCACATCATCAAGGTTTAATTTGATAGGTTAGTCTACTAATTGCGACACTCGATTAAGATGATCAGTGTCATGGGGCAGCACCAAGTGTAAGAAAAATGATTTGGTTCGAAAGGAGTTGTTAGGCAGGTAAAGTGAATAAGCAAAAAATTAACATTTTCTACCTTTTTTTAAGTTGTACTCGAACAAAAACCTTTTAATTTTTTATTTTAAAAAAAAAATGTTTGTAGCATATAAATTTTCTAAATTTGTTATATTTATAAATCACTTTTAAAATTGATTTTAAAAAATAGAGTTAATTGTAAAGAACAAAGATACATAGCAACACAAAAGAGATTAGGAATAACAGTTTTATTCATTGACGGAAAACAAAATTTTCCTATTTTAATAAAAAAATAGTTTATTTTTTTTTTCTCATATATCATCCTATTAGGTCTCTTAATTAATGTTATGCAATCCTTCCTAATAAATGAAGATAAATTTTGTCACTTATCAATCTCTTATTAATTTTGACACTTGTCATTTTATAGTATTTTTAGAATAAATAATATTCACATGTCATTTTATGGATTTTTTCAAATTTTAAAATTAAAAAATCATACAATACTTATATTTATATATGTAAAGTATTTATTGTAATAAATGTGACAATGAATTATAATGAATATATGTTTTTCCTTTTTTATTATTTCGAAATTTTATTTTCAAAAATATTTAATGTTACACTTTAATATTTAATATTTTTTTAATCAACCCAACACCTAGTTTGTCAATATATTAATTTTCTATTTTAAATTTCTCACTCTAATTACATTAAATAAATAACACTAATAAAATTAATACAAATTATAAAATCACGTATTTATTTAAATCAACGATTATAATTTTACATAACTAAAAATATATTTCAATTAATAATTTATTTAAAAGAATCATATTATTTGCACCCCTACCTACCCTTAATTCACGTGCTTTTGTCACTTGTTTTTTTCTTTTATATATAAACTTCCATTCTTTTTTTTCTTTTTACACTCTTAAACTTTATTTATTTTCTCTTATAGTAACATTTTTCACATGAAATATTTTTTTGAGTCCTACATCTATAAAAAAAATCTTATATTAAAGTTGAAATATATTAATTTTTTCTTTAATATTTTTGTCATCCATATTTTGTAATATTTATATCGTTTTGTTACAAGTCAAGTTAAATTTTATTCGCGTTTTGTAATGTTTATATACTTTTGTTACAAGTCAAGTTCATTTTTTTTTTCATAAGTGACATAATTTACAAGTATTTTTGGTTAATAAAAACATAAGATTTAAGTTCATTAAAAATGAACACTATATATTTTCTAATGAAATATGTTAAATAAATAATAAACTTTAATATATATATATATATATATATATATATATATATATATATATATATATATATATATATATAGGGAATGGTTATTTGGAAAACAAAAAACCCTAAAAATCATAAAAATGCATAAAAAATACTTAGAGATCACAAAATGTTTTTTTGAATTTTTTTTTTATAAAAAATCACAGCTTTCTATACAAATTCGCTGAATACAAAATTTGAAAAAAAAAATATAAAAAAAGAATAATAAATTTATTTTTTATTTTTTATTTCAGCGAATTTTAAGATAAATCTGCGATTTTTTATTAAAAAAATTCAAAAAAAAGTTTTGCGACCTCAAAGTATTTTTTTTATGCATTTTTATGATTCTTAGGGTTTTTTGTTTTCCATAGAACCTAAACCTATATATATATATATATATATATATATATATATATATATATATATATATATATATATATATATATATATATATCAAATCAAGTAGGGGAGGGGATATTAAATGGAAAGAGAGGGGGTTGAATATATTGACCTTATTTAAGATAATTGATTAATAACTTTAAATTTTTACTACGAAATTTAATTAATTTTGGACAAAATTGCAAAAATGGTCCCTGTGGTATGTCATTTTTTGGGGTTTTAGTCCAAACAACGACTTTTTTTGATTGGTGGTCCTTTTTGAGCTAGTTTCTTTTTGTTTTTGGTCCCTCAGTAAACTGAAAAGACTATTATGCCCTTATTATATTTATTTTTCATTTTTCTTTTTTCCTATAAATATATATATATATATATATATATATATATATATATATATATATATAATAAAAATATGGTCCCACATACCTTTCTCTCTCTCTCTCCAACACAAATAAAGGGAAAGGACTTTTTCCATGTCAGATCGAAGAAGACGAACAAACAGAAAAAAATGGTCTGGTGATGTTTGATCAAATCGCAAGGAGGGGCAGAGAGATTGATCTCCGATGACCCTCTAAGGGTTTAATTTACGTTTTTGGCGGTAGCAACCAAGGCGAAAAAGAATTGGTTCGAAGGAAAATGGGGTGAAACATGGTCAGATGTGTTTCTTTTTCGTATACAAATCCTTTTTCAACAATAACCCTGTCTATGTTCATTTCTTTGGAATCGATGACTCTGGTGCGAAACATGACTTTTGGAGCTATAGATTCAAAATTTTGATATTTTTTCATTGATTTGGACCACGTAAAATAAGGAAAATGGGGCTACAGTGGAGTAGGAGAGAGAGAGAGAGAGAGAGAGAGAGAGAGAGAGAGATAGAGAGACGAAGAGAGAGAGGGAGGGAGAAA